>NC_091705.1:13750000-14375000 GCF_041296265.1 Equus caballus
GGTGTGTGAGCATGGCTTGGCATTGCAGTGGAAATGCTAGACTAAAGGTCAGGAGACTTAGTGTCTGGTTTTGACTCGACCAATAACACTCTGGATATGTCTGTTCAAGTCAGTTAATCTTTCTAGATCTCACTTTCTTTTTTTAAGTATGTTAAGAAAAATAATGCATTCCTTGCTTATCTCAAAGGAAGAGGGTTAGTGAAATGAAAACACAGGGAAGTAACTTGAAAGGTGTAACACCTTATTCAGGGGGCAGCAAATTCAATAGCCTTGAGGCAAATGAGGCAGGCATGTTGGGAGGGACCATACAGGGACCTAGATGGGCCACTTCCCATCCATGTGGATATATCTGCTTATGACAATTAGACAATTGTCATTAGAACTTCCAGTCTTTCCAAGAAGCCCAAAATCCAAATATTTATACAAAATTTTCTGACTACTACTTGTCAACTAGTTCAAATTTTTGGAAAATATAAGGAAGACCCGCACTGTATAGGTCAAACGATGCATCACCACAGGCTTCATTCCGTCCTTGGCAATCAGGTGTGAACTCTGGCCTTTACAAATGAAGGCAGCAAGAGATTTAACCCACCTTAAGGCCAGTCTTAGTCAAAACCTGCTTATTAAAATATCCTTCAGACTAGATCATGTACTAACACAGAGTCACTTGGGATCCCCCTCATTTGGTTTGTTCAGGGACCAGAACATCAAAGCTCTGGGACAAGTTGGGCCCCCTCAAAGGCCCATCTGGTGGTACCCCTTGTACAAAGAGGCCCTTCAAGGAAGTCCAGATAATTTTCTGCTTAGCAGTACTGTCCAACCAAACAAAAGTTTGCAGGGACTATCAATATACCAGTCCCAGATGATCCATTTTGGGGTCATCTGTGTTTATTCCAAGAAAGTGTGAATGGCATCACCTACCCCGAACAGAGCAGACCATTGTGCCCCTGGGCAAAAGCAAACATCCTTTCCATGAATATTTAACTAAAAGCCATTGCTTATCAGTATTTGGCACAACTGGGCTGATCCCATCTTCCTGTGTTCTGGAACATGTCCTACGAAGATGATCAGAATGTTTTCTGTTCTGACTTTCTTTGCCTTCGTAGCCTGAAACTTTCTATTAAGCAATTCTTAATTCAGGTGATTCTCCTCATGTCTTCTTCCATGAAAACTAAATTCAAAATAGCCTTGCCTGTGACAACCTCACAGGTTTATCAGATTTATCTTAGGACAGGATCATTGGTGACAGAGGTGTGGTATTCAGTACTAAGCAAAGCCTAGATGTTAAAGGGAAAAGATCCTTGGGATTTTGGGAAAGATCCTTGGGAGTTGAAATAAAGGTCTGAGGGTGGCGAACACAGGGCATATTTTACAAAAGAATGACAAAAGGAAAGATAGCCGTCAATCGGACCTACAAACCATATACGTTATGCCTACATTTGAGGAACGTTCAAAGTTTTCCCTGCCCAAAACTCATTCATTTTCTCACCTAGCAAAAGATGCCTGGAAGATCTATCTTTAATCATTTGTCTGGATTGATTTATTAAATATACATATATTTCATACATATGAATATATTATATATTATATCAATAATACACAAACATAGGGAGTTAACATGGTTGGTGGTTGAGTGCTTGTGTCCCGGTTTGCATGACTGGTCCTAGACCTGCCTGTGGTTTGACAGTGCACCTCCTCGCTCTCAAAACATCCCAGCTTGGACAATAAACTCCACGATCACTCCAGGTATCAGTTATTCTAGGTCTTGATGTGACTCGACTCTTCTCCAGCTATGAGGCTTCTCTGGAACTCCCTCCCTCTGAGCTCTAATTCTTCATCTGTAAAATGAGAACCATGGTGACAGCTACCTCTCAAGACTGCTATGAAAAAAAGTGTGATAATAAATTGTAAACGTTTGGGGCCGGCCCAGTGGCACAGCAGTTAAGTTCCTACATTCTGCTTCTCTTTGGCCCAGGGTTCACCGGTTCGGATCCTGGGTGCAGACATGGCACCGCTTGGCAAAAAGCCATGCTGTGGTAGGCGTCCCACGTATAAAGTAGAGGAAGATGGGCATGGATGTTAGCTTAGGGCCAGTCTTCCTCAGCAAAAAAAAAAAAAAAAAAAAAAGAGGAGGATTGGCAGTAGTTAGCTCAGGGCTGATCTTCCTCAAAATAAATAAATTTTAAATGTTTAAATTGCTACATAGTAAGCACTCAATACATTTTAGCTATTATTATTTAAAATACATCACCTGGGAAGAAATTTGTCATATGGGATTGAACCACTATCACCACAAATCACTCCATCCATCTTAGGATATTTTAGGTAAAATACACTGACCCCCAGAAATAACTCCATCACAGCTCCCACACTAACATCCAATGATGGATATGACACATGCTATAGCATCCCTCAAAGGCTGGGCCTCCAGGATCTTAGGAGGCGGGCAAACTTGCCTCAGGTCCCGTGGTCCCGTGGAATAGAAGACAGGAAGACACTGCCCTCCCAGATGTGCTGATTTTTGAAAGAATCAAAGCTAGGGGTCTGCTAGGTTTCTCTGCTTCTCTTCCACCTCAACTCTTGCAGCTGTGAAGAATCAGGTGTGCCTGACCCAGGGTCAGCCATGGACTGTGCATCTGCCTCATGACTGTGGAGTTCTGGTCCTGCCCCCACCCGCATTTCATCTTCTGGAGGATTTTCCCAGCTCTGTGTTTTCGAAGTGATGCCCGCCCATTTCTCCTCCAGCGGCAGAGGACAAGCCCCAAATGTAATTTCAGTTACAGCAATAACAAATTCATGAGGGCCCAGGCCCAGCCATCTGTCTGAGGAGTGTGTCAGGCCTTTTATTGGTCATGATGAATACCATTTCACCAACCATCTAAACAAATGAAAGTGAGCCCATGGGTTTTCTGCAAAAGACAGAAGATCGAATGAGGAGTAGAACTGTCTGAATCTCTAGCACACTGGAAGAGGTAAAATTTATCTCTTGGTATTTGCATAATTCAGTGAGATTCCCCATTCAAAAGCTGACAAGGGCAACTGAAACAGTGTTGATTAGAAACTAGATAGCAGATTTTTAAATTTTAAATTACCAGTCAGTCTCTAAAAGATAACAACCTCCACATATTGTGGGGACTTTCGTATTAGCTGATGACTATGTATTTTATGTATATGAATGTGTAAATAGGGTAGCTAACATTTATTTAAGACTTCTCATGTGCCCGGAATTATGCCAACGACTTAGTTGCATTTAATTTTCGTAATCACTTTATGAATTGTTCCCATTTTATAGGTGAATATTTGAGCCTCATAGTGAGGAATTAATTTGTCCAAGATCATACAGCTACAAAGCTCCAGTTATGAGCTACAAACCTGATCCCTCTGCCTCCAGAATCTATGGTCTAACCACTACCCTACCACAGCCCCTTGGGCATATACAAACACGTGCACAGTGACTTTCTATCTCCTGTCCTGTTGAGAACTTGCCTATGGCAAATCATCCTGCCTCCCAAAGAGGTAATGGGAATCCTATCTGGGCACGGGGAGAGAAGCTGACAGAGTGTGGGGTTAAGGGAAAGTTGGAACAAACCAGAGTGAAACAAACAGATAACCCACCAAAGGGTCTACCCACTGAACCAGCCCAAGAATTAAACTGTGGGCCAGAAATAGGGCAGAAATGAAGAAACTAACCCCACAGTCAATTTTAAATCTTTACAATGATAACTGCTAACATTTATTGAGTGCTTAACACGTGCCAGAAATTATTCTAAGCATTTTTGCGTGAAATTATTCATTTAATTCTCAACATTGTCTCTTATGCCCATTTTACAGATAAGGAAACTGAGGCACAGGGATGTTAAGTAACTAGCCCAAGACCACAGAAATGATGGGTAACAGGATTGGTATTTGAATTCAGGAAGTGATAAATCTTCTGTATAGTTATACTCCATGATCTCATTTTGGGGGAGGGTTATAAATTTGGGCTTGAAAGTTTGCACACAATCCAAAAGAAATACCATCTCAGAACCCAGTTTATGAGCATTCTTGATAAATAAGCACTATTTTTCTCTTAAGGATACAAGGAACTGTCTACAACACTGGGTAAGAACAAGGTTTATCACCCACAGTGGCCAAATCATTATTTCCTAGATGATGAAAGCCATATTGACTGCTATCAATATTCATGACAATGAATCATATTCCCAGTCTTCTTCTTTCCAGTTGACATCTGGAGCTCAAGTGAAGTCGCGATGGGTGGTATCTCATCGTTATGTATCGATATAGCTCTTCTGAAAAACTGGGAACATTACCCGAGGCATAATAACCCTCATAAATAATCTATCAGCTTGAGGACATTAAATGTAAAGAAAGGGTGACCTCTGACCTTCCATTCCCTTTAATGGTGCTTCATTAGTCTCACAAATGGAGGCAAATTCATAAGGGGGGGAATCAATTCTGCCGCTTGGAAATAATTAAGACACATACATCAAACAACAGCTTTTTTTATTCTTTCTAATTAAGTGATCCATCCCGGAGGAGTGCTAAATTGGTCAGTGCAAATATAAATTACACTAAGCATGAGTGTTTTAAGATCAATGTAGAGATCTTGATGGTTCCCCTGTGCTCTTCCTGCACTTTCCGGACGTTCAAACTTTCCGGACTATGGCATCAAGAAACCAAAAACCTGGATTCAAGTGGCAAGAAGACACTCAGAATCCTACACAGGTGGCCAAACTGTCTGCTTGTGCTGTTGAAGAAGCAATCACAGTGACAAGCCTGACATCATGGGAAAACTTCTTAGCATTCCATCTGCGGCTCCACCCTCCCCTTGGACTTCAAAATATCAGTAGACATAATACCTAGCTTGGGGATTAGTGGCTCAAATTTTGAAAGACATGTCTTACACCTTTTGCTAAGCTGCCTTACCTTCCTGAGATATCATCCTTGATGTGAAGGTTTTATCACAAAGCCTATAAATAAGTTTTTGCCATTGTCTCAAGCCTCAGCCATCAGTAGAATGGAACTGCTGGCTGCTAGGAAGCCAAGCCTGGCTCGTCCAAAACCTTTGTCTAATTTCTAGATCAACGTAGGAATTACACGCAATTTTGACTGATTAAACTTACCATGTTTCTTCCAGGAAACTGAAGCAGAACTGAAAAGCAAACTAGATGTATGTGACATATTTTTTACGCACCTTTGCTTATGAGATATAAAAACAAATATCATTTTAGTACTTTAGTACTTTAATGTGACTCCGGGAGAGCCTTACAATCAACAAATGCCCTATACCTTCAAAACTCATCAGGGAAATATACGAGAGCATCCTGCATCCATGGACAGAAAGCAGAGAAAAGAACGCTGGATTCAAAGGCAACATATTCTCTTCAGACCCTGGCTCTGTAACTGTTTAATTGTATGCCTATATGTCCACAATGGGAGGGACTTCCACCACTCATTTGCACCTCACTGCCTAGGACAGTGCCTGCCATATAATAGATACTCGATAAGCACGTGAATATAAATCTGTGCCTGAATGAATGAGTCAATAAACGTCCTGTTCTGTGGAAATCACATCTCTGAACAAGCTTTGAAGACTGATGTCCTGGGTTGAGTTCTCCAGAGCAGACCTGAGGAGAGGTTATGTGCATAAGTGATTTGTCAAGAAGGTTCTCCAAAGAGAAACTGCTAAGCACGTGGCAGAAGCAGGCAGGGAAGAGGACACATCAAGCAAGAATGTGATCTCGGGTGACATCCCAGCTTCAGCCTGATCCCTGGGGAGCTCTGAAGCACAGATCCTACCGCACAGTTTGTCCCTCCTCAGGGAAACGAATTGCGATTTCAACCTTCCTCACCCATCAGTTATGAGGTACGGGCTGCACTGAGGGATGCAAAAAATAAAGCACACAGAAGCTGAAGGTGAGCACATAGAGCCACTAGGAGTGATCCCAGGGGTCTGCTCAGGGCCCTGGCGACGTCCTCTACAACTGGTTTGCAGGATTTTGTGCCTCTAGGGACCAACACTGAGGGATAAGACGTCTGATGCTTTGACTTTGCAAACGATGTTCTCTCCCACTTTTAGCATTTGATTTTCAAAACACCACTGTGTGACAGATGTGACATGCAGTATTGTTGTCCATTTATGACAAAAAAGGGGTCTTGGGCCCAGAGGAGAAAAATGACTTGTTTCTAGTGAAACTAAATTAGCAAAAATAAGATTACCCATTATAGTTCAGTCTCTAGGGGAGAGCTGAATTGTTTGCTCAAGGTTATAGGCACTGGGAGAGGGTGGAGACTGTGATGCTTGCTGAAGGCCTTGGAGAATGAGTGTGATATCAGCTTGTGGCAGACAGAGGAGAAAATATTCTAGTTGAGAGAAGGCCAGAGGAAGGAAATGCGCAGGACAACCGTTAGGGATGCAAAGAGAGGGGCCTCAAGGGAATGGAGTGAACAGGAGAGATGAGCCGATACTATGGAGGCCTCGAAAATACCAGTCAGAATAATTGAGATTTAATAAACTACTATCAGAGAAAGATCAAGCAGGACATGCAAATAACTTGCGGAGAATAGAGTCCAAGGATGATGGAAATCTTTAGTGGTCTGGAGGTGGCAAAGGGAATTGTCAGTTTCTGTCTGTGAGTTGATGAAGATCTGTCCTAAGGTGGTAGCAGTGAGGAAGAGAATGTGGATATAAGAGAGAGAGGAGGGGCCGGCCCGGTGGCACAGCAGTTAAGTGCGCACGTTCCACTTCTCGGCGGCCCGGCGTTTGCCAGTTTGGATCCCGGGTGCGGACATGGCACCACTTGGCATGCCATGCTGTGGTAGGTGTCCCACATATAAAGTAGAGGAAGATGAGCACGGATGTTAGCTCAGGGCCAGGCTTCCTCAGCAAAAAAGAGAAGGACTGGCAGTAGTTAGCTCAGGACCAACCTTCCTCAAAAAAAGAAAGAGAGGAAGAGAACACCAGTAGTGACCCAGTAGATGGATGCTGTGAAGCATCAGGGAAATAGAGGGACGATCCGACACTTTGGACTAGGGGGATAGAATTTGTGGATTCATAAGTTGAATAGTGTCAGATTCGCTTTCAACAAACTCATGACATTTTCACCTCCTTTTCTGGCCTGATTTACCTCAGACTCAGAATGACTTGTCTAAAACCTAAAGTGACCGGTGGCAGAACGCCTCAGGACCAAGGCCAGAATGAGAAGCAAGGTTTTCTGACACGTGGCCCTGCAGGTGCCCCCTTCCCTCTCACCACAGACCCCGACATGAACTCATCCCTCGCGGTAGACAAAGAACAGCTGGCAGCAGCTATCGCGACATTCAGCAAATCTCTAAGGCTTATGTCAATTCCCTGGAGAGTACTTGGCAGCTTACAAAGCTCCAGTGAGCAGATGAAATGGGAAAATGTGGGTGAACCTGCTTTACAGATTGTAATGAGAAATGTACTTGTTATTGTTTGTGTTTTGGTAGAAATACCTCACCCGTACAACTTATAAAACACTTTAAAATTACTCACTTTATCTTTAATATATTTGTTTTTGTATCCTCCTTTTGAAGGCTAATATTTTATCTTATGCATCTCCTCATACCATTAAACTGTATGAAAGCACTGCATGAACATCCATTGTGTGGGCACACACAATAATTTAGCCACCTCCTTCTGTAGGACATTTAGGCTAATTCCAGTATATTCTTAGGAAAAATAACCCTGTAAAGAATGTTTCTAGGCATAATTGTTTAACAAGACATGCTTATGAATACATTCTCATCTAATTTTCACAACAATTTACAGGGGGATATTATTTTGATTTTGATTTACTAAAAGTGTCAACTGAGGCTTAGAGAAATTAAACAGCTTGGCCAAGGTCACACGTGGTTGCTCACGCTATCCGTGGAGAAGTCTCTGGTTCTACCCTATTGCAGCTGTGTCACTTCAGTCCAGCCTGCTCCTCAGTTTTGGCAAAATCAGTCTGTCAGTCCCCAGGCCTCAGAGTGCATTTTTCATATAATCTAAGATATCATAGAGGTAAGACACATTATTGTATGACGTTGCACAAAGAAAAAGAAAATGCTGCCAATTAAACTATGACACAACACTCTCTTTTCACTTAGAATCTATATTTTATACTTATTAAAAGATCTATTTTATACCTATTTACTGATAGAAGTGACAACAATATGAACAGTAACCACATCGAAGTTCAGACATGCAAGGACATTGCAATTACTCCTTACAGCCATACGATTGACAACAATTTTGAAATGCATCAAACTGTAAGACCCATCCTAGTTCCCATGACATTAACATGCAAAATTATGTGTGTCTTAGAATCGATGAAATTTGGTTTCAACAAACTGAGACTGGCTCTTTAACATAATCTGAAGGCCTGAGAGATTATTGAAAGGGAAAAACTGTCACAAAATGTGTTACTTATTGGGTTGCCTGTGAATCACCTGCGAACGTTTCCCACAGCACCAGCAGTTCATAGCCATATTTACTCAGCTCTATCACTCAAT
This sequence comes from Equus caballus, assembly GCF_041296265.1. NCBI lineage: Eukaryota > Metazoa > Chordata > Mammalia > Perissodactyla > Equidae > Equus > Equus caballus. The sequence goes on from NC_091705.1 coordinate 13,758,518, forward strand.
AAATGAAAAGTAGTCATTGTTCTTATGAGGAAGACAAATCCTTCAGAGAGAAGCTGTTGATACAAGCCTAGACTGTTTCATATTTATAGACAAAGGAGCTTATGATCATCTGTTCACACTATTTCACCTAGTTACATACATAGAAAACAACTGTCATTGAATTTTCTGGTTGAAATGTCCCTGTTGACAGTCTCTAAGCCTACTCTGGCTGAAGAAAGTTTGAGTCACCAAAAACAGGGTGAGCTCTTCCTTCATATTTTGATGTACCAGAATAATACATAACTAGCTTAGTGTTATTCCTTTTAAAGAAATACTCACGTCTTTTTGTCTTCAAATTCAGGTTCATCCTACCTAATCTTTTGTTAGAATACGATAATTGTTCACTTTAAACAAAACTTTCAATCTCTATCCCGTTTGAAATTGAAACCATTGAATTCTAGGATAATTGGCATCCAGCCTCAATTTTCTTTCCTTTATGAGACACTCAGCGTCCTGTCCCAGGCTTATATCCACTACTTTGATCCTTTTCATAGACAAAATTGAGAAGGTTCAATGGCTCTAAGTGTCTCATTTCAAGTCAAGTCTTTATACTAATAAGGCGAAGGACAGATCACACTGCATTCCCAAGTTCAAAAGCACTTCTGTCATTTTGGGATTAAATTAAAAATAGGTCAGACTTAACTGTACTTTAGCAGAGTAAATCTACTACCTACAACTTCAGAAGATAGTTTTTCTTAAAATGAAAAAACAGTAAATTATCATTTCCAAGTACCTTTTTACATAGAGGTCAGGTCTGTGGTGTGGAGTGAGGACTCAAATGAGGTTACTGGATGTGTGGCCCTTTAAGAAGAGTGTTGAGGACATCCAACTTCACAAAACAAGGTGGAAAACATGCATCTTAGCAAGAGAGCATCTCTTTTCCTTACAGGCTTTGAGTATTCCAAAACATATGTTAGTTAAATTTACTGATGATGTGTGTGTCACTGGATCCCAAAAGGGAAAAGATTGAATGCACAAATGGAAGAGAGTTTAAGGAAGAGACTACATACAGTGGGTGGGCAGGGTTTAGGTGACCACCAAGAAATGGCAAGAGAGGGAGCATGTTTGGGACTCCTAAACCAGAAAGGGCAAGAGTTGGAGGCAGTTACTAGAAGGCTGAAGAATTTCTACAGGAACCTTCCATGTCTGGATCAATGGATCCAAGGTTAGAGGGAAGGGAGGGAGCCGGGGGGAAAATACTCATCATCATTCTCTAGTCCTCCCATCTTCTCCTCATGCCTCCCATTGAACAACCAAAGTGGAAGTCAGAGGAGATCCAGAGGAGTCAGGGTAAGGTAAATAATATGGCACTGGATCTAAAAGCGCAGGTGGAAGATACCAAATATGCTGTGGAATGTCAGGTTGTGCCTTAGGCAAACGCGAGGTAAACAGTTTGTCTCTAATCAGCTCCAAAACATTTTAATGGTCATCTTTTCCTAATCCATCTCTTCCTCGGCTGGTCCACTACCACCACCAAAAGTTCATCACCATCCCATGCTGCCTTCCTTGAGTCACAGTCCATGTTTCAGATGGGCTCAGTCTTTATATTCCACTCTCATCTTTCTACATCCTAATCCTTTAAGGAAAACTATTCCTTGCTAGGTGGAGAGTTGGTCAATCTAATAAATAATTGCATGCAATTATCTAATACCATTAATCATTTATAATCATAGATCCTGGAGCTAGCAGAGTTCTCAGAAATTATTTCTCGTGCTCTCAGAATATTTGATATAATAACATGAATATTTTCTATAGGAGGCAACAAAGACCTAACAATTTAAGGTTACAAACAAAGGTTATATACAATCCCAATCAGGACAAAAGACATAAGTTTTAATAAAGACCTTCAGAAATCAGTGTATCACAAAGTGTGGGATTCACTTGAATTAGGGAGCATTTGCACAGCCTCGAGAACATTGAATCACATAGTGAGAAAGTGATTCTTTTTACACTCATCTCAGCAGTTGATTATATCAGGGAGAAAAACTTGGGTTGGAGTTAGGAGATCTTAATCCCTCTTTCAACACTGCTACCCTCCCTTTTTAACAAAGAGATCCAAGCATCAGGCGCAGACTTCAAGTTCAAGCAATGATTGGTAGGCTTAATTTGATAATGTTTTATTTCCCTTGAATTTATATTTTGTCTTACCTTCTATTTCATGAGGAAGGTATGGCCTTGACAACAGCCTTCAATTTATGTTAATGACATTAAAATTTCCTTTGTTAGCACATTTTTAAGTTTAAAAAGGAATCAATTTAAAGAAAAACATATATAAAGAGCAGTGTGTGGCTTTTTCAAATTTATATAAAAATCATCACAGTGTTACGTGAAGCAATGTAGTTTGGGAAACAACTTTATTCCGAAGAATTTTTATCTATAATCCTGTAATTTGCACACATGTGAATTATAGATAATTTATGTAGGTGTGTATGTGTATTTATAATGGCAGGCAGAATTCTCACATGACCGCCAATATTCCTGGTACGCATGCTCTGTATAATTTCTTCCCTTTGAATGCAGGCAAAACCTGAGAATATGACAAGTTATTGCTGTCATGATTATATTATATTATTTAACAAAAGGGATTTTGCAGATATAATTAAGGTTCCTATAAGTTGACTCTGAGTTAATCAAAAGGGAGACTTTCTCAAGTAGGCCTGAGACCATAGGTGAGCCCATAGGAGAGAGAAGAGACAGCCACAGATACTTTTCTGCTGGCCTAGAAGATGCAAACAGCCATGTTGTGAAAGGAGAGGGCCATGCGGCACTGACCTCAGAGCTGAGAGCAGTCTACAGCCAAGACCTAGCAAGAAAACATAGACCTGAGTCCTATAGCCACAAGGAAATAGACTCTACTGACAGTCAGTGAGCTTGGAAGAGTAACCTGAGTTTCATGTAAGACCCCAGTCCCAGGCGACACCTTCATTTCAGCCTGAAAAGACCTGAGCTGAGGGCCCAGCTAACTCACATTCAGATTTCTGACCCACAGAAACTGTGAGAAAATAAATCTGTGTTGTTTTAAACTGCTAAGTTTATTGTAATTTATTACACAGTAATAGGAGAAATACGCATACATACACATATAAACACATATATGCGTTTAGATACATATATATGTGCACACACACATACATATGCATATATACTCAAATCTTTACAGTGTAAAAGCAATTGAGAGGATTAATTGGAGACGAGACTTACAGGAGCCTTTAGAGTATACAGAAATTACAATATTTCCTACACTATATAGGTAGTATTACGTAACTGTATAACTACCTATTGAAACTATTCATCTTTCACATCCCAAGAAGAAATGACTAAACTTCCAAAGAACTACCAGAATTCTTCCAAACCAGTGTTTGCCATGCTTCACTGCACCCACAAAACCCTGGAATATCTTATGAAATCCCAGACTGATCTAGTACGTGTGGTTTGGGACCTGAGATTCTGTGTTTCTATCAAGCTCCCAGGTGATGGCAATACTTTTACTATGAGTAGTAATTTTCCAGATTCTTCCTCTCTTTCCTAATAGGGCTTTATCTAAGCCACAGCAAATGGTTTCCTATCTGGCTTTAGATAATTATCAAGGTGATACTATCTCCTTCCCATTATTCAACATAGCCAAGCCCTTCTATTCATGGTCCATTCAAAAAGTGAAAGGGCATTGAGACTTGTCCATCTCAGAATTTAGATAACTAAGACTGTGTTTAGCAGTCACTTCTCTGACATAGGGCAGGTCACCATGAGACCGGAAGTTTTGTTGAAATGTACACCCAACATTTGCAGCCCAGTCTAACCTCTATTCAAACATCTGAGACTGTGAAATTAGGCTGGAAATCTCCACATTTATTACAAGATTCCTGGTATTTCCTGTTTCCAGTCAGGCTGGCAATATCGCAACACAGCCTCTCTAGTGGTTTTTGGTACTTCCGCTTGCTATCTCAGCTAGAATCAAAAAGAGTAAAGTAGCACAGAGAAGGCAAACATTGTGGGAAATTTCATTTATGTAACCTCCAAAGAGCTTTCATTTGGTTTTTAGTGCAGGTGGAAGACAGCTAATTTCTTCAATTATAAAATCATTCACCTTTTTTATCTCCCCTCCCTTCTCACCTTGTGATATATTTCATCTCATAATATTGAGTTGAACCCTAAATCTTGAGACTAGAAGAGAAGCCCTGGGCTGGTCTGTCTGGTCTGTTTAGGAAAACAATCCCTATTGTGTGCAAAAGTGTTCAGGGATTTGTCTGAAGTTTGGGATAAACTGATAGTATCTCCAAGAGACTGGATTGCCTTATTGATTAGTCAGAAAGCCTTCTTGCTCATGCTGATGGAGGAGAAGCAGAAAAGAACAGGAGGAGGAGAGATCTGGCCAAAGTTGGGAAAGAGGCAAAATGTGGTTAATGAGGCAGTTGAAGATACAGACTACATAGATAGCAGACTTCTCAGGCAGCCAGACAAACCCTAGAATGTAGGATCTGCTTCAAGTAGCAGAGATTTGTCCAGAGCACAAGAGGGAAAACAGTAAAATTTATCTTAAGAGAAGTACAAAGCCACACCCTGTTCTGAAAATTACTAAATATTTCATTGCCAAGGCCTAAATTACCCACATTACTTGTCAGAAGTCAGTGAAGTATTTAGCATCACACTTACAGAGATGGGTCTTATCGAATATGTGGATTTTGTGGCAAAGAAGAGAGAAGAAATGAAAAGGATTGGGGGATGCAGTGGCAGATTCAGAGTAGAGCTCCCTTGCCACTCACCAACCTCGGATGGCAGCAGCCTGAGCATTGGATACCAGGGTCTTCTACCCAATGTGCCTCTCTCAAGCACGTCTTCTAGATCTGAGATGCAAGTTTTGGTAAAGCCTAAAGCCAAAATAAGTCTATTTCTTGATGCTGCTTTTTGAAAAGTCTCTTCTTTTGTTCTGAAGAAACCTTGACACTAGGTACCAAATCCACTATTGATGCCCGGTCTCCAGGCATGGCTTAGGGTAGCAGACCCCAAAGGGTCCTAAAGCTGAGGGATGTGTCACAAGAAAGGTGTGGGATGAATTCTCCCCTTAAGAACCTACACTGCCCTTTGTAACAATCTCACTGTAGTGCACGAGTAGAAATAAATGCATGCAGACAACACACATGCGCACTATACAAAAGACTTACAAAGTTGTTTATATACTTCAAATATATATATATACACACATACATATATATTTATATATGCATTTGTGAATGTATGTTCACTTCTGTGAACCACTTCAGACAGACGTGGCTGAAGGCCAAGGTGGTTCTCAGAGGAAATGGTCGTAGTACTACGAAGGATCAGGCAACAAGACAGGAGACCCAGAGTACGGAGAAGATGGGTAGGTGGCTCTACAGGGCACTTGGGGTGATAGAACTCCCACTCCAAATGGAGGATCTGACACTTGAGTCCAAACTCCTGGCTGTAAATTTCCCATGTGACAATCATACCTATTTGCAAAACTTATTGATAATGTCCACCTCAGAGTTCCCTGAGGAGGATCCCCTCTATCCATCCATTGGCCAACATGCCTGGGATGCAATGTCCCCTGTCCTGCTCCCTGGAAGGGACTTTCCCTCTGCCAGCATCCCATCGGCCAGCACTAACCAGACTCCCCATACCTCCATGCCTGCCCCTGCTTCCACAACACGAGTGAAGAAGGGAGAAGAAAGAAAACCACTGAGAGAAGCCACAAGTCTCTGCCTCTAATTACTTTTGCTTCTACATCTCTGATTAACCTCAGTATCAAACCAACAAGCTGCTGCAGTGAAAAGTTACCATATGTTACTTAGTAATTTGAAATCCTATTGAAACTCCATACAAGATGGCTGCACAGGATCAAGGGAAGTGAAGAAAGGAAGGAAGGAAGGAAGGAAGGAAGGAAGGAAGAAAGAAAAAAGGAAAAAAGTACCACCGCCAAATAGTTGTGCCTGACTCTAGGTCAGACCATGATAAACAGACCTCATGACTGCAGGGCTTCTCTGTGCCTTTCATTCATGAGCCTTTCATTCATTCACTTGCCTCTTGACCCTCGGATCTATTCCCCATTCTTCCCCTGCTCTGTTTTGGACACAGGGCTGGCCTGTGCAGGGTAAGGATCACAGATCCACTTGCTCATTTTGTTTCTAATTAGGTTGGGACCATGGGAAGCACTGGCCTTGGGGGTTGGGGCAGGAGCAAGGAGGAAGCCAGAATATTTCTCCTCCTCTCTCTGCTTTGAGAGGTTTCTCGGACAGAGGTTACATCTTCTCCGTGACTGTAGCTCCTGCCAAGTGAGCTTTCCTCCTAGGATGCAGATCCCTACAAGCAACACTTGAGCTCTGCTAACACTCCCTCCTTGCTCTGTCCTCCAACCCTGGATGCAGTAGTGGTTTCCTGCATTGTTCATCTTTAGATTGCCTCACCTTCCCTTATTTTCACCTCTTCCAATAACTCTCGAGTACAGTTCCTGTATTAAATTCTATTAAACCACCTGGTGTAGGTTTGGTTTTCTTGAAAAACTGTAATGGATGCAACACACTTACTTGTTTTATGACTCTCCAAGAGGAGGAATGAACACGCCCAAGCCTTATTTTGCCATATTCATTTCATTTTGGGGACCATGTATTGACATCCTGCTGAAGAGTTGGTAAATCCTACAAGATATATTTGCCTATTTTCCCAAATTTCTACCTCCTAAACCCAGAATATTTTGCATGAAATGAAGGACACCTTCTGGGACATTGCACAGCCTCTGAAGGCCAAAGATGACACAGCTAAGGCCATAATTAAACCTCCAAGAAGAAGGGGTGAGAATAGGCATTCCAGGGCTGAAGGCCAATTTCTAGACCCCAATGGCTCCCGCAAACAATCCTGTTCATCTACATGAGCCAATGACTTCATTCGTCGAAAGTCAATTTGGAAAAGAGTTTTGTCAACTGACCCCTAGAGTCAGGCCCTCCAGAGCTGGCTCAGCTCTCAATACTACTTAGAACATACACAGTATTTTCTTTCTTCAAAGAACTATGCAGACATTAACCACTTATTCTGTTTTTGGCCCAACGCAGGGTTACACTATCAAGATTTGACAAACTCTCTGTACTCTCTGTAGTTCTGTAGGAATGCAGGTTTGTCTATTTCAATCAAAACTGAAGCCAAGCTGGGACCTTCGGCTGAAGGAAGCCTTGACTATTTAATATTTAATACAAACATCCTGTTCTCATAAACTGATCCTCTTTAACAGAAAAAAAAAATTGTCATTAGAACACAGCTGAGCAAAAAGGGAAAAGGTTATAAACTTTGAAAAGAACAAAATAGTTAATGTTTGGGGCTTCTAAAGTGTTTTCAACAGACAGTTGTGCAGCTGTGGCAACTTGGGAGGGGGGCATTCGCTTCTATTCCTTTCATCTGCCTATGGGTGCCTGTTATTAAAGGTTTACATTTTGTTTATGCTCTCCATGATGTGCAGATATTTTCTTTCCCTTTTGAGGCTCTTCCTTCTTGTTTCCCCTTTGAGACTCTTTTGCCTTTCAGGCATTGAGCTGATGAAGAGCAAGAGAGAAATTAGTCCTAGAAAATAAAGCTGTCTGCTTAAAACAAGATCAAGCACCACGTAGGAAGCTGCGATGTGAACCTCCCCACCCTGCCCTTTCTCTAGCATGATGGCTGACCCAATAGGACCACCCCTCTCCCTCTAAGCCTTCCTCTCTGCCTCTTTTACGAGTCATGCTGCAGAACTGGCCATCTGGGATGGAAATCAAGGCAACTGGCTACCAATGCCAGAATTTCACTGTGGCAAAAATAGCTCCACTTTTCATGAGACTTCTGAGCATTAGACAACTGGAGTATAGCCAAGACCCACCAAACACTATTTGCCATCTGATCTTTATTTAAAAGCCAACCACATGGTATTTGCACTTCTCCTAGACTAACAAGTTCAATCACAAACTGGCCTTGGTTTTCCCATCCTACTTGTCCATGGGACTTAGATAAGTAATTTTGGCATCAAATATGTTCATAAATATCCTACTGGGGAATGGAGCTATATGGTCATTTCTAAAATGTAAAGGGTCAACCCTAATAAAATTATGCCACAAAGATAGAAAAAATGAAGACAACTTGGGTTTCAAGTAGTCTTAGCAATTAACAAGTCACTATTTCATGATGGGCACTTGGTGATCGAAGTTTCCACTGGATGCTCAAGCACTGTTAATGGCTGACGGTTAAGCAAAGAAAGACAGAGGTTTATAAGAATCCCAGAAAGATCCTCTCCCACAGATTCGCATGCCCAGGATTCCATTTAACGATGTATTGAAATCATATTCTCACTTAAAGGCTTGATTCTAGAGACTCCAATTTTCAGCGACTTCTTCTTATTTCTTACAACCCTTGTATTATGTGTCCTCTATCTATCTATCTTTCTATATATATTTCATGCCACACTGACTTATAGTATTATATCACTACATTATTTATGGTTTTATTTGTGAATCTATGTTTTGTCTTTTTGTCTTAGCTTGGGAAAAGCAGCAGCACTTGAGAAAAGGATGTGGATTTAAGTGGCTTGTTTGGGAATTGGCCCTGGAACCAGGAGTGAGGGAACAGAGAGCATGAGATGGGAAAGAGGAAAAGCTAATACAAGGGTACATTATCAAGGTAGCTGCTATAAGTAACAAGGCTCAGTTCCACCACGCACACTAAGAAGCAGGCAAGTACCTCCTGGGATTGTCCAATTGCAAGCTAGAAGGCTGGAGCATTTACCCACCAGAGTTCATCCCCCACTGCTTGAACGTCACCCTCGGGGTATTGATTCCCCAACTCTTCTGAGTGGCACTTACAAGCCAAACCAGCTCAAGCTCCCATGGCTTGGCAGAAGGCCCTGGGGCAGAAGAGAGAAAGCCACACAGCACACCCTTGAAGTGAGATGCTGACAGCTGGAGTTGAGTCTTTAGTTCATGGAATTGTCTCCCACCATGTGGGCTGAAATCAGAGGCAGATCATGGGTCTATGACGCATGCCAGTGCCAGAGGCATTTGCTCTATGTCTATCATGCCAACTTGGACTGCAGGTTCTTCATGCCATGTACCTAGCACAGCACCAGATATTTGGATGGAGCTGCAATAAATATTTCTGACAGAAACAAGTTCAGAATGAATCAATCATGTACCCCGCAATGTCTTTTCTCTTTTCCTATCTTTCTCATTCCTAATTTCACTTACCATCCTTCTGATTTTTTTAACAAAAAAGATAGTTGAGCTGTGGTGGAAAGAGCACAGAAACTTAAAATACAAAGGCCTGGGTTTGAGTCTTAGGTCTGTCTTAAACTAACTGGTGACATTGGATGGGTCAGAAACTTCTCCAAGCTTTGATTCCAAATCTACAAGATGCCAAAATGAGCATCCATCTGTGTGAAAAACACTTGGAAACCATGGGAATGTATGCACATGTAAGGGACATTCTTCCTCTTCATCCCCATGGACAGCTGCTTCCTGAATATCTACTCTTTCAGTCAAAAAGTTCTGAGCTTTTCTAACTGCCAGGGCGACACAGAACATAAGAAAGTGCTACAGTCTGATCAGGGGCCCTGGCTTGCTGATGCACTCGGAGCCATTTCACATCTTCTGGTCAATATACATCTTCCTGGAAGAGGAGATCTCACCAATCCCCTTTGGTAAGAAAACAGTGTCATGCGAAGAACTCCAAATCAGCCACTTTTCTCAAAGCCCTTGCTTACTTCCCTAACGAAGCCTTCTTTTTATGTCTATTCTATCAGTTACCTGCTGTCACGAGTAATGCTTATATAGAAAACCACCTCAAAATTTAGTGGCTAAAAACAATAATCACTATGAAAAAATGACTGATGGATGAATAGAAGGATGGGTAGATGGATGGATAGGTGATAAAACAAATATAGTAGAATTCTAGGTGGTGGGTATATGGCTGTTCACTGAAAAAATCTTTCAATTCTTCCATATGTCTGAAAATTTTAATTAAAAAAAAGTTGAAAGAAAAACCACACATTTATTGAGTTCACAAATATATAGGTTCTTCTTACTCTGGACGGGCTAGGCTGATTTAGACTGGGCTTCCTCATGCATCTACCCTATGACACGGTAGATCCACTGGGGACTATGTGGTCTATGATGGTCTTCCCTCAGATGGCTCTCCTCCATGTTTCATCCTCCAGCAGGCTAGCAGGGGGTTGTTCACATGATGCTCACAGGAATCCAGAGAACTAGTGGAAGTGTACAAGGCTTCCTAAGTCCTTAGCTTGGAAATGTCACATTATCACTTTCACTGCAGACTACTGGCCAAAACGAACTCATAAAGCCAGCCCAGACTCAAGAGGTGAGAAAACAGATAGGAATGGTAAAGAATTGGGCCATTCTTGCAACCTACCACATTCACCTTGCTGGTTGCTAATCATTGTTACCACAAAGCAACTGGGCCTCTACTGTCAGACTGGCGTGCTCACTTGATTTTGGTCACTCACCAGCATAGGACTTTCAGAGTCTAGATGTCCTCAGACCCCGGAAGAGAGGGAAGATCTGTATTTTGGTCAGGTGAGGTTACAGGCCAGGGAAAGTTAGTAATTACTCACCTGAAGCAGTAATCAGGAAGCAAAGGTACTACTCTTCATATCTAGGTTTGGGGTCCTGCTACCCCCAGCCATCTCTGTCATTCAGTCCCACAGCTTGCCCTAAACCTATGGGTCTTCCTGTGCAACCTCTTTCCTGGTGATTCTTGAAGAACATGCCACTTCTTTGCTCCCCTTCACTTACTGCTTGAGTCCATCCATTGTGAACTCAGATGAGGTCACTGACCCAGCTTTTCCAGAGCGAGAGACTTGCCTTTGCTCAGCAGAGATTTTGGGGTTCATCAAGCCAGCCTTCTGCTGTCTCCTGGTCCTCTTCATATTCAGAGGAAGTAAACTTACATGAGCAGTGCTGGCTTGGGTCAGAGAATCAACTATCTCTGTCTCCTGGCTGAGTCCTACGAACATGCCTGGGATGAAAACTCCAACACCATTGGTATCATGGTAACAGACCACTGGCTCAGACAGCTAACAGAGGCGACGGCAAACACAACACTCTAAAAGCTGGGAAATCAGTAAGCATTGCCCTCTTCGAAGCCGAGCCCTGTAGAGGGTCTTTCAACAACCTTATGTTACCAGTCTCAGTAAAGAGAAGCAGACAGTGAGAATTACTTCTTGATAAGGACCGTTGAGTTATTAGTAAGCAAGCAGTAGAATCAGGCCTTTCTTGTTAGCCACTTGCCAAACTCAAAGACTGTGAAATTTATTGGTTTTTAATTAGCCTTTTCATTACATCATTAGTACCTTCCCCACTACTGCAAAGCAGAAAGAGCCGAAAGGCATAATTCTATGGTGTTTACTGATCACGTTACTTGATTAAAGATGGCAACTAGAACTGCCCGGCATTCTCAAGAGCTGAGGAAAGGATGAGTTAGAATGAGGAGTTAGGAGGGGTGAGGGATTGGACCTCAGGGAAAAGCCAACACTTTAGCTCACCCTGAATGAAATCACACACTCCTTGCCCCCTTCTATTTGGAATAAAAGATATCAGCATGGCCTGTAATGGGACCTCCTTAGTTTATTAAAAACAAATAAATAAATAAGAGAAAGAGAAAACAGGGAACTGAAATATTTGCAACGATGACTCATTTTATATCAAATCATAGGTCAGATGATGCCAGAGATGTAAGCCACATCCACCCTAAGTACAAATCAGACACCTCTGTCTCCCGGACCTCCACGTAGACTCAAAGAGCAGACACTCTTCTTGAGCCCAACAAGAGTGACTACCTTCCCCACACCTCCATTTCTCCATCTGTAAACGGAGGCAGTAAAATTAGGTCCTTCCTGGGGCTGGCCCAGTGGCTCAGAGGTTAAGTTCGCATGTTCCACTTCAGCAGCCTGGGGTTTGCCGGTTCGGAACCCGGGTGCTGACATGGCACCGCTTGGCAAGCCATGCTGTGGTAGGCATCCCACATATAAAGCAGATGAAGATGGGCACGGATGTTAGCTCAGGGCCAGTCTTCCTCAGCAAAAAGAGGAGGATTGGCAGTAGATGTTAGCTCAGGGCTAATCCTCCTCCTCCTCAAAAAAAAGAAAACTACATCCTTCCTCAGGTGTCTTCCACCATTAACATTCCCGGACCCCGAAGCCAACATCTAATCCTTGCCATCTCCATGCCAGTCACTCTTACGTGCTGAATGCTGAGTCCTGAAAATAATCTTGGAAGCTGGACATCGTTGTAAACTCTGTTTTACTAAGGAGCCAACTGAGACTGAGACTTCCAATGGTTCCAAGTCTTGCTGGATTCCCTGCTACTCGCAGCTGGAGCAAGAAAGAGCAGCAGGGGCATCCACGGGCAGCTCATCAGAGAGGCAGAGTCTCAGGCCCCTCCCATACCTACTGGGTCTGAATCTGCATTTTAACAAAAGCCCCAGGGGATTCGTACCCGTGTTACAGTTTAAGAAGTGGTGCCTTAGGTCACAAAGCCATGAAAAGTTAAAGCCAGAAGGCAAATCAAACCCTCTGATATTACATCCTGTACTTTTTCCACCATACCACACCCACGATTCCTCCTTCCAGAAGAAACTGGCCCCTGGTTAGCTCTTATCAGCTACGGTCAGGACGCCAAGCAAATCTCCAAATCTCCGGATGCCCTCCATAATCTCTCTCTGAGGTGCTCTTTAACCCATTACCCACCGATACAGTCATTCCCTGGATGGCTGGCCTCTGCCCCCACCCCCATGTAATTAATCTTGAATCCAAAATTGCAACATTGCCAATAGCTTTGGAAATGATAGATGAACCAACTTTTCAAGCAACCTTAGGGAAAAGACTCAAGGATAAAACCTAAAAGAAAAGCAAAGAGCATTTTTTTTGGTCTATGAAGAGATTAAAAAAAAACTTATGTTGATGATGGGGTGGCAAAGGGCCACCACAGGCACCAGGAAGGACTTTCTTTAAAGAGAATTGGCCTTGGCTTCTCTCTTGATGCTTTGGCTTAGAAGACATCAGAGGGGACCTCCACTTAGCTGTGAACAGTGATGATCTGGAGACCCGCAGGCAAACCCAGTGCCCATTAGCTGAGTTGTAAACACGGTGCTCTCCTGATCTGTTTTCCGAGATGAACTGTATATAAAGCATGTGTGTGGCGGGAGATGATAGCTCGCTTGAGGCTTTCAGCAATCGATGTTTACAGACTATAATGGAAACCACAAGTTTCTTCTTTAACTCAAATCGGTATACATTCCTTCAACCCACAGGCAAATTGGCGCAGGGAGGGGGGCTGGGAGGGGTTCACAGTGAATCATCATTTCACATTTTTTAACAGCTTAATGAGCATCTAGAAATCTCGTATTAGCCAGCAAAAATACAAAGTCTTTTTTTCCCCCACCAAATTCAGCAATGACCCTATTTGGACGTGGAGTCCTTGAGCATCTACTTGAAGTGATCCCTTTCATGTAAGGTGAGTGACTAATGTCTCCACCACAGAGTCACAAACAAAAACATATGAAAGGCTCCACAACTAACTTCAAGTCAATAACCTTCCCTCCTTTTGCCCCAAGTATGGGAGGGGAAAAAAGTTATTTCTCCTAGGTTCCATTAATCCTCTGGAAAGCCCAGCCCAGGGCACTTGGAAGCAAAGACAGAATTCTCAGATCTGCAAAGCAGTTCTCTCAGCCAAGACTCATGGTGCTAACAGACAGATGGTAAATAGAGCTGGGGTTCTAAAGCCACAGCTGTGTGCCTCTGGATCTCTCAGATCTACGTGTGTGATCATTAACATTTTTCAGATTATCTAAAATAGCAGTCTCTCTGTGATCTTGGCAACTTCGGTATCCCTGATCCTCTTTTATATTTTACTTTTAGGGGCCACATGCATAATCTGGGTAAGTAATGGGGAAAACTACAGAATTTCCCAGAGCTACTTGATAACTTGAATGTATGTATGTTTGTGCATAGGTATTTTAATTCTATATTAAATGTCTTTAGTATTTCAATATCTCTCTGATAATTGAGAGGGAGAGACTGAGTTTTTTCTGAAGTTTTGTCCTGAGTCTCAAATAAGTTATCTTTTGCCTTTTCACTCTTCTTTCTCCAAGCCTCTTTAATACTATAGGTCATATGCTGGCTCCCAAGCCATCTACAAGATCCAAAGGATCCCATTTGTCCTTTAGACCAAAGTTTGCGTCTTTTCGATCATCTGTGCCAATTCTGCCAATCCTCCTAAAGGAAGGAGATTTCAAGAGTCACCTAGTTTCATGAGAGAAATTCTGTGAGATTCTCTTCTTGAATTTACAAAAAATAAAATACAAGTGTACCATTTCTGAAATGATGCCAGAGTACATGACCTTGCAATCTCATGGACATTTTTTCACGTCCCTATGGATTAACTTTAAAACTACCTGCTGTTTCAGAGCAAACATTCATTTCAAGATTGAATTGTAACTCCTGTAGAGTTTGTGGCAATTGAGCAAAATATTTCTGTTATATAGTTCAGTGTGCATTAAATTGAGGTCCAGCTCAAAAGAATCTGGACTTCTTATGACAGATGCTGATAAAATAAAGGATTAAAGAAGTAAATACATTTTTAAGTCCTTTCTAAATTATGTCTCCTTTTATTAGGTAAATTCCTCTAAATAAAGCTAATTCACCTTTGAAAAAGGTCATCTCTGTATATTTATCATTCAAACTTGTCAGAATACATTACTATGTAGTATGGCCTTCTGAGGACACCCTCAGGGCCATCTCATGACTTTTAGCTCAGTTTTCAGTCTTCTTTTCTTCCTCTTGAGCAAAAGGAAAAGAAGAAGCAAGTCATGAACCCTGTGCATTGTGGGCTCCCAAAAGGAGGTTGCAAATATACACAAGTTAATGTATGGACAAAGCAATCTCCATACATGTCTTTTCACTCATTCATTCATTTGTTCTTTCAGTAGAGATTTGTTGAGAATCTAGTATGTATGCTAAGCAAGGTGCTGGGGGACTGTGGCGTACAAAATTGACAGAGTCCATGCATTCATGTAGCTTCCATTTTAACAAAGTTTTAAAGTGTGGACAAAGATGATTAGCTAACTAATGAAAAAGACAATAAACAAATTAATTAGTAAGAAAAATATCAAATGACGTTAAGTGCTTTGTAGAAAACTAAAGATATGTGAACTTTATTTGGATTCTGATTGGAAAACTAATTGTAAAACACATTTTTTAATCAATAGAGGAAAACTAAACACAGCAATGAATTCGATGATGTTAAAGAATTAATGTTAATTTTGTTGAGTGATAGTGGTTTTGTGTCGATGTTCAAAAAGAAAGATAAGTCCTTATCTATTAGAGCCACACACGGAAGTGCTTACAAGTGAATTTGCTAGGTTTTGCTTAAAAACTTTCTTAAAAAAAAGGAGTGAGGATAGAGGAAACAAGAATGGCAGAAAGACACTGGTTGTTAGAGATGGGTGAGGGGCACAAAGGATTTACTGTACTGTTTTCTCTACATTGATATGTTTGAAAACATCCTTAAAGTTAATAATAATGATGATGATGATGATGATGATGATGATGCTAAATTGAATGGATGTGCAGAGTTCACATTTCCTGAGAACTTGTGATATGAAAGCTGCTCTACATACATCATGGTTGTGGCCACTCCATAGGAACAGGTCGAACTCCCACCCAAAATTTGGCTCAGGTGTCTAGAATGATGATGCTAGACACACACCAAGAGGGTATAAAAAGATGTATTACTTCATCGTGAGACTTTTCAGTGACAGCAGGGCAGGCCCCCCAACCCTGGTCTGAAACGCATGGTGTTTTTATTGCGTTGGAGGTGGGGCAGGGTAAGGGTTCCTGTGTGCAGACAGGGGCTTGTGTGGCTTCAATTTCCTACCAGCTCCAAAAGGAGGAGCACCAGGCTTTCTTCTCAGTGTTCTCAGATGTGGGGCACAAGGGAAAGACAGAGGAGTGAGGCTTAAACGTTGTCAGCAATCAAACATCAAAAATTGAGGTCGGACAAATCCTCTCATTCAATCCATACTATGACCCTCTAAGGCAGGGTGGTAGTGCACAGAGGAGGACATCAAGGTTTAGCAGAGTTAAGGGACTTGCCAAGATCATCAAGATAACAACATCAGAACTAGAGCCTACAGTCTTAAGCACGCACTGTGCTTCACTACATCATTTCACACGGGGCACGAGGTACATCCACATGCACGGATCGTATTTGAACCACACTCCTACCCAGAAAAGTCAGCAGAGCTTATTATGCTGATATCCAATGAAGAAACTTAAGGCCCATGCCAGGTGGACAATAGAATCAATAAAGATGGCAGATGTAAGAAGCACACAGCCTTCTCTGTTGACAAATTGCTTTTCCTCTGAATGAGTTAGGATGGTTTTGGTTGCAAGTAGCAAAATGGCTTAAACAATAAGGAAGCACATTGTAACCCAGAACAGGAAGCGCAGATGTAGGACAGGATCCAGGGTGAGTGGATTCAACCGTTCAGCAAGGCCCTCAAGGGTCCACGTTCTCTTCATGTTTCCACTGTGCCCCCTCAGTGCTGGTTTCCTTCCCAGGCTGGAATGGGCACAGATGTCACATACACACATGGTGACATCAACAGGGAAAAGAAAAATTCCATGAGAGGAAAAAAGTTTTCCCAGAAGCCCTTCTTCAGATTTTCCTTCGTGTTTTTTGGCCAATGGGCTAAGTCACATGCCCACTCCTGAACAACTCACCGAAGACCTTAAGGCAATGCTAAACTGCAGCAGACATTTGACCTCAGGCTGAGAAGAGAGTAGAACACATTGGAGGTCCACACACACCCAAGAGGGCAGGCTCTACAGTGCCCCAGTAGATTGTGCTACACAAGACTGAGAGCCCAGTGATTCTAGACCTTCAGTTTTATCATGACAAGCCAGAAATCAAGATTCTTTCACATCCAGATTTGTAAATGCTGGAAACAAATTTAATTTTTAAAAACATGTTGCAGGCCAACACTCTATAGCTCAAACAAAACGGGTGTGTTGATTTAAAGTGGTCTTTGGCTTACCAGTGTGCAACCTCTAAGCAAAAGAATCACAGGGATTCTGATCTAGAAGGGCTGATGTGACAGCTGAGGATTTGTATTTCTAACAAGCTCTCAGGTGATACCGATGCTGATGCTGATGTTGCCAGTCCGTGGACTACACTTGGAATAGCACCGCTATGTACTCCTACTCCATGTTGCTTTTCTCCACCCTATGCAGTGACTATATAAAGTCCAATATTTCATAGTCCTGGCTGGAGCAGCCTCCATCTCCCACCTTTCTTTCACTGAGCATCCTACCTGCCTATTGACACCTCTCCTTCCCTCTTCTAGCCCTCAGCATATTTTAGGAAACAAAATAGATTCTCAAGTTGGCCACTGATGCCCTTTTCCTACCCCTCTCTCCAATGAAATGAAATAAAATGAAATGAAACACACCATGATATAGAAAGGCAGGAAGAACTTCAAACAATCTGGCTCATTATTTCCCTCCACAAACTAGGGAAAGGCACAAATAAATAAACACAATATTGCTGAGGGGAAGCCAACGCAGGCTGGGCCTGGTTTTCGCCAAGCAGTGACCTCCTCCAGTGAATTAAATGCCCAGAGCCTCACAGCCTCATCTGGTCCTGATTTTCAATAGGCAGTAAACTGATACGTTTTTTTTTTTCACTTTCATTATAGCTTGTTTTCATCTAGTTTATATTTCCAAATGTACTGGTTTTCAAGCCTGAACTGTCATATTAAAAAAAAAATACAACTTCAAAAAATGTAGGCTAGCCGACCCAATGGCACCAGGGAGGGGGCCCAGCCCTTGGCTTGTGGGATCTCCTTGGAGATTTTCTTTTCCCTGAGTTAATCTCATTGGGACTCATCAAGTTGGTGGGCGGGTAGAAAATGGGCATGAAGGGGCCCGAACTGCCTCCCTACCCCTGTGTGGAGTGACGTGCTGAGCAGAGAGAAAAGAGAATGGAGGACCCTCTTGAGGTTCAGACACTGCACACTCCGACCCGTTTGAGCTCTGGGACAGAGGAGTTTTGAGGGAGTGAAAGGCAAGGGTAGCCAGTCTTACAGCAGAAATTTGTAGACTTGCCAGATGATGGAGAAAAGGGCTAACTCTCCCAACCAGTGAGAATAGTGGGGGCCCATGTTTTGTGCACAAAAAGGAGCAGCCAAAACCCTTCCCTCTGACTAAGTCTCAGAAGGATTAGTCAGCAGATGGAACGAACACAATTGGGAATGAGCTACGGACATTCCCAGCACCCACCCTGAGGTGCATGGACAACACACCCTTCTGAACGATGAAAACCATCCAGGGGGACCCTCACAGATGCCTGCCAAGCCTCCAGCTGCACCATCATCAGAGGATCTGAGCTCATTTTCTTGGGCAGGTGCCTCCCTCCTCTGAGCTCTCTGCAGCTGGTCAAGGCAGTGTTTCCTCCCCACTGCAGGGGGTATGACTTTGGCCATGGGGGGAGTACGGTAAACAGACTTGCAAGCTCTCCGGAGTAGAACTCAAGATCTCATGGTTAGTACTTCAAGAGGCTCAGGCCACCCTCAAGTCTGGACGAAGATGTGGTGGTGAATTGGGATTCACCACAAGGCAGAGTCCATTTTCTGTAGCTCCTACGCACAGTTCAAAGACGGGCTTTTTTCATTACAGAAATGATTCAGAATATAAATCCAAACATGCTTTTCCTCCAAGTTTAACTTTTTACGTAGCAGTATAAAAAAATAAATATTTGAAGTGTTGGCCGTCACGGTCTTTCTCTGAAGTCTCTTTCCTCCTGGCTGATTCCAAGCTTCATTCTTTCTTCTCCCCATCTCTTCTGCCAAGGTTCTTGTCATCCCTGGGTGGCAGCCCTCTCCCTTCAGAGGAGGCTTTAAATCTTTGCTCTCTGGTCTCTCGAAGCTTCTGTTTCTATCTGGTGTCAAGTTCAGGAAGTCAAAACATTTTCCCCAATTCCCATCTTTTAGTAAATGCCTTTTGGTAGTCTGACCATTCTCTCTTGTTCTATTTTATCCATTTTCACACACACACACACACACCTCCCCTCACCTTTATTTCTTTCTCTCTCTCTATCCCTTCTTCTCTCCTTCCCTTTCTCTCTTCGCCTTTAGAAACCCAGGGCAGTCAGTATATACCACGCAGGCAGTCAGTATATACCATCTATATATTATGTTGAAGAAATTTGTCTCACTATAAACTGAGAAAAAAAATTTTAAAAGAATACCAGACCTCAAGTTTATGAGTTCTTCATAATCAGTTGTAAAACTCATTACGTTTTCAGGCTTTGCTGGATATTGTGTTTTAGAGAAATTATCTCACCCATTCCTCAAATAATTCTGTGAGTGAGGAACCGCATCATGCCCATTTGGGAATTCAGAGAGGTTAAGCAATTAGGCTGAGGGTACACAGAGAGTAGATGATGCAACCAGGGTTTCAATGCCGGCGGCCAGACTCCAGGGCCCCTGCTTTAAACACGTTATGTTAACTCCTCCTCCCTCTAAGAGGTTCAGGAAAGGATCTGATAGACTTTCCTCCGGAGCTGAGGATAAGATACCTAAGCCTACAGTTTGGCTCAGGTACTTGGGATCTGAGAAACGTCCAGAGTTCTGCCGAACAGGGGTACCCTATGCTATTAGGAATCAAGACACCCCATCTCGTCACAGAGCTGTCATTCTCAGTCTTGGCTGCATTCAGAATCCTGATGCCCAGGCCACACCCCAGAGTCTGTTGCATTAGAATACCCAGGTTGGGAGGTGGAGTGGAAGCCAGGCATCAATATTTTTTAAATCTTCCCTGGTGATTCCAATATACTGCCAAGACTGAGAAACACTAAAATAGTCCAATATCAGGCAGCATCAAGCAAATTAGGAGGGCTCCTCTTTTATGAGAGACAGGGCTAGCCCACCATCTCTGAAGTCATGGTATTAAGTGATCAAATTCATGCTTTTCCTCTCTATCAAGTCAGCTAGGGAGAAACCTGCCTAACAACATCCAAAAGGCAGCTGGCTGTAAAGAAAAGTGTTTTGAACTTGGAACCGATGACCTGGGTTTAGGTTCTATCATTCTGTTGTGTTCTAACTATGTGACTCTTTTTTTAATCGTGGTAAAATATATATAACAAAATCTACTATCTTAACCATTTTAGGTGTACAGTTCAGTGGCATTAATTACATTGACATTGTGATGTGACCATCAGCACCATCCATCTCCAGAACTCTATTCATCATGCAAAACTAAAACTCTACACCCTGTAAATAACAACTCCCTGTTTTTCCCTCCCTCCAGCCCCTTGAAACCCACCATTCTACTTTCTGTCTCAAGTAGTGTCAATCTTTTAGAATTTATCCTTCCGGTGGGTGTGTAGCGTGGTACCTCATTGCGTGTTTAATTTGCATTTCCCTCATGACTAATAATGTTGAACATCTTTTCACAGACTTCGTGTTAGCTTGGGCTGCCGTAACAAAACCATAGCCTGAGTGGCTTAAACAACAACAGAATTTATTTTCTCACAGTTCTGTGAGCTAGAACTCTGAGATTATGGTTCCAGCATGGTTGGGCACTCTTCCTGGCTTACAGCCAGCCATTTTTTTGCTGTGTACTCACAGCAGGGGTTGAGGGGTTGGGGATGGGATGGGACAAGAGACACAGAGAGAGAGAGAGAGAGAGAGACAAAGTTCTCTAATGTCTCTTCTTACAAGGGCACTAATCTTATCAGACTAGGGCCCTGCAGTTACACCCTCTCTAATGATATTACCTCCCAAAAGCCCCATTTCCAAATGCCATCACATTGGGCATTAGACATCACATTGGGCAAAATTCAACATGAATTTTGAAGGGGCACAAATATTCAGTCTATAACATTGGCCATTTGTATAAGTTCTATTTTGAAATACCTATTCAAGTCTTTTGCCTATTTTTGTATTGGGTCATCTGTCTTCTTATTGTTGAATTGTAAGAACTATTTATATATTTTACATAAAAGTCCTTCATGAATCCCCCCAGTACACAGTTGTATATTTTAGTTGTGGGTCCTTCTAGTTGTGGCATGTGGGATGCCACCTCAGCATGGCTTGATGAGCAGTGCCACATCCAGGTCCAGGATCTGAACCCATGAATCCCTGGGCCACCAAAGCAGAGCTCATGAACTTAACCACTCGGCCACGGGGCTGGCCCCTTTTTTTCCTTTTAAAATTAGTTCTTTTGAGTCATATCTAAGAAGGGTTTGCCTATCCCAAGGTAGTGAAGATTTTGCCCCACGTCTTCTAAAGTTTTATATTTTTAGTTTCTATTTTTAATTTTCTATTTTCAGCTTTTATGTTTAGATCTAGAACTCAATTTGAGTTAATTTTTACATACAGGTTTCCTCCACTATCCAAAAGTTCACTTTATACCACTTTGCTTTTACAAAAGACCTACATTAGTGCCTGTTTTCGCTAATCAAAAGAAATCCAAAGAGGATTTTTGTTTTTATGAAAAAAGGCAAAAATAGCGTTCAGCATTTGTTTTGCAGCGAGCCATTATTAAGGCTAAGCAGTCAAGCATACTGTCATATTTCAAGCCTTCCACATCAGCCACAGCAGGTGAGGAACCTCAAACTTCGACATGGAGGCAGGCAGACATAGAAGAAAGTATAGACATTAGCGACCCGCCTGTCCTGATAGAGTTGGATGACGATGAGATGTTAATAGATGACCCTCTTCCTCTCTGTCATACACCCCCGTCTCCTGTACCTCCCACCACCCCGACCTCCGACGACTCAGCCCAACACATCACTACCACCACTGCCACTTGCCAGTCTTCCAGTGCACTCACCGTCCTCCCAATTCTGGTAAGTGAAATTACTGTACATACAATTACTTCTACTTTATACAGGCTGTGTATTTATCATATCGTTGCTGCTTTCACTAGATGTTAGTGTTATTTTAGGTTTTATGTGTTATTTGGTTTGATTTGGTAGGTGATTTTTTTCTGTCTGGGAACATTCAAAATTTTCCCCATTCAAATTAATGGTAATTGCTGCTTCACTTTACGCCATTTTGGCTTATGTAAGTTTCATAGGAACGCTCTACTTTCAGATAGTGGAGGATATGATGTCATGAGATAAGGGCCACATTTGACACAGGGTGAGCACTCAATAAATGATAAATTCTATAATTATTCCTTTTATTAGCAATTAAGGATATTAAATGCCACAGTTACCCATTTACGGCAAAAGACTAGGGAGATTTACACTAAGAAAAAAAACACAGAATGGGGCACTTATCAAAACTACAAGCTTTTTGTTTGTAAGAAGCCTGCCTTAACTGGCAGAGTTGTTGGCTGTAGCTGACGCTCCCAGGTTCCCACCGAAATCCACTTGGCCTATCCCCAAGGGAGCCTGCAAAGAGCTCCACTATAAATGGACCTGGTTCTCCTCGTCTCTCTCTGCCCAAGGCCATTCTCTGGCTCTGGCTCTACCAACATAAGGCAGACTGGAAAGTCTCAGTTGGATGGTAACAACTTAGGAGCAACCCCCAACACAAGAGGGACCAGAGTTCGTGAATACATCTCCAAGCTGCCTCATCCTCCACGGGACAATTTTCAGTTGTGTTTTACACAGTGATCCAGAGGGTCCCCAGCAGGACTGAGCCCTGTGGAGGTATACTGTCCCTTCACAACCTTCATTGGCTTTCTTCCCTTCCCTCTCTCACTTTCCCCACTCCTTCCGTGTGCTCCCTAGGATTCACTCTCAAATAATCTACTTACACCAAAAGTCTCATTAGAGGGTCTGCCTTTGAGGGAACCTAAACTAAAACCGGGGCTGGCCTCAGAAATGCAGTGTTTTGGGCACACATGAGTGCTTCCAGGGAAAGGTTCCCCTCTCTGGAGAAAGGAATAAGAGAAGCAATTTATTCTAAATCAAGAGCCCAGTTAGAAATAAAGAAGAGAGGGGCCGGCCAGGTGGTGCAGCGGTTAAGTTCACACGTTCTGCTTCTCGGTGGCCCAGGGTTTGCCAGTTCGGATCCTGGGTGCAGACATGGCACCGCTTGGCAAAAGCCATGCTGTGGTAGGCGTCCCACATATAAAGTAGAGGAAGATGGGCATGGATGTTAGCTCAGGGCCAGTCTTCCTCAGCAAAAAAGAGGAGGATTGGCAGCAGATGTTAGCTCAGGGCTAATCTTCCTCAAAAAAAAAAAAAAAGGAAAGAAAGAAAGAAGAGAGAGAGTCACTCAAGGTAGGTTTTGTTCCCAAACCCTCCACGGTATCACACTCCTAGGGTTCAAAAGTCTTTATTCTGGAAACTTCCTAGCCGAGTATTTCAAGGCCCTTGGCAAAAACACCTTGCTTAAGGTAGCAGTTTCATGAAATAGTGGAGTAATGTCTGGGTCGTGCCTGCCTTTTCTATGAGAAACAAGCCACGAGCTATAAGCCAGAGCAAGAGGACATCATCCCAAACACAACAGTTTTGCAACACAGACAGTTTTCTTTGAAAGGGCTCTACGAACAGATTTCTCTCACTTGGGAACTTCAATAGAAGATAATTATTCTTTTCTGCCTCATAATATATATTAAAAATGTTCAAATGTGGCTTTCCAGGGATATCTGCCAAATATTTTCAGGCACCAGATCCAGCTTTACTTAATTTTATATAGCCTGCTCAGTCTATTATAAAATACCCTTTCATGCAGTATGAATTTGCTAAAGAGGCTAAAATATATTCCTTTATATTAAAAACCTAATTTAAAAAGCCTTCAAAGTTGGAGACTTTTGCCCTTGGACCTATTGCATGAGGAGGTAGCCTTTGAAAGAAATTGAAGCCCTCCTGAAATGTACACTTCTCTAGGATTTCACTACCACCACGAAACAAAATAAAACAAGACCATCATCTTCCAGGAAAGGCAATGTACATGACAATAAGGCTGTTTTCACGTAAACAGTATACTTTATTACCACCAGGGCATACCAATCTCAATCACTATGTTTCACGGCCCTTTCTGTTTTTATGAGCTCATGCCAACAACTAGTAATGAGCACAAAAGCCTGTGCGAAACACTGCATTTGTTGGAGTGTTTGTGTTGGCCTCCTTAAAATCGGCTGATTTCCAAATCACATTCTCCACCCCACCTTAGTTATATTTATACTGTTGTGCAGAACAAACTTGGATCCGTATTTAAATATGAAATGCTTTGTGGCCATTCGTGCAAATCTCTTTATCGGGGTCTCGCACATTAACGCCCTTCACAATTGACCCACTGGCTGATTGTTTAACATAACGTTTCCACGGGGCTGCTTTCACGCACTCGCAGCCCTGTTTTTACTTTTCTTAGCTTTCCTGGACAATCAAAAGGAAGTGGAACAGAGCCGGCTTGCTGAAAGCTGGAGCTGCCCCAGTGTCTCCTCCTACCTTCTGTCTGGGGTTTTGTTTTTCTGCTTCTTTTCTTTTCCGTCATTTTTGGTGGTAGAGAAGACAGAGCCAGACCATGCAGCTAAAATCTCTCCATCCTCTGTCTGCTGCTTCTCCCTCCTGGCTCAGAGTCAAGGTGAAGACTCTTTGTGACCAGGCTCCTGAAGCCAAACTGGGCTACCTCCGTTTCGGCAGAATTGTGTTCTCTGTTGATTCACAAAACCAGTGCAAAGGGGTCATGGGGGACGAGGGGGGCTAGTGTTGGGGGGAATATAATACCCCTCTTTCTTAAAGTAACGGTAACATCCAACTTAGGAAATCTGAATTTCCTCATTCCTCTTTAACATGGGGGTTGCTTTAATTTCGAGGGTTCCACACTACTTTCTTTCCCTCTCTTGCCATGGTTTCCTTTAGCGAGAAGGGTTGCAACCTGCCCAAACTGAATCAGAACGACTGAAGGTGCCCAAGGCACTTTCTTTGAAAGAACGTTCCCACGAGATGCTCTGGCTAGTGACTTAGGCTCTAAGCTCAGTTTTCTCTTCTGTAAGCTAGAGATTGATTTCTATTTATTGAGTGCTTACTGTAACTACTAGACACACCAGGTACACACATAACAGACAGTAACAGCGTCTGTCTCACAGGATGCTTGTGAAGACTTAACAGATTGTCACAAGTGAAGCACGGAGCACAGGGTCAGACAAGTAGTGACCGTTCAGAAACGTCAATCATTATCGTCATCACAAATCATGAATCATGGTGAGATTTAAGAGGTCTAGGGACTAACAATGAATGTCTCTACCATGGTTAATATAATGCTCTAGAGCTGAAAGTAAGTTAATTAAGGGACAACAGCTACAAACTTCCATGAAAATGCCTTATCCAGAGTGAACATTTCATCTTTACAAAGAGCGACTATACAATTTTTTTTTTTTTTTTTTGAGGAAGATTAGCCCTGAGTGTACATCTGCTGCCAATCCTCCTCTTTTTTGCTGAGGAAGACTGGCCCTGAGCTAACATCTGTGCCCATCTTCTTCTGCTTTATATGTGGGACGCCTGTCACAGCACGGCATAGGTCTGCACCCGGGATCCGGACTGGTGAACCCAAGGCCACCACAGCGGAACGTGCAAACTTAACCACTGCACCACCGGGCTGGCCCCAGGGGTGACCATATAATTTTTGGTCCAATCTGGGACAATTCTGAGAATGAGAAAAGGTGTTAAAAATAAACAAAATGAACTAATGTTTTGAATTTAAAAAAATTAGCCAACATATTGATTTTAATTTATCAGTAGAACTATAAAGTAGTTCTATTCAAAACTATTTTTGAAAAATAATATTCTAAAGTATTAACATAAAATGTAGCCATATATATCTTTTAAATTTTAAACAATATTTATTGTCTGAACATTAAAAAAGAACACAAGGGGGCCAGCCCTGTGGTGGAGGGGTTAAGTCCAGACTGCTCTGCTTTGGCAGCATGTGTCCATGGGTTCGGATCCCAGGCGCAGAGCTACACCTCTGTCAAGCCATGCTGTGGTGGTGACCCATGTACAAAACATAGGAAGATTGGCACAGATGTTAGCCCAGGGCTAAGCTTCCTCAAGCAAAGAAAAAGAAAAAGAGCAAGATTGGCAACAGATGTTAGCGCAGAGCAAATCTTCCTCACCAACAACACACACACACACACACACACACACGCAAAACGATTTTCCTTTGTATTTATTTATATACGTTAATCAGTCTCTTATACCATAATGTTTTTCAACATTATCTCATAATTTTTCTTATTTTCATAAAAATGCCTGAGCTCTTTTTCAGAATTGCATGATTAAAGTATGCGAAACTTTTTATTCTTTTAAAGAGAAAATTTCTTTACATTTACTGTGTTACTTGCCAAGCTCACAGCAAATTCTACTAAATGAAGGCTATCTCAGTCTTCTCAGTCTGCTATACCAAAATATGACAGACTGGATGGCTTAAACTGTAGAAATTTATTTTTCACAGTTCTGGAGGCTGGGAAGTCCAAATCAAGGTGCTGGCCAATTCAGTTTCTGCTGGAGGTTCCCCTCCTGGCTTATAGGTGGGCTCCTACTTGCTGTGTCCTCACATAGCAGGAGGAGGGAGAGGATGGAGGACGGAATAGGGAGGATGAGGGAAGCGGGGAGAGAGAGAAAGCAAGAGAGAGCTCCTGTGTGTCTCTTTTTATAAGGATACTAACCCTGTTGGATTAGGGCCCCACCCTTATGATCTCATTTAACCTTAAATACCTGCTTATAGACCGTATCTCCAAATGCAGTCACACTGGGGGACAGATATTCAACAGATAAACTGGGGCGGCAGGTGGGGGGGTTACACAGTGCGGTCGATAGCAAAGGCCATTATCAAGGCTACCTTTTTATTGAAATATTTCAGCCCAAATATTTTCACAGGTACAGACTTTTGTCTCTCTTCAGAGAACTCAGGCAAATATTTTTACAAGCAAAATTTTTCAAAAAAACTTCATTTTTATTGATAATATTTTTGAATATTTTGCCAAACTTCGATGATACAGAATCCTGGACCTTCTCAATTTCATTTTCTTCCAGTATGTAGAATACAACTCTATCTGGTTAAAAATAGGAGCTCTATCAATAGATAAAACTTCGCACAAGAGTTTTTCGATACCATAATTCTATTTTCAAATGGAAATCTCACACACCATTCGAGCCCTCATTGTTTAACATGTTTAATTTGTAAAAATGAACTCAAATATCTTCCTATCTGTAAACTTTTTTGTCAATAGTCTCAGGTCTCTAAGAGCTTCAACTGCTGAAATTTTCCTGACACTCCATTCACTGAACAATTTTATTCAATGATTTCCAAGTGGTTTTGAAGAAGATGCAACCAAATCGAGAAAACTCATTCACAAAAAATAGTTCACCTTCACCAGCATGAACTTCCAGAATCTTAAATTCCATGAGCCAGGTGACAAAAAGACCAGTCAAATCATTAATAGAGCCACTTTCAGTGATCTTCTATTCAAAGCGTGCCTTGGAAGCATTGTGCAGGCTGCCCCAGGGCCATGGCACAACTGGCTGCTACACTGAGTGTCTGGCAGGAACAGAGCCTTCGTTCCTCTCCCACCACCACCTCCAGAGGAAGTTAGCTGACTGCAGCCACTCCCGCCTGGATGCATTGTGCATGCTGTTCTAGAAAGGGAGATGTTGATTTTGATGTATCTGGAAAGAGTTAGGAAAGAAAAATTGGTCATCTCTACTCCTTTTCAGATTTGACCACTTGTTGAAATGAGAACCCTATCTACTCCGCACCCACCTCACACACTGCGAGGCAAGGGCATGGGAGGAGTGGAAGGACAACGTGGAGGGCTTCCAGGCCTCTCGCAGATCATTTTAATCCAGATACGGATAACAGTTCTTCACTTAAAGGAAAATGGCAAGGACAAAAGCTAACCCATGTGGATGACAGAACAACAGATGTCAACCAAGAATGCCCAAGCAAACCAGTGCATCCCGCACAGCCACTCACCCGACCTTTGTGCCTCTTCACAATGATAAATCCTTGGAGCCTCCCCGTGGAGATAAGTAATGTATCCATCTTTCAGGTCCTCCGAATGGGATCTGCTTAGCAAAAAGAATCCACCGTGTCCTAATGAAACTTCATTGCTCTAGCCTCAGAAGGGGCTTTGCTGACCATTCACTGCCCTCTTCCTGAGCTCGTTGTCCCCCAGATTCTAAGAGGAGAGGAGAGGAGGAGGCACAAACAGGCTGAAAGCCATCAGAGCCTTCCGTCTGGAAAAACGAGGAAGAGAGGGGTATTGAATGCACTTTTAACCCTCATGAAGCCTGACGGCGTAGGGTAACCACGAGGGCAGTCACATCATTTCAATCCTTGTCTATATTCCACTTGCAGTTTGGGAGTCTACAGTGGACAAAACCGCCAAAACCTGCTCTCACGATTGTAGTTTAAAAATCTAGGAGGTACTTTCCCTGCACACAGTCCCAAAAGCTTGGAACAGCTAGTTTTAGGACAAATTAATGACATCCAACTTTACATTCCACACAGCAAATCCTGGTGTTACTTACTTCAAGAGCTAGTTTCGACTGAAGAGAGAAACCGTTTCAAGAAAAAGAGGTGAAGCAAGCAAGAAGTTTTGTGGTAGTTTACATCCACAATTCTGCCCCTAAAATCTCTCTTCCCGCAGCTTTCAGAGCTAGATCACACTCTGCATTTAATTAGGATATTCCTTATTTTTAAAGCTGTCACCAGGAAACTAGGAGATTTCACCAAGTCACTCATTTACCTATTCATTCACTCAAATATCCCTTCAATGCACATTTGTCAAACACTTTTGGAGACAAATGGCAGCTTAGGCTTTGTAAAGCTGCAATATTTTCCAGAAGAGAACCCTGCTGCAGTTGTGGGATGTTCCTTAGATATAGTCGAGGGGATATTCACACTATCTAACAATGGTAGAGCATGGGCACCAGCCAATCAGAATGATACCCTCCTATAGACTGACTATTCGTGTCCCCCCAACTAATCTCCAATGTGATGATGTTTGGACATGAGGCCTCTGGCAGGTGATTAGGTCATGAGAATGGAGCTATCATGAATGGGATTAGTGCCCTAATAAGAAGAGGCCCCAGAGAGCTTCCTCATCCCTTTCACCATGTTATAACACAGCAAGAATACAGCTGTCTAGGAACGAGGAAGCGGGTCCTCACCAGACGCAGGCTCCTTGATCTTGGACTTCCCATCCTCCAGAATTGTGAGAAATAAATATTCACTGTTCAAGCTACCCAGTCTATGGTATTTTTGGTATAGCAGCCAGAATGGACTAAGACACACCCCCACCACTCAACCAATAAGAAAGGAGGAAGCTGAGAATATGCTGTGGCCACCCCAATACTTACCAGCTGAAAACAGCCCTGTAGCAGCCTAAGTTTCTGACAATGGTGAGGAGAGATCTTCCTAATGATCATATGTTTCTAAATGCTGTGGTAAAAGCAAGAGTAGGTCAAGCTGTAACGTTAAAAGTTCTCCTGTACTACTTTCTGAAGAACTGAAAGGAAAACCTGAAATGTGTGTATCTACATTTCATTCCACTGTGTCAATTCAAGCTGAAAACTGGAGAAGGTACTGGGTGCCTACTACAGATAGACATGGTACCCGTGCCTTACTTTTATAAACTCTAATTCTCACAACAGCCTTGTAAGTATTACTAAATCCACTTTGTAGATGAGAAAGTGGTCTCTGAGAGGGTCTGTGTTTTGCTGAGGTCACACATTAGCTCATGGTGATGAGTTTCAAAACCAGGTCTGTCAAACACAGGTCATCTCCCCTTCTTTTTAATTTTTGGGGGAGAACTAACTTCTCCCACATTGTGTTTACTCTTAGGAAGAGTATGAAATTGATCAGCTCTCTCCTACCCAAGGGATAGATATATGATCCAAGTAAGGTTTGGTGAATTGCAAAAATGGTCACACTTCTTCTCCACCACTGCCCCCATATCCATATACTGCTTTGCAAGATGAATTTTGCAGCTCCTCTCATGAGGAAGTGAAGTCTATTTCCCTACCTCTTGAATCCAGGCTGGCCTTGTAACTTGCTTTGGCCAAAAGAATGTGGCAGAAGTGACATGAAAGTTCTGAGCATGGGACTCAAGAGACCTTGCATAGTTCCACTCTTACATCCCTGCTCAACTGACATATGAACAAATTCTTGCTGGCTTGCTGGAGGAGGAGAGACCATGTGTTGTAGAAACAAGCCATCCCATTTGGGCTGTCCTAGATAGACCAGCCCCCAATCAATATGGCAGCTAATGGAAGATGCATGAATGACCCTGGCTAAGATCAGCTGGGCCTGGACCAGAACTGCAGAAAAGTTCACCTGAGCTCAGCCCAAACTCTCAACCTGCAAAATCATGAGCTACACAGTGTATTTTAAGCCACAAAGTTTTGGAGTAGTTTGTTACACAAGAAAAGCTAACCAATGCTCAATGACGGAAAAGACCTATGATAATCCCAGAGAGGCCCATGACAAGATTTTTAACTACTTCTTGCTGCCTAGATCACTAGGTCATCCCTGATTCTTCCCCTCTTCACTTGATTCTGAGCCTGACTCCCTAACATCATCTTTGATACTCTGAGCCACCTGCATCTTATGACAAGTTCCTTTTGCTTAAGTTTGTCAGAATTTCTGTCAATCCAAAACAACTTAACTTATCTTAAAGACTTTGGTCCCAGCTCTTTATTTTACTGCTGGGAAACTGAGACCAACAAGGAACGTTAGTTATCTGCTCAGAATCATCCATCAGCTATCAGGCAGATGCCAGGACCAAAATCTAGACAACCTGATGTAGATAATAGGACCATTATCATCATATAAAGCCATCACCCTAGTCATGACATAAACCAATCCGGTATCAGGAAAGCCAGGCTAGCTTCTGTAAAAAGCAATCTCTCAATCTCAGTGGCTTACCACAATAACGTTTTCATTTTCTTGCCTCTCCCTGGCCAGTAATGGATTTTTCTGGTGAAGTAGTCTTCCATGTGCTTATTCAGGGACCCAGCTCCTTCTATATAGTAGCGCTACCTTCCTCTAGGTCTTAGGGATCATCCCTATTCAGTCAGCTCCTGGGAAAAAGGAAAAGAGATGGTTGATGAGAGGGTTTTATGAGCCAGGCCTGGAAGTAGCACCTATCATTTTACTCACATTCCATTGGATAAAGCTCAGGCACATGACCACATCAAGCTGTAAGGGAAATACAGTCCAGCTGTGTCCCAAGGATGAAGTGAGAGCACGATACAGGCAAATCTTTGCCACAGACTCTTAGCTGATTTTATATAGAAATCACATCATTGAGATGAAGTCCTTTCTGCTCCTTAGTAAATCACTCCATTCCAAAAAGTGACCAATAGAAGAACACATCCACTTTTTATGTGTTGTTGAATAAAAGATAATAAAAGATGTTGCTCATGCAATAGCGTATCCAGAATCTGAAATTCTTACATTTGCTGCAGCTTGCTAAAGAAAAAGCTCTGCTTAGAGACAGGAAACCTGGTTCAGAATACACTATCGTCCCGCCACAATATTCTGTACTATTTCCTTCCACAAAATAAGCCTTGGGTTAGGGGGCAGGGATTCCACAAGGAGTCATCTGCTTTCTTTTGTCAGATGAACACCAAGTTTAGCAGCTTACCAACCACTAGATTACTCTCAAGATTTTGGCACCACATTAGATCACTCAGCTACATTGAGGAAAAAATCATTTCTCTGCTTCCCACCCCACCCCCCCCCCCCCCCCCCCGCCCCTACTGGACTTTTTTCCCCCTTCTAATTTCATAAGAAAGTCCTCAGGAAAAAGAGACTTATAAAAGTATCAAATTAATAGATGCGTTGAGCCTACATTTTTCTTTTCCCATGATGCATTCTAAATACCAAAAAAAGACTAGACAAGAAAGCGAGACCCATCCATCCACATTCCAAGACACGCTCCAGTTATCCAACCATTGCAGAGCATTGCCAGGATGCAGAGACCATAATTTGGACTAGAATCCAGCAATTTCCAACATATTCCAGTTACTTACTTGATACTGAAGACTCTGACCGGCCATTAAGTAGCTAATGGACTTTGTCAGGGAACCTGCTCGGGGGTCACCGTGGCATCTTATTTGCTGTAAGTTGCTGTACTTTGAACCACAAAGCACTCCTCTGAACAGCTGAGATTACAAAACAAAGCCTGGAATGCATATACTCTCATTCCCTGTTTTCACATTGCTCTGCTTCCAAAACGTTTGGCTACTTTTTCTTCCTCTCCCCACCCCCAGCTCTTTCTTAAGGATGGAGAAGAAATCTAATTCTCATAAAATGATTGGTTTTCAAAGTATGTGAAGCATTTAGAGATTTATTAGAAACAGTTTTGGTTCCTCATTAATCTAAAGCAAATTATTATTGATTTACAACAGACGGCTCATCTGATATCCTTCAGGCAGTCATAAAAAAAAATAGTCTGAGTATTAAAAATGGTTGATGTCTTCTGGCAATAGCAGCGAAACTCAGTCAATGACAGCCCCTTCCAACTGGATGAAAAAGGGCCCATTCTCACTGTGTGTTCTGCTCACTTTTGTGTAAGCGTTCCAAATAACCTGTGCTCGTATGCCTTTATTTTCATATTGGATTCATTTATCAGAGAGCTCTAGATACCCCATTCACACTAGAGTGATTTTCCAAGTGGGAAAGAACACCTACTAACACTACTGTGTCCTTAATATGGACATGGTCTTGTTATAGTGAGTCTTTTACTATAATTTGTGAGGGGTTTCGCTCCTTTTAAGCAACCCCAGTGATAACAGGTTAAAGCCTGCCTTGCACTTATTGTCTAGGAGCATCAAGTCTTTAGTCCAATTGCCAAGTTCAGGTCTTGGCTCTGGCACTTGAGCAGTTTACCTATCCTTAATAAACCTCAATTTTCTCCTCTGCAAAATAGGGATGTCAAGAGTGTCTACATCAAGGATGAGATGTAGAGGAAGCTTCTAATTTTATCATAGCACCAGGTACATAGAAATTTCTCAGTTAATAGCACTATTGGCATAGGACCAAGACTATTAATAGGCAAATATTAACAGCTTTGCCCAGTCCCTGCCTGCTAAGTAGCACTACGCTTTGCCAGCTTAGTTGCTTCCTCTCCCCTGGTCCTCCCAGAAGGGTCCAGCCTCGCCAGACTAGAGCAAAGGGGAAAAAAGCACACAGACAAGACAGGTTCAGGAGTTTTAAATAAGAGGCCTTGAGGAGAAAGACACAGGTATGGTATGTGAGGAAATTTCTTGAAAGGTAAAAGGAGATTTGAAGTTACATTCTTATGTTTGTCACGGTATTCAAGAAACGCAAGTGGAGAACTTGATTCTTTCTAAATTCATTTTTGGATGTTGGACTCTGTGTGTTTATTTTCCTGATTAAACTGGACCAGTTGGATTATGGGATTATGCATAATTACTACTACTTCTACCATTACTATTCTTACTAGGGTTATTATACATTCTGGTTTAAACTAACTACCTTGCCCTTAATCATTAAGAGCACATGCTTTCACTTTCAAAACCATCTCAGCTTATACAATAAAATTTATGGTCACCCTCCTAATATTGCTGCTACCACTACCATTGTATTTTAGATCTACAATTGAAAGATCAGCGCAAATTTTAAAAATTTACATCATTCTACCTACACTTGGAAAAAAATTTTTCACAGATTTTATTAGCAAACAAATTAATTCCTCAGATAATTAAAACACCTCAAGACTCACTTGTCTCATAAACGCCAACTTCTGGGTGAAAGTGAGATTTCAGATACCATCCAAACCTAACTTATCCAGTGAACTCATTCATACACCCAAATGAAATCGCCAAGTATTCTTTTCACTTAAATGTCTTTTTCTCTTTAGACCCTAAGAAGGCAAAGGGGAGGTCCCAAAGTTAGGCTACATCAGGTTTCTTATGTAAACAATTTGCCCATAAGCACATGGAAATCCATTTTAATACAACAAAGCATTTTACATGTTCAGATCTTCCAACACAACAAGCATCTTAGCAGGGGGGGCAGACATCTTCCCGAAGCTTAATTACTGTCAACTTCATATTACTCACTTTGGTGCCTTGTTCTTTAAGTATTCATCAAGAGTTATAACAGGCATAAACTAGTCAGCAAGTCCACTAGGGAAAAAAGCAAAAACAATGTCCTAAGTCACAAATAGCATGTTTATGAACTTATGGCCTTTGTGTTAGTTTTTTGTTCCTACAAAGACAAGGTTTGAAAGAATTCAAGTGGAAGTATTTATATTTTGTATTGATCACCTTAGGTTACCAGTTCAAGGTTGTTTATTGTCAGGCCCTAGAATTTAATCATCTTCCTAAAAAGTACATGAAGCACATGAAGACATTATAGGATTTGATTTTAAAGGTAAAAAAAAGAAAGAGAATCCGCTATGAAGCTCTGAAGGAAATTACAATGAAATATTCATTGTTCTTTACTTGGAAATTGTTACAAAAACTTTTTTCGAAAATATTCCTTACAAAGGAAATGGTGTAGGATGTAATATGGATGTGTTTTCAAGCCAAATGGACACATTTCTATCTTGAGGGAGGAGGAAAGTGGGGATAAATATAAAAGCAAAAAAAAAACGTAAGCTTTTGCTAAATGAGTTACCCCAAGTTTCAGCTCCCTGGCATAAAATTTGCACAGCTCTTTCTACTTTTCAAGATCCCTTCCATCTTCCTTGGATATCTGAACTAAATTTCTTTCTTTCTCCATCTCTGTCTGGCTAGTTTTCCAAAATGTTCCCTTGGCTTCGGTCCTCTAGCACCACTCAATAAAATGTGTTCGGTACCTTGGGAGTATCTGTGGTCATGTAATTCCATAATCATATTCCTAGCTGATATGTCACAATTCATTTAAGTTGGACTTAGTGCTCAGCATGAGCTCACAAAGATGGCCATGACAGTGGTCAACGATGACTTCATCGTCTAAGGATGAACTCACCAGCTTTTCAATGTCTGCAGAGGGGAGGCCCCTTTCAATGACAAACAGAACCTCAAGGTCAAAAGAAATCCTAAGAAATCAAGTATCTCTAAAATTTGAAAATAACTTACTTCATGGATCAGTATGGAGCAAGAGACTGAAAATGCTTCTTTGGCTGATACTGTAGTGGAAAAACGAGAATTGGAGCATCACTTTCCTAGTTAGGATGAAATCCCCGGGGCAATGCACCAAAGTGAAAGCAATGTATGGAAAACCGTGTGAGGGTGACTGACAAAAAGTTCCAAGTTTTGATCTGTACATGCTCTATTAAATATGATTGAATCTATTAAATACACAAATCTATCTGTGTATATGTTTCTAATTCTATGGCTACTTTTATCTACTTAAACTATGCCCAACTCCTCTTCTTTTATGTCACATCTAGGAAAGTTTTGTTAATTGATTTTGTTCTCAGATGCTATCATTTTACTGTCTACTATGCACAATCTCTTTTTATTTTTAGACTTGTCATGACAACATTTGGAGGATGATTCTATTTTGCTAAGCTTCATTTTTCATCGCAAAGGTTTTCTCTCTGTAATTTGTCCTCCAAAAACTTCCAAGATCATTCTTGAGCCACGGTCATAAACTCACATCATTTACCTGACGACCTCTGATATTATTGCATTTCCTTCAGTTTGTTAAGGAGGGCAACTGGATCATCCACGTGAAATCTGGGAAAACACTGCAGAATCAAACTGTTAAGGAATTTATTCTGTAAAAGTATCTCATAGCCTTTAGACTACCTGTCAAACGGGAAAAAAAAACCTGCACATTTGGTTCAGTTCTCTTTTCTGCTTCCTGAAAACCTATCTAGCAAGAAAAATATTGAAGAAGGAAGAGGAAAAAGATTGGTAATAGAAAGACAGCATCCAAGAGAAAAAGCACAAAGGTGATGTGGGAACATAGCTGCCTCAGATGGGAATTAGCATAAAATTTTCGGTACATAGAAAACTCATCTTTGGGCTGGGCAGAGGAAAACAAAGTTTCAATAAGAAAAAATTATTGTCAAAAGAAAAAAAATGTGGTACCTCAAGGAGTAGGGCACTAGGAAATTTGCTTGAGGGTGGAACCACAACTGGCAGATGGACAAAGTTAGGTGGAGCCCGCAAATAAAGTGAAGCCTTTATGAGCAGGCTTGCTGATATGTGGATCTCATTGTTGTGTAATACCCAAGGAATTTCTCCCATGACCCACGCCCTTCTTAACAATCAACCTGGTACCAGGTTAAGATGCAGGTCTTTTCAGGTCCTTTGGACTTACAAGCATGTCCATGGTAGAAATAGCTGTGTTGGAAGCTTAACCAGTAACCCCTGGCTCCTGATACCTTCCCTCTGGTAGAAATTAAAACACAATAAATATTCTTTCAGTAAGCATTTTGACAGAGAAACTAGGCCCTGGACCGTGAAACTTTGCTGAGGTTCCCAAAAGGTCAGATGTAAAACCAACACTCTGTCCTCAGTGAACTTTTTCTAAGTGATGCCTCTTGTGGAGGTAGAAGGAGAATTCTGAGACCAAATTGGGAGACTCCAAATAGCTGAAGTGACTGAAAGTAAACATATGTTCCTAACTCATCACCTTTTATGAAATCAGGAGCTCTTGTATTTATCATTTAATACTTTCTGTAATAACCTGTGCAGCTGCTCTGTGATTTAAAATATGTCATTCATGCAGAATCCAAGGGCAACCTTTACAAAAATCCCAATCATTTGCAGAACCAGAGAAATGATTCCATTCAATTAATCTCTGTAATAAAAACAAATTTAGAAGCAAAAACAAGTAAATCTGAATATCGCTGGGATCTACCAAGGCTGGTCTCAGGTTGAGCTAAAATATAACCACATGTGCTGTGTTAAGATTGTCTGAATTTTTTTTTAAGTTCAAGGAGAATACTGTGAGGTTAGAGCAGAGCTTCGTTCTTCTCCTTGCATCCCAAGGCTCCAGGAGGGTGAGGTTTCATGGATTATGAAAGCCGAAATCAAAGACCTTGACTTTCCCAAGAAAATTCCAAAATGCACATAGTGATGGATGTTTGTTCAGCAAAGAATAAGCAACAGAATTTCAGACAGGCCCTTAGGACTTCAGAGGAAATAGGCAGGCCTGGTCCATGGCAGAGCAGCGAGGTACCACGGAGCTTATCTGCGTTTTCTTCCCATCCTTTCTTTCAGCTTCCATTCCTAGAAAGGAACTGGCACTCACTGACTCCGTTCAAAGATCTTAGGCAAGAATGGCTCATTGCCCTTGAGCTACACAGAAATGTGTCTGTGGGTATCTTAGGTTAGTTCCCAGGAAGCAGAACTTCAGATGGTGGTTCTTGTGTGAGTGATATATGGAGCAAGGGCTTGCAGGCAAAACTTGTGAGGAAGCAAAGGGAAGCAAGATGGGGCAGGGGAACAAGTGAGTCAAAGATGTGCTTTCAGAAGTCCAGCCTCAGCCTGATCCTTCAGGGAACTCAAGAGAATGAATGGCGCCACGTAGTTGGCCCAGCTTGTTGGACGGGGAGCCACTACTTGCAGTAGCCCACCAGCCCAGTGAAGGGGATATGGTTCGGCCATCTATAGCATCTGCTACAGTAGGTATGTATAGCCATTGTGTAAACATGGAACATCTTCCAAGACAATTAATTTTGCTCAATATTTGAGGATCAATGGTTTGATCCTTTTTCTTTTCCTGTTGGCAAAAAATATAAAACTTTTCCTCTGTGTTAGGGCAAAGTGATTTTTAAGATAAAACGATGTTTCCAGGAGCCGGCCCCATGGACACGTGGTTAAGTTTGCGCTCTCCGCTACAGCGGCCCAGGGTTTCGCTGGTTCAGATCCTGGGCGTGGACATGGTGCCGCTCTTCCGGCCACATTGAGGTGGCGTCCCACGTGTCACAACCAGAGGGACCCACAACTAAACTATACAGCTATGTACTGGGGGGATCTGGGGAGGGAAAAAAGAAACAACCGATGTCTCCAGCATCAAACTAATCATGTTGTATCTTTCATCAAAATTTTCCAAAGTCTCTTCTCCTGGAAATATTTGGTGTCTGCCCAGCAACTCTTTGGGGAGATGTCCATGGGACTAGGGTGATTCCCACTCCCCAG
Organism: Equus caballus; assembly: GCF_041296265.1. Taxonomy (NCBI): domain Eukaryota; kingdom Metazoa; phylum Chordata; class Mammalia; order Perissodactyla; family Equidae; genus Equus; species Equus caballus. Next base: position 13,796,671 of record NC_091705.1, read on the forward strand.
TTCCAGGGATGACCATATGACTTGTCAAATCAAAGTTGACATCCTCTTGTCTCCAGTGACCGGTTCAGACAAAGGAAAATGACCCAAGTAGAGCCATTGAGAATTCTCCCTGCCACTTTTAATGGAAATATTATGAAAACATTACCCTCGTTTTGCAAGGATTGCTAGATGTAAGCCTAGACTTTTGGGTGCCATATTTGCCTAAGAATAAAGCTGACCCACAAGAACTGGAGTTGAGAAACAACTGATATAGCTGCACGTGAAGTCACACACAACCCTGGGCTTCCCAGTTGCCTGTAAATTACCTTGCAGTTCCTTTTAGCTGAGGTAATACTGATCACTAGAGTTACTCATCAGCTGCAGGATAAAATCTAAGCTCTTTTGTAGGAAAAACATGGCCCTCTACAAAATCCACAAAAATCTTTCACCTATCAATCCCCCACCCATCTCAATTCACGTACTAAAAATACTGAACAGCTCACCATTCTCCAGCCCCACATTGGTTTCACTTTATGCCACCAGAACATTGAAAATTCTGTCCCCTTGCCTGGAATGCCTGTCCCCTGGTTTATCTGCCCTTTAGACTTCTGTTGGATTACTCACTCCTCCACTCAATCTTTTCTGATGGTCTCAGCCTCCTCCAAGCCATTTTTTCTCCATGTTCTGCCCTTGATGTGTTTTGTGTCATTGACTAGCTGTCCTGACTATCTCCTTGTCAGACTCTAAGGATCTTCCAAGAAGGACATGCTTTTTCCTTTTGTATCCTCAATCTGAAGCAAAATACCAGTACTAAGCAGGAGGTCAATAAGTGTTTGAGAAAGAAAGGAAGAAAAAGACAGAAAGGGAAGGAAAGAACAAAGATTCCAGAAAATTCCAAAATATTATTGGGCTCCAAGAAAAGCCTCTTCACTTGTGGAACTTCATGTGCTTACACTGAGCAATAAGAGAGACATTTTGAGGTAGAGTTTCTCTTCATTCCTCACCCATCACATTCTTTAAAGACTTGTCTTATCTACTTATGAATTAGACTATACCTTTCTAACAAAATTCTTTTATATTACTTTGATTTCTGCCACATAAAAATGCCTCTAAGGCAGGCACTTAAAACTCAATATCTCTCTTCCAAAAGCTCAGAATATATTGCATTCCACTGAAGTTAACAAAATCGCCTGTCGTAAAGGACCCAGTCATGAACTGCTTAGCTTGGCACTCAAGTTCCTTTGCAGTCTGGTCTGTCAGTTAAAATATCCACTCTTTAGTTTTTTAATCTATGAAATGAGAATAACATAAATTCCCAGATAACGTTAAGAAGAATTAAATGAGATGGTAACATATAAGTAAGGACTTGAAAAATGTTAACATTATCCTCCTCTTTACTACTAGCCCCCTACCCATTGTACTCAAAAAGTTGTGCATCTATTCCTGCCTCATTCCCCCTGTTCCTCCCACCTGGAATGTCTGTCCCAGTTTTTCCTCTCCTTGTCATCCCTCCATCTCTCTAAACCAACCTTAAGACTCACCTCCTTGGGCCAGCCCCGTGGCTCAGCGTTTAAGTGCGCATGTTGTGCTTTGATGGCCCGGGGTTCGCTGGTTCAGATCCTGGGTGCGGACATGGCACCACTTGGCAAGCCATGCTGTGGCAGGCATCCCACACATAAAGTAGAGGAAGATGGGCACAGTTGTTAGCTCAGGGCTAGTCTTCCTCAGCAAAAAGAGGAGGATTGGCAGCAGATGTCAGCTCAGGGCTAATCGTCCTCAAAAAAAAAAAAAAAAAAAAGAATGAGATGAAAATCTTTAAAAAAAAAAAAAAGGCTCACCTCCTTAAAGTAACTTCATGACAATCAACATGGTTTGAAATCTCCTTTTTAATTCTTGGAGACCTGAAAAATAGAAGGGCTTTTAGCTTTGAGTGCTCTATCAACTGCAAATAAGTAGAATCTTCTTATTGGTAAATTGGAGGTTAAATGATTGTTTCATATCTAAAGGTGGTTACGATGTTTTCTTGGGTTCTATTTGCTAGTGTTCTATAAGATTTTCTCCCTTGACGTCTAATTCAGTATGATAGATCCTCTTGTATTCAAAAGCCAAGCCACCAAAGAATTTGAGAAACTAAATTGTCCCCCCATTGACTCTAGTGAATTATAATGGCTTCCCAAAGGCTTATAAAGGCCTTGGGAAAGGTCAGAGAACTTAGTTTGCTCAAATCACCCCAGTGTATTCTAAGTCTTTAACCTGGGAAATAGAAATGTGGTAATATGATGAGTCTTGGTTAACCAAATAGTTAACAATTGACTACAATGCCCCCATTCCTCAGCCATCCTTAAGTGGGATTTTCCTGTGAATCCGCATGGAGTTTTCCCCTGGTTTAGTGAGAAAGTCATGATGTTCAAGTCATTGTGTGACAAATCCCTTCTGTTCACACCGAGAACCGTTAATTATCTGCCAGGTTTCTGTAATTCTTCTCCACACTCCTGGGAAAGGGGAATTTCAAAGTGACAAGTGACTGTGAGGTGTGTCCCACACTAACCCTGGGAGAAAGGGGCCCCTCTTCACTCATGTCGCTTCCTCTCGCCCTTGGGGTAACAGGAGTGTCAGGGAGCTGTGGAGGAGATATCCCAGGCCTGGAAAGTTCAAGTCAAGGCCCACTGGAAGGAATTTACTGAAACCTTCCAACCCCTTCTTGCTGCTGCTGATTTTTTTTTTTTTTTTTTACCCTGAAAATCACTGTATAGCAAATAGGACATCCATATGGGAATCCTTTGTGTAATCCAGTGTCTAAATGAGTTGCTTTAGGGGAAGTACAGAATATGGCTTATAAAAGTAAACTCGTTAGCCCTTCCAACTCTGATCTTTGCTACCTCTCCCACTGATTCTAAGACAATATTCATTCAGCTGGCTTGTCTTCTGAATTCCAAATAGCTGCTTTGCCCCCAAATACTACCAAATGGAAATTGGTAGGAAATATTTAAGAATTATGCCATTCCTGGACTCATATTCTAAGTAGCAGATGATGAGAAGGGTCTTGCCGATCACTTGCCTTGTCTATTTATTGAGCACTCATTACATATCAGTTATTTTGGAAGAATTCTATATACATTTCTTCCTTTAATCCTTCTCCCAAAAGATTATTTCTCATGAAAGGCTAAATGATCTTTGAAAAACACAATTCTCCTTCTAATACCTTTCACAGGCTCCAGTTTCTATCTATACATTAAAAATATTAATAAGAAGAATAATATAGCTAACAGTGAGTACTAACCTACTACGTACACCAGACACTATGCTACAAGATTGATGTATATTAACTAATTTCATCCTATTGAAACTCTATGAGTTGAATACTGCAATTATTGAATTCCCATTTTACTGTTGAGGAAGGTTCAGAGAAGCTTAGCAAGTTACCTAAGGATACACAGCCCAAATAACAGCAAGTCACTTACTTGAATCCATAAAAATCCGGAGAGTCCAGAGTCCTCATTCTTAACCACTAGGCTTTGTGGTGAGCCTCTGAGGATAAAAGCCTACATGAGTGACTAAGAAGTTTATCATCCTTTTGGGATGATAAACACTTTTGAGACACTTTTGAGAATGAAAGGGGATGCTACAAGTGATTCTACCAGGTCGCACGTGTAAACTGGAAATCCCCCAAGCAAACCAAGACTTATGGTTACCCTATCTAGAAGGCCCTACTGGTCTGGCTGCTGCCTGACTTACCAGCCCCATCACATATAGTACCCCATTCATTCTCTGGACCCACATTCTACTGCCCTTGTTTCTGCCCTTCATCATGCCCTGCTGTCTCTGGATACGTTATTCCTTCTGCACAAAATACTCTCCCCCATCTACTCCGCTGTCTGTCCCCTTCTGTTTAGTATATTCATCCTTCAGCCCTCAGCTCACAGAAGTCCGTCTGTAGTAAGTTAGGAAACCTTTCATATGCTCCATGGGATGGCATCACTGTGATTTTGGTTAATATCAGTCTCCCCCACTTCCCCCTATTCTCCATATGGGCAGAGACTGGGTCTGTTCCCTGTTTCCCCTAGTTAGCCTATAACTGGCATAGGTTATATGCTTAGCATATATTTATCAAAGAAAAGGAGGGAGGGACAGAGGAAGAAACATAAATGACAAGATGCTGGCTTTTGTCCAGATTGCACAGATATAAATTTGTTCATTAATTCATTCAACAGATTTATATTAAGTGCCTCCTCTGTTCCAGGTATCATTCTAGGTGTTGAGAATATAGCTGGGATAAGATGGGTCAAGCGTCCATTCTGGATAATAATCAATAAACCCATAAACAATTAAGCAAGACAGTTTCAGATGGATCTGAAAGCAAACCAAAATCAATAAAACAGGGTGTTGGGTAGAAAGTGACTTAGAGGTGGATTTAAATTTGGTAGCCAAGGGTTCATCACAAAATGACATTTGTGATGAGTCCTAAATGATAAGAAGCTCTGCAGAAGAATGCTCCAGGCGGAGGGAGACCTGGTATTGGCTGTGTAGGATAGAAAGAGCAGTGTGGCTGGAGGAGAGAATGACCAGGAAAGAATGTCTGAGAGGGGGGCCTCAGAAGATGCAGAGGAGACTTCTTATCAGACTCCTAAGCAATGGCAAGGAATTCAGACTTTATTTCATGTGCCAGGGGAAGCACTGAGTCTTAAAGAATAGAATAAATTAATTTGATTAACTTTATTTTTTGAAACCCACTCTGGTGGCTGAATTAAGAATAGACTGGAAAAGGGCAGAAGATGGGAAAGAATTGCAATAATGCTGGCAAGACACGGGCAGTAAATGAAGAGATGTTATAGAACCTGCGGTCTAGTGGTGCTTCTCAAACTTTACCATGCACATGAATCACTGGGGAGCTGGCTAAAGAGCAGATTTTAATTCTACAGGTCTGGGGTGGGGCCTGAGATTCTAAATTTCTAACAAACTTTCAGGTGATGTTAATGTTACTGATCCAAAGACCATGGCTGAGAAGCAAGATTCTATAGAACACGTTGATAGATTGCATTTGGAAGGTGTGACAAGAGAAGAATCAAGGGTTATTTTTGGCGTTTTTTTCTCTGAGAAATTACAAAGATAGTAGTGGCATTTGTTGAGATGGAGAGGTTTTATCACCATCCCTGCTTTCTAAGTTAACTTACTGCTGTCTAGTGGGGTTGGAAAACTTTTTAGGAGGATTAAACAGCAACCCACTTGGGCAAAGTAGCCAACCTTGGGATTATGATAGCGTAGAGGCATGTCTCTCACCTCCTAGAAAGCTGACACATGAGCTAGGATGAATCCAAGCTTGTAGCAGTAAAATCACCATTTTCTGACGAGTATGCATGCATTGCCAAGAACTTGGTTAAAAAGGGTGGTTTATGAATCATTTTTTTCCCAGAGACATCAGGTGCCCTTAAAAGATGGTAAAAAATTGGGTCATAGCACAGCTGAAGCAAATGGGACAAAGGAAATGATTCTTAGACTTTTGCACATACTCTCCAACAGTCATTCACTTGTTCCTAATAAGCCCACAATCTTTATATTCCTGGCAGAGCTTGTTTAACTCCATAGTCAACAGTTCTCCATCTTTAGACTTTATCATGCTTTCCAGAAAATGAAGCCTGGCCATTGAATTGCTGAGCAACTCCTAAGTGTGCTCACAAACGAAGCCTTTTTATATTTATGAATCTGAAAGCTGTCCTAGAATTCTCTGCCCTTACTCAAAGATGTACAAAGCCAATTGAAAATTATCTGGCTCCAGATGTGCATCAGAAACTGAATACGACTTTATAGGTCGTGGGACTTCACTGGTTGCTCCGAGAAATGGAAAAACATGGCAGGTCCAAGACTCCCTAGACTATTCAGGGTCTTCTTATGTCCCTTCTCCTTTGCATCTCCTGTCTCTCAGGGGCTGGTCAAGTGGATTTTGTTGCACAGCTCACAACTGGAGTTGTATTTTGCCTGAGTTTAAGGCCTCCTCAAAGCAGTGTTTTCAATAGGCCCAGAGTTTTTCTGATTTGGAGGGGCACTTTGAGATGGAAAATATGATTTTCTGGCTTGAAGAAAAATTTTAAAAGACTCGTAAAAATTCCCAGAAGGCTCTTCAGACATCAAGTAGCTTTTACCAAAGAACATTGTGCAAATAAATCAGAAACATATGGATTAGGTTCCCCCTAAATTAAACACGGGTTTCACACGTGAAGTGGTGGGAGCAGGGTTTGGTGTGGAGAAGAATATGACAAAAAAAGATTTTGAGTCTTTGTTAAGCCAAAACCATTTGAAAAATCCATTTCTAGAACAAATAAAAATGATTACTTATATTTCAGTTCATTTGATTTGAAATGTTAAGTTGTTCTAGTGCAAAGAGCTGTCCCTTGACCCTGGTCTTCAATAGTGACCTGATAGATCACACAGCAAATATTGTTTTCCTGGGCCCCTTTTATACAATTTCATTGGATTCTGTTCACCAGCTTTGATGGAATCCGATGGTCTATAAGTATTATTTCTCCTGAGGAGTAAAGCATTGTCCATGATCATGATCTAATGTCATTTTCTAAACATGGTACCTTTTTCAGTGGACTCTGAGAAGATTAAGGAAAATGCATCATTATTTGGCAACTGGGAAATCTGCCCTTAAGACTTGTGGTCTCAGCATGGAGCAGAATGATGAGCAAAAAAGAAATGATGGTCTCTGCTTACTTCCTGGTTCATTTCAATAGTGATTACAGTAAAAACAAATCCAAAAGAAGTGACCTTGATAACTTTCCCTGTGCTTAACCAAGGTCAAGTCCAACTTACATTCTTTTCTAAAAATGCTACTTTGTCACACTGCCAAGGACAAAGGAAAGTTGAGTCCAACTATATATCTTTTAAAATCTTGGGAATGTTTTAACAAGGAGAGAAAATTTGCTCGTAATTACCATATGAGATGTCCGAATTCAACGCCTGCTACGCTCCTGGAATTTGAAAACAGGGAGCTGTCCTTTCATCCTAAGTTTTGTTCTTATTTATTCCATGCATCTGCTTAGCAAATCCTTCTTCTAATAGACAATGTTAAGGCTAATCTAAGTCAAAGTCTGACAAATTGCTATTTCTACCGTCTTAAAGTAAGGCAAGGAATTCATTTCTACAATTGGAATACAAAATCATCAAACTCCTTACGATGCTGGCTTCGCCCAACCATTCTGCCCACCTCTCCACCTTTTCCTTACAACTCTCCCAAGTCCTCCACAGGCCTGCTGGCCTTCATTCGATTTTTAAAACACATTGAGCTTCTGGCTTTCTTAGGGCCTTGACAATGACCATTCCCTCTGCCTAGACGTTGGGCCCTCACATCCTCTCACCGCTTGTTCTTTCTCATCCTTCTGGTCTCTGCTCAAGTGCCCACTCCTTGCCCCACTCATTCCACAATCTGTTTGTTTTCTCTCTTAGAAAATTATCACTTTCACGTTATCTTGTTGCTACATTTATCTCCTCGCTTGTTTCTTTCTCCCCTACAAGCCATAGGCTTCACGAAAGTAAGGACCAATCTATCTGGCTTGTTCACTGTTCTATCCTCAGCTTCTAAGACTTGCACAGAGTAGACACCCAATAAACGTTTGTTAAATGGATGAATGAATGATTGAATGAGTGAAGCATGTAACAATTGCTATTAGCGCCCTATCCAGATCTCTTCACCAGCTCTCTTCATCCCCGCCTGCTATGGTCCATGGTGCTAAGGGCTCATGCCTGCACCATTCTCTGGAGGATTACCCTTGCACACCAGGAGGACCTCATCTGTGGGGAGTTTGCAATCTTCCTGAGGCACCCCCTAGACAATGGCTGACTGGTGCATAAAGGACAAAAGCCTAGCTCTTGGGTAAAACAAACTCATGGTGGAGCCGTTCACATTCCAGAGCTCCTCACAGATCAGACAAGCTAGACTCTAGCGGAAATCTTTTCTTTACTATGCTTCTTCCCACTTCCTGTTCTGCTTTTCTCATTCCCTTTCTCCTTCAATAAATAACTTTGCCACAAATCTCTGTCTCAGTTTCTGCTTCTAGGGATCCCAATCCAAGACAAGTTATAAATAAAAGTTCGTGAAGTCAGCATCCAAACCACTGATAGTGGTAGGTAGTGTCCAGTTAATGTTCAATCTGTGTTTATAACCAATTGCCACCACGTGCTCTGAATGCCACTGAGGAGAGCGAAAGTGTGGTTTTTACAAGAGTGGTCCAGGAGTCCTGCAGTTATTGACAAGGACCCATGTATTCATTTGCACATCAGCCTTTGTCTGTAGACTATATTAATGACGTGCCTCATACATCAAGAATAGCAAATGCATATGGAGATTATGAAACCAAAATTCACTTCTTATAAATGTTCAAATTAACGTAAGTCTTGGTCTTTTTTTATTTTATCAATTCCAATACTCTTGCATATGTAAGACATTTTTAATGTTAAAGAGGGTTTCTCGTACTCTAAAAAGGTGGTTTATTAATCTAACAAATAAATTCCCAAAGTGAAACAAAGGGAAAATACTGTGTCTAAGAATCAACCTACAGAGCCAGGGTCAAATTCCAAGAAGAAGTTGCCTTCTCTGCCTCAGAATCTCTTTCCCTGTCCACTTTCTTGAATATTTTCACCTATTTTCCTTATTAGCTAAAATTGCATAAGTTGGAAATTCTATTGAGCTAATGAGCACCTTGTTAAAAAATGCTAATATCTCGGGGAAGGTTAGAGGCTCTGCAACCATCCACACTTTAGTAAGAAACTGCCAAGCAATTTATTCAATATTTATTGAAAATTTTGTATGAGGCACGAAGCTTATCTAGCCAGGGATATAAAGTTCCATAAAGGACAGGTCTTCTCCCTAAAGAAAAAAAAGGAAACCTTTCTTCTTATCATCTTGCAGTGAGGGAAAAACTTTAGTGTTGAAGAAATTTAATGAGACTGAAAACAAGCTAGTTGGAGGCATGAAACAGAGGGATAGGAAAGTTAGAACCCTATAACAGCATGAGCAGGTAAAAAAGAGAGATTCAAAGAAGTGAAGATGACAAAAGAAAACTGGTGTCATCAGAAATGTTACCTGAGTCAACATACAGGAAAGGGCAAAAACCTCTCTCCTCCCTCTCCCCACCATTACACGTAGCTCTTTGACTTTCAATTCAGGTTAATACTGTTGCTGAGCTCCCTTATGTGTTAAACAAATGCTACAGACCTGCAACAGGACTCCAATTACTCACTTTAGCTACCTTTTTTCTTTTCTTTCTTTTATTTTTTTTGAATAAGAGTAATCCTGAGCCAACTATTGCCAACCCTCCTCTTTTCTGCTGAGGAAGACTGGCCCTGAGCTAGCATCCATGCCCATCTTCCGCTGCTTTATATGTGGGATGCCTACCACAGCATGGTTTGCCAAGCGGTGCCAAGTCCACATCCGGGACCCAAACCGTCGAATCGGAACGTGCGCACTTAACTGCTGTGCCACCGGGCTGGCCCCCAATCACTCTAGCTACCTTTGCAGAAGGCAATGGTGTTTTTCAGATCTACTTATTAACATGTATTTTAACACGCAATTCAATCTATAGAGCATTAGATTTTTGTCCAGTGGCTTGCGGTGATACTATTCACTAAAGATGAGCTATGATTTGGGAAATAGGCCAGTATTTCCCCCTGTGAAGTCACCTTTGTATTGGCTAATAAACACTCCCCTGTTCAACACAGGAAGCCTTTGTTACCACGCATAGCTCATTGGTTTTAGATCCTATCGGGAGGTTTGAGGGGAGCCTTAGAGATGCATCCTGAAAGGCACACATCAATTATCTATTATGCACCAAGTGCAGTGCAATACACTGAGGACATGAAGACATATTCGTTAAACACTACACTTCCAGGAAATCAAACTTTGGGAGCCCAAATAAGTAAAGATTAATTCTGCCTGGTGGAGTTATTAGGAAGACTCATTAAGTCTCAGGAAGGAGCTGATTCTGTCTGTCTGGTCCTTAAAAGAAAAGTAGTTGGAAAAGAAGGCAAAGATATCCAGGGTAGCCACAAGAGCCCATACAAAGATACTGAACTAGGAATGTGTGTGGCTTAATGGTGAGTAATGAAGAGAAGAATAAAAAGTAATGCCTGCTCACCCCTGCGTGTGTTTAGGGCCACTGGTCATTTGAGTATGCTCTTTTGTGAAGTGCCTATTCAAGTCTTCTGCCTATTTCACTATTGGGTCATTTGCCTTTTCCTTATTGAGGTGTAGGAGCTCTTTATATACTCAAGATACATGTCCTTTATCCAGACACATATATACTGCCAATATCCTCTAGTCTATGGATTTCTTTTCCTCTCTCAATGGTATCTTTTGAATTTGGGGGTATTGTTTAGTAAAACTTTTCATGAACACACTGTTCATTATTCTCAAAAGTTGTAAGCAACTCAAATGCCCATCATAGTAGAATGGGTAAATAAATATCCCTCCAGTGGAATATTATACAGTGATAAACATGAATCAACTGCAACCACATGTATAATATGGATGAAACAAACATAATGTTAACTGACATGGTAAAATACATACTCTATGATTCCATCTATGTAAAGTTCCAAAAAGACAAAACTAATCTATGGGGTTAGAAGTCAGGACAATGGTTACCCCTGGTGGGAGAGTGACTGGGAAGGATCTTGAGGAGTTTTGGGGGTGCTGGTTATATTCTGATTCATGATCTAGTTGCCAATTTCACGGGCATGCAAATTCTATAAGAATTCATCAAGCAACACACATTTTTCTACACTTCTGTTATACTTCCATAAAAATATCTACATTTAAAAATGTAAGAAGAGACCACCTGAGGGAGAACAGTGGCAAAAAATATTAGGCTGGAAGAAACAAAAGATCTAGAATTTGAAGATCCCTGCTAAGAAGTTTGGGGAGTTTTAATAAGTTTTTAAGGTCTGGGCTTTGGAAAGACTAACTTGCCGTATGGAGGACTGAGGCAAGTGTGGATGCAATGGGAGGCAAGGAGACCCATTGAGCTCTCTAACAGTCCTAGTGAGATGAGGAGGCCTGATGGGAAGAAAAGGCAGTGGCAATGGATAGAGATGACCTCGGGTTTTCCCACTGAATGTTTCTTTAAAATCCACTCACCAGTGTTGTAAGACCAGAAGCACCTGCCCAAAGTGTGGGGGGCAAAGGCCCATGAGTCTTTGACAGATGTTGAGTTTTCAAACAATAAGAGACCTTAATAAACAAACCTCTCTCCTGGATTTATTAAGTCCAAGCATTTTTGTCTGGCTCTTGTCTTTGATTGTGAGACATGAGTGCTGATACAAATCCACATATGGATTAGTGGAAAGTTATGGAACTGACACAATATTGTTTGGACAAATTTCTCCTTTCCTCCTTTCCCCCACCCTCTCCTGCACACTATTCAAGTCCTCGTGCTGGGTGGTTTCAGCTTGTCTCCTAACTCCCTCCTCTGTCTGCATGCTTGTTAGGAGAAAGAGTGATTTCTTTTCTTGGAAATGAGGAGCTCCGGAAGGCAGCACAGTACAAGACAGAGCACAGCGAGGGCCTCCAGGCTCAGACAGTGCTGTGGAATCTTCCATAGGCACAGGGTCAGGACCGCATTGGTATGATCTCTGAGAGGCAACAGGGTAGGGTATGAACACTTTGCCGTCATTAGTGTCCCCTCCATTATGTTCACCAGCAAATGTTGACTAGGCATGTCTGGCTGAGCCACCCACTCAATTGCATGCTTCATGGGAAAGGGCAAAAAGGAAGCGTGAAATCTGTTCCCACAGCTTGAAGTGAAATCATGATCAAAAGACCTAGTGGGCACCCCACTCCATCCTGTCTCAGGCCCTGTGAGAAGAGACTCTGCACACCCAAGATTCCCTAAGGAAAAAAGAGGCAGTACGGAGAAACTTAATCACAGCTTCTCCAAGAGCAGACCATAAACTGAGAGGAAATGAAGGTTTTCTGGTTAAACAATGGAATTTGGTTTCCTTGTCTTTCCTTTATGCATGTTCTCTTCTCAAGAACTCAGATCGCTCTTTGGAGCTGATATCCTCACACTCTTTTCTAGATTTTAGATGACATGGTCTCTGTTTGTACATTTCTTGAATTCTCTTCTATGTTTTGTGTTTTGCCACCTTGTGAAAAGGATGCAGGTGTGGTCCAAAACCAACTCCAAATTTCACTTCCCTGAGTTTGCTGTACGGCCCTTTCCTCAAAAGCTGTATCAGAATAAAAATCACTCTGCCAGGAAAAAAAAACCCAGCAACCTCAGCCCAACGTGGGGCTTTTCCACCTGTCTTTTCTGCAAGAGCACAATTTATGCAAAGCATTGCTCAGCCTCAAGGGACTCCCACACCTGCTGGACAAAAATACTATTGCTTTTCACATGAGGAAATATGGCCTCCCCTACTGACCTGGGATGATTCCCGAGTGTAACTCAGGTGACATGCAGCCACTTCCAAGTAAGAGTTCCAATATAATAGTGGTTTAGAATCCTTAAGAAGGAGCTTCTCTCAGGCCAGGTTAAGCCTGCAAAGTCCCCAGGACTGAGCAGCTGCCAATTCACTCATGAAATGATATAACTCCCTTATGTCCTAGCCAAAGAATCCTAAGGGCCACCATTCATTTACAGGTACCCACTTAATCACTTCTGAGAAGCAAGCTTTGAGTGGCCTTATATCTTACCTACCACCAGTGAGGTCAACCAGGCCTCTCTCCCCATGAGATATACTAAAACAGAACTGTGTTTCACTGAGATGAATTCTTCATTCCAGAAAATGTGGAGAACAATGTTTTCAGCCAGATCATGAGGTAGTCATCTAACCTTGGAATATTATTGGTATTACCAGTCTTGGGACGAAAATGGCACCAGAAGTTTTCCCGTCTTTTCCTCTCTCCTGTTGCGCGGTTATTTTGAGGCCTTGCTTACATTACCCTCTGAGCTGGTAGAAGTCATAGCTAGAAGTGTTTCTCAGACACTTCCACCGAAGTCGTCCTTTTAGCATAAGAGAATATTGTACTACACCAGAGACCTGGGGGGTAAACACATAGGCAACCATCACTGCAACTTTTTCTTTCAAATCTTGTGTTTATCCTTAAAGCTCACATACTACTTATATACTACTCTAAATTATCTGTGCCCCATTCCAATGAAAAAACTAGTACTACAAATTACGTAACACCACTTTCAGTTAATGCTCTAGGAACCTGCACCAGGTCCTGTTCTGCACCAGGTTCTTACATGGCTTTGAGAAGCAAATGACAAATTTCATAAGATCCTTTGAAAGAGGGACATAATAACTCATTCTAGTAAATGTTAGTTTTTTGAATTGAATTTACAGAGACATGCTTATAAGATGTCACATATAGATTGGAGTAAAAGAGTCAGAAAGACAGACAGAGACAGAAACAGAGATAATGAATGAAAGAAAAATGGGAGATTATCCCCTGCATACTTCTTTGGGAGAAAGAAGAAGATAATTGTTGGAAGATTCTGTATTTCATTCCTCTATTGAAACATCAGGATGGAACAGGACTTTGACTTGAAGTGGGTGACTGGTTCTGCAGAACCTGTAAGCCCAAACCTAAATCTGCAGGTAATTTTCTCTCTCTCTCTCCTTCTGGGAAATCACAGTGATCCTGTCCTGGAAAACCTGCTCTATGCTCCAGCCCAGCCAGCACTTCATAAGCAGGCAACTTCATACTCGCCATCTTAATTCATCCTCAAAGGTCTTTGAACAATCTTCTCCCTTAAGCATGGAACGGTCATGACACAAAAGTAGATTTCCACATAGTCAAAAGAAGTCAGTATGGAAGCTAGGATGGAAGTCTTTGGATCTTGGAAGACTCTAGGTCTAGTTGGTATTAACCACTGTCATAGTAATATGGTTCATCAAAATTTATGTGTAGGTTCCTGTGGGTCATCAAAACCCAGGTGTAGACCTCAGTAACACATAGCCCATTATTGCCAGTCCGTATATGCCATTACCTGAGGTCCTGTTGTTATCTCAATTTTTATTCAGCCCCTCCAGCCTCTTCTTCCAAACAAAGACTTGGACAGAATCAAAATTACACCTACTTGTGATGTTTGCCCTGCCAGAAAGTCCAACTGTAATGTCTCAAGATCTCTGTAATTGCTCATGGTTCAGTTCCTCCTTCCTTCCTATCTCAAGTCGGGGTCCAGAAGCAGAGCCCAAGATGGAGAGTTCACATGGAAACAATTTATTGAGAAAGGAGAAAGAAGTGAGGGAAGCAGGACAGGGAAAGGGAAGCAGAGTTAGGGTGTGATCTCAGCTGGAGTCTAGCCTCAGTCTGATCCCACAGGGAGCTCTGGAGAATGGATTGCACCACGGAGTTGACCCCCTCCCTTTTGGAGGCAAAGGGTCCTTTTGTGCCCCTGCAACAGTCAGTCATTGGCTGTGGGCCACACCCAGGGGCAGAAGAGTTGCTTAACTTCCCAGGCAATTCCATGCTAGGCAACTCCCATTTGGCCAAGGGCAATTCTCCAGAGAAAGAGGCAGCTGTAAGCCATTAACAGCCAATGCTCATAGCACGTGGTATATGGGAACACCAGCCTGGCAAAGGGGATCTGGGTGGGTCAGCAATAGCATCTCTATACTTACCACCCTAATTTGTCTCAAAAGATATTCCTTTGGACAATATTTGGACGCCTAAGGCTTGCTTTAAAACAATTCCGGTGGAGCAGAATATAATAATATACTAATCCATAGTATTTACTAAAAGCTCACTGGGTGCCGGGCACTTTTCTAAACGTATCATGTTTACACAATAATCCTGTGAAGTGGGCACTATTATTAGCCACATATTACATGAGAAAATAGAAGGAAAGAGTAATTAAACCAAGCTAGTAAGTGGCAGAACCAGAGTTAGCACCTCATCCTCATAATCCTGCATTAAACTGCCTCTTGCTTGTTGCCAAAGGGTAGCAGAAAAAGAGAAAAAAATAAACTCAGAGCTAAAGTGGTAAGTTTCATTTATATAAGACACCATGCCCAACTAGGTGAGAGGAACGCCTTTTGAATGGTGGATGTAAGAGCTTGAGGACAGTTAATACTCTTTTGTGTATGTATGAATTTCAAAAACATGTGACAGTTTTATCTACTGGGTTGATGTTCACCATTTGAACTTTCGTCATTTAAATCCCATGAAAGTGCAGTTGCATAAGACATGACTCTACGCCAAATGAAATAATAGCCAACATTTGCTAAGTACTTTCTGTGTGCCAGGCACTGTTTGAAGCAGTTTACACGGATTAGCTCATGTAATTCTGAGAACCATGCCATGAGGCAGCCCCATTTTCAGACAAGGAAACTGAGGCACAGAGAGAAAAACTAATATTCCCAAAGGCACAAAGCTAGAAAGCATCAGGGCCAGATTTCAGAGTGAGTAATCTGGCTGTGGATCTTATGTTTCCAACTTCACTGTGTTGCTGCCAGAAGAATCAGGGATGTTCAGAGCTAGGAGTCATGTTAGAGAGTCCAACTTTCTCAATTTAGAGATAAGAAAACCAAGGCCCAGATAAAGCTCGTGACTTACACAAAGTCACACAGACCCAGAACTCTTCATTTTCCTAAGTGTTTTCCATATTTTTTACAAGTTTTGCCTAAAAAATATATATATATAAACCAGAAACAGCATTATTTACTTGATAGTAATTTAAGGGCGTTTTTCAAATGTTTGAAGTCTCTCTTTTTTTTTTTAAGGAAGGTTAGCCCTGAGCTAACATCCACTGCCAATCCTCTTTTTACTGAGCAAGACTGACCCTGAGCTAACATCTGTGCCCATCTTCCACTACTTTATATGTGGGACGCCTACCACAGCATGGCTTGATAAGCAGTGGGTAGGTCCCTGCCTGGGATCCCAGCTGGCAAACCTCCAGCTCCCAAAGCAGAGCTCGTGAACTTAATCACTACACCACTGGGCTGGACCTGAAGCTTCCTTTTTTTTCCTCTTCTCCCATGAAGACTTGCTGTTTAGGAAGGCAAGAAAGAAATATCAGTGCCTGTTTAGCCTAGGAAGAAACTACTCCGTATATCTACAGACTGTTATGAAATATGGTCACTCACATACACCATGTAATGTGACTTCAAAGTTCCTGTTTTATCTTCTGGCTGGAACCTGCAAACTCCAATCTAGGAGAACATCTCTTTAGAGAAAGTGAAAGAAGACAAAAACTGATATTAATTAAATATCTACTCAACCTATTGCTAATAGCTCTTTATGTTATGTAAATTATCCATCAAAATAATCTTTAGAATCAGATATGTATCAGTTAGTATTTGCTGCATAACAAACCAACCCAAATTTAGTAGCTTAAAACACAATCATTTATTACTGCTGTTAAGTATCTGGGTCAGCTCCATGGTTCTGTGATCTAAACCAGGCTTAACTGATTTCAGCTGAGTTCATTTATATTCCTGTGAGCAGCTGCTGTACTGGCTTGGGGCTAGCTGGTCTAAGATGCCCTAGCTAGGATGGCTCATTTCTGTTCCACATCTTACAAAAGGATAGTCTGGGGGTAAGCAGAAGCAGACAAGGTTTCTGAGGCCTAGGCTCAGAAATGGGCACACCATGCCTTCTACTCCATTCTACTGGCCAAAGCAAGTCACAAGGCTGGCCCAGATTCGAGGGTGGTAGAGGAAATAGATTTGATCTCTTGATGGGATGAGCTGCAAGATCACATTGTCAACGGCGTATATATAAAAATCACACAAGGGGCCGGCCTGGTGGTGTAGTGGTTAAGTTTGCATTCTCCACTTCCATGGCCCGGGGTTCGCAGGTTCGGATCCCTGCTGCAGACTTATGCAGCGCTCGTCAAGCCATGCTATGTGGACGTCCCACATATAAAATAGAGGAAGATTGGCATGGATGTTAGCTCAGGGCCAATCTTCCTCACAAAAAAAAGAGGATACAAAGCTGGAGACATTTTTTACAATCAATCTTCCACAAATATCCTAGAATATTCCAGATCATTTAAGTTGTATGTTTTTTCCTAAAAGTATATCTCCCTCATGTATCTAGCCTACTTGTGAATATATTTGAGTTCCCTTTGTTTCACTTACAGGAATATTCAGGAAAAGTGCCACTGGATTTTAAGATGTCATATAGATTTCCATTAACCCAGGAAACACAGAGGCCATCTAAACCCAGCAAAAGTCTTCAGACTCTCATACTAAAGAACAGTAGGATAGAGCTAAATCTATCTCCCCTTTCCCTACACGCTCTGTCTCTTACTGGTTGAAAGAAGAAACAACTAGACAGGAAGCTTTCTGCTCCTGCCAGCTCGGTTTGGTAAGAGACCAACCCAACAACTGAGGATCCTTCCCAAGGAAAGCCCTGTGGCCTCAACCAAAATGCAAGCACATCTTTCCCTGGCATTTTGTTTTGCAAATAGAAAAGAAAGACACATCGGAGGAAAAGAAGAAAAACCGTCTAACTCAGGGATCACAGTTTTTATTCCATATGTCAACTCCAATCAGTTAGTGGAAACTGCCAGGAGTGCTATGTTGAAAGGACTATTAGGCCTCAGGCAGTTCTAATAAAATCAGTGACTTACAAACGGCTGATGAGATAGATCTTGATGAAGTGGTGGCTTTATCCTAATTCACACAAAGAGGAAATGTGGTCGAGCAGGAACTGATTCCCACCGTTAGGTTAAACTCACGGAGTAAACTGACCCTCATCTCCTGGGCCTCTCTCCCAATACTTCTTTCTCTCAACTGCTAGCTGGGCTGTTGTTTTGGGGGGTTTTTTAAAGATTTTTTTTAATTTTTCTCCCTAAAGCCCCCCAGTACATAGTTGTATATTCTTCGTTGTGGGTCCTTCTAGTTGTGGCATGTGGGACACTGCCTCAGCGTGGTTTGATGAGCAGTGCCATGTCCACACCTAGGATTCGAACCAAGGAAACACTGGGCTGCCTGCAGCGGAGCGCGTGAACTTAACCACTCGGCCATGGGGCCAGCCCCTAGCTAGGCTGTTTTTGAGAAAGGCAAGGATAACAGGGTTTTGATCAGCTATTGAGCTTTATCTTGGCTAATCCAAAGATAAATACATGTGCTCACAACAAATCCAAAGGCAGGATTGACATCTCTGCCATAGTCTCAAAAGCGACGTAATATATCCATCTCAGGGATTGTGGTGAGAATTAAGTGGGCTAATATGTCAAGTACCTAAGTGAATGAGTGGCACATAGTCAAGGTCCCTAAATGTAGCTATTATTAACAATAGCAAAAATTTATTCCATTTCTGTTATGTGCTGGGAACTGTATTCCATGCTCTGTGTAAACAAGAGAGAAAAGAACCGAAATATAAAGACCTGTTCTTTACCTTTGGGAAATACAGAGTCTATTTGGGAGATATGAATACACATGAAATAAATAAAAACTGTGGAGAGAAGTATATCAAATGCTCACACAGACTCTGAGAATACTGGGAGCCTAGGATCATTGCCTCTACTCCTTGCCAGAACAATAAATTAGTTTCTTAAGCACGTTGACAGTTCCATTTTCTTAAGACACTTATTGGAGGTGATTTAACCATTCAAACTTGTATCATCTGATTTTTCAACATTTGCATTTGTACTTTGAGTGCCACTAAACCATTTTATATGACAGATATAAAGGATAGTTCATTGTTAGCTAAAGAGAATGAGGCCACTACCTATCACGCTGGTGCCCCATCTTTTGCTTTCCATATCATCATCCACCCATCATCTGGGATATCGCAGGCCCTCAATGAGGTAGAATGAAAGTGACAACAGGCCAAGGCCTGACATTTTTCCAACTTTTCCCCTAGATGCCAATGCTTCTGAATAAGCATCCTTTCTTTCCATTACTGAGATGTCATTACGCAGGCAAAGCATGTTCTCAGTTGCCTGCAGTAGGCTAAAGGCAAGAATGCATTGTTCAAAGATAACTCATGTCTTATTAAATGTCAGAACTGAACTCACGTGATTCAGTCACTGCCTCACCCAGTTGCAGGCTGGAAAATTCATCTGGGCTAGCACCTCTGTGAACAGTGGAGAGGGAAGGTGATCACCCAGCCCTTCCCAGAAAACAATGACCAAACCATGGAGATGAAGGCCTTTGTCAGGTCATAAAGCAGCAGTGATTGCAATTAATTGCTGATAAAATATAAAAGAGTCTCCTGTTGCTGGAGGTCAGGTGCTAGAACAAAGTACAACTCTTTCTGAGAAGCTCGGGAAAGGCATGCCTCTGAACCGTGCTTGTGAGAAAATAGATTGGTCGATCCATGTTGTGGGCAATAATAATATGAAGAAACAATAGTATAGAGCGATAGACAATTGAGAGAAAACCAAAAAGGTGGACTACCCTCCCCAGGTTGATATGCAACTTCCCTGGTTAGCATAGCTCCTCCAACAGATGGCTGCTTTTGGCTGATTTCCCCAACTAGATTGTTGATGGTGAGAGAGCAAACCCCACAGTTGTTTATTTGTCATAAGAGTTGAAAAACAAGACAAGAGGAGAAAATCTGCCTGAAGTTAACATGAGTAAACATTCAAAAATCTTTGAGATATAGGTTTTTGGAATAAAGCCTAGGTGTTCTTCATTCTAAAATGATATTTACATCTTGTTAATCCAAATATTCGAAGAGAAAGGAGGTGGTAGTAAATGCGTTTTTAGAAAAGGTTTTCCAAGTGTCTTTGAAGTCTAAAAGATATATTCCCCAACAGCTCACCCCCAGGCTCAGGAAGTGTGTGTTTGTGTACTGAGAGTTGGCAGTCATAAAGGGACATGAGTTTTCTTCAGTACATTGATCTTGTCAGTGGTTAAGGACGTGCTAAAAAATATGCAGGGAATCAATATAGACTAAGAAAATAACAATTTAAAATAAAGTTTAAAACTCAGATCATACTAGATATAACTTAATAGTCCTAAATGACTTAGACACTGGTTTCCAAAAGTTGGTCATGAGCTGAATAAATCAAAATAATAATCAGGGCATCTTATTAAAATACTGCTTCCCAGGCCTCAGTCTGTATTAACCAAATGAGAGCTCTTGGAGAGAGGGCTAGACATCCAAAGTTTTATAAGTTTCCCCAAGTGATTCTGACACAAAACTTCTCATGTGGGTGATAACTTTAGGTCTTGCAGAAGCTGAGTTAAAAATTATGTCTTCTGTAGGAAAAAGAGCTAGACAGTGAGTGAGGGCAATTGGGCCAAGGTCACGGTCAAGGGGGATACTAGACCTCTGCCTTTGAGAAGCTCTAGACCCTACACCCTTGGTTGTACACCCTCCCCAATGTAGGAGGTAAAACAGCAGCATCGCATCTCCTGGGAGCTTGTTAGAAATGCAGAATCTCAGGTCCACCCCTCGCCTGCTGAATCAGAATCTGCGTTTTAACAAGATCTCCATGTAATTCCTGTGAACCTTAAAGTTTGAGAACTCTCTAGACCAAGTTGTTCAGCCTTCTCTGGGTTTCATTTGGAAATTGATGGACTTGACCCAGATGCTTCTATATCCTTCTCCAGCCCCTCTGTTGCATGATAACCATCAGAGTGAAGATGCAAAGGGGGACTATAATAGAAAGTTCTAGATAGGATGCCAGAAAAAAGAGAATTTGAGACTAAATAGATAGATAGACACACACTTTTATAGAAAACATTTGTCTAAGAAAAATCCAAATCCCATGATATACACACCCTTCTCTCAGACCATGAGAACCTGGTCACGCAGGAGCGGTCCCTTGCTAGGGATGGGACACTGAGGACGTGAGAAAGGTTGTGGACAACCCAAAGTTCCAGGGCAAGTCCAGAGGAGAGGAAGGACTAGAATCCAGGTGTCTCCACTCCCTATCCTGGACCACCCTGTCTTGTTGTCTCAGCTGCATCAGGAAAACTCAAGAAAACAAGAGCAGGACGTAATAACAAAGACAGCAGGTGTTTATAAGGGGTGCTATATGGACATGGTTCCTCAACTCCATCCTGGAGCCACTTCAGTCCTTGGATTATTATTTCAACATTATTAAAATTCAGATGATTGAAATTTTACGTTAGGGCCCCTGTATTCTGACAATCATCCTTCTCTTCCCCCATGTCCAGCCCTGTACACTTTCCCTTTGGGGAACCAGTGTCAAATGAATATACTCTTCTAGTTCCCAAGAGTCAGATTGCATGAATCCTGATTGGCACCCTTGCTTTCCAGATTCCAGACCTTAGTTTTCTGTCATTTACCCTTTCATGAGCTTTGTAGGTAAGTTATGCGTATTCTTTTTTATAAGACTCTCATGTCAGGAACTCAGATATTTACACAGACCTGACATTAATAACTTTCAAACATTATGTAAATATACAACATAAAAGGTGAAATTCTGTTTTTTCACAGGCCCCTAGAAACAACCACTGCCAACAGCATGGCATATGTCCTTCATAGTTTTTCATTTTTTCATGCATACATTTTTAAAAACAGGATCATATTACACATATTATTTTGCAACTTGCTTTCTTCACTTTATATCTCGTGTCAGCTTTTCAAGTCAACGTATAATTGTCTTCCTTCTTCATTGTAACATCTGCCTAGTATTTCAACACTTTCCCAACCATGGACCTGTCGGTGGACACTCAGATTATTTCTTAGTTCTCTCTAGTACAAATTATGCTGCACATCTGAATACGTAACCCCAGGAGTTACACATGAAATAGCAAGGTCTTCAGTTCATTTTGTTTGCTGCTTGCTGGATTTTCTCCTATCGCATCTTTGGTCTTCAATTGTGATAATGGTGGTAGTAGAAGAGTGGATTTATTGAAGGGTTCAAAGATTATGGAATTATGATTCCCACTGTCTGAGAACTCTGCGTGTGCTCTGAGGTGAGCCCACCTTTGCTATGGGGGCCCCTTGTCCACATCACATGCCATTGACCCCACACTGCCTCACCACTCAAACCATGAGGAGCCAGATGCTTCATTCTACACAGTTCTGGGGGCTGGCACTGGGACAGTCAGCAATACCGACACAGTCACTGCTCTGAAAGGGTCTATAGTCTAGGGAGGATATTAGAGAAGAAAACAGAGGAACAAGAATTTCAGATGGAGATATATGGCATGAAGAAAATGTTACCAGATAATGAGATAGAGAATAACTGGATAGGGTAAGGGAAGGTAATTTTTCAAAACGTTCTTATTTGGTAACCCAATCATATGGTTAAAAATTCTAAAAGTATTGAAAATAAGTATAAAAGCTCATGAAAATTGACTTCCCACCCTTGGGCCCTAATCACTCAGTTACCCTCCCTTCTGACAACCAATGGTTCTTGTGGAATCTTTAGAGATAATTTTTATATATGTAAGAAAATGTGTGAAGACATATACAAATATATGTATATATGTACACGTATTTTCCCCCATTTTTACACAAGTGGTAGTATCCATCTTTTTATCTGCTATTCTATCTTGCTTCTTACACTTAATATATTTTAGAGATTATTTCATTTTGGCATATATATTCTTTTTTTCTAATTGCATAGTATTTCACTGTGTGGATGTACTATTATTATATAGCCAGTCCTTCATTGATAGCTATTTAGTTCATTTCCAATGTTTTGCCCAATAATACTGTAATGACTATCCTGGACTTACATCATTTTACATTTACGCAAGTGTGTCTATAGGATAAGTTCCTAGTCATCGATTCACTAGGTCAGAGGGGACTTATAACTTTGATAGATACTTCCAAGTTGTAGCACAGGGGTCAACAAATTTTTTTCCATAGAAGGAGCAAAAGTAAATATATTCAGTTCTACGGTCTATACAATCTCTATTGCAACTACTCAAATCTGCCACTTTAGCACAAAAACAACCATAGACATATAGAAAGGAATCAGCATGGCTTTTTCCAACAAGACGTTGGTTAAAGACATAAAATTTGAATTTTATTTGATTTTCACATGCCACAAAATATTATTCTTTTGATTTTTTTCCAACTGTTTAACAATGTAAAAACTGTTCTTAGCAGTTCAAAAACAGGCATCAGGCTGGATTTGACTCAGACCGTAGTGTGCCGACCTTTGGCACTTACATTCCCACCATCTATACGTGGAAGTCCACGTGTGCCCACATCATTGGCAGCACCAGGCAGTACCAAAATTTTGAATGTGGCCAATTTGCCAGATGAAGTTGCATCTCAGTTTAGCTTCACTTCTTTGCATCTCTCTTTTTATATGTAAAGTAAATCATCTTTTCTTATGAATTTCTGTTTGTGTAGACTGCCTGTTCTAGTCTTTGTTCATTATTTGTTTGATGTTAGTCTTTTTCTTGTAGGTTTGTGTGCCTTCTTTATAGAGTAGAGAAATTAACACTTTGACAAATTGCAATATTTTGCCCAGTTTGTTGTGTATCTTTTGGCTTTGATGTTAGTGATTTTTACCAGATATGAATACTTTATTTTTAATCAATCATTCATTTTATGTCTTATGGGTTTTCTGTCATCGTTAGAAAGACTTTTTCCCCTCTATAATTATAATTTTTGCATTTCCTTGTATTTTTATGGGTTTTTTAAATAACATTTAAATATTTTACTCATTTGGAACTTACCATACCATAAGGGATGAGGTGCTATTCAGTTGTGCTAACCTAATTCATTGAATACTCTTTCTTCACTAATTTTAGATGCAAACTTCATCTTACATTAAATTCCCACATACATTTGGGTTTATTTCTGGACTTTCTATTCTGTTCCAATGGTGTCTGCTTATTCATACACAAGTACCATGCTGTCCTAATTAATGAGGTTTTAGAAGATTTAATAATGGGTGGTCACCCCTCATTACCTCTTTCAGAAAGTTATTAATTATTATTCGTCATTTATCTTTCTACATAAACTTTAGAATCATTCTGCCTACTTTTAAAAAGTAATCTTTTTGTTATTATTGGAATCACATAAAATTTATAGATTAATTAAAGGAGAATTGACATCCTTATCATGTTTTCTTCCTATCTATGAATGTCTTTCCATTTTTTAATTCACCTTTTATGTCTTTCAGGTCATTCGTATCTACTCCCATAATTGTTCAACCATGTCAAAATATTTTTTCTTAAAAAACCTATGAACTTACCTGTAGTAAAAGTACCAGTTTGATTATAAGGGGGGAGTTAAAATTATCCAGGGAGGAAAGCTAGTCTCAGACACCCAGACATGAACCCTCATCAGAGAGAGATGCTATAAAGAATCTAACTCACACTAATGCTTGTAATGCAGAGAGATTTTTCCCCATCATTTACTGAAAAAGAATTGGCACTGATAACATTTGACATAAAAGAATTTCCTAGTGGTAAGAAGATGGATGGATGGATAGCTGGATGGATGGACAGACAAATGCCAGATTATTGAGGGAGTTTGAATCTCTCTGTATGTCTTCCGTCTATTCACCATATGGAATACAGCTTTAATTCAACTCAACAAATATTGATGGAAAGTCAAGACCATCAAAATGGTCTTTTAAGATTTCTTCCAATTCCAGGATTCCACAAAGGCATATGGAAAAACAAAATGTTGTTTGGTTTTCCTTTCTTATTTCTCTTCTTCTCTTTATTAACTGAACAAAACCCAAAGCAAATTTTAAAAATTAAAATTTAGTAAGGAAGAAAGAATGTTGTTCTTAAATGCTTTCTCTACTGTGGTTTGCCTTTAATTGATCTCTCTCCCACTGGATCATAACCCAGCTGGCATAAAATCTTGCTGCAGATAGACAGAAGAAATAAATTACTAAGTTAAACCTCTGATTGAATTTATATTGTCTAGCTAGCCTGTGGAAATGCTATGTGTCATGGAGGACAGGCGAAAGGAGGTGTTGGGGGTAGGGGGGTTTGCATATGTTGGGTGGATATTTTATTTGCTGAATTTTAATGAGGCCATCTTGGTTTCCCTCTGAAAACAGAAATGTGAGCTCAGTTCACTGACACATATTCTCCCTGAAAACCCAGGGCCCAACCCAGAATCATTCCTCTGGTTCCTTCAAATTTGAGCCACTATCATATTTATTAATCTCCTTCACAGCTGTGTTGGAAAATCCTTGGACTAGAAGTAAACTAGCCCAGGCCGAGTTCTATTGTAACTAAAACGCTTCCTCATGCTTCCATTCATATCTCAAACTGTACAATTTTCCTTCCAAAGTCTGCTCTGCATGAGACCAGACCATAGTAACACATGGAAAGAAACAGGAAGAGGTAAACACTGGCTAGCCAAGGACTTTTGTAATGTCCTAGGGTGATTTGTCTTTTGTCTTTCATTAGAAGATCTGAAGCACAGTGCAATGGACTGAATGTTTGTGGCCTCCCAAAATCCGTATGTTGAAACCCTAATCCCAATGTGATGATATTTGAAGGTGGAGCTTTTGGGAGGTAATTAGGTCATGGGGGTGGAGCCCTCATTAACAGGATTAGTGCCCTATAAAAGGGACTGCAGAGAGCTCGTTCATTCTCTGCTTTCCACCACGGGAGGATGCAATGAGAAGTCAGCAATCTGCAGCCAGGAAGAGGGCCTCCCCAGAACCTGACCATGATGGCACCTTGAGCTCAGACTTCCAGCCTCCATAATGATAAGAAATAAGTTTCTGTTGTTTATAGGCCACTCTACACAATTTATGGTAATTTCTTATAGGGGCCTGAGCTGACTAAGACATGAGGGTCTTAACTTCCAGTCTTGGTTAGGACCAAGATTGCTTACTGCAAACACCTGCAACTTCTGCTTGTGGACTTTTTTTGTGGAACAAGAGTGTTAGGGAGCTAATACCCTCAAAAGCAGTCCTTAACTAATGATCGAAGGGAATTGGTGGATAAATACCCCCAACTCCCTCACCCCGGGACCAGTCTGAGGCCTACTCTACACTGAGTTCCCTTGTTCCTAGTGGAATTAAGCTCCAGCTGCCCACATTAGCACATACCTTGATAAAATACCCTTTATTCCCTTCCTTTACCTCCCTGTCTCACTTTTCTAACCCCTAACTAGAGTTCCTCAGGATCATCTCCCAAATAAACTGCTCACTCTGGACCCCTTGTATCAGGGTCTGCCTCTGGGGAAACTCAAAGTAAGACAGATCATGTTCCCCAGTACAGCGCTATGTTCACAAATTACTCCTTTAAAAAATAATGACAGTAAGCAAATGGATGAAACAGAATGAACTCACGTAGATTTGTAACAGAGCTGAGAGGAAGGTGAATGCATGATTTGGGAACAGAGAAGTCCCATCTCCCCACTCTGGCACGCTTTTCTTTCCTCTCATTGCTCACTCTTCATTTGCCCAAACCCTCCTATCTAGCAGGATGCTCTAAGCGTCTCAGACATATATGTGCCTTGTCACCTCGGTGCTTTTGTGCATGCCATGCTCCTAACCCAGAATGATTTCTCCACTCCTATTTGATGTGTTTAGATCCTACCAGTCCTTCAAGACCTGTCTCAAGCTTTGCCCCTTCCACGATACCTCTTGTGTCACAACTAAGAGAATCACAGCACTTGTAGCCTGTAATTTGCAACTCACTACTTAATCCTATGCTTTTGTGTAGGCTCTAACTGTTGCACAGGCAGTCGTCTTGTCTCTCTAATTAAATTGGACTTTTCTTGGGAAGAATAATGTCTTGTACCTCTCTAGTCCTCCCAGGGCCTAAGATAGTGTGGCACACACAATTACTTGTCAATGTATGATTTATGCGTTCAAATAATAAAACACAACATGTGTATCACCAATAATAATGAATCATCTTTAATGGAATTCAGAAAGGTCTCTTTCCTCTCATGCAAATGGCACGGGAGACAGAGTTATCTGGAGCCTTCTTCTTGGTGATCTTTTCCAGGGATGTGAAAAAAGACAACAGGCCACAGCAACACCTTGGTTTATACACACAACTTCCCCTGGCTGGTTTAAGACATAATAAAAGATAATGCTTCTTGCTCATAAACAAAAAGTACTTAAATGTAATTTTGACAACATGTGTCCCAGGGGTGATTGAAGTCTTTTTCTCTCTGTTGTGATTGTTGCTGTTATAAATAGACAATCATAAAAGAAATCAAAAGGGGAAACCTTTTAAAGGCTTACTCCAGGGCCTGTTACCCTCCCCACTTTATTTTTCTTAGCCCTAATGCCCAAGGAAAACAAACACTTATCAACGTGCTAATGGTGTTTATTCCCCCATCTGCCTTGGAAGAGCGGCAGTGTGCCAAGCCCAGAGACAATTCACGAAAACACCAAGTGAACCGAGGTCAGCTCCATTGTTGACTGTGCCCACGACTTACACATTGAGGGCCAAGGAAAGGTTTAGGATCCTGAATTTTTTTCTCCACCTCTGCGCCTTTGCAACACTTAGGCAGTTTTCCCCGGACCCAGTGAAGCTCAGATCCCCTCCAATTTGCCTGTGAAGTCATGACTGCCTTTATGCCTCTCTACAAACAGCCTAGTGGAAGACTGTCAAGAAAAAGCAGAATGACTCTTTGCTTCTGCTTTGTTCAGAGTTTTGATTCCTGACTGCTCATGCTGGAGATACCCTCCATGGAACTTTCAGCCATGAGGCTGGAGCCATACCTGTCCCCACACCTTTTCCATGCCATTTTCCTCCATGCTGCACCCAGTAGCTGCTCAGGAGCTGCAAAGAACTGGACTTGCGTTCCACCACAAGGGTTTCATCTTCCAGCAAATCATCCCTTACTAAAGCAAAGTTTAACCATCCTGTTCAGGTGGGAGGTCGCTGAAAGATCCCAAGAGAAGAAACGAGCATTTCCTGCTGTTTTTCTGTCTCTTTTCCAAGCAGCAAAGCATACAGAGGAAGAAGCTCTACTTTCTTCCCTCCTTTCTCCAAGTCTTAGCACTTTTGGCACCTGCACTGGAACACACGCCCAAAGCAATCTTCTCTGCAGCAAGATTACCCTTCAGCATTGACGCAGTTCTTAGGGGCACCTCAATGTATCTGCTGCCCCAGTGTCTCTCACGATCCGCTGCAATGAAACCTCCCTAATCTTGACACTGGACGTCTTCATGATCATTCTAAAAAACAAACAGTAATTAGGAAATGGAAGCTAATTTCCTTTCAGACTGAGTTCAACCCATTTACAAGTGGCTTTCGGTGATTGGAGTGAACATGGAGCCAACCTCTACTTTTGCTAAAAATCCTCTCAACACATAGGATTTGTAAAAGGATAAGGTGAGAAAGGTTTTAGTTACAATCATCCCTCTTGTTTATAAAGAATTATCTTTTTTTTTTTGAGCAACCCTCATGTCCATTATTTTATTTGATTCTCAGAGGAATAGGCAGGATGGCTTCATAGTTAGCGTGCTAGTTGCAGGCCCCTCAGCTTGAATTCCGGCTGGAAATTCAAACTGGCTTCATGACACTGAACAAATCTCCTGCTCCTCCCCATGCCTCTACTTTGTCATCAGCAAAGTATGAATGGTCATCATATACACAGCTTGGAGTTAATTTTTTTGATGTCTTGTACATAGTGACTGCTAAATAAGTTATCATTATCATTATTATCCCAGTATTAGAGCTGAGGAAATAAGGGCTCAGTAGATTCCATGCCTGGCCTAAGCAATTCCTTAAGTGAAAAGGTCAGATACTGTCTTTGTTTGGGTGCCCTGAGAAGCAGACCGTGAGACAAATATTTGTGTGCGAGTAGCTTATATGGGAGGTGAAGAACCAGTAGAATCATGGAAGGAAAGGAAGCCATTAGGATGTGTTCATGAGGTTACCACTGTGGGCAACTGGGCACAATCCCACTTAGGACCCTGTAAGTGATGGTGCAGAACACACCACACACCTCAGAATTGTCCCTCTGAGGGAGAAGGCAGTTGGGGAATTTACCCACGAACTCTATCCCTCGTTGTTGAGGGCTGACCCCGCAGCGAAGACTTCCAGCCTGTCCCATGCAAAGGAGAAGCAGCCTTACAGGAGCAGATGCATTTGGACTTAAGGTTTTAGGAAGCCATCAGCATGCACTAGAGCCATCTGCAAGTGACTTTCTGGTGTGGCCAAAGGATATGAGCAGAGCAATGGCATCAGTGACTACAGGGATACAATGCAAGTCTTAGAGTTCTTTGACCATCTTGGGCTTTCAGACAGAACCAAAGCCAAATGAGCCCAGCCAAGGAAAACATACCCTGAATTACCTCCTCAAGAAGCATACTGTGTGATCTTTCCTGGTAACTCATTCAAAGCCTATCAAACTTTATGACATCCCCACATACCATTGAAATTCCTTTCAGTGAGCTCTTCTCTTCTACATTGGTTTCCAACAGGGAGAAAGAAAGAGTAAAGTTGACAATATATTTTAATTGGTCAAATAAAAAGCATAAGAAAAAGCACCATGACATTGCTTTAGACGCCGCTAGGTCTGTGGAAAAGAAAACGTTCTCTGAGCTGAGATGCTCTACTCTGAAAATGTGATAACCTATTCAAAAATGTCTATTTTCAAATGCGTTGACCCCTCTGCACAGGAGTAACTCCACACATGCTTCCTGGGTCACATTTTTGGAAAAAGCAAAGTTTGAAGCAACTATTGTCAAGTTGACAAGCTTACACTTGAAAGACACAATGCACACCTGAGCCCCTGAAGGCAGGAATCAAACCAAGTTCCCTCACTTTTGTCAGATACCTGCCCTTCACTCCCCTTCACTCCTCTAGGCAGGGCTTTCGTTTCATCTTATTATCCTTCTTTCCAAAGAAAAAAAATCCAAAATCAAGTTATAAAAGCAAGAATTTTCATCCACCATGTATTTCTAAATAAAGAAGGAATAGCAAAGCAAAACAACGAAACTTATCACAACCACTCTCTTTGATTTCTAGCCAAACCCACTAAACATGGACAAGACACAGTTAGTGATGAGGAGATGGTAGAATCTGGCTTTATTTAGAAGGTTGGTTAAGCCCATTTGGAAATAGGCATCTTTGCCTCTTTATATACGGAGGGCTTATTTTCTCTATATTTGGGCAGAGCCCCTGGAGTCCCTGAAAACCACCACCTCTGAGGATGAACTGTGATGTATACCAGAGAAAGTCTTAGTTGAGGTAACTGAGGCCAGAGATCCACAATGAAACTGCACTGTATTATTTCATTTTTCAAACTTACACATGCTCCTACACCCCTTTCATTGGGTGATTTATGTTCCGTTGATTTTGCTACAGGCCTGGAATGTTTACACAAAGGCTTAATAGACATTTACTTTGGAAGTTACATTGTGAGATAGAATCAAGAAATTGGCCCATTGCCGGAGTCAGAATGGGAGGCCACCTGGAAGTTAATGATCATTTTGTGAAGACCAGAGGCATGTAACAGAAGGTTCCAGAAAAGTGGAGACTTCATGTAATAACCACATTGCACTCAGACATAGAACATTGGAATGACTGAGGAGAAAGCCATGTGTAAATAGAGACATCCACAGATAGAAATGTCCAGGATTACAATTACTCAATAACTTAAGATTTTAATATCACATTTTATACTCTGTCTTACAGTTTATATAGGCTTCTATGTCACATCTAAATTAAGGCTCTCCGAAAAGATGCCTGTAATCCCAAATGCCAGATAATCTGCTTTAAATATTTGATTCATGCTGAATTCACCGTTGAGGCAAATACAAAAAATTATGATCCTTACTTTACAGATGTGGGAACTGAGACTCAGAAAGGGTCAGCAACACACATGTTCAAAATTATATGATGTGTAACTGGTAAAAACCACCGTCCCTTTAGCAACCTCAACACATCTCCACAGCTATTTTTTGTTTGTTTTTTTTGAGGAAGATTGACCCTGAACTAACGTCTGTGCCCATCGTCCTCTACTTTATATGTGGGATGCTGCCACAGCATGGCTCATAAATGGTGCATACGTCTGCGCCTGGGATCCAAACCTGTGGACCCCAGGCCGCCGAAGCGGAGTGCGCAAACTTAACCACTATGCCACAGGGCCGGCCCCTCCACAGCTGTTTTGATTAAGCTATTAGTTTTTCTATGACTCAAGAAAACTCACAAATACTTATCAAACAGCATTGACATCACTGAGCTGAGCATAGTGGAGGATTAAAAAAATGTAATCTCTTTGAAACTATAACCTAATTTGAGAGAAAAGTACGTTTCTTTAAACTGCTTGTTTTTACAGGGAGTGAGTAACTCTCTCTGAGGAACTCTCTGTAAGAAACAGGATACGAACAAATCAACAAGTCAACCTATGGTACCTTCTTCCATATGGCATGCTGTGAGGAGGGGTTACTGCTTTAAAGAAGGTTCTTAGAGGAATATTCCATCATAAAATACTTGCTAGACACCTGGAGGAAGGAAAGGAGCAAGCTATGCAGGTATCTGGGGGAGTTCCATCCCTGGGAGAGGAAACAGCAAGGGCAAAGTTCCCGAGGTGGAAATGTGCTTGGCTTGTTCATAGAATTCCAAGGAAACCAACGTGGTTGGAGCAGAGTGTGCAAGGTGATAGATCAGGAAGAGAAGGCATAAAGGAGAGGGAACACGTAGGACAGTATAAGCCATAGTAAGGAATTTGACATTGACTATGAGTAAGATGAGATGAGATGCCTGGGAGGATACTGAGCAGATGAGTGTCATGGTCTGGATTATGCTTTTAAAATGATCATTCTGCCTTCCTTGTTAATAATAGACTATAGAGGGACAAAGGCTGAAGTAGGGATATCAGGCTTGGGAGATGGCAATGGATGTAATGAGAAATGGTTAGAGCCAAGACATACTTTGAAGTAGCTTCCATAAGATTGTCTGGTGAATTGGATGTGAGGTTGGAGAAAAAAAAGAGGAGTTGATGATTGCTCCAAGTTTTTCTACTTTGAGTACCTGGAAGGATGGAGGTACTACAACTGAGATGGGAAAGACCAAGGGTAAAACAGATTGTGAGGGCTAGATAATAAAGTTGGTTTCTGTCCTATAAAGTTTGAGATACCCATTAAATATCCAAGTAGGGATGTTGAAAAGACATTTGAATATATCAATTTGGAGTTTAAGTGAAAGATCTGGACTGGAATTATAAATTTGAACATCATAAAAATATAGATGGTATTTAAAACCATAAGACTGAATGAGATAACCCAGAAAGTGAGTCTAGATGGGGAAAAGGGCCAAGATCTGCACTGGTAGAGTAGGAGAGCCCAACATTTAGAAATTGAGGAAGTCAGGAGGAAACAGCAGAGGACATCAAGAAAGATATGTCAGTGAAGTAGGAAGAGTCATATCCTAGATGCCAAACAAACAAAAAAAATATTTTGAAAAAGAGGGCATCAAGATAAATGACAGCATATGTACACACACACACACACACACACACACACAAAAGACATGCAAGAAAGTTCATAGCAGCTTTATTCATATACCCCATAATGGGAACAACCCAAATGCCCACCAGCAGGAGAATGGATAAACAAATCATGCTATGGTCAAACAAGGTAATGCTACTCAGCAATGCAGAAGAAGGGACTATTACTACCCACAACAACATGGGTGAATCTCCAGACATAATGATGAACAGAATAAACCAGACACAAAAGAGGACATCCTCTCTGATTCCATGTATATGAAGTTCAAGGAAAGACAAAACTTCTCCATAGGGATAGAGGTCAGAGCAGTGGCTCCCTCTGGTTTAAGAGGGTTAGGTATTGACTAGGAAAGGAGTCCAATCAAACTTTCTAGAGAATAGAAATGTTCCCTATCCTGATGCAGGTGGTGGTTACACCGATATATACATACATAGAAATTCATCAAGCTATAGCCTTCAAATTGGTGTATTTTACAGTATCCAAATTATGCCTCAATAATAATACAAGGGGTGGGGGAAAAAGGGCGCAATAATGGTATAGAATAGAAGAACAAGAATGGAATCAATGGTCTTTGCCCTTGAAGAGCTTATTTAGCAAAACAAAAATAGAAAAGCATAGATTTCCTTTTGAGAACATGAGAACTGCATAGTTATGTGTTTTACACTCTTTTCTACAGAACCTCCTCTTTATCCACTCCCATCATGCCCACTTCAGCCAATGGTGGCCACCTCTGCTTGGCAACTGGACTCTACATACCTTACTAGAAATAGGAGAAAATGTTGAACAAGTTGCCTTGGTAACCAGAGCTTTGATATGGCTGGCCCTTTGGCTCTGTCCTCCTCCATGTCTTGCCTTCCTGGTTCCCACCACTCCCCCAGATGCTGTTTGCCTGAACCTTCCACCATCTCTCTGTTAAACCTCCAGGGATTAGACTGCCCCACCCACCAAATCTTTCTTTTTTGGACTCTGACCTACTTCTTACTCTGAACTTGCATAATTGTTTGCATCAAATTTTTAGCAGGCTTCAGGGTTTCTAACTCATGATCTTGCTTGAATCTCTAATCCCTGCCACTTCACTGTCCTCTGATAGGACATCCCTGATAGATTTCCCTTGGCAGCTACTAAAATGCCTTAATACCTGGAGAATTCTTCCCTCACCCCAAACCTTTTAAGTTAGATGAGATTTATCAGGCTGTTAATCATTGAAAGCAAAACTTCATAATCAGGGTTTAGAATACCCTCCATCAGAAAACAGAGAAGGGAGAGGGGTTTCTACCATGAATAAGATCACAAATTGGACACATACTTACTTCCAGGTGGAAGCTCGTGCCCAATGGCAAAATGGGCTCCGGCTGGCAAGACTGTTCTAACTTGAACAGCTTGCTTAGGCTGCCAACTTTTTGTTTTCAAAGAACCAAGAAGATGATACCTCATAGGCAATTCTCTAAGAAGTCACTTTTGGGAAGAATTAAATTACTTAGGAGGCAACATGTGATCCCTTACCAGGACATAGCTCCCAGGTTGACCCATGCCCAGCTCTGTACACCACACCATCCTATTCCCAGCTCCCTGTCCAGGCTCCTGGGATGGTCACAGGGCAGCAGATCATAACAGTGGTGTGTTTGGCTGATTTCACTTTTCCACAAAGAGGTGGAGTTAAAGGAGAATGTGGCTTGTGGTTTAGACCAAATATCCGAAACCAAAGCTCAGTAGTGAGAGGCAAGGGGTGGGAAAAGCTGGTGAGGTTTCTGCAACTTGTGTTACTGGCCTTGGCTGATTCCCAGGACCAGCACCATGAACCTGTGATTCATGCAGTCATGCAGCACCTCATGCTTAGAAGGACCCCACATTTGGTTTAATGTTTTGCTGTTGCCATCTTGAAATTGCTAATAATTTTTCCCACATTCTCATTCCACACTGGCACCTGTGAATTCAGCCCTGAGAGTTTTAGTTCAGTTATCAGCAGACTAAACATCACTGGTTATTTTTAAATACGCTACCTTGAGCCTTCTCTGCAGTAGATTCAAGTTGATAACCTGAGAGGCAAAGATCCATATTCAAATATCTATGGAAATCACAGCTTTCGATGTGTAACTGCAGGAAGATAGGTCAGTTGGATTTCCAGACTGAGACATTCTCCACCAAAACTGGAAAAAAATAAGGAAGTATCTACAAATTGAAGGTTAAGATCATAGCTAAAAATGTATTTAAAAGTAAAACTTCAAATAAAACTTTCACCCCTGGCTTGGAGACGGCATTAAACATATACTTATTGCTATGAAAATATTTCATCTGTCATAGTGCCGATGGCTGAAAAATACATGCAGCCTGAAAAATCCCCAATCCATTGTTGATAGAGGTAAGATTGAGAACGTGGCTGAACTGCATTACAAACCAACTTCTGGCAGTGCTACAATGAAGCAGAGAGAGGAATCTGGGTAATCCCCTAAATGATAATTACTTCTCCCCTTCCCTCCCCAAAACTAAAGGATGTGTTTCCAGAGAGGCCCATCTGATCCCTTACTATTTCTCCAAATTTCTCTGTGTTCTCAGATCAAGCCCTTCTGAACACTCTCCTTCTCTGTAAAGTCTTCTCTAGCTGTTAAAAAGCAATTTAGAGTTTTTTTCCCTATACTCTCTCTCCTCCTTTCAATAAATCTCTGAGCATGGAAAGACTCCCCTGGCCCTTGTCAGCATCAGAGCTGAAGGGGGCTGGGGCAGAGTAAACAGAGAAGGCGGGCCTTGGTAGCTGGGCTGGTGCCTCGCTGCAACCCGTTATATCACCCACAGTGTGCCCCCTGTCAGGGAATTCACACCGCAGCCTTCCCAGTGCCTCCATTCTCCTCCAGGTCTGTTTCCTCCCCTGCCCCTTCACTCTCAAAGATGACCTCTCCACCTACTTCCCTGGGAAAATTGAGAACATCTGATGAGAACTCCCACAAGTTTCCTCCAGAACTCCTTAAGTTTTCTTTGGATCATCACCCAAACTTTCTTCCTTCCCGCCCATCTTGGAAGAAACTTTCCCTGCCACATGGACAGGTTAACCCCTTCACCTGCCTCTTCTTCTTTGGGTGCCTGCATCTCATGACTATGGTCTCTGTTTTCCCCCCCTCCACTGACTCTTTGTCCAATTCCCCAACAGATGCTCAAATCTTCTCATCCAAAAGGAAATCAACACACAAACACTGATAACACCACCCTTGATCTCCTCTCCAATCCCTAGTCTTCCTTTTTCTTCCAGTCTCTCTCCTAGTCTTCTGCTTCCTCTTCTCTCTTTATCCCTCAATAAAACAAGGTATTGTCTGAACACCATCCAGCACAAAATTTAGAAGGGACCAGATAAATGGGAGTTCATTCTTCAGTCTCATGAATCTTGGCTCTTCCTTTCTCTGTCTTTTGACATTGTCTTCTCAAAGTCAAGCAAAATGAAAGGCCTTGGTTTGCTGCCCACCCTGCTTGCATTCCGAGCAGCACTCTTGCCTCTCAAGATGAATCCTCCTCTTCTTTGGCTGCTGTGATGTTGATTTCTTTCCAAATTTTCCTACTGCCCATTTGAAGTGCCCTTCACTGTTTTTTCCCTATTCTTTGTCCGTCACTTAATGTAGATAATTCTGCAACATAGCAGCCTCAGCCTGTTCCCTGCTCATTGCACTGCCTATCTTTATCCCATGATGATTCTCATTGGCTCCCATCTTCATTGTATGTTTCCCAAAGGTATACCCCTACTTCTGATCCACTCCTAAATTCCAGATCACATCTCTGACACCTGCTAAACACCCCCAGCCAACCTGCCTGACAACCTTCTAAGGAAGCTATCCCACTGGCTCCTCAAGCCGTAGTTAACTAAAACGGAACTCATGTGACCCAAGGAGCCATTTTGCATAACTTCCAGGAAGCTTTTTGTATGATTCTTTCTGGGGGCAGGAACTGGTGTCAGACTGAATCTCAATAGACCTGCAGTCTATTGACTGCAAAAGAAGATTTTTATGGCTAGGGGAAGAGTGTGAAGTAGAGGACAATGACAGATCCTGACCCAAAGAAGCAAAGTTGCACATACTTCTGTGTTTGGCACTGAATGTTGCCTCTTGGTCCTCGCAAAGTTTACACTGTGCAAGACACTGATAACAGATAGAGACATCACCAAAAAATTAGACAAATATTGCTTGTACACCTAGAGATAGAAACTGAAGTACTTATTTTGGCTTCAAGTCAAGGCACAATGGCATTGCATGAAGCAGGAAGTGATGTGGGCGTCTAGCTTGGGCACAGTGGATCAAGAAAAGCTGTGACCTCTTTTCCACTTATTGTTCAAACTGTAAATGCTTTACTTCCATAAATTAAATGGCTCATGTGGACTCTGTCCCTCCGATTATTTGTGGGTCTGTT
Source organism: Equus caballus (assembly GCF_041296265.1). NCBI lineage: Eukaryota > Metazoa > Chordata > Mammalia > Perissodactyla > Equidae > Equus > Equus caballus. Next base: position 13,833,327 of record NC_091705.1, read on the forward strand.
AAGCATCTCTCTGCGATCAAGACTCACTTGTTTTTTTAGTGTAAGTACCTGGATCTGCTTTCCCAATCACAACATCCCCAAATCCCAAGGAGCTCTGTGAGCAATGGTCTCCTGAAAGACACTGATGTTAACATTTCCCTCACTGAGTTAGAAAAGTTAAGAAGAGTTAATAAATTTTTGGCTATGCTTGTGTCCCACCTTCCACTCCCACTAGAGGGGAAAAAAAGTATCTCTTTTGAACAAAGGAGAGTGAAGAAAAATGCCCTTCCTCCACCAGGAGCCTGGACTCCCCATCCAGGGCCTCCCGCTAATTCCAGGCCTCACCCTGAAATCAGGGAGGCCTGGGCCCTGGGGATGTTCACCACCCCTCTCAGCATGATCTGCGGCGTTCACAGCTTCTGAGTATCTTAATCTATTCCATATTCCAAGAGGCTCTCTGAAGGGAAAGGTAATCATTCTCAGTCACTTCACGCTTTCTTTCCCACTCACATCCGCTTGGAATTGAGAGCAAGAGGGAAATGGAGTTCTGCCCTCCCTGGTGCTGCATGGCTCCTTGGCCTTGGTTAATCAAGGCCATTGCTGTGGCAGTAAGCCATGTACACGGTGGCCTGTCCAGAAGAAAGCAGGGAGTTATGGAATTGCCTTCTCCCGGCTTAAAAACAGTATCTGATCAAAGCCATACCACAGCTGTTAAAGAAATAGAACAAGAAAGAGCAAACACCCTTAGGTGTGAACAATTATAGGGAAGACTGCATGGAGAGAAACACAATTAAGCGATTTCATTACTTTGCCCTAACTACCATTTTGTATCATTTTTAATTCAAAACCGTGTCAGCTTTCAGGTTCATCCACCAATGAGTAAGATGGAATTAAGAGCAGACAACCCATTTGTGAAATTTTCAGGGCTTAAGATAAAGCAAGTACTGTTTTTCCACCACACTTAGCCATTTGCCTAAATACTAAACCTAGATTTCTTAAGTCTACCATATTCAATTGAACAGGAAGCCCTAAGTCTACTTCTAGGATGTCTACTAAATCCAGCCTCTGGTCCCCTCCTTCAACACTACCTTTTTAGTTCAAGGCACAAAGATAGTGCCTTGAACTAAAAAGGTCGTGCCTTGAATTGAATATTGACTTAAATATTACAACTGATGGTCAACTAGGCTCTCTGCCTCATACCACCCATAGTTCATTTAAGAGGATTTAAATATTTAAATTACCTTCTGAAGGCTTCCCATTGCCCTTTGAATGAAATCTAAGCTTCTCACCTAGCCTGCATAATTTTCCTTCAGCTGTCCCCTTCTGCCATCTGCACCCTCATGCCCTGGCACTCTCTCTTTGCTCACTATGCTTCATCCACACTGGCCTCCCTTGCTGTCCTCGCATGACACATGCTCTTTCCCATTGTCTTAGGTTGGGTTTCCTAGTAGCAGAGCCTGAGATGGGGATTCTTAAGTGTATGGTTTACTGAGGGAGGATCTCAAGACAAAACTGAGAAAATGAGGGAAGCAGAACATAGGATGAGAGGGAGGGAATCAAAGATGTGATCTCCACCGGAGACTAGGCTCAGCCTGACAATCTCATAGCCCCACTTGAGCAAAGGGGCTGGCATCTCGTACCACCCTATCGATCAGCCATTAGCTGTGGTCCATCCCCAAGGGAGGACGTAATCTCAGGCATTCTTCTCCAGCTGAGGGTAATTGCAGTTATGAGCAGATAGCAGCCAACACTCCCAGCAGCTAGGGCATGGGTTCCTTGGCCCAGGGAAGGGGACCTACGCAGAGCACCAACAGTTATACTAGACTCCTGTAAAGAACTTGTTTTAGCTATTCCTTCTGCCTGAAACACTCTCCATCCAGATCTTCATGTGTCTAGCTTCTCATATCATTTGTATCTCAGTTCAAATGTCATCTTTTCTGAGTGGCCATGCCTGACCATCTAGCTAAAGTGGCCATGCTGCTCTCCCACTTAGTCTCATTATCCTATAATATCATTTTTCACTATCCAAAATAATATTTATTTCATGTTTACTTACATGTTTATTGGCTGTCTAACCTACTAGAACGTAAAGTTCTTGAGAGAACGGACCCAGTCTTGTTAACCTATATAGTGGTAAAGTCAAAAGATTCTGGAATCAGACATCCTGGTTCAAATTCTGACTCCACCATTTACTAACTATGTAAGTTTGAGAAAGTTAACTTCTTACAATGCCAGATTAATAGGGTTATTGGGAGGGTTAAATGAGTTAATGCAAGTAAAGTACTTGGAATAGTGTCTGATACATGTTAATCACTCAGTAAATGCTAGCCTACAAGATGCCTGTTGAATGAAACAAAATGGACAAAATAATTCTTTGGCAACTCAAGTTGTCATCTTGCTTTGCTTATATGATACGCATAAAAGGCCAGTGGCATTTCTCTAATTATTACCCTTTAAGTCTACACAAATTCTTATTCCCTTTTGCAGCCATCAGTAGGCATCCAAAATACCCAAATTATTTTTTTTGTTTCTTGATGATGCTTGAATGTAGTCAATACTCCCATCGTGACTGTGCTCATTGCAAGTCTGTAGATTCAGAGGTTCAATTTCCTGGGCCACAGCATGCTAAATCTTGAAGGCAAGGCCCTCATTCCTCAACCATAAACAGTCACTGTTCCAACAACCCTTGCCCATCGCTACCCTCAGGCCAACCCTGCCATGTGATTAAATAAACTGGCTGCATCAAGAGGAAAGGAAGCTTTCAGTAAGCTTCAGCCACCAAATGAGCTGTGGTTTTGTCTGTGGCCTGGATGAAATGGGTAAAGGAGCAATTAGTTCAACTCTCCTCTGAAAGAGAGGTTTTATGGGAAGTAGGAAACAGGGGCAGTCATTCAACGAATATAAACTGACCACTTTCTGTGAGCAGGCTCTGTAGGGGGCAGAAAGATGAGCCATGACACAGGATGAGATGAAGCATTCAAGATCCAGTGCAGAAAGCAGTTGTCACGAGGTGGGGATAATTTTACTCACCTAAATTCTTCTTAAGGAGGCTACTGTATTTGTTTGGATGAAGAAGTCTGACAAGATATTAAGGATTTATGGAAAGACACCAAGAACCAGTTTAAGCTATTGAACTACTGTGGGGAAACCAGACAATGTGTTTGCCCTTGAGGGAGGAGGAAGAGAGCAATACAAAAGAAAGGAGCAGCTAGAGGGCAGAGAGAAGCCAGAGAGGTCATTAACAGCTGTCCACTCGTCATTGAACCCAACCTTCAGTATGGTGCCAGATTCAACAATGCCTGGTATGAGAGGAGTTTTTGTAGAAAGCACTGAAGGGTTGGGGTTTCCAGACGAGCTGACTTGAGGTTTTACAGAGACCACACCCACCCTGTGGGCTAGAGGACATGGTGGGGCTGAAGGAATCTCAGGAGAGCATTGGCCTTTGCAGGCCATGACATGGGGTTTGTGCCAAGTTAACCCAAATCTCCAAAGAATTGGGAAGGCTCAGCAAACAGGAAGGCTCAGCAGATACCTCCATACTCTAGTACTCAAGCAAAAAGTACAGGGCAAATACCCACATCTCAGTGACAATCTCCATAGCCTTGTTTTCAAACATGGCCTAGGATCTTCGTCATATGCCCAAACCTAAGATAATGAACCATTCTAAGCAGAGACTGAAGTTTCAGAAGTCGCACGAGGAGGCAGGCCCGTGGAGATTGTCCAGCATCTCTTCTCCTTCTACATATTCTTCCTGGGTGATCTCACTCATTCTCTTGGTGTCAAACCCCATGTGTAGTCTGAAGAATCTTCAGCCCAGATCTCTCTAGAACTGCACTTGGCATGCAGTAGCCACTAGCCATCTACAGCTATTAAGCTCTTGAAATACAGCTAGTACAACTAAGTAACTGAATATTTAAAATTTCATTCAATTTTAATTTATTTAGACTTTTTAAAAATGATACTCAATTCCGTTATTGGACTTGCAATTATGTTTGGAACAATTTAGACATGTGAATCTATGTTGTCAACTATAAATGAAAATTTAGCGTCCAAATTGAGGTGACTGTAAGTGTAAAAATAAACACTTGATTTAGAAGATTTAGCATGAAAAAAGTGTCAAGTTTTTTTGGGGGGGTGAGATTAGCCCTGAGCTAACTACTGCCAATCCTCCTCTTTTTTCTGAGGAAGGCTGGCCCTGAGCTAACATCTGTGCCCATCTTCCTCTACTTTATACGTGGGATGCCTACCACAGCATGGCTTGCCAAGCGGTGCCATGTCCGCACCCAGGCTCAGAACTGGCGAACCCTGGGCCGCCGAGAAGCAGAACTGTGAACTTAACCGCTGCGCCACCGGGCTGGCCCCTCAAGTTTTTATTAATGATTTTTTTCAGCTTTACTGAGGTATGATTCATAAAATTGTTAAAGTGTGCATCGTGGTGATCTGATACACATATACATTGTGAAAGGATTCCCAGCATCTAATTCATTATGACAGCCATCACCTCACATATTTACCTTTTTACGTGTGTGTATATGAGAACATTTAAGTGCTATTCTCTTAGCAGATTTCAATTATACAATACAGTGTGATCAACTATAGCTACCATGTTGTACGTTAGATCCTCAGGCCTTATTCATCTTATATCTGAAAGTTTGTACCCTTTTACCAACCTCTCCCTATTCCATCCCCTCCCCGCCCCCATCTCCAGCCCCTGGCAACCACTTTTTTACTTTTCAACTCACTGTGCCTGTGTGTTTGACCTAATGCAGTATTTGTCTTTCTCTGTCTGGCTTACTTCTTTCAGCATAATGCCTTCAAAGTCCATTCACGTCGTCGCAAATGGCAGGATTTCCTACATGCTGAAATGATAATATTTTGGATATATTTGGTTAAATAAAAATAATAATAAAACAAATTTCACCTGTTTCTTTTTAGTTGTTTTCCTGTGGCTACTAGAGCACTTAAAATTGCCTAAGTGGCTTGCATTATATTTATATCAGACAGCACTGCTCTAGAACCATGCCACATCTCCCTTTGGGTCTTTCACAAGTCCCTCAAACTAACATATCCAAAATTAAACATCATCTTTTCTTCCCCACCCCACCACCAATCTCTTTCTCCTCTTGCCTGAATACCTTCATTCATCAGATTACACTGGAAAAAATCTGGGAGTTATTCTTGACACTGCAAAGTCCATACCACCTTCAATCCCAGATGGTATTGGTACCCACTCCAGGAGGGCAGGGCCAATGTCTGTCTAGCTCACACTTGCATCCATCCCCTGCAAAGTGCAGCGTGCAGTCAGCTCTCAATAAAGACTTTCCAAATTAATGAATGAGCAAATGAATGAATGGATGACTCCCTTGGGCATGGTTGAGAATGCAAAGCACACCCAACACAGTTAAGCAGAGAAGAGACATTCCAATATGCTCCCCTGGAGCTGCCAGCCTCAAGGAAGAGAGGGTAAACAGAGTCCCACTTACAAGGCCATGGAATAGAGAGATGAAAATGAAGCTCTAGCAGCCCTGTATGCAGAGGGGGTTGGAGACAACCAAAGTCTTCTGGAACTGCCCCATAGATTAGGGAGGTTTTGAGGTTTTATAGCTGCCTCATTGAACCACGCCCTATTCAGCTTTGTGATGTGACCTCTTTGTAGTGAAAAGCTGGAAGAGAAATTATAAAGACAGCAAATCTAAGTCAGCAGAAGCCACGGGTGGCTTAAGCAGGGAATGAACAGCCTCTCCAAGTATCGATGGAACCAAAGCAACGATCAGTTAAAAGGTGCAAGTGAAAAATGAGCTGTAGAAAGTCGGGCTCATTCCAGAACAATTTAGGCACATGAATTTACTTTTTCCATTCTTAAACTTTTCAACTAATGCAAATTTAGCATCCAAATTGAGATGTGCTGTAAGTGTAAAATAAACACTGGATTAAAAGATTTAGGCCTAAATGCTACCCGGAACAACAACAGTAGCAGTGAAATAGCTAACATTTAGATAGATTTATATGGCACACACTGTGTGCCAGAAGCTACTTTAAATATTCTCTCTTCTCTCTATCTCTTGCTCTCTTTCTGGATGTGAATGTATATGTGTGATTTATATATATTTGTGTATGTATACATATGTGTGTGTGTGAGCTTTAATTCTCATAGCAACCCTATAAAGTTGTAATCATTATCATCCGCATTCCATAGATGAGGAAAATAAGACATAGATGTAGGATTCAAACCCAGGCTTTCAGTTGCAGAGTTTGCATTTAACCATTAGGTTATTCTATCAATCACGGATCAGTCATGGGCAGGATAGAATCCTAACTTCAGAGGCACTGGGTCAGACTTAGGGCCCATCTGCCCAGTGTTCTGTATCTGACAGCTTTATCCAAGGATCATGTTTGGGACAAGGAGAAGAAGCAGGCATTCTCCTCCCTGATTCTAACCACATTCACTCCAGCACAGGACGAGTGGATTTTTTTAAGCTCTCTCTTACCTGTGTTTCTATGCATCCTAGCCTCTTCTTGAGAAGAGGACTTCTCTTCTACTCTTTGCTACTCTTGCAAAATTAGAAGCCATTAAAGAAAATTGGTATTTTTGGAGGGCATCAATCCTGAGTTAACTGAGGGTAGGGGTTGAGCCTTCCATTTCTGCCTCCCTGGGCCTTCAACTGAGGAATGAATCCAGCTAAGCAAGCATAACTCTGTAAGAAAGCATGAAAGAGGGCCCTCAATTGGCAAGGTTGGGGGCAAGGACAGGGCTGGGAGCATGGGTGAGCTGACATTGTCGTAATCCTTACAATCTTGCCCAAAATTAGACCTGCAACAAGTAAATAAACAGAACCACTGTCACATCCCCCAATCAAGTCATTCTCAGTTTGGGAAGGCATATTGTGTCAATATCTTTTTCTTCCTATTATATAACAAATATAATATCTGCAATAGTTTTAGAAAAACTAAACACACAAAAAAGCCAAGTGCAAAATGGAACCTCTGGCAAAGCCACTATTCCCAGATCACACTTTTGGGAAAGAGAGACACAGAAGGGACATGGTGTCCATCTTCAAACATGTGAAGGCGGATTGTGTGGCAGAGAGATTTCCTCTTTTTCTCATTACGCCACAGCAAAAATCAGTGGGAGATCATTTAAGGAAGATATCAAGTCAATAAAAAAGAACTTTCTCTAGGCATTACAGCCAGTCAAAAATTGAGCCATCTCCCTTGAATAGTTTTAAATTTCACTTGAGAGAAGTAAAGACCTCAACCAGAGATCCCTGATCATCCATATTAAATTGAGTTTGAAACTGATGACCTCTAAAATCCCTTCCAATTCTAAGATTCTATGTTCTTAATAAACTAATATATTTTTATTGAGATATAATTTACATACCACAAACTTCACCACTTTAAAGTGTACAGTTCAATTATTTCTAGTTTATTTGCAGAAATGTGCAGCCATCACCTTTGTCCAATTCCAGAATATTTCCATCACCCCAAAAAGAAATCCCATACCCATTAGCAGTTGCTCCCAATTTCTCCTCCGTCAGCCCCTGGCAACCACTACCCTACTTTCTGACTCTATCAATTTGCCTATTCTGGACATTTGATATAAATGGAATCATTTAAAATATGGCCTTTTGTGTCTTGCTTCTTTCACCTAGCATAAGGTTTTCAAGATTCATCCATGTTTGTAGCATGAATCAGTACTTCATTCAATTTATGGCTGAATAATATTCCATTGAACAGACATACCACACTTTGTTCACCCATTCATTTGCAGATAGACACTTGGGTTGTTTCCATTTTTTGCTTATTCTGAAGAATGCTTCTATAAACATTTGTGAACAAGTTTTTGTTTAAACATATGTTTTTAATTCTCTTGGGTATATACCTAAGAGTGGAATTGCTGGGTCATATGGTAATTCAACTTTTACCTTTTTGAGGAACTGGCAGGCTGTTTCCTAAAGTAGCTGCACCATTTCACATTCCTACTAGCCATGAAAAGTGTTCCCACGTTTCTAAATCTCAGCCAACAGTTGTTATTGTCTGTCCTTTTGATTATAGCCATCCTAGTGGTGTAAAATTGTATCTCCTTGTAGTTTTGATGTGCATTTACCCACTGACTAATGATTTTGAGCATCTTTCCATGCATTTATTGGACATTCATGTACCTTCTTTGGAATCTTTGGAGAAATGTTTATTCAGATCCTTTGCTCATTTTTTAGTTGAGTTGTCTTCTTATTATTGAGTTGTAATAGTTCTTTATATTTTCTGGAAGATCACTAAGATATCTGATTTTCAATATAAGTGAATTATTTTGAAACCTGGGAAAACTAGCTAACTTCCTAGGCAAAAAAAATAGCAAAGTTGAAATAATTTGAGACAGAAAAATCTAACATGAATAGCCAAGGAAGAAACTATGAACTTTTATAAAGAGTTACCTCCATTTCTTCCCTAAGCCCCTACCTTATCTAAAATCCCAAAAGGCACCAGGATCAGCTGGTTTCAAGGGTGAATTTTTCAAAAGAGCTTTCTGAAAACAAAGAGATTTTTCCCTGTATATAACATGTTCCAGAGTCTAAAGAAAGGAGACTTCCTAATTTTCTTATGAACAGAGCGTAAAACTGAACCAAAATGTGAGAAAAACAGCTTAGGAAAAAAATTATAGAACAAACTTATTTATATATATTGATGTAAAAAAACTCATAAATTACATATTAATAAATGCAAGTTGGCAATGCATTAAATGAATAACAAATCATGACCTATGGGAATCACAAGATAATTCAATTGTGAGGAGTCAGTCAACATAATTTAAAATGCAAATGGCTAAAAAAACTCGATATATTCAGAAAAGGCATTGAATAAAAACAACAATTACTTCCATTTCTAAAAAAAACTCCTTAGGACCTGTAAATTGAACAAAATACAATAATACCACCTCACATCCCTATATAGACTAACATTAAACCGTCTGCAACTATGAAAAAGATGACAAAGATGTAGGGAAACAGAACTTTCATATACTCCTGGTGGGAGTTTAAATTGGTCAAATCATTTTCAAGAATAATTTGGCAGTATCCAGTAAAATTGAAAACCTACACACTGTGAGTGAGAAATTCCACTCCTGGGTATACATCCGAGAGAAATTCTTGCATAGGTTTATAAACAGACAAGTCCAATTATTTCTATTGTAAGGTGCTTTGAAATAGGAAAAAAACTCTAAATTATATCAATAGGAGAACATATAACTTATATTTGATTTATTCATGCACTAGAATACTATATAACTGCTAAAACAATGTAACTATATTTCATCATGTAATTAGAGCTCCACACAAAACGTTAAGTGGAAAAGAAAGTTTCAGATGAAACACACCTTGACATGCGTGATCGATTTCCAAACACGAAAATGAGCATTAAATATTTTTCATTGAGACGTACTTATGTATATAGGTGTACTAAAATGGAGTGAAAAAGCTACATCTCAGTTCACACTTTCCTCTGGGTTTGGGGCACGAGGAACAAACCGCATGTGGAGGACGAAGGAAACGTCAGCTTCCTCTGCAAAGCTTTACTTCTTTCATTTACATTAGGACAAAGCAAACAGGGCAAAATATTTCCTATCCTCAATTCTGATTGGTGGGTATGTGAATGTGTGTCATTACTCATTGTACTTTTGGGTATTTTTAAAATTTCTCACAAGAAAAAAGAATCCCTTAGTAAAGTAAGAACAGAAAGAAAGTCCCTTAATATGATAAAAATATGTATATTTCAAGACAAAAGTCAGCACCATTCTTATTGGTGAAACTCTACAAGTGTCTACATCAAAATGATTTTTAAAATAAGGATGTACAACCATTAATTAATATGGGTCTAGGGGTTCTAGTTATTAAAGTAATTAATTGACCAAAATTCAAGTGTGTATGTCTATGTATATGAGTGTGTATCCATGTGAGTGTGTATATGTGTGAAAGAGTGTATGAGTGTATATGTGTATGTGTATATATGTGTGAATGTGTATACATGTGTGTAAGCGGGCACATGTATGTGAGAGCTTGTATGTGTGTGCATGTATATACATGTGAGAGAAAAAGTATAGATCTTCATCAACTTTATGATGGAGATTTCATCCCGATAAACCCATTGTAAGTTAAAAATATCCTAAGTAGAAAAATGCGTCTAATACACCTAACATATTGAACATCACAGCTTAGCTCAACCTACCCTAAATGTGCTTAGCACACTTACTGATTTCTTGGCCAAAATCATCTAACACAAAGCCCATTTTATAATAAAGTGTTGAATATCTCATGTAATTGACTGAATACTGTACTGAAAGTGACAAACAGAACGGTTGTCTGGGTACAGAACGGTGGTCAGTGTATGTGTTGTTTACCCTCGTGGTCGTGTGGATGACTGGCAGCCGCGGCTCCCAGCACCTTCCCAGAGTCACGGGTATCACACTGCACATCGCTAGCCCAGGAAAAGGTCAAAATTCAAAATTTGAAGTACCATTTCTACTGAATGCATATTGCTTTTATACCATCAAAAAGTCGAAAAGTTGTAAGTCAAATCATCGGAGGTCGGAGACTTTATATATGTGTGTGAGAGTGTGTGTGAGTGGGTGTATATGTCTGTCTGTCTACAAGTGTATAGAAATATATGAATGTATGTATGTGTGTATCTATGCATAAGTAATTATATGTGTGTGTATGTTTGTATGTGTATAGGTGTGTGTATATATGTACGTGTGTGAATGCATGCATTTGTGAGCATGTACATATGCATAAACACATGAGATAGGAGGAAATAGATATCAGGTGTTCCATATGTGTTTATTCTGTCTTTTCAAGTAGATTTTATGCTTATTAAGGTCTGAAGCTGTGACTCATATTTCTTTTGGAATTCGCACATAGTAGAATTGAATTTGGCACCAGTACCCCTCAATTTCCATAGACCAGCAAGAATTCACAGACCAAACTGCAGGGCTGTTTTTTGCTCAGTACAAGATAGTTTACAGTCAGAATAAAAAGTAGGAAATAAAGCCCTAGAGATAAGTTTATTTTAAAATTTTATAAATATAGACATAGTTACTCCATTTTCTGGAATCCACAGCAAATAATGTACCAAGAACCTACAATTAAATTACCTGCATGTATTTCACCATCTCAAAAATCACTAAAATTAGTTAAGGAAAGGTAGAGAAGATGCTATGCTGTAGATGACCTGCTTTGTTAGCCAGAATAACAGAAGAGAATCCATCAGGTGGACCTCACCTCCACTCTGGGCAAGTGGATAACTCACTCATTAGGTGAAGGTGGGGGATTCCGTTCATGGATCTTTTATAGCAGGAGAGGGAGGTGGTGGTGGTGGTGATGGATGTGGCCTTCTGGTCCTGTGTGGGAAAGCTGTAAACTCACAGGTTCAGGCCCCAGGACAGGAGGGTGAGGTCCAGAGGAGCGTCATAGCCCAGGCCTGAGCAGACACGCTGAGCGATGCATCCCATTGACAAGGAGACACAGCCACGGCTTTTGTTCTGCAAGCCAGACAAGGCAGCCAGAGCAGGAGAGCCATCCAAAAGTGAGAGACCATTTCCTCACAAAAGGAGAGGTTAGTCTCTTATTTTCTTTTCCCCTGGAGGCTGAGTCAGGCAGGAAAGCAACACCCTAAGGTCAGATCTAAGTTGAAGAGTTCCATTCGGGTTCATTTCAACAGGCTGCAAGACACGCACAGCCCAGGTGGCAACAAATCAGAAGATCCACAGCAGCAGAAGGAATGCCTTATTCCCAAACACTGCTTGGAGCCCGAGAACAGTCTCCTGCGTTTCAGCTCAGACTCCCCACCCAGCAAACCAAGCTATGTTCTTTCTGGGTGGCTGGCTTAAAGAATTGTACATTACAGTGGAAACTCCCATTTACTTCATTTACTGCCATTTATAATATTTTCCACTATTTGGAGATAATGAATTCATCCTTTTTTTTTTTTTTTTTTTTTTTTTGCCAAACATTATGCAGGCACTACAAGAGCCAAATGTTCCAGAATCCTTCTCAAATGTGTTACCCTTCATTTTCTATGATAGCTTTAGTGGTTTCTTTGGAAAGGCCCCAATATCAACCAATTTAACAATGCTGAGAATAAACTCAACTGTCACCTTCATTCCCTTTGAGCAGCGGGGGGAAATGCCACCTTCAAGAGCCTTTCCAGTGTGCGGGTGTAAAGAAGACAGATTAATTAATTAAAGTCAATCCCAGAAAAACAACCACCCACCACAGACGGTTTCTCCCAGTCCAGTCTAATTCAGTATCACAGTTGCAGACAATCTCCAGTTTATCTGAAATTCATTTCACATGCAGGACTGAAACTATGAATTTTGTCAATGGAATTACATCCTTGCAATTGCCCAGCTGAGAGTCAGAAGGTCAGAGGGAGAGAAGGAATATTCCACGCTTCTTTTTCTTTCCTAGAGGCATGGCAATTTTCTCAGCTTGGGAAGAGCCAGGCGTGCATTGCATATGTGCTACATGTGTACAAAAGAAGTCACTACTCTGGAAGATTACTTTTTACCAAATAACAGCCTCAAAGCAAAGCATGACGCACAAAGCCACAACAGCATCTCTTTCATTTTTACACCCTTCAGTCCACTGGCAAAATTGAAGCAATAAATATGCCAACAGCTCATTCCTTTTTCTTATATTCTGTCATTGTTTGCTTTGGCAACAGCCACTGCCATGGGGCCAGCAGGAAAAGAGGACGTACTGAACCAGGAAAAAAGATGGCAGACAGCTAAACCCATCATCAAACTCCAATTGGTGAAGGAAATTGGGACACAAGTCATGTGATTACTACTGCTCACAGCTAAGATGCTGGGTGAGGCTGAAGACCCATTTTGGAGGAAGTGGCAGAAAATCACCACTTTTGCACCACTAAACATAGCTACTTATTGGCAGTTCCCTACAAAGCAAAGAGGGAAAGATTTTTTTTTTTAATTATTTGCTAAATTTGCTGGATCTCTGAGAATGTGTTTTCAGCATCCATCAGCACTTGCCATTTCCTTGCTCCAAGGAATCATCCTTCTCACTTTGCCTCCTTCTCTGTTAAGGTTTTGAACATCTATGTAGGTACCCTACACTTCCTGCTTCAGGTAAGGCAGAAGGCCCCAATTTATGTAATTCAGTCCTTTCCAGGGTATGTCTTCTTCCATCCTATTACTTTCACCCTCTCTATGTCTTTATATTGAAAGTGTACCCCTTATAAATGAAACATAAGTGGACTTTATTTTTTCACCCAGTGTGATAATCTCTGCCTTTCAGTCTGAGTGTCTAGTCCATTAACATTTAATGTAATTATTAACATGATTGGGTTTAACTCTACGCTCTTGCTATTTGTTTTCTATTTGTTCCACTTTTCTTTGTTCCTTTGTTCCTGCTTTCTTCTCTTCATTTGGATTTATCAAGCATCTTTTAGTATTCTGTTTTGTTTACACTACTATCTTTTTAACTATACTTCTTTAGTTATTTTTACTAGTGGCTATTCTAAGGATTATAATATGCCTTCTTGACTTATCACAATCTTCCATGAATTAATATTAGACCACTTCACATCTAATGTATGAATCTTACAACAGTATTCTTCCTATTACTTTTCTTCCATCTTTATGGGATTGTTACCATATATGTTGTAAATCCCAGGATACATTGCTTATTTTCTTGAAATAGTCAATAACCAATTTTTGTCAATGAACTTTTTAAAAAAATAAGGAAGAAATTTTATACGTTTACCCATATATTCATTGTTTCTGGAATTCTTCATTCCTTCCTGTAGAACATTGAACTTCTTCCATTCAATCCTTTTGAACTTTTCTTCCTTGAAAACAAGCATCACACTAGGCATAATAGAAAGCTAATGCAAATTGGTGCCTGAGTAAAGAACTAGCTCCAGCAATGACCAGGAGGGATGCGCAGCAGCTTTCTTGTGATCGTAAATACACATACTGCACAAGCGATTTGCAGCAGGAAGTTTTAGACCTATCTATACTGGAGGAGAGAAAATCCAGAGGTGATGGAGGAAGCCTCAAAAGGCTGTCAAGATAGAAATAATTTTTTCTGAAAGTTAGAACTAGGATCATTTGAAGCTGATTTACACTCAAGATAAAGAACTAAGATTATTCAACATGAACCAAATGCATTGGAAACCATTGGTTCTCCATGACAGAGTTACTCAGGCTTGGGGAGGGGGGGAGCATGGCACAGAGGTTAAAATTGTGGGCTTAGGGCTGGGCCGGTGGTTTAGTGGTTGACTTCACATGCTCCACTTCAGCAGCCTGGAGTTCACAGGTTGGGATCCTGGCATGGATCTAGCACCACTCATCAAGCCACGCTGTGGCAGCGTCCCACATAAAACAGAGGAAGATTGTCACAGATGTTAGCTCAGCAACAATCTTCCTGAAGCAAAAAGAGGAAGATTGGCAACAAATGTTAGTTCAGGGTCAATCTTTCTCACAAAAGAAATGTGTGGGCTCCTGTGTCTGACCTCCTGGGTTTGACTCTTGCCTCACTACTTACTGGCAATGTAAACTTGAGCAAGTTAATTAACTTCTCTGGCCTTGTTTCCTTACCTGTAAAATGAGAATGATGATAATAGGACTCACCTCAGAAAACTGTTGTAGAGGGAGCATCTATAAAGCACTTGGAACACTGCCTGGCACATTCCCAGTATTCAATAAACTAACTATTACTATTATTGTTACTAGGTGACCCTTCCTGTTGCTTCTAACTCTAAGATTCTGTTTTGCTCCAAGTCTTCTCTCTTCTATTATACTGGTGGTTCAAAGCAGAAATAAAACATTTGTTTTCATATCACTGCACTCTTCTTTCACCTACCCTCAACACACTTACTACCGTCAATGCACACTTATGAAATATTCTGTAATTTTTGCTTAAATTCCTAATCTGCCACAGTGAAAGGAATTTTTTATTGAAATAATCTACCAAGACAAGAACTATGGCACAAATACATCATGTCACATTCCCAGGTCAATGAAAAACCAAGGTCATTGACCCAACTTCACACAGATGTGGTTCCCACAGCCATAATCTTTCCATGTAGCAAATGCTCTGTCACATTCATGAACACCACGAGAGCAGGGACACTTATATCAGGACCTGGAGAGCTAGAGATGAGTTTGAATAGATTCAGTCAATGGAGAATAGAGAACATGGAGGTCAGGAATACAGGCAACCAAACAAGGGAGTTGAGAGAAATCAGGAATAGGCCAGTTTGGATTTGGGTTCCTCAAAAAGTAGACACAGGGTCAAGGACTGATTTCAAGTAGTTGATCTGGGAAGTAAAAGGACACCAGCAAGCTAGTGGAGAAATTAAGCAGGGAAGAGAAGGCAGCCAATAAAGTTTGCATTATCAAGCAAGTTACTGCTGTAGGCAACTGGAGCTTAACCCCACTGGGGAACTCTGGAGTCAGTGTAGAGCCATAAACCTCAGAGTTATCCCAACCAGAGGTCAAGGGAGATGGGGTATTAATACACCAATTCAATCTAGGTCTTCTGTAGTCAGGGGTTGAGGGCTGCTGCTGGTGGGTGATCATTCCACAGCGCTCCAACCACCCTTATGCATGAGCAGGGTGGGCTTTGATGGCAGGAGAATGCTCTTGAAAGAAAGAGGCAGGTGCTGGCAGTTGAGAGTTGGGCCAGCATACACTGAAATGGTAAATGCTAAAGTCAGGAATTCAGCTTGATAAATACCAGGTAGGTTGATGGCCAAAAATTTTGCAAGCACTTAAGTCTAAGAAACCAGAAATCATTGATTTGGCTTTATAGAAACTATACATATTGTCTAGATCACTACCTTTATTTTTGTATTGAGGTTACCAAGGGTCAAGAAGAAAATTATCCTTGCATGCTCAGTGCACTAATGACAAATTAATATTCCAATTCCATGCACTCAAAGTGCAATATTCTAACCTATTGTAACATGCAGAGAACTGAGATGTACTTTATTCCATAACAGATCTGATCCAGGAAACAGCCTCATTTAAACTATCAGGGAAGGCAAAAAAAATCAATTTGAAGAAATGGATGGAGTCTGGGATTGCAAATACATATGAGGTGTTAAGTGGCAGAGAGGAAAATAGAAAAATGAAAAGTCACTGTAGGTACTCTTATACACCATTGGTAGGAATGCAAAATGATGCAGCCACTTTGGAAAACAATTTGGCTATTTCTTAAAAGGTTGGTTTGGGTTCCAATATTCCAAATGGGAGTTGGAATGTTAAAATGTACATTTACCATACAATCCAGCAATTCCACTTGTAAGCATTTGTTGAGAGAAATGAAAACTTACATTCACACAAAAACCTATATGCCAATATTTATAGTGGCTTTTCCATACTATCAAAAACTGGAAACAAACTGCCAAATGTCCCTCAACCACAGAATGGATAAAAGAAGTGCTGAACGTCCATACAATGGAATACAACTCAGAAACAAAAAGGAATGAAATACTGATAACACACAACAACATGGGCAAAGCTCAAACGCATCACGCTAACTTAAAGAAGCCAGACTCAAAAGGCTACACTGTATGAGTCCATTTATATGAGGTTCTAGAAAAGGCTGGACACTTGGGGAAGGATTGACTACAAAGGGGCAACATGAGGGAATTTTGCAGGAGATGGATATATCTTGATTTGTGCTGGTAGTTACATCACTGTGTACATTTGTCAAAATTTATAGAATTGTACACCAAAAAGAGAGAATTTTGCTGTATGTATTTCTTTAAATGAACCAATTAAAAAAAAAAAAGGTCTGACAGCAGCAAGGAACCTTAGTCAAAGTTGAAAACCAAACCCGGGCCACTGGGACTGAAAGTTCCACCCTCTTATGCTTCAACCATTGGCAGCAGCATCCCAGGCCTTTAGTAACTGAGACGATCCATGATTAAAGCAAAAATATTTGCAGACTAACAGATTCTTTGAACCTCCCTGAGACTACACCTCCAACTCTATGACAGAGCCAAATCATGTGGACTGATTGCCGTCCAGGACCGCAAAAATGACAGTCATTCAATGAGATAAATAACAAAATTTTTAAAAGCAGAATATCAGATTTTTTAAAGGATGGAAACATAACATCCGCCCTGGAGACTAGGAGTCACATGGATGGTAAAACTGTCTTTCATCGTACATGAAGCATTTGGAGTAAAGGAAAAAACATCAACTATGGAACTGGGAAGAATCAGATATGCACTCTGGGTCTGACCCTGACTCGCCGCAAGACTACTGCACATTGAATTTGGGGCCTCAGTTCTTCAACTCTCCCTGAACCATGTTCTTTGCTGTGTAACTTCATAGCTCTCCTTGCACTGTGAGCATAGGGTACTTCCCCAACCATTAATTTTGGGCTTAGTGAGGAGACATGTTTTGGCCATTGAAATGTGGATGGAAGTGACAACATGACAATTCTGAGGACCCACCTCAAGAACTCATAAGTTTTTTCTTCTCCTCTGTGCTTTTCCTATCTCCATGAAAAGAACTTCTCTTGTGCCTCTAAGTGAATGCACACGACACAGGCCATCCCAGCTAGTCTCCTGACCTATGAGCAAGAATGAATATATCTCGTTTTAAGTCCCTGAGTTTTGGGGCAGTTTGTTATGCAGCATTACTATGGCAATAGCTAACTGATACAATGATCTCACGTGAGTATCTTTATATCCCATTTACCCACTCATTCATCCAAAGCAAAGATTTATTGAACACATACAGTGTGCTAAAGACTAGAGCAGGTGCTGGGCATTCTGCAGCAATGAGCCTAATTGTCCCTTCCAAGCATAACTCAAATCTCACTGCCATGTGGATCCAAATGAGGTCATTAATGCACAAGTTTTGCCAGCTCTAAACCTCACCTGCTTAGACAATAAGTCCAGTACATAGCTGATTCCTATCAGGCTCTAAATTCATTTGGGCCTTATTCACTCTGACTTCTCTCCATGCTCTGCTGCACTTTGCCCCCACTGACTTCCTCATCTCTAGTTTGGCTTTAATGAGCTATGCTTAATTGTGGGCATCCACAGCACTGTAGGTACTGAAGCATTTAACTGTGGTAGGCACTGGACATATGTGGGCATTTAATTAAAATTCAGTCCCTCGGTCACATTAGCCTCATTTCAAGTGCTCAATAGTCCCATGTGGCCAGTGAAGAGTGTATTGGACAGCACACATATAGAACATTTTCATCACCACAGAAAGTTCTCCTGGACAGCATCGACTAGAGTTCTAGTTTGCAAATATTGCCCTTTTTCTCCCAATGGCTCATACATGCTGTCAGAGTGTCATGTGCCATCCTCAGTGCTAAACCCAGGACCAACATCAATGCAGGCCCTATTGCACAATCTGCCTCATCATGCTGTTTTCTTCCATCAGAATGAACACTCACTGGGGTCTCCCTGAAGCTTGGCTTCGGTTGTAACCCATCCACCTCCAAGTCCATTCCAACTCAAGTTATTTTCCTTCTGCAGGAAATTTCTAAAACCTTATGTAAATCAGCCAATTCATATAGTAACCTAGAGGAAGAGATGTCACCCAACTTCTCCTGCCTGATGTAGTCACACCTCAGATCCAGCTAGGCAGGGCTATACTCACATGGAAACTAAAATGGAAATTACAATGAACAGGTGTTGAGGTGAGGAATAAATACAGTAATATGTATAACATGTGGAGTGTAGGACTAGGAGTATAGTAGACATCAATAAATAATGTTTTCACCTCTAGTCATCTCAATTGTATTGGAATTGGGCATAATTTCCCAATTCTAGAGATTGGCTGATTCCTTATGGTTTCCAGTTAATACCAGCCCAGACAAGTTCATGAGCAACTGGAAATGACAGCACAATCAAACCCCTCAACTAGGGGACAATTGCCCCCTTCAGTTGCACCAAGATCTTTTCCTTCTGCCACTGGAGAAGGGGAAGGAAGAGAGATTCCTGATTGGAGGATCCCAGCTCCAACTGGATGGTCATTAAATGATTTCAAATGGCTCTGAAGGAATCCTCAGTCCTTCCCTTGGCTTCCTGGGAGCTGCTGTCAGAAACGTAACAACATGGCCACGAAAAAACCTCAACATTTCAACCACCTCTATATCGATCTTTCTTCATTAACCTTTGGGGTCCTTAAAAAATTCAATTAGCAGGAGGCCTAACTGGAAGAATAAGGTCGGCCTTGAAGGAAGAGCAGTTAACCAAGAACAAAGCTACAGGAGGGTTTCTGTTGTGTTTTCTTCTAAGTTCTTTGGAATTTTTGGTCTTGGACAGACAGATCAGCACAGCAAATTTCTCCCAAGTTTCCAACCCCAAAATATTTTTCTTAATTTTAAATCTTTGAAGGAGAAATGCTACATTTGTTTCATGATTTTTTACTATTGAATATGACGGAAAGAGAATGCTAGCTCCTGCCTCTTATCCCCCCAAAAGAAGTTGGGCCAATGGAAAAAGCTGAGACTTTGCTTTTTTCTACCCATCTATTGGGATTTTCAAAGTACACTACTCACAAAATATCCCTAAAAAGAACTTCATCCCTGATACTTATGGCTTTGATAACTAGATTTGAAAAAAACACTTATAATTCTAAAGTAAGTAAACCCTCAGCCCTTCCAAGATTCCAGAACCTAAATACCCCCAGAACACTTCCTTTTGGAGGAAGTAGAAGAATAAATTTACATTTGCTATTATCTGAAAATGCTGACAACCAGACCAAACTCCTTTGAGTAGGCCTTTCAAACTCCAATGCATCTCACAATATTGTTTATCAAATTTTCTAGCCAATGGTATTAAACTCTTGTTTACTCCATTTTCTTCTAATTTTACATTTTATCCATTTTATTTTGTACATTATGGTACATTCCTTTTCTTTTTTTCTCTCCCGATGCCTTTTCTTTCATTTGCTTCCTTATTTTCTGTGATACACAAGATCTCTGTCTCTCCCTTGGTCTTTCCCATCTCAGTAAATAACTAAACCATCTGCCCAGAGACTCAAGCCACAAATGTAATACTCATCCTTGATTTCTCCTTTTCTCATGGCCAATATCCAATCTGTCAATATGGCCTACTGAATTTGCCTCCAAAATATTTCCAGAATCCATTTATAACTATTTCCTCTAGTCTACTCTCTCACTGCAAGATAACATTGTCTTTGCAATGACCTATAATTGGTCTCTGCTTCCACTTTTGTTCTTCTACAAACCATTCTTCACAAAGCTGTTGGAATGATCTTTTTAAATATATATAAATTTGTTTCACTCCCTTGTATAAACTCACCAGTGGCTTCCCTTGAGACCTATAATGAAATCAAAATTTCTTAGAACACCTTCCTGTGGTTCTGAAGGAGTAGCCTGTCCCTACCTTCCAATCTAATCTTCTGGGCGCATTTCTTATCATTGTTCTTTTGTTCTCTACATTCCAGTACATGGGCCTTTCCTCTGCACTTTGAATTTGCCAACTTTCTTCTTGCCTTAGGACATTTGCATTAGCCGTTCTCTCTGCCTGAAACAGTCTTCTCCCATAACTCATTCTCGACCTTCTAGTCAAGGTCATTTGAGAGAGGACTTCTCTAACCTCTCAATCTAATGTAGTTCTCCAGTCATTTTGGAGTGCATCTCCCATCATATATATTTTTGTATCACTTATCACTGGCTAATATTTGCTAGTTTTATTTCTTTGCTTATTGTCTCTTCCTGTACAGTAGAAATCCTAGCCCCGTTAGAGCAGGGATCCTGTCTGTCTATTTACTACTGTATCCCCAACACTTGGAATTGTGATGCGCACACAGTAAGCACTAAATAAAGATTTTTGAATAAAAAGTGAATAACCCTTTAAGAATATTTTCTTCTTCTAATCTGAAAGGAAGGAGGAAGGAATAGGCTGATTCCTTTGAGAAAATATCCTTCACCTCAACCAGAGAGATGAAGTCACCCTCTTTAAACAGGATAGGAAGGGCGACAAGGTTAATATTTAGTGCTTACTCTGTGCCTGGCACTGTGCTTCACCCCCTGAATGCATTATATCATTTAATCCTTACAACGCCCTCTTTGAGGAGGCACTAGTATCTTCATTTTAAAAACAAAAAGCTGAGTGACTATGGTAGGAGCCGTACTGCCCTGTGCGGATCCCATTGAGACCTAGCCACTGCCAATCACAGCTGCTAACGCTCAGAGCTGCCCCTTCTCTCAAGAATTGCCCTACTATGACAGAAACACCTCATGGGGAGATGGCACCCCTCCATGGCAGCCTCTCAACAAAAACTGACACAGGGGTAGAAAAGGTGACCCCCTCAGGACCAATGCTCTGGTACAATTTACACTTCAGTACTCCCCGTGGGATCAGGCTGAAGCTGGAGTCCAGCTAAACTCAGTTCTATATTCTCACTCAGCATCTTCCCCTTCCCTCTCCTGCTTCCCTCTTTCTATTTCAGATTCCTCCCGAGAGCACTCCCTTCATAAATCATTTGCACAAAATCCCATCTCAGGCTCTGCCTCTAAGGAATTTGACCTAAGACACTTAGAGAGAAAAACTCCTGTACTCAAGGTCAGAGAGTTAATAAGTGGTAGAGCCCGAATCCAACCACAGGTCTGCAGGACCCCTCTGCTCTCACCACTGCACTGCACTGACTCCTTTGGAAGTTCATCTTCGTGCCTCCAGGGAAGACTGCCATGGACCATTCTGATGTGAGAGTTTCTGAAATATGCCTAATAGCAAAAAAAAAAGCCTGTAACAAGGGTTATGCCCCTTCTATTCCAAGATCCATATCGCCGAGAGGCCCAAGGCTTGAAGGAAAACAAAAAGATACATAAAAGAAAAGAGAACAATGACAGTTAAGGGACTGTCTCTGAGTCTGTCTTATATCCAAGAAGCCAACTGTCTGTTCTGTGACCTTGAACACATTACTTGAGCTCTTCATCTCAGTCTCTTCATCTGTAAGATGGAGATAATGCCTATGGTGGAAAGTCATGTTGTAATGTCTGGTAGGGAGTAGGCGCTCAATAAATGAAGCAAATATTTTCCAAAACCACAAGTGTTGCTACCTAACTTCAAGGCTTTCCTGAAATTCAAGTCCTAGGCTTCCAAACATGGCCCCTACGTTTCCCACTCTTTATCTCCTTTTCATGGAGGCTGAATTTTGGTGCACATATAAGAAGTTGGTTTAATCAGTTGAGCAAAGTCTAGGGGCTGCCAAGGGGCTGGACATTGAAGGGCAATCACCTCTCTGGCCTTAGTCTGAGGTATCTAGCCCTACACAAGCGTGTGTCAGGGAAATAGTGCTGGTGTTCACCTCTCCCAAATGATGCTATGAGAATTAAGATAATTGCACATGATCCAACAGTCTACAGAGTTATGGATGTGTCTTCTTGGCATAGCTCTTCCCATATCACTTTTCTTCAACATAAGAAAAGGAATTGAATGTACCTCAAACTCATTTAATGCCTCTTAAATGCCTGGTTGAGCCACAGAAAATATCATCTTTATTATCATACTTAATATCTCCTATGCCAAGTACTTTATAATCATTATTCTGTTTAATGCATACTACCGGCCTGTATTTTTTAGTACTCCTCCCCGTTTCCAGAGAAAACAGAGGCTTCGAGCAGTAGTCCCCAAATTTTGGCATGCACCAGAATCACCTGGAGGGCTTTTTAAAATGTAGATTGCTGGGCCCCATCTCTGATTCAGTAGGTTTGCGCAGGCGGGGTGGAGGGCAAGAATTTTCATGAACCACACTTTGAGAACCACTGGCTTGGAAGAATTACAAAACATTTCTAAGACTCCAACTCTTCAAAGAGCTCATTTACTTTCTGCAGCCTCTGCTCTTAACTATGGAAGGGAAATTCTTGCCTAGTCACAATCAAGGATGTGCTGGACCTGGCTCCTACTAGGTCACAAGAGCCAACCGTTATGATTTCTTCCCAACTTCACACTCAGAGATGTCCCATTGGTAGCTTGAAATCACCTAAGGTGGGAGTATTTACACCATGGAAATTGGCGAACTCTACAACTCAGTGTTTGGGTTTTTTCCCAACAAGCCAGTTATTAAAAATTCACCAGAATACCACTGGTCAAGGTCATGCCTGCAGATTCCTCTGCTCACTCTCCATCTTCTCAGGAGGAATTCATCAGTGACCAATGACCACAACTGTGGCTAAGACAGTGGTTCCATCAAGATAGTAGTAAAAGTTTTTAACACCACATTCTCAAGTAAGCCCATTTCTTTTCTTCAGTTTTTCTCCAAAAAGGAAAGTGATCAATTCAATGTAAAATTACTCCCTTGGATAATGTGCTGGGCACAAGCCAGCCCCAGTGTGGATACTTGGGAGTGGCAAGCCTCTGGGAAGTCATCTCACACATCCTATGCCTTTATGGTTCTAACAAATATTTTTGAGTCCTTACTCTCTGCCAGGCACTAGATTATCCCAAGGGGAGAAAACAGTGAGAGGCTCCAGCCTTTTGAAGCAAATAGTCTCTCAGCTGGGCTTGGGGAAGAACAATTCCAAATTTTCATATGGAAAAAAATCTAAAAGAAATATTTATCTGGGACTTCTGATTGGGGCTCAGATTTTTAACGGGTATATTCATTCATATACATGGTACAAAATTCTAAAGGTACAAAAGGATATACAGTAAAATATGTTTCCCTTCCACTTCTGTCTTCCAACCACCCAGATCCCTCCTTCTGGAAGAAAATGCTATTTCCATTTTTGTGTGTATCCCAAGATATTTTACGTGCATACAAACAAATACATTTTTTTCTTTTTTTACATTGATGATTGCTCACAACACAAATTTCTCTGCACTCTGCCTTTTTTTCATAATATGGATATTATTCCCTAGCATTACATAAAGGAAGATCCGCCTCCTTCTTTTTAACCACTGCATAATATTGTGTGGTGTACCATAATATATTTAGCCAGTCCGCTATTGATAGGCATTTAGAATTGTTTCCAACCTTTTCCAGTTACAAATAGTGCCACAGTGAATCGCTTTGTGGATTCAACATTTCACTCACGTTTGGGTATATCCATAGGACAAATACCTAGAAGCAGAATTCTAGGTCAAAGGACATTTTGCATTTTAGGAACTAGTACCAAATTGTCCTCCAAATTGTTTGCACCAATTTACACGGCCACTAATAATGTAAGAGAGCTCCAGTTTCTTCACATCTTTTTAATCAAGTGTGTTATCACACATTTAGGTATTTGCTAATCTGGGAAGAGAAAACTATCTTATTATACTTTTAATATGCATATTTGTTATTAGGGACGAGGTTGAATGGCTTCTTATATATGCAAGATGAGTTTGTTTCATTAATTTGCTTTTTAGTGAACTATGTGATGCATCTTTTGTCCATTTTTCTGTTGATTTTTGGTCTACTCTTATTGATACGTAGATATGCTTTATGTGTTATAGAAATGTCCCCTTTATCTGATATGAATTGCGATTTTTTTCTGAATGGTTATAATAAACCAAGAAAAAAACAGTTAGCCAAAGGAACTTTTCCTTTTAGCCCATGAACTAACCCCTATACTCAAACACATTTGAAATCAGTAAGGGACTTTGAGTCCAGAAGCCACAGATAATATCAAAAGTATATATATCATTCAAACAATAGTTCTTTAAAATTGTGGCAAAAGGCAAAAGCTCTAACCAGAGCACCTGACAGTAATGTGTAGAGTCTCACCCCTGAAGTGACGACGAAAGGAATCTCAGAGTGCCGGACCATGAGAAGCCATAGAGAGGCAGCAGCTTTGGCCCACTGTCTCAGCAAGCGTCAGAGTGAATTGCGAGGGTGCTCCCGTGAAACGTCCTCTCTTGTTTATTTTCAAATGCCTTTGAGAGTGCAAGAGGAAAGCCTAGATAAGAGCAGACAGGGTCAGAGATGGCGACTCCACTAGCCATGGGGGTTCACGAGGGTCTTTAAAACGACTCCCCACCCCCACCCCCCAACCTTGTCATCCCAGAGACATTTGCAAACTGGAACAGGAGAGAGCACGAATCATCTCCACACACGTCCCCGAATGTCCGAGCTCAGTTTCGATGGCAGCTTTCTTTTATGATTCAACAAATATATCTCTCACAAATAAGCAACTTGCTGCTTCAGCACAGGTTTGCCAGCTCTGAGCTAACGCCAGAGCTGTCTGGACTGTCCCTCACTCCAAATGAAGATTTTCTTAAGCACTGTTTTCAGGAGGTGGGGGTTGCTCTCGTTAATTTCTGATAATCAAGTTTTACAAAGACTTCTGGCTAAGAAAACCCCATATAAGCCCCTAAATCCCAAGGAGGCTCAGTAGAAACCTTAAGGAGAGAAGATAAAGCTCTCAACAGGCGCCAATGTCCTGGGGCTCAGATCTTCAGCTCAGTGTGAAATCCACACTTCAGGGGGCTGAGAACTGGAACTCCCCAGTCTCCTTGAAAAGCAGTCATGAGACAACATCTTCTGGAAAAACTGGCGATCAAGCCCCTAGCTGCTAAGGAGAACATCTAAAAGTGTACTCATTGAGCTACAGTTTCATGGCTCTCCTCGCATCTGCTGCAAAGCAACATCCCCAACAGTGCAGATGGAATGAACGACAGGCTGGGCTCGTGTCGTGCAGAAGCCAAGCTGCAACTGAGGAGGAGCTTGGCACCCCAAAGGCAAGCATAAGTCTCAATTTCATGAAGATGAAGTAGGGTGCCCTGCTTCTTTTTCTTCTCCCATGGTTCCCCCCACAGGGCGTAGCACACATTAGGTGTCAATGGGCAAGAAGGAGCAAGTAGGCCCTCCCTCAAAATGCCCGAAGTGGTCCCAGCAACATTTTTCTCTCTCCTGCACTCGCAGCCAAGTCCTACCCATGCCTCAATTCCCGCCACAGTTAGCTTATTTTTCAGTCTTCCTGACTGTTTATTTCAGTCCTTATTGATGTCTCTTTCTGTGCTCTTCTCGCTTCTTGTATTAGGTAGGGTCTGAACAAATTCACTACTTAATATAGTTCACTTTGTGGAATAATTGACTTCTTTATTTGTATGTGAATCTGGACATCACAGCTACATAAGAAGCTCCTTGAGCAAAGGAATATTTACATTTACCCTGACAGCATGTAGAAAAAAATGAATTTAGCTCTCTATACTCCAGGTGTCTCATGCTGTTCCCTCTGCCTGAAACATCTCCTTCCTTCATCTTCATCTTTCAGGCCTCAGCTTGGCAATGTCTTCCATTAGGAAGGCTTCTCTGAGGCCCTGTATTCATCTCTACGACTATATGGTAATTGCTGCCACGTTGGTTGGTCTATCTCTGTATCAATGTGCGATTGCTGCACACCAATACCCCCTAAAACTCATTGCCTTCAAACACGAATCCATGGGTCGTGACCAGTTGTTCTTGCTCACACGTCTGTGGTCAGCTGGGTGGACACTAGCTGGTCTAGGATGGTCTTAACTGAGCTGACGTGGCTCTGGTCTGTGAGCATGTGGCCTCTATCCTCCACTAGGCAAGCTTGAGCTTGTTCACAATGCACCCGAGCCAGGTTCTGAGAGAGAAAGAAGTGGGGCAGGGGCGGGACTCGCACAAGGCCTCTTGAAGTCTAGGCTGAGAACTGGCACGAGGTTACTTCTGCCCCATAATATTGGTCAAGTCACAAGGTTAGCCCCGATTTAAAAGTGAGGAAATGGACTCCTCTTGATAAGAGCTGCTGCAAAGTCACACAACAAAGTGGTGTGATCTCAAGAAGGGTGAAGAAATGGGGCCATATTTTCATTCAATCTTCAATAGTCTCCCCCTTACCAGACAATAACCTCCTTGAGGACCGGTACAATGTTCCATTCACTGTTATATTTCCAGCCCCCAGGACAAGACTGGCACAGAGCAGTCTTATTTGTTAGATGAATGTATGAATTAATTAACTAACAGTGCTGAAAGGAAAGGAGGGATGAAAACACTCATGTTTGAGCACCTATGAATACTAGAATGTTTTATTTAATCTTCCCAATTTATTTCATTGGTTCCAAGAGCAGAGTTTCAGGAGTATTATGCCATTGGTAGTGTCTACTTTTTTTTTTTTTTGAGGAAGATTAGACCTGAGCTAACATCTGTTCCCATCTTCCTCTACTTTATATGTGAGATGGGATGCCTGCCACAGCGTGGCTTGACAAGCAGGAAAGCCTACCTAGGTGTGCACTGGGGAGATGAACTGGTGAACCCTGGGCCGCCGAAGTGGAACATCCAGAATTAACTGCTGTGCCACTGGGCCAGCCCTGATAATGTCTACTTTTAACTCTGGGTTTCTTTATGCCAGGCACTAGTCTAAGTATTTTCTATGAGTCAAGCAATAAATTGTTACACAAACACTATGAGGTAGATATTATTATCTCCCAATTTACAGATAAGGAAGATAAGACACAGAGAGATTAAGGATCCATCACAACTTCATACCTCAGAAAAGCAGAGGTGGGGGGGCCAGTGGCATAGTGGTTAATTTCGCCTGCTCCACTTTGATGGCCGGGGTTCACAGGCTCAGATCCCAGGCAAGGACCCAGAACCACTTGTCAAGCCATGCTGGCAGCATCACACATAAAATAGAGGAAGGTGAGCACAGGTGTTAGCTCAGTGACAAGCTTCCTCAAACAAAAAGAGGAAGATTGGCAATAGAGGTTAGCTCATCTTCCTCACACACACAAAAAAAGCAGAGGTGGGATTCAAACCCTTCCAGTCTGGCTCCAGAGTCAACTCTCTCAATCACTACATTACATTGTATCTCAAGACGTGGTTCACACCATTTTTCCCCATCTTGGCTACTAGACAAGTTCCCTGCTTCACTAGAGTTGTCCAATACGGTGGCCACTAGCCACATGAGGCTATTTAGGTTTAAGTTAATTAAAATTTAATAGAATTAAAGATTTAGTCCCTCAGTCACACTAGGCACACTTCAAGTGCTCAGTAGTCCCAGGTGGCTAGTGTTTACTGACCAGGAGAGTGCAGGGAACATCTCCATCATCACAGAAAGTTCTATTGGACAGCACTGCTTTAGAGTATTCCACTCTCAGAGAATTTCCCTGAGGTCACAAAGAAAACTAAACCTGAAGAGGATGCAGTTAAGATCAAGATAGGACGTATTGTCACATGGCCATTTACCAGCTATGTGGGAAATTGGCATCTTGAGTCCTGGGGTCCTTAAAGCAAATATGAGAATGAGGTAGGGGGCCATTGAAACACAAGTTGCTTCTCTAGTGAATTCCATTTGGGTTTGCTGTTTTGATAAAATGCAGAATTCATGTAAGCACAGAAAAGAACAAGTTTTCCCGAATCTATACAATTCAATATCTTAAGAGCTCTATGCCCTGGCCCCCCATTCTCAATTTTCTCAAATGTAAACCACATACACCCAAGGCAGAGAAGTACATATTTCCTGAATAGGGCGAAGTGCTACATAATTGAAAAAAAAATTATCTCCCAATCTATAGATAAGGAAGATAAGATACAGAGAGATTAAGGATCCATCACAACTTCTCAGTTCAAAAAAGCAGAGGTGGGGGGGGCCAGGCCAGTGGCATAGTGGTTAATTTCGCCTGCTCCACACAAGAGAAAGCTAGTGAGAAGCCTTGTGTCAATGAGGAGTAGGAAGAGCTATAGGACAGGATCCAAAGGGACTTTTAGAACGTCTGACTCACGGAACTGCACTCCTGGCCAACTCTTGCTTCTCTGAATTTCCCTTTGAATTTGATATTTAAATACTTCCAAACAGCTGAGGAAATTTCAGCTATTCTCTATAAAAATTGGGTTTTTTCTTCACTTATCTGCTTTACACCCCTTTCTTTAAATCTTATTGTCTGCTCTCCAAATTTGATTAGGGCTTTCCTGAAAGCCTGTTTCATATGGAAAGTTGGTAACGACAGGTGAAACTCCAAAAATTGCCTTTCTTTGTGCCTCTATTTGCAACTTCCACCAACACTCTGAGAATGAGCACCGCCTAGCTACTGGATGACGCCTCTTTCTGCATCAGGACGTCCAAGACTCCTAAACTACTGAGGAACTACAGTGAGAGCCCTTGAGCTCACCCCTGAAGAGGTCCTTTTGGTGTCTCAAAATCAGTCCTTCATGTTTTGAAAAATAGAGAAATCTGTACGAAGGACATGCCATAGTATACGGATTGACTGCAATGTCAGCCCCTTTTATTATAAAGTCTGCTGAAAAGCATCCTATGTTTTATAGTTTGCAAAATATGAGTTTCCAAAAAGTAAACAAGCCACTAATAGTGGATACTTTAATAATATAATATATTCCTTTACTGAAATTCAGCCCCTTGCCTTTCCTCTTCCTCTTAAGAGAGTATAATTAGACCTGAACTCAGATGGCAAGAATGTAAAATCTCTTTAGAAAACAGAATGGAATCTGTGGGGGGAAATGTCCTGCTAATTTTAGGGCACTGCTCAAATGCACTTCAACAGGTTTGGAAAGTCTTTGTGCTTAGATTCCCCACCTTTCCCACCAGGATGGTCATTTAATGCCTGTCGTATTTTCACTTAATACTATAAGCCCTGTACACCCAGACGCATCTACAATCTTAGCTTTATCAGAAAAGCTTGAGAGGAATATGATCAGTGGCAAAGATTAAGGGGGCTTTGCAAACAGAGGCAGGCATGTTCCATGTTAATTGCTAATCGGTTTCAGCCAATATGGCACCGTGACAAGGCAGCAGGCCTTATCTAACAAGAAGGGGATAGTCCTGCTTTTCTGGGGTACAATATGTCTAAACATAAGAATCACCCAACAACTCCAGGTGACTAATTTCTCTATAAATATATTATTGACATAATAGAGGCCTTTTTAATGGGATTATAACTACCCAGACAGCTGCTCTGCTAGTCGAGGAGAACATGGTTGACAAAAAGATTTAAAGGAAAGAATAGAGGAAAATAGCAAACCTCCAGCCAGGCACACTTAAATGACCTCATTGCTTCAAAATAATAGGATCTTGTTGCAGATATGAAAGGAAAACCCAATACGCTTAAAGCAATCACATTTTGCACGCTCTTCACCATTTCTCTCCCACTGCTCAACTGAGAAGCCCCCACTTTCCTTGTGCCAGAAGCAGGCCTTCCAAAGCAAAGGCCACATTGTCTGTTATGGTGTTCTTTAAAGGAATTATGCTTGGATTTAAAAGGTCTCTAAAGTGGATATGTTCTTTGCTCCTATGGCCAGGCTAACTTTTATAGTTTATATAACATTCTTTCCAAGTTTTACTCAAAAAAGCAACTCTCTCGGATGCCCACTCTTCAGGAAAAAATAAGCATATAATGAACTGATCAAAGAAAAATGTCTTGAAAAATCACTTCCACAATTAAATCTCATTTGAATTTAAAACTAACGGCATTAAGTAAAATAGTAGTCTCTCTCTATTGTTGCCCATTTAAAAAAATGAAAAATAATATATGATATGATCTATATTCTTTTAAGGTTCATAGAAAAGAATACCTTTAGATAAGACTTGAGAGAACATAGAACCAAATCCATGACTTTTGTTGCCTCATATTTATCCAGAGTCTAGAGACTTACACATATAAGGGGCTTATAGATTCATTCATTGGATAACTAGAAATTCAGTGGAGAATGAAACAACGTACATTCCTGCCCTCAGGAGCTTACATTCTAGTGAGGGGATACCCTAAATTGGGACCCTATAGAGCTGAGCCTGAGATGGGGATTCTTGGGCTTGTGATTTATAAGGGAGGACTCTCAGGTGAAACCTATAAGTCAGTGAGGGACGCAGCACACAGCAGAGGAGGAAGCTAAAGAAGGATGTGGCTTCAGCTGATTCCACAGAGAACTCTGGATGTGAGAGGCACCGCCCCACCAAACCACCAATCTTCTTTCTATTTCTCCAGTTAGTTAAGATAATAAAGCAAGCAAACTTTAAAATCTCAAAGGCTTAACAAAATAGCAGACTTTTGGGGTTTTTTCCTTGCTCGTGTAATGATTCAACGCAGGTTTTCTTGACTAGGTGATTCTTCTTCAAGCCCTGATCCAGGGACCTGGGCTCCTTCTATCTTTTTGGTTTGTCATCTTCAAATACACGGCTTCCATGGTGGAAAGTGCGACTTGAAACCCCACAGAGGATGCTCCTGAGAGCTTCCAAGGGCCTGGAAGAAGCACACATCACTTCCACCAAATTCTATTGGCCAAAACTCAGTCAACGGCCAAAATTAACCACAAGGGAGGCTGGGAATTTAGTTATGTGCCAGGAAGAAGGGAAAGCACAATTGAGGAACATCTAGGCAGTCTCCACCACTCCTGTCTGACTCTGTGCTCAAAGAAGGCCACAAGAACAGACATGCAAGTGCCAACAGAATAGAGAAGATTTGGTTTGAGCTTTCATGACTGCTCCGCTGCACCTGTGAAAGGGAATCTTTTGCTCATAGGCATCTCTACTGCCTAGGAGTGAGGGAGAAAGCAAAAGCATGGAAGTGGGGAAGAGAAAGGACCTGTTATATCTGCACAGAGCTGGTTCTCCAATTCCCATTTCTTTTGGCTGGAACAACACACCTTCCAGCCCCCAGATGATTTGCTAGTGTAGGGCAGTAGTACCTAACACTGGGCTAAGAGCCTGCACCACGGGACTCTGACTTTGCTGAACCCCAAGCTTTTGCATAAGGCTTGATGACTCACTCTTCCACTCTCTGCCTCAGTTTCCTCATGTGCCAAGTCAGGCAAAGACCCAGTGATATCTACTCTGCACGTCACACTGGAATTCTTTAGAAAGAGCAAGTAAGGAAACAAACTCTTGGATTGATTTAAGAGCTAAGACCAAAGTCACAATAACTAGTAATGTAAGTAAAATTCCAACTCAGATCTTTTCACGTCCTAACTTGAGACCCTTCACTCTACAGCAATACAACTCATATCAAGTGTGAAAGCTTGTGGAAGAGTATAAATCACTACCTAAGTGTAACGTAGAATTGTTCTTGTTGCACACGTTTGGTTATCATCACTTGTAAGAAGGAAATTTAGGGGGCCAGCAAAAGAAAATTCCCCGATCAGCCTACAAGTCTAATGATATTGTGGGGCACTGTCAGCTCCCAGAACATCATGATAAAGCCATGAGCTTATTCACCAGAGAATGCTGGTTTCCTACTGAGAAAACAAAGTCTTCTTCCAAAAAGAATGTTTGCAGCCTGGAGCAATCAAATGACAAGAAATAGGATCATAACAAAAGTAGAATGAACTAGAAATCTTGAATAGAAACCCTGAGATAGGCTTGCCCAGTGGCTCTCATCCTAGCTGCATATTAACATCACATGGGGAACTTTTTAAAAAATGCTGATGCCTGAGTCCCACTCCAGATGAAGAAAATCAGAATCTTGAGGGTAGGGCCCCAGGCATCAGTATTTTTAAGTTTCCTAAGTAATTCTATTGTGCAGGCAAATTTGAGAACCGCTAGTTCTCACATGTGGATCTTCATAACATCTTGTTGGAGAGTTAGGGCTCCTTGAAAGGACATGGGGGTCTGAAGCAGGCAAACAAGATTTTTAAGACAGAAGAGCCACTCGATAATAATGGAAACAGACACATGAAACTCCTAGGACAAGGCTCTCCTTCCATGCCCTTCCTCCTGCCATGTCCCACCTACTGGAGTCATTTCTAGAACCATCCCAGGCCTACAAGTTGTTTCTGAACTGCCGTCACCAGCCTGAGTGATGTTCTTCAGCACAGGAAGCTGGTGGTCAAGGGCATTGTTGATGACAATGAATGGGAGATAAGTTCACAAGGTAAGATGAGAACAGCCCCAACTTGTTAAGTACCTTCCTACCTCAGTAAGCTCTGGGCAAAGGGCTTCAAATGTGTTACCTCATTTAACCCCCATGGCAGCACTGGAAGTAGGCATCGTGACACTCGTTTTACAGAAGGGAAAGCTGAGGCTGAAAACAATTAGATAACCCACCCTACTAATAAGTAGTAGAGCCTGGTTTCAAATCTAGACTACCCGCTTTCAAAGTATTTTTACAGTTAACCAAAAATGGTAGCTGGATGTAGGGACCTACTCAGTATCTTGACCCCAGTCACTCTTCAGAGTTGGATTCTATGAAAGACAGGGAGCAAAAACTCTGAGCCTTGTTTTAAATGAAACTTCCTGGGATTGCAAAGGCCAAACATTGCATAAATCCATAACATCAGAAAACCAGAAGTAAAATTATAAGAGAGTCCTTAAAAAGCTAATTGCAATAATTCTTCTGGTCAACTTGTACCCAAAGCACTCAGCCTTTTAAAAAATCTATGTAAAATTTGGGAGAAGGACATAGGATAGTGCCCTAGGGACTTTTTTTTTCTTTCAAGAAGACAGTGGAAACCGAAGGTCCAGAGTTGACCTTGGCAAAAAAGACATAAGTAGCTTCCAGTTTAGGAAATTTAAACTCCATAAAGGAAGGCAGGACATTCTAAGTCCAAGAGCATTTTTCTTTTTTATAAAATATATATCTATATATATATTGGATTCTTTCTCTGGAGAAAAGGAAAAGTCCCAAGCATCTGGAGGAAAGCTGACTTGACCAAGACTCATCTGTGGAGAGCTTTCTTATTCAGGGATCTCAGAGACTAAATGGTGTACACTCCAACAAACCAAACCAATTATATGAATGTTTATTTTACCAAACAATGTATAGGTTTACCAGGAGTGGTAGACAGGTTGCAAAATGGCCTGAGTTCTTTGCCTCTCTCTGGATCTCTGCCCTTGGCTATATAATAGTGCAGTGCCTGCCTCATGTCCCTGGACTCAGCCACGTGGTTTGTTTCGGTCAATTAAATACCAGCAGAGGTGATGTGAGCAGAGGCTTGAAATTCACTTGCGTGTGTCCACTCAGTCTCCTGCTCATCCGTCGTACATGTGAGCATGCCCTAGCTAGATTGCTCAAGGGACAGGCATGTGGAGGCGACCCCACTTGTCCCAGTCAAGGTCTTGGACATGTGAGAGAGTCCAACCAAGATCAGCAAAGCTACCCAGTCAAGTCGAAACTGCTAAGAGGTGCAGAAGTAAGCCCTACCAAGCCCAGTTCAGATCAGTAGAACCCCTCTGCCAAACCACAGTTTTGTGAACAAAACTGTTTATTGTCATGTGCATCTCGGGCTTTGTGGCTTCTTGTTATGCTGCCTTATTGTGGCAATAGATAACTAATACATCAAATAATAAAAATTATATTTGGTCACCATTCCTAGATAGTCTACACATACTAATATCATTATAAATGTTCAATAAACAGTACCCCCCAACACACACACACAATTTCCCTTAGACCTGATTCTCTCCCACCTCTTGGGTTATTCCGAGAATCAAAAAATTTCCTCTGTGTCTTCTGGCAATTCAGCTATCACTCGTAACCATACCTACTGGAAGGTAGTACGTTCTATACTCCAGGGGTTACAGTAGGCTTAAGCTTTAATTTATGTCTCTTTATTCTCCATACAACTGGAAGCTGAACTTGCACGGTACCAGGCCCAGAGTAAGTACTCAATAAATATTATTTGAATAAACGAATGAATGAATGAAGTTAAAAAGTAAAAAATGACCTTAATGGGGTATCTGTTGATATCTCAAAGTATCTATTGGTCTCTTTTGGTTGTGACAGAGACCCCAAGTCAAACTGACTTCAGCACAAACAGGTATTCAACTGGTTAATGTAACTGAAAAATTCCATGGGTGGCTGAATCCAAGAATTCAAACAATGCCACCCCATCAGGACCTGGTTTCTGTTTGGATATTGGACCTGCTTTCCATTTTGTTTGTTTTTTCCTCGAGCTCTGAATGGTACCCCAGAAGCTACAGTCTTAGCATCCTTCCAGCAGAAAAGACAGAGTGTCTCTCCCCAACAGTCCCAGAAAAGCCTTGATTGGGGCTCCTTGACTCTGATTGCATCACATACCCATCCCTGAACCAATCACTTTGGTTAGAGAAATGCAATGTTCTAATTGGTCAGGCCTAGAGGACATAGGAGGCAGGAGAAGTGAATGGGGGAGAAGTCCACTGAAAGAAAGTGAAGATGGGGTTCAAAATGAAAAAGTCGAGGTTAGAGTAAATGGATGCTGCATCTACCCAGGTGCCAAGTCAACCAAACTAAACAGGGAAAAGCACATATGAAGATACAACACACACTGCATCTGACACTTCTTGTGCCTTTCCTACAGTCTCTCCACCTTTCCACTACGGCATTGCTGCAGCAACTGGATGCATGTGACATAACCTGACACGTCACCTCAACTCCATCGGGAACCTCCGCTTTCTGTCCTGGGGCTTCCTTTGCCACAGCCATGAGGGATGCCAACAGGAACTCAACCAGCCATTCCAATACATGTGCAAGCCTGGAAGTGTGAGGGAATTAACAAGTCACAGAGCACCCTTGGCAATGAGGGGTGGGAACTAGTGGATAAATACTCCCTCCTTCTCAGAAAACAATCCTACATGGCTTCTGGCGAGTGTGGACTGAGCCCCAGTTGCCCACAAGAACCAGCTCGATAATATGCCCTGACATTGGTTTTCTCTCCCTTCTTGTTTCACTCTCCCTGGCCTCCTGTTCCCTGGGATCATTTCCCAAAATAACCTACCTGCATACAAATCCTTGCCTCAGGCTCTGCTTTTCAGTAGAATCTAGGCTAATGCACATGCACACACACACAGACATGTACACACACACACACCCTCAACTATCTGCAAGAGGCTAAGAAACACAACAAACTATTCCTTTTAATCCTTTCAGTTTAGACTCCCTTCATCCTATCCACATTTTTCTCTACCCATCCTCAAATGGACCTCAATAGCTTTACTAGGTGATTCCATAAGAAAATAAAACTCGCTTGAAAACTCCCCCCAAAAATTTCTCCTCTGCATCCTAAGAAGGGTTCTCTCTCTAATCAATCACAGAGCTTCAGTTATTAAACAGGAAGCAGCAATAGAAGAAGAAGACCAGGAAATGGGAAGAGAAGGCTATGTGTGACTTGGGACTTAAAGGGTAAATAGAATTTCCATATGTAAATAAGTGATGTGTGGACAACCGGAGCTGACACCTATAATATGGACGGCATCACGTGTATCGGAGCTGGGGAGCATATCTGACTCCCTGCAAAGCAGAGATAATGTCATCTCACGACACTATCACTGCCCTTCCGGAATGACCAGAGTCACCACAAAATAAGTGTAAATGGTATCTACACTCACATTGCCTAACCCCCAAAACAAACAAAACACTACTCTTCCAAAAATTGCAGAAAAATACAAAGATCAAGACATATTTAACATCTATAACACACATAACACAGATAAACAGTTTTTAAAGCACAAAGATTCCATAGCTAAGTGAGCAAAGGATGAAAACAGACAATTCAATTGAGAGGAGATAGAGTTGGGAAACAAAGAAGGAACTGGACAACTTAATTAGTCACAGATATGCAAATTAAACAAGATACCATTTTTCTATCAAAATAACCAGACCAAGTGTGGTAGCCCTGTGTGCTGTTAGCGAAACTGTAAATTGATACAATATTATTAAAGCCATTTGACAATATTATCAAGAGCCTGAAATTCTTTCATTCCCTTTGATCACACGATTTCATCTTTAGGAATCTGTAGCAAGGAAATAATCCTGGACACAGAAAAAAGAAATCTGAATTTACAATTATCATGCCCATTTGCAGCATTATAATAGCAAAAAAATAGAGAATATCTTCTAATAAGAGAATGCTAAAGAAAATTACAGCCTATTAATATACTATATTATGCAACCATTTAAATGATATTTATCAAAGATTTACAATAGAAATGCTTAACAGTCTATGAAATAAAAAAGCAAAAAATAAAATTATATACGAGGGGACGGCCCCATGGCCAAGTGGTTAAATTCGCATGCTCTGCTTCGGCCGCCCAGGGTTTCGCTGGTTCAGATCCTGGGTGGGGACATAGCACCACTCTATAGGCCATGCTGAGGCGGCATCCCACATGCCACAACTAGAAGGACCCACAACTAAAATATACAACTATGTACTGGGGGGATTTGGGGAGAAAAAGCAGAAAAGAAAAACAGATTGGCAATAGTTAGCTCAGGTGCCAATGTTTAAAAAAAAATTACATATGCAATATGACCAAATTATGTGGGAAGAATAGCAATGCTGTTCTGAAGTCTGAAGAAATAAACACTAAAATGTTAATAGGCATTGTCTTGGAGCAATGGTAGAATACTTGTCTATATTTTTTAATGTTCTACAAGTACGCACCTAATGGGAAAACTTAACTTTTATTATTTACTTTAAAAAAGATTATTGGTTAAAATTTTCATCTATATGATGAATGATAAAATCATATAAAAATATGTCTACCTGTGGACAAGTACTAGGAAAAACACAGAAATATAAACAGTTGTTGCATTCACCTCTGAGGACCAGAGTGGTTTTATTTCCGTTATTATCCTCATATGGGAGGCAAACGGGAGGCAAACCCCTGCCTCGCATACACACATGAAGAGATAATGCAGGGGTCGATTTGAAGATGCTGGTCCCTCTGCTCTACAGGCATGGGAAGAAATAGACCCTAAGACAAGAATCAAGTTATGGCACTGGGAATCACAGAGAGTAAATGCTCACAAATGCACAATTAAGCAGGTCTTCCCCCAAGTCTGAATTAAGGATGATCCAGGAGCTTGGGAGCTTCCTCCCTGATCACTCTCCAAAAATTTAAAAGCATAGTCTTTTGGACTACGAGAACTATCAGAACTATTACACTGACAGGACCCTCAAGAAGCAAAGCCAAGGGAGAAAAGCCCCAGTGCCTATAAGCACACCCATGTGCATAAGCACACTCATGCGTAATACATCCATGTGTGTAACACATCCATGTGCATAACACATGCGTTCTCAGATAAGGGGGTCAAAGGAGTTTGACCACAGCAAGGACATGACCATCTTAGAGTGCCCGGCTTCCTGCCTTTGGACCCAGCTGGATAGTAGTAGCTACTTTCAATTTCCGACTAACAAACAATGCTGGAGCGCTAGTCTCCACAGTGAAGGGCTTGCAGGAAGAAGGAGCTTGGTTAAGCCAAACTGCCTTTCAATTTACTGAAAGCTTCAAAATATTACCAACTCTCTGTTTGAAATGCGTCAGCAACGGTTCATTTTTTTTCTTTTTATCAAAACACATTTAGGCTGTGGTGAATGACAGCATAAATCTTAAATAGAAAAGATACAGGGAAAAAAAGACCACCCGGGTAGAACATAACTGTAAATGCACCCATAAAACTATATTTGAATTCTGATCTTATACACAGAAATGCATTTAACCTTCCCAGCAAGATGCTTTCACCAACTTCCAAAGAAAGTGTTACCAATTAAGCTAAAGAAACTTTAAGAGTCAATTTTAATTACACCAAGAGATGCTCCAATCACTTCCCAGCTCCAGTTGAAGTTTTTACTAGAGATGGCTGGAACCAATTTATGTGCTTTTATGTTGCGTCTAGACTTTAATAAGCGGTTTAAGCACGAAGCAAGCCGATGCCAGCATCAGGCAGGCTGCAGTGCACCCCGCACTTCGAAATACAATAGCCCTCAGGTTCCTCCCAGGCCCTTCTCGCTGCTATCAGAGAATCTGTCTCTGCCATGTAGTTTCAAAAGCAAGGTTCCAGTATCCAGCCTTTGTGATAAGATCACGACCCTTTCCTTTAACCTAGTTCAAGTTTTCCTCTGGCTCCTCAAACCAAATGCCTCATAAGATCATTCATGCTAGCCTTTCTCTTATCCTCAAGAATAACTGGGGGAAATGGAGATAAACGCTTAGGAGACAGGTGCGCCTCCCAGGACAGAGCAACTGGAAATGTGAGTCCAGTTGCTGATACCTACTAGCTGATGGAAACTTGGGAAGTCGGGTGGCCCCTTAGCCTCTGTTCCCACATCTATAAAATGGGATTCCTATGTCGAAGGTTTTGTGTGGTGAAACACAATATTCTCCACAATTGGTCGGGTTCCGTGAGGCTGACTGAGGCAAGGATTCATGTACCAATGATCTATTTAAGAAGTATTGTCAGGAGAAACCAGGTAGGGGGTCGCTGGGCAGGAAAAAGGAAAAAGCCAAGCAAGGATTGAAATTTCCCACAAATTTCCAGCCTCTGCCTGATCCCATGGGGAGCTCTAGAGCATCAGTTATATCTCAGAGTCTGTCCTGCATTACGGCATAGGAGCTGAGTTTTCATAGTCCCACCCCAGTCAGTCCTCGGCTACTGATGGTCAGGCTGGGGCT
Organism: Equus caballus; assembly: GCF_041296265.1. NCBI lineage: Eukaryota > Metazoa > Chordata > Mammalia > Perissodactyla > Equidae > Equus > Equus caballus. The sequence continues at coordinate 13,872,584 of NC_091705.1, forward strand.
GGCAGGGAATGTAAATTCCCGGGCCCTCATGGCTGTTGCTGAGGGCGAGGCAGCTCCAAGTGCCCAGAGGCAACCTTCTGAAGGCTACAGGCTCAACCTGTTGGCAGAAGCTGGCATAGATGCAACCAGCAGGTAAAAGGGATCTGGGCGGGGCACTACGTACATCCCACTTTGCAAACTGTATTGGGGAAGGACCAATAACAACTACTACTAACATTTTTGAGTACTAGGTATTTCTCATGAAGTACTTTATATGCATTAGCTAATAACTTACAAAGTATGTTCAATGACTATCACCATTGTACAGTTGGGAAAACTGAGGCTAAGAAGAACAAAGTAAATTGCTAACACCTATCCCTAAAGATAGTAAAGCTGGTCTGACAACCCTGTTCCTAAACTCCAGAGGCCAGAGCCCAAGTTCCTAACTACTATATTATTGCTGTCTTCCAAACTTCTAAATAAAGAGTCAAATGACCACCATCTTCATGGGGTCTGAGCACATAATGGCAATGCGCGAAAGTGACAGGTTTTAGACAACTGGGTGACACAAAACTTCAAACAAAACCCTTTAACAAGGCTTATGTAGTCCACAGGCAGACAGTTTGAGACTCCTGAATCTTCCTCATAGCTGCTTATTTTTCTCACTGAAATCAGAGCCTCCACAGAGAATCTGGCCAACATCCACTTAAGTTAAATATTTAAGTCTTTGGGGCCCATATTTCCAAGATTGACTATATAGGGTTGTAACGTAAAGGAGGAAGAAGATGATGTCCTGGTTTCATGACCATCACACACTTTAACTGGAATGTGAAAGGCACCCCCTGGAGTTGTTCGGTGCATCTTCTCTGCCCAGGTCTTACCAACTTTGAGCAGCATGAACCAGATTGCTGAGCTTGGTGGGGCTGCCTTCTCTGGATCTGACACTGACCCAAGGACAACATATATCTTTGGTCATTATCGTATGTCACATAATTGCTCTTAGACAAAAACAATCTTGTTAACCACTAAAATCTACCATTTGTAGACTTACATTTTCAGGGATTTCTATACAAGAGTGCAAAGGTATAAGTTTTAGAGTGAACCATATGAAATTGCCATGTTTATAGTTTTAAAAAAGTTGAATATCAACAAGTTCACAGCCAGTTTAGATTTACTAAAGAGGTGTCTTTTATCAATCTTCGTGGTCCTTGCAAATGGCTGAATGATGTACAACGTGGGTAAACAAGCACAGTTGTTTGTTAAAACCAGTGCTGCCTTTCACCAGAGTGATGGATAAATGACAATGAATAATTAAAAACTGGAAGCAAACAGTCTAGAAACTTTGGGCCAAGCAAACGTTTTAGCCAAACAAGAAGAAAAAGATTGATTTGATTTTCCTCTAATCGGCCTTATAAAGGTGGTCTGAATTGGTGGGTAAATAGACCAAAGGAAGGTGGCAAAAGGAAGACAAAGAAATAAATCATAAGCCTGCGTAGCTTTCAGATGAACGCTGCATTTCAGATAAATGCAGATACATTTATGCATCGACCCCCTTTCCTCTCACACCTGCTGCTCGGCTTATTATGAATTACACATATAATGAAAAGCTATATTTCAGCTAACCTGTGTAATTATGGAACTTGAAAATGAGATTTAAAAGGCAAAATCAGAACTGTTCTGCTCTGTCACTAACAAGAGTTATAATCACTAAACCTTAAGTCTGAGAGTGATAGATCCTTCTACTCCAGGGAAGGCAAATGAATTTCCAGGTAGTGCCTAGAGCCCTGAGGGCAGGAATCCCAGGTCTCCTTTGGGCCGCATGGGAACCAGGGCCATAATCAATTGTTTACTTCTATCAAGGACGTGGGACGTTCCGCTTCTCAGTGGCCCGGGGTTCACCGGTTCGGATCCCGGGTGCGGACATGGTACCGCTTGGCACGCCATGCTATGGTAGGTGTCCCACATATAAAGTAGAGGAAGATGGGCATGATGTTAGCTCAGGGCCAGGCTTCCTCAGCAAAAAGAGGAGGACTGGCAGTAGTTAGCTCAGGGCTAATCTTCCTCAAAAAAAAAAAAAAAAAAAAAGGACGTGGGAGAATGGGTGGTCACGTAGGTACCACACGTTTGCCATCCCTGACCTAGGCATTGAATCTTCTAGGCCTCAGTTTACTTACCTGTACAAGAAGACCCTTGAACTATGCTATATCTGAGAATCCTTCCATGTCTAGCACTTTGAGAGTTTTTTCTAATCAGCTATAAATGTGATCTCTTTCCTGATATTCTGTCATAGACTTGGTTGCCCAAAACTTTTTATTGCAAAGGGACAGCAGTAGCAATCCAAAATAGCCACCCCATTCCTTATTTCTTCATACTCTGAGTTAACATTCCCACCGTCCTCATATCTCAGCTCAGACTCACTCTACCATGTTGTTTTATTTCTTATTTTTCATAACATAATATAAATTTCAGGTGTACATCATTATATTTGGATGTCTGTTTAGACTACATCATGTTCACCACCCAAAGACTAATTACCATCTGTCACCGTACACATGTGCCCTATTATGTTGTTTTAATAATGTAATAGCAGGTGCCCCATATCATGCCCTTGAATAATATCCCACAAAGTCTTATGACATTCCCATCTCTCTGAGTTTGTTACAGAAAATTCAACGTTGCACGAATAGTGAGCCCATTAACATCATTTCTGTTATTTTGGAAGTCACATCTTTAAGGTTATTGAAGAACCTAGATGGGACACACGCAGAGACTTCATGTCTCCTAACCACATAATATTGATTAGCTTCTTCCACACAAATGTGGCAGAAGTAATAACGATAGGAGGTTCAAGTTATTGATTCTCACGGTGCACTGGGCCCTTAGGAGCATAAACTTATTGAATTCTTACAACTCTCCCTGAAGTTGAGTGTTTGTCCTGGAGAGCAGATGAGATGTTTGGATCCATCATACCTGCAATCCCTGCATCAGGCAAGGTTCCATCACGGAGACCAGGCCCACACAAAGGGTTCATGGAAGGGAGGGGAATGAAGGCACTATTTACAAAACTGTGGTCAGAGTTAAGGGAATCAGTTGGGGATGGTAAAGCACCCAGGATCCAGCAAAAGTGGGAAACCATTACCCTGAGGACCTGGAAAAGAGGACTGTTAGTAAAACGCTAGAGAGAATTGTAGCTGTAGTCAAGTGGCTGAGAGACAGAGGCTGGGCACCGTTAAAACCATATCCAAGTTGTGGGATGGGGGGTGGTGAAGAGTAAATACCCCAACTTCTCTCTCTTCCATCATCTGATTTTCTTCCAGTGCTCCCCATTAGCTAAACCTAATAAGAAATAAGACAACAATGGAGCACAAGCAATACAGTTTAGAGAGGTGAGTCCCCAGGGCAGAGAAGAATGGAGAATGGTTCTGGAGGGGCCAATGGAGATTATCAGGCACAGTCCCCTACTGAACAAAATAGCCATTTGATGTCATGTGCCCCTGTTGGCCTGGCTACTCCAGATGGTTCCAGGGATTGGATCCTGAGGCGGAGACAACCATCCATAGGCTGAGGAAGCGTGCATGAGAACTCTAACCAAGAGGGGGCTCCCTATTGGGTGATAACCTCCTGATTCAGTGAGATCCTCTCTGCTGGTAAGGTTTGAATGCAAGACTAGGACAAGGAGAGAGAGAGATAGAAAGAGTAGAAGAAGAGAAAAAGCCATGAAGGCAGAGTAGAGACAGGCATACAGGGAGATGAGGAAACAAGAAGAGACTGTGCTGTGAATATGGCAGGGCCTCTTATGAAGGGGCTGCTGCATCCTGCATGATCACTTGCCACGTTTTCTTAAGTGTCTGTGTCTGTTGTAATCCCTGCTCTCCAGAGTAACCTGAGCCTGCCTTTGATCCTTACAACCAGAATGGCTCCAACCAGCAAACTGCAATTACCCTGATTTTACAGTTGAGCTAATTGAGCAAGAAGAATTAAGAATATACCCAAGGTGACACAGAAAATAAGTACCCACAAAGGAATTCAGACTTGGTTCCATCTGTCACAAGCCCATGGGCTCTCCGCTGAGCCACACAGTGAGTTGCAACCCAAGACAGGGCTGTCTCAAGAATAGAACTGAAGAACAGTTTTCTGGTTTTCCCAAGAAAATACTCCAATGCTTGTAGAATTTCCACCACTACCAGTTGTTAGAGGTCCACTCTCTTTTTTTTAGGTCCGGAGCTTATAGCATTTTAAGAGCCATTCATAATGGTCTGCAAACTCAAGGATGTTAAGAGCATCATCTCAGGGATATTGGCAGATGTTCCTGGCTAAAAACACTTTCTGGAATATAAGAGAAAGATATTTCACACCAGTTTCCATTTCCTTTCCTAGATCCCTCGAGATCTGAATGTGACCAAGACACACTCAGAACAGTATGTGACACTTCTTCGACACTTGAACTTAGGAAGGACAGGAACTATTTCCATAATATGCGTAATAAAAAAAAATTGCATCTCCCATTGTTTTAGCTGGTAGAAGTAATGGAACCATACCTACTTAGTGATGTAAGTAATGTAACTATAACAGAGCCATCAGGAGACTGGTGAGCAGCTGAGGACTGGGAAATGTATGGAGACCATGTCAAGATCTGGAGAAGATTTCTAAGACGTCCTACCTCATGGAGACTTATACTCTAAGACAGTGTAAGCATGTGTTCCATCATCCCCAAATGGTCCCCTTTATGGTCTTGTCATTCACTTGAAAGGAAAGTTCATTTCTACAGGTCAAGCTTCACAATGAATGTTGAGAACCCAGTTCAGCGGTGGAAAAAGCTCTAGAATGTTTTTCCACATTCAAACCAGGGCTTCCTTATCAAGTTCATCAAAGCATTTTTAAAAAATATAAATGTCTTACCAATTTGCCCAGGAAGAATAAATCTTCACAGCCACCTCAAAGGCTTGACAACTTTATTTTCATTGTGTGGAGCTGGGTGGGTCCCCCTGAACTGGGCTTCCTAAAGAGACCCAGCCCTTCTCTGCACAGGCTGCAGGCCTGCCACTCCAGCGAGCGTGATCAAAGGCAGAGGAAAGCCAAGCCGCGGAGCCTCGAGGAATAAAGCTAAAACAACAGATTTGTCTCTTGGCTTCTCTCTTAAATACGTTCCGAGTGTTTAAAGCCCAGTAAGGAAACGCTCTGGGGCCCTGGATGTGAAAGAGGCCCATGTGAACCCTTTCCCAAGAGGAAATCTCTCACCTCGGTGGGGTAAATTAGCTCATTAAGAGCAGCCAGAAGCAGGCAGGAAACCTGGGGAGTGAGAGCTTTGATTCAAAGCACAGAAAATTATAGATTTCTTTACACATTAAAAAAGCATTTATCTTGGCTAAAAATGAAACGACTTTTCAATGATCAACACATGGTTTAAATCTGCTTTGCTAATTTATATCTATCTACCAGTCTGTCTAGTTGTTCAGCTACCAGGAAATTCAATTATATCTAATAAATCTTTGTTGAAGACCTACTATGTGCTGTGGCACATTTGTGAATTGTATAAACACAAACAACAAAAATAGAAGGCAGGTGTCTACTGTCTTGTTCGGGAGGCGAGACTCATGTGTAGTAAAGATTGGAAGACATTTGCACTTCACTTTTCAATAAACACTTAGAGAGTATTTTTGCTATACCAGGCATTGAGCTTGGATGGGAATAATGCAAAGTGGAATGTTAATAAGTGCTGCATTCAGTGGAATCAAGCACTAAGATGCGTAGGGTGAGTAATGTGTCAGTGGGGAGCCAGAGGACTGAACAAGAGAGGACGAAGTTTCTCTGAAAGGTTTCCTAGAACAAACAGGACCTAAACTGACCCTGAAGGAGGTCAGTGTGGAATAAATCAGGAGTGGCCCCTAGAAGACCTGGCTTTAGTCTCTGTTCTGCTGCTGGAACCTCAGACTATTCCAGTTCTCTGGGCCTTAATTCCCCCCTCTAGAATAAACACATTGGGCTCAAATTACTCATTCATTCATTCAGTCACTATTTATTCAGGACCAACTATCCATACCAGATGGTCCTAACTTTTTAGGATGAAGCCTATGGGCTTGCTCTGACCCAAGGCATGAAAGAAAGAGGAGAGCCTCTGCTCTCCAGGAGGGACTCACATATGCTGTAACCATGACAACCCCAGTGGTTGTCTCTTTTTCACTTATGAAGCTATTGAGGTTGGCTCTGGCGAAACAGGACACAGGCTAGGTGAACCTTGTTGGGGAAAGGGGTGAATAAAAATGTAAAATATGAGGAGTTGCAGGAAAAATGCCATGGTGGCAATCGCTTGGCATCTAAAGGGTTCATGTGTGGTGATAGGATGAGGTGGGGATGAGAATAAACCTAAACGGGGGGTGACAAGATTCAAAAGCAGTAGAGGGGCTCAGAGGAGAGCTGTCATTTTGCTCAGAGTAAAAAGATTTGACAGTCCACTTGAGGCTGGCATGCTGCCCTGAACAGTGTGGCCAAATGACAAAAGGCCAGTAACAAGAATTGGGAAGCTTAGCACTTAGGCCCAGTTCTGTGACTGGGTGACTTTATCTACATTGCTTTAGTCTGTTGAATTTCAGGTTCTACATTTGTACAACTGAGTTGATAAAATGTATGTACATTTTTTTCCCTCACATCTCAAAAAGAATTTGAGTAAGTGAATAATAATAATCTCCAACATACTCAGCATGCTAATTTTATATCAGTTTTCATTTATTAGCTCTGGGCATAGCCTGTGTAGCCAATTTTGTTTAAACATAGTACCAGCCTCTTTGAAAACGGCACCATGTGCAATTAGAAGTTCAAAATTATCTTGTTTGATGAAATCTGAGAAAATTTCTCCATTTGGGAAATTCCACAGCCGCCCTTGAGTGTAAGACCAGTACATCTAATGCTGCTTAAGAGAACGAAATAGAATGGGCACATTTGAATGGCACATGCTTCGCTCGGATGATTAAAACCATAACTAAACATCTCACTTCATCCGCCATGCTTTTGATTAAACAAAATAAGGAGCGCGAACATCTGACAAGTTTAAGGCACGTGCCCCCGCCCCGTGTTTGGCACTTCTATCCAGTCTGTTGACACCATTCCTGGATATGAAAGGAATTCTAATCAAAGACATGCCCATTCCAATTTGAGACAAACATCACAGTGGTTTATAGAAAACTTCCTTTCCGCACTGACCCACAACCTAAACAAAAGGTCAAAATCACTTAAGTTGCTTCAAAACGGAGGGCTGTCATACAAGCCAACAGTGTGGTGTGGATGGAAGCCCATGCAATTCCTTTGTAAATTGCAGCGTTAAGTAAACACTCTGAAAGCCTGCTATTGTTTACTCTGATACCATAGTCAACACTTTGGAATCGTTAGCTTTGGGCCCTTGGGTAAAGCTGTTTTTTAAACTCTCTATTTCACAGTCAAGGTCAACTTCTATAGCCAGCAGATCCATAACCCTGAAGGCCACATCCGTCCCTCAGATACATATGTTCAACTCTCACAGGCATCAACAGGAGGGTCTCCTGAGACCCTGAGGCAGGATGGGGTCACCTCCCTCTCTCCTCCTTTACCTGAAGATTAAAAGCTAAGAAGCCAGAGTTTGGATTTATCAAACACAGAAGGCCAAAAGCAAGAAATAATACATTTGAACTGAACTACAGATGATTCCCAAATTCCTTGACCACAGAAATTTTATTAACGTCAAACAGTATAACTAATTGAAGACGAGTTAAATCATCTTCTCACCAAGTCACCCAACTGAGATACAGAACGCCCACTTCAGATATCACCCATTTATGTAGCAGACACATATTATCAGTGGGACTTATTAACCAATTAACCAATTACAATAACACATAGTCCTCATGGCTTCACATAGTCCTCATGGCTTCCATATTTGCACAAAGATTGTATACATAACTGTTGGTCTAGAAGGCAGGATTCTTCCACCTCAGCCATCCAGCCACTGACATTAATTAGTGGGGTGACTTTCATGAATCAGTGAAGCTCTCTGACATGTATTTTCATTCCTTCTATTAAAAAATGAGCAAAACAAGGACTCAATGCTCTAATATTCTGTGATGTCTAAGAACTACATGAGAGAATGTAACTGCACGAGTCAATAAGCATTGCTAGAGGGAACTATAAACTTAAAATAAAACCTCTGAGGCAGTATGATTATCTTCAATTATGAAGGACAGGACATTAATCATTAACAGTGCACCACCGGCAAAGGCAGATAAATTAAGTAAGTACTAAGGTGACTTTCTGGGCTGTTCCTAAGGTGCAGGCCCTAGCAGCTAGACTGGTGCAACACCCACCCTAAGAATTAACTGGGTGTGTGACCAAGACCAGCCAAACCTAAGTTGCCTAGGTTTAGGGGAGGAAGAGAGCACATATGAACAGTATGTCTAGACAATTCTCCAAGGCCAGGACTTGCACCCCAGGCCCTGTGACAGGGCAAAGAATATCACAGTCAAGGCATCCTTTCATTCTCAACAGGCTGGGTTCATTTGCAAGTCATACAACAGCTATATTCTGCACAAAGGATAGGTGTCCTAGCCAGCCAACAGGAGCATCCTCAACAAAGGACACCCCCTAAAATACAGTAATTATAGAACTGTTTCAATGAGATCTAAGGCTGTATGTGAAAATGCTTCCAATGAAAATACTTCCAAAGTACTAGGAAGAAAGCAATGCATCCAGCCCTCACCCCGCCACACACACTAGGTGGGCAATTTCTTTCATCTTCAGGCACTTGTTCAAAATGGGCACTAATAGTTTAGCTATCTTAAATAAAAGTAGTATCCCACCGACCCTGGTGGCAATGACCCTTTCTATAGGAGTAAAAGTTCTGTGGATTGGTCAGTCATCTGCCCAACCACACCAGTCATCAATCAATAGATCAATCTCAAAAAGAGTATGTTGAGTAAAGGAAGTCAGACACAAAAGAATATATACTATATGATTCCAATTGTGTGAAGTTCTAAAACAGGCAAAATGAATCTACAGTGATAGAAATCAAAACAGCTGGTTTGGACAAGTGGAGGAGGACCATCTGATAAGGAACCCAAAGGAAATTTCTGGAGTAATTGAAATGTTCTGTGTGTTACATGTGGGTACAAATTTGTCAGAAATGATTGCACTCACACTAAAAATCTGTGCATTTCACTGTAAGTAATTTACACATCATTAAAATATAGGGAAAAAAGAATAGACAATCCTGGGGAGGGAGACAATGACGTAAAAATGAAAATGGCAATACTTCAATCCTCAAGGACTTTCCAAGGATGCGGGAGACACCATCGATCTGACAAGATCAAAGAGTGTGGGGAGGAAAGGATGTAGCTGCTGAACACATTTTATAGCATATATGCAGCCTCCTTTTTTCAAGCCCTGTTGACTAAAAAGTTTTTTTAAAAAAATCAGTTGAATGGGTAATCCTCAGTCTAAATTAACTGTTGAGATGGAGGAGGAAAAAGGGCAAATGTGGCTGTCACCAGACGATGAACACCAAGATTACAAACTGTGACGTCACTATTTTGGCATAGACCACTTTACAGATTGTGTCCCAAGAAGTTCAATTTTTAAGATAATCCATTGCACTGAGGTCACAAAGACTCATTAATCTTCTCTGTAATGCGCAATCTGGGTGGGGTCTGAGGATGATGAAAATATTCCCCCCACTGTCCTGGCCCAATACCCAAAACGCCCACATCACAAATTGCTTATGTAGAGATGGGACATTTAAGGATCCAGCACCCCACATCTTACCCACAGCCCAGCTCTAACCCATGACATTTGAAAATTTAGTCTTTCTTTTGCAGATTCTCCCTCAAAAGAGACCCTTTCTATCCTCCCACGAGCTTGCCAGCTTTATTTCCTACATCCTTAAAGCCACATCTTAACTAATAAATTCAACCCTCTTCCCAGAGACTGAATCTAGGCTATAAGACAACCCAAGTTCTCTTCTGCAGCCATTGTCTGTCAACCATGAAACCATCATGGCGGTGCCCTGTTTGAACCGTTCAGTCACCAAGCACCTAGTCAAGCCACTCACTTCATTACTCCCTCGGGTCACCCTGTTTCGATGCATACATAGCAAAAAACCAACCTGATGGATACAAACAAACACACTTCAGCCCAACAGAGGATCCAAAAACTTTTCAAAAATAAGAAATCACAAGCAATGAGGGGCAGAGCTGTGTATTTACCCTCTTCATGAAAAAAGAAAAAGGAAAAAAAATCAAACCTGAGAATAAATCCACCTGTGAGTTCCTATCTCTATTGAGGTCGCCAAAAATCCCTCCTCTTTATTTGCAAACAGTTCAGAAGCTACTGAAGGAAGTCAGCCAATAAACGTTTTTCAAACCAAGATTAATGGCCGATTTGTCATCTGGGAAGGGAAAGGTGAGCCTGCCTGCCTCTACAAAGGAAGCAAACGGGAGGAGGTGGGGCGGCTGATTTATGGGGTTGTGAGGAGGCTAATTAGAGCCTCCTGGAGGGAGATAAGAGGGACCAAAGGCATTTGGGAAAAGCAAAGTGAAAAGTGGGATGGACACAGGAGAGTACATAGAGCAAACAATGAGCTGGAAAGGGGAGGGGGTTGTAGAAATAAGCTCCAGAAGCAAAGCAGAGAGACTGAATGTGGATCCCAAGAAAATTGCATGTTGGGAAAGAAAAGGCCCATGTTCCTGCACCTCGGATAAGATCTGAAAACAAAGTCTTTGTGGTTTAATTCTGAACAGCTGCTCCCCGGCCCCCATGACTGCCTACAAGTTGCCAGCACACCCAGGGTCACCCAGCACACCCTCCATTTCCTTCCTATCTCAGGGTCCCCATGAAACAGCTTGCTCAGTGGCCCATAGGTTGGTTTGTTGAGCAGAAATTGTCATCCAAGACAGTTTCTTGGATTTTCAGTTGGAAGGTTTGCCCTCACATCAACCACGTTTGTGTCTCTCAGATGTCCTGATGCGAGGAGGAGCCATCAGAGACACAGGGGGGCTGAATCCAGGCCTGCAGAGAAGCAGGACAAGGAGGGAAGACCCTCCATGCAGCACACTCCTGAGAGAAACCCAGGCCAGACAGCGCTGCGATGGCCTCTGCCTGGAACTGGCATTGTGGCAGGGCAGGGTCTCCAGAGGTCAGGACCATGGAGTGTGTCTGGGAGGAGCAGTGGTGAGGAGGGGACAACATGCCTTACTTTCCCCAGAAGAGTTTCCTCTTTCCAGGACAGCTGCGGGCCATTTGCAGGGAGTATGTGCACATATGCGTGCAGGCCTATGTACGTACGCGCACGTCTGCAAGTGTCCCATTTCCTCTCATAGTCTTCCAATGATAAACCTAGGGACCTAACTACCTTTATTGAGATGTTGATTTATGTGTAGGAAACAGGCCCAAAGGCCCTCAAGCAACTGCCTAAAACACAGCCAGTAGTCTTTATCTCTCTTTCGTTTGAAAAATGAGAAAAAGAGAAGGCAGAGAAAGAGAGAAAGAAAGGTAAGGAGGGAGGGAGAGACAGAGAAAAAGAAAGAAAGGAAAAAGAGCGGAAGGAAGGAAGGAGATGGGAGGAAGGGAGAGAGGAAGAAAGAGAGGAGACAGACAGAGGAATAGCGAATCAAAGAAAGCAAGCAGGCAGCTGGTGCAAGAAATAAGTAAGTCTTTTCTCACATTTTCCTGTCTTTCAATAAATCACTGTAGCGGCCTGTGACAGCTCTCTGTTATCCCTAAATGCTCAAGCAAACAGCTTTTCTTTGAGGCTATTCAAGTGGCTGCCAGGGCGGCTGGAGCTGGGCAAGCAATGCGGGCCCTCAGACTGCTCCCCGTAATTCAGTTAGAAAAGCAAGCACGAAGTCAATATTCATTGCGCAGGGCAAGAATGGCCACAACACAATGAAATGGTAATGAGCCGGCTCACAAAGGAGACAAGCCGGATAATCAGTTTTTAAGGAGGTGCCGGGCACGCGAGGCTGCCAGGGCCTGGGCGTGCGGCTCAGGCATAGTGCCCGACCTGAGGGTCTGCCCTCAGCCCCCACCATCTGCAGCCACTGGCAGGAGGCTGGCTGGAAACCAAGAGAATCTAGCCAGACCCTCTTCCCCTGGCCACTCCTCTCCATTTTGCCATTTTGGGGCATCAAGGAGCCTAAATGTGAGGACAAAAAGCCATTTCACAGCCATGGCCTCTATGCTGGCTTTCGGATGAGTCAGGGCAAAGTCTGGCAGATGGGAAAATTGAAAATCCTGCAGCTGTACCTGCCATACTTGCTCATTACCTGACTAGATCAGGACACCTGAGCAGGAAGTCACCAAAATAATGAGAATTGAGGGGTGGAGTCAGACATTGGGTATTTGTGTATGTCAGTAGTTTCAAAGATACAAAGGAATTTATTTGGTTCACAAGATTTCCTTTAATACACCTTTCTTAGCAGTCAGATTTTTTGATCTCCTGAATAAAGCTGGAATAAAGAAGGGTCCAAGTAAGATGAAGCCATCAGATGAATGCCACGTGCGAGCTGCATTTAGACAGCCGTGGCCGTGGACTTGTTTAGTGACTAGTGTCCCTGGATTAGAAGAGAATTTTTTCTTCAACACTCCCAATGTGATTTCATCCTGTGTTTTCTACCCAGGTGTGTTTTGAAATTGGCCCACGCTTGGGCAGCTGTCAGGAGAGTTTCTGATCACTCTAGATAAATTTGTTGTCAACATCTTCCTCATCATTATCATCGTCGTTTATATTTGTACCTCTACTGATTTAAACTAATTTAGGTAATCTACAAAAATGCATACCAAAAAGAAGGTGATACACAATTTAAAATAAGGGGTGAAGGGAAGATAAAGGTAAGAGACGAAATGAAGCCCAAGGCCGTGCATCCTTGCAGAGCCGAGCCAGGACTTGGTTCTTGGCTTTCTGGTAACGAGCTCAAAAGGGGAAACATAATCCTTTAAGTCAGCGAATCTTAACCCAAGCCCAGACCTTCTGATATATGTGGCTGGGGGTGGGAGGCCCAAGCATCTGTATTTTTTAAAGCTGTCCTGTGAGATAAAAACAGACCAGTTGCTCAGGAGATAATCATTTATGATGCTCACAGGAAAGATGGTGTGTGTATGGGAGAGCAAAACCCCCTCAGCAATGCCTTTACAGTGAAAGACACAAAGATTGTCATATTAAGACATTAGGGGACCAGCCCCATGGCCGAGTGGTTGGGTTTGTGCACTCTGCTTTGGCGGCCCGGGGTTCAACAGTTTGGATCCTGGGCACGGACCTAGCACCACTCATCAAGCCATGCTGAGGTGGTGTCCCACATAGCAGAACTAGAAGGACCTACAACTTGAATATACAACTATGTACTGGGGGGATTTGGGGAGAAGAAGAAAAAAAAGATTGGCAACAGATGTTAGCTCAGGGCCAATCTTTAAAAATATTTTTTTAAAAAAAAGACGTGAATACAACACACGGAAACACACAAGAGACTGAGGAGGGAAGGGTACTCCAGGGACAAGAAACAGCAGGAGGAAAGAAAATGAAGCACATAGCAAGTCATGGAATGTTCAGTGGTTAGCAAAAACATAGATACATGAGCGGGGAATTCAGCATGTTGATAGAAAGGGAGTTGTGAAGCATCTTGAATGCCCTTCTCGAGGCATGAGGTTAAGAGCACAGAGTCCAACTGCCTCCATTCAAATCCCAACTCCCCCATTTACCAGCATGTGACAACTTGGGCACATTGCTAACCATCTTTTGGGCCTCATTTTCCTCGTCGGTAAAATGGGGGCAAGAAGAGTACCTACCTTGCAGAAATAAATGAGACATTCGATGTAAAGTGTTGAACATAGCATCTGATACATTAGCTATTATTATTTTATCGTTGTTATTGCTGGTACTGTTCTCTATGTAATAAGAACAAGGGAATAACATTATTTTCAGTGAATACCTTCTAGATGTACTCGTCTTTTCATATATTATCTTAATTTCATAACAACATAATTGAATAGGCATTGTTATTGTTATTTCCAATAAGGCAACTGAATCTGAGCTTAGCTGAGCACGGTGCCCAAGTTTACACAGCAAGAAAGTGGCCACACTGAGATTCGAACCCTGAAACTATCAAATATTCTAATGATAAACTGAGGCCAATTTACATAAAATGAAGGAAGCTTAAGTTTCAGGGACACCCTCCTCCACTTGTCCAGCCCCTTTCAAAGCTCTGAATCTAATTTTGCATTCACACTTTTGTATTCTTTTTCTTAAAGAGAGCCCCCAAATTCATGTAAGCTTAGAATCCACCTCGATGGTAATATTTGAATGACGTGGTATAATCAGAACTGTGTTCTAAAAAATGAACACGGTAACCAAGGATAAAGTGACAGGAGGAAGGCCAGGAGAAAATGTGTTTGGTGGGTAGAGATAAAGCGTTAAACATTAGCCACATGGCGCTTGAGAGCACCACAGACCAACCAGTTGGAGATGTCACAGAGATTTGTAAATATGGGTCAGGAGAGCAGGTGGCACAAGAGATTCAGAGCAGGAGTAATGGGTGGATGGAGATTGACACTAAGGAAGAAATTGTCATCCATGAAGACTGTTCTACAGCTGTGCTCCCCAATAGAGCAGCCACCAGCCACGTGTGCTACTGAAATTTCAATTGAGTAAAACATAAAATTCAGATCTTCAGCATCACACATCAAGCGCTCAATGGCCATGTGTCGTGAGCAGCTATGGTATTGGGCAGCACAGACACAGAACATCTCCACCACCACAGAAAGTTCTATTGGACAGTGCTAGTCCTGAAAGGCAATGGTTAAGGACACACTCAGAGGGAAATGTCCGAGGGACAAAGGGAGGAAGAGGACAGTGAATAAAGACTGCGAAAAGTGACCTACAGAATCAGGAGGAGAACCAGGACGCAGGGATCCCAGCATGAGAACTCCACACGAAGAGTTTGTTCACCAGCCCAGCAGTTAGCAAAAGAAGCAAGAACAAGCTCCCAGCGCAGAACTAACACACGTCCAGACCAGCTGCTCCAAACCCCCTGTCTCGGCGTGTTCTGGCTGCTGGAACAAAACGCCACAGACCCGGTGGCTTATGCACAACAGACATTTATTGCTCACAGTTCTGAAGGCTGGAAGTCTGAGATCGGAGTGCCAGCATGGTCAGATGAGGGCCCTCTTCCGGGTCACAGACCTCTCATTGTGTCCTCACAAGGCAGAAGGGGCTAGGGCACTCTCTGGGGCCTCTTTTCTAAGAGCGCTAATCCGATTCATGAGGGCTCCACCCTCAAGACCTAATCACCTCCCAAAGGCCCCACCTCCAACACCATCAGTTTCTGCTTTAGGATCCCAACATGTGAATTTCAGGGGGACACAAACTTCCAGACCATAGCACCCCTGCATTAGCGCTTCAGACCTTGAAAAGTCACCGTTTTCTTACAGCCCCAAACACACCCTGAACTTGGCCCTGCCCAGAAAGGAAACCTTGAGAAGGACAAATGACAACTGTAGTTAGAGAAGCCGATGCCCAGAGGCCTACTTTCCCTCCCGCCCTTGCGCAGCAGAAGCCTTTAAAACTGTACTTAAACGGGCCAGGCACACGCCTGTCCGTGCCAACACACACCTCTCCAACAGGTGGCTGCCTGCATACCTACGCAACTTCCTGTTTGCTTGTACAATTACCTACAGTTCACATAAGAATGCATGTTCTGAGCACAGCCTTCTCTGGGCCGCCCATGTATGTGCATATTTTGAAGGTGCAAATGAGGCGCCGAGCATCGTGTTTTAATGTAGCCCTAAGGGGTACATTATTCTGATCAGCACTAACATAGCCAACCTACATTAAGGCATCAACTTTAGGCCCCTCTAGAGGCAACAATGTTAAGCAAACAAATCCAGTTTCCCCATGCGCCTCACAGCTTTTCCTTTGCCCTTCACTCCCGTCTCCTCCTATGAAAGTACCACTGACTCCAAAGCTCCCACTTCATCCTAGAATCTCTCCAAATCCTTCCCCAGACTCCCGGCTCACATCCCTGGTGTTTACGTGGGTATCTGAGTCTGTCTCCTCTTCCTAATTACGACGTTGTCTTTCTAAACTTTGTCCACCCCGCAATACCATGCATCAACATTTTAAAATGCGTCCTAGCACACCTTCTCCCGGAATGAGTTACTCAGTCACAGAGTCTGTAATTGTGGCAGAGTCTAGCTAAGTGTTCAAAAGCTATTTTCCTTCCTCCTCCTAACACAGCTGAACCATACTTCCCAACCCCCCTTGTTGCTCTCTTCAGCCACGTGACCCGTTCTGGCCATTGGGAAGGGGGAAGAAGTGGTATGTATGACACCTCCAGATTGAGACGACTGGGAGATGTTCCTTCTACATATTTGCTCTCTCCCTTCATCTCCTGGCTGGAAACAGGAGACTCAGTGGAAGGCTCCATGGCCTTGAATGACACAGCAATTAAATGAAAGAAGCCTAGGTTCCTGAAAGACTGTGTGGAAGAGAGCCCCTCCCCTACCCCCCTTCTCACCTTTATTGGACTGTGATAAGGGGAAGAAATAAACCTTTATTGTGTTAAAACCCTGAGATTTGGGGTGTCTTTACTATAGCAATCAGCCTAGCCTGATGTGGTAAATGGATTGCAAAATTTGTCCCAATTATTTCCCGCCCATGCACCTGGGACTTTGCAGACTCTTCCATCAAGTGTTGGAATCTATTTTCCATCCCTTGAACCTAGGATTGGCCATGTGACTGGCTTTGGCAAACGAAACAGCAGAAGTGACAGTGTGCCATTTCCAAACCTAGCCCTCAAGAGACTTTGCATGCTTTTGCAGGCACATAAAAACTGGTTTGTAATTATTCTGTTAAACCCTGCCAATGAAAGGATGCTTCTCAAATCTCTAACGTTGCTCTTAAGAGTTTGTTCTCCTCAGAAATTTAGCCACTTCTCCCAACAAAATTTGGGAGAACTGTGTCAAGGTTTGTTTTGTAAACAGTTTCTTCATGGTCTTTGAAAAAGAAAAAGTCAACTTTAGCCCCCATCCTTTACAAATATCTCAGTCTCTACCAATAAAGGCTGGTGCTGTTTCAGAGCTAAGATTGACAATTATCTCTGTGGGTTCAAAGACGAGGAGGGAATTTGATGGTTCTAGGAGGTTCTATTTCATGTGTAGTCTGAAGGCATTGGATGGAAATCACAACAGGCCCTGAAGAGTAGTGATTTTCTCTGCGAAAATAACAGTCACGCCTAACAGCAACGTATCTTGATCCTTTGTGGAACGAACTAAGGTCTAACTATAAATAACATCTTCCGGTACATTCACACCTGAAAAAAACTGAAGCAGGTTTTTCTTAAAAGCCATGTGTTTGATTTAACATTGTTTCAATATTAGCTCACAACAACACCAAGCATTACCAGGCCGTTGTATTTATTTGAATTGCATTCAGTTTTTCCACTTCTTTGCAAGGTCTCCTTGAGCAGGCTATTTTTGGCTGAGTTTTTTCAGTGGTTCCACTCAAGGAAGTGCCCACTTGTTTTGAGTAGCACTTCTTGTCTGCAACAGTGCTTCTCAAACTTTAACATGCATACATATCCCCTGGAGATCTTGTTAAAATTCAGATTCCAATCTGGGGAATCTGTAGGGGAATCCCAGTAGGTCTGGGGCCAAGACTGAGATTCTGCATTTCTAACAAGCTCCCAAGCGATGTTGATGACGCTGGTCCATGGACCACACAAGAGTCCAGAGTGGACTTTTAGTATGCTGGATTTTCCAACACTTAAAATTTTACTCAGATGGAACACGATATAGCATGTGAAGATCAGGTCAGAAAACAGGCAGTGGTTTGCATCATACCTATAACACACCCTGTGTTCACTAGCCTGAACTCAGTCCTGTGCAATGCCAAAGGTGTCACCACCTAGCTGGTCATTTGCCGAGTGAAATCAAGATACTCATTTGTGTTGACACAGGAAGCAGCAGTCCTGGGATGTCTTCACACTCTAAATTCACATCTAAATTTCTTTCACAATCTAAAGAGGTTGGATTCCCTGCTTCATTCAGCAATTCTGTTTCCCTTTCTTGCCTATCCCTGTTACCAACCTGCCATCTTGATTACATATCAACTAGGCTGAATGACACTGGTGGCATTATCACCCAGTAGTTGCCCCAAGGAACTCAAAAGTGGGTTTGGAAGCATTTAACTGTTGTTCCAAATTGTGTGTTTCCTTCTGTTATGTTAAGGAGATGCAATCACCAACCACCCTGAACCAGCCCAAACCTCACCACAAGGGCTACGCCTATGACCTTTGCCTTAATTTTAATGCTAAGATCTCTCCAGGAGGATTAGGCCTTATTACCATAACCTGCAGTGCATGAGGATGTTTTTCAACTGATCCCGGGCAAGCAAATACCCACCTCTCCCTTTTGAATATTCATTCCCCATCTGATATAAATGTCCCTGCTTCCCTTTGTTTGGAGATGCCATGAGTCTGGAAATGATTCCTCACGGTCTCCTATTTGCTGCAAATATACTTTACTTTGTGAGACAACTTATTTCTGGTGGAGACTCTGTTTTAACTCGCCAGGAAGGAACCCACTTGGTTTCTGTAACAGTATCTACTGATCCAAGCACTCATGGTAGGATGTATACAAGTTGGATTTTCTTAATCCAGTTGTTTGGACCACCTTTCCACTTGATAGCAATCCCTACAGATGGGATTTGGAATTCTATTGGGCAGCACATAGAACTCATTTAGCAGGAGAGCAATTCTAAGAAGGTGTAGCCTCTGAGATTTGGTTGAAGCTCTTAAATAAAAATGTCTTTCAATTTCATGATCACAGTGTTTGGATCAAGTGTGTTTCTTTCGCCATTAGTCTTCCATCTCAGAAGGCTTATTCTTTATAGCTTGTTACAAAAAGTGTGGTTCATAGAATAATAGAAAGATCCATCAATTGAGTAATAGGAAACTAGGTTCTGGCTCCAATTCTGCCCCTTAATTAGCTGGATGAGCTTGCATAAGACATGTTATTTCCCTAAGCTTCATCACTATTAATTATAAATGTGTTCCAGCTCCAACTTTTCTCCCAGATCAGACACCTCTTGATCTGAAATGCCTCCAGACCAGAGGTTGCTCACAGCAAGTGACCCACGCAATGGGAACAGCCCTGCAACCACACCCACTTCTACACATAGATCCTTGGCCACCACATTTCAGGCAGGAAGGAGCCCCAGAACATCTTATGCCAGCTCCTTCATTTACCCCTAGAGGAAACCACGGTCCTGGGAGGCAAGTCAACTCCTTCAAGGTCACATGGCTGGTCAAGGGCAGAGCAGGGAATAGAACACAAGTCTCCTAACTCTCATCCAATGGTCTACATGACAACCTGTGAACTCAAGAAGCCAGGCTTTGAGAAGTCACATCAGGATTAAAAGTTACCCCTCTGTGCTGGTTGCCATGGAGCTCCCTACAGGACAGAAGGTTCACACCCAAGCAAGGCCACAAAAAGTAACACGCACTCAATCTTCTTCACATTTCCCTGCAGCCCTGGCACATAGGAAGGGCTTTATAAACATTTGTTGAATGAAAGAATGAGTGGCTCCTTACATTTTCTCTTATTTCAGAGATGTATTTGTAGGTTTGTAGAGTCTCAGCATGTATAGCAGGGCTTTGGTGCCCTTCTCAAATTCCCTCAGCATTTATCTCTATACCCAAAGGCTGCTCACTGCAAACTGAGACTCTCCGAACAAGGGTTTCTTTTCTGATCACAAGATCATGATCAGCCTCAGTGCAGGTCATCCCAGAAGTGCTGGAAAGTGAGCATCCCTACAGCAGCCCTCAATCGATGATGGATGAGGAGTTGGTGGATCAATACCCCAGCTCCCTCACCCCTTGGGTGGGACAACTCTGGAGCATGTTCCACAGTGTTCCAGAGTGCCTCTGCAGGCTCAGGCTCCAGCTGCCCACAATGGTAACTGGCTTGATATCGCCCCCTTTGTTTCTTCCAACCTTTTCCTATCTTACTTCTCTACTCCCCTGTCAGCTTTTCCTGGAATCACTACCCAAACAATCGATTTGTGGCAAAATCCTTGCTGTAGGATTTGCTTCTGGGGAATCCAAACCAAGGCACGGGGGTATCAACTTGGTGGAAATAGAGCTTTCAAGGTGTCCCTTAAATTCTTTTTGATATGACAATTGAATTTTTATCTGACTCTGGCATAGTTTGGGTTTCCCCAAAGGCAGGCCCTGAGATAAAACTTGGGTGCAGGTAGTTTATTTGGGAAGCATCCCAGGAAGCAGAAGTGAGAGAGGGCAGCAGGGAGACAAGGAAGAGAAAGAAAGTCAATACAAAGTGTGCCCATGAGTGGGCTGCTGTGGAACGTTGTGGGCACAACCCCACTGGGGAACCCCTGAGAGGCTGTATGAAACACACCTGAGAATTATGCATTGGGGGGCAAGTCGCTGGGTGTTGATTCACTAACACCCCTCCTGGGGGCGTTAGCTCACAAGTTTCCCAGCATGCCCTGCAAGTAGGCCAAACACATCCTGGTGGTCACAGAACATCCTCAGACAGCAACACTAGAAGCTCTCAGTGTTTAGTAGAACTGACTGCAAGGGACCTCCAGGAAAGGAACAGTATCTGCCATAGACTCTGTTTGCAGGATGTTTACCACATTGAAACGCTGTTTTGCTCAGGAAATGATCATCTTGCTATCCTCAGAGACTAATTTGAGCCCCCCTAGTTCTGAGCTTGCCGTGTTTGGGCTTCCTTGAAAGGTACCCCTGAATTCCATCAGTGCCTAACACAAAGCTTCTAGATAAACTGAAAAGCAGTTGGGATGAGAAATGGAACCAGTAGAAGAAAAATGATCCTGAAACCCGACTACCCTAGTCATGCAACAAACCAAACTAAAAATGCTTGGTGGCCATGTCAGTTCCAGGTCTGCCACATCTTCAACACACTCTCCCAGAGGCCAGGCAGCTGTCAGGCTCATGGGACTGCACCGGCCCTTTCTTTGATGACTCCCTGTTCAGTGTCACCGAGACGGCCTGATCAGGGGGGCCCAGAGGTCAAGGCACTATCAGGAGTAAGGTTTCTTAAGTGCCATGTGTGAATCACCATCTGACACTGTTTATAGATCAATTTAGCCCCTTATTGACCATGGGACAGAAGTTAAAAGCATTGCTTTTGGAACTCAGATGTGTTAACTTCTGAAGCGATGTTTGAATTAGGGTTAAGAAGGGCCCAAAGTTTTGATCTGCTGATTGAAGAGGAAAAAAAAGAAAAGAATAAAAGAGAGGAAATGGACTAAAAAAATTTTTTTCAGAAAGGAAATCAGATTATTTTGACTGAAACCAAGAGACCAGCTTGTAATGAGTTTATCAACCTTGGGGTTGACATGCGATAGCTACAGAAGCGTCTGAATTCTGCAGCTGCCAAAATGTGGATGATCTATTCAGATGCAACTGCTGGTCCTTGAAGTCACTCACTGAAACAAGTAACTTCCCTTTTCAATAGATCAAGGCCAGAAAGGGAGCATCCTTTGGATTCAGATTCAAAGCAATTCATAAAAGTCAAATAAAGCAACATCTCCTGCCTGAAAGTTGCCCATTAGTGATGGAATTGTTGCACAGTAAAAAGACACAGACAAACATTCCACAACTCACGTTGCTGGAATTTGGCACTCATTCCCTGAAATGTCTTTGAATTCATAACACAAAAGATTAGCAAGTAAATTTCCCACACTTGAGTAAATCACGTGATTCCATGCCTATAATCCAAGTGTTACACAGTAGGGTTGAGAATTTTTAACTGATGTATTTTTTATCTGCTTATGTGGCATAATGGGAAGCAGAGGCGATTAAGATAATTAGATACGAATGGGAAACAGCTCTTCTGATTAGAACCAAAGACTGAGCATGCTGGATATTCAACACATGGAAATTGACGTGTGTGGCATGTTATGAACTGACACAGCCACACTTCTGCAATGCGATGATAATTATTACATTAGTGATGACCATGAGGCATGACAAGGTGCTGGGGCCCCCTTTGTACAATTCAGAAAAGAGCAAATGACATTCAATAGGGTTGGAAAAGTTTAATAGACTCTATTGTGCTCTAATTCTTTTAAAATTTACAAAGTGAATTAAATATGGGTTAACTCTCTATTAAGCTATATGACTGGTGAACCAAAGACTCGCTAGAAAAGAGTTCGCTATGTAAATTACCAGCCCAGTAATAAATAGACCAGAATCCTAAGAAAATTAATGAGATGATGTCTGCAAGCAAAATAACTAGAAAGAAAAAGTACTGTGTTAATACGAACTAAGACGTATTTATAGGCAACTGAAAGGATGTTTTAAAACCTTTTTGGACTCTATTCAGAATATTAAGAAGTAATAAAGACCTAGATCTTTTAATAGCGTCTGAATTAAATGTAATGTGGGCACAGATATTTCACAGGATCGAGATGTTTTCTCAATATGGCTTCGTACAGTCTTTGTGTCTCTTATAAATCATGTCATCTAAAACTCTTAGTTCATTTTGAGCTCTGGAAATAAAAATCGCAACTTTCATGTAACTGTTCAATAAATATTTGTTAGACATCAACAATGGTGTCCTACCAAGATACACATCTGAAGAAGTCCACATGGCCCTACCTTACCCAGACGGCAGGGATGCTTTCCAAATGATCAGGTAAGGAGAGTGCCCAGATGGTCTAAACATGTTTAAGCGCATGTGCGTGTGTGGCAGGGTGAGAGAGGAGGTGGCATGTATATCATAGCAGAAGGGGCTGGAACTGATCCTCTTTCAGGTTCTAGAGTAGTCACTGTGGTTCAATGGTATGAAAATTTAGAACGTAGACTTTAATAGCTATCAGAACTGCATTCTCTGAGAGCCACTAAGCTGTTCATTCTTAGATTGTTTTGTCAAGAATTAATTATTGAGCACTTATTAAGTGCCAGGAACTACTCTAAGTGCTGGGATTACATTAGGAAATAAGGACTGGGTTCCCGCTACCTGGTGTTACAATCACAGTAAGTCTGAAAAATCTTTAGAAACAAGTAGAGCTTCTGATTCTTCTTTTTTCCCACCACATCTTCATGACACACAAAGACCTGATATTGAATAAAATGCTTCTACGGCAATCCCATTTGAACTAGGCTGAATTCTCTTCCAGGGAAAATCATGTGGGTTGAGACTTGAGGAAAGTGAATTGTCTCATCTGTAGCAAGAAAACTTGCCTATTTGAGTGAGGCCTTGGTAACTCCCCTCTGTGCTTTAACTGATCTGTCTCAAAAACCAAGGTTAAAATGGCTTTTATTAGCGTTTCAGAGTCAGCGTTTTGAGACGAACTGTTGGGCCTGGGGCAAAATGACATGTACCAGGAGTAGCTGTTGAACCTGCCAGCCAAACACAGAATTTGCTGTTCCTGAATTTCACCCCACTTCTTGGCCTATTGAACCATTCTGCCTGCACTATCTTTTATCTCCTGGAAGGAAGCTTAGTTCCTTCATATTTCAAGAGGCCTACCCATACAAAAGTTAAAAAGACTCTGTAGGTGCACAGGCCCTCCTTGGGGAGGTAAACACAAAGAGGTAAAATAAGAATGTTGGACTAGGCGACATCTAAAGGTTCTGTCTTGGGATAAAAAATCTGCAATTCAATGAACTTATTAATCATCTACTTTTAGCAAGCTTTAGACCCTGTGCCAGTTACACAGATACATAAGACTCTGCCCTCAACAACCTCCTATAGAAATCTAAAAATGTGAGATGATACATCAAAGACAAAAAAGAAATGTAAGATGAAAATGTTATAAAAGAAAGGGAGAAGAAAAGGAAGAGAAATTATAAAAGGTAATGGTTCTCTCACACCAGGAAAACAAGTAGCTTGTTTACACCAAACTCTGCCATGTATTTATTCCTTGTGAGAAAATTAGCTCTTTGAAGTCACTGGGTACAGCAGACGTGCTTCTCTCGGCCCACCTGAGTTCACCTGCACTGGCAGTGGCCAGTTTTCATGCAGGCTGGCAGCTTCCCACTCAAGAGCAGGCGTCTCCTCGCTTCTCAGCATAATGGCTTTCTCTAGCACCCTAAGCATTTGCTCAGCCCCCGCACAGGGCAACCCAGAAGCACTAGAGGGTTAACAGCTCCAGGGCAATCCTCAACCAATGAGAGACGGGAGTTGATGATGCAGACCCAGGTTCCCTGGCATTGGGAGGTATGTTCCACATGTCTCCCAGTTGGGTCCCCAGCAGGATGGAGCCCCAGTGACCCACAGCAGTAACAGGCTCACTAACACAGCCTGTATTGGCTTTCTCCCTTCTCTGTCTCACTCTCCCTACTCCCTCGCCGTGCTTTCTGGGATCACCTTCCAAATAAACCACCTGCCTCAGGGTCTGCTGGTAGGGAAACCCAAACCCAGACAAAGGAAAGCAGTAATTTACCAACAGTTATTACTGGCCAAGTTTCCATCATCTCATCCTCATGTTTCCTCCTATAAAAGTCATTTTCTTCCTTCGTCAGCCCTCAATGATAAAACCTCAGCCCAAAGTCAGCATTATCTACAGAAAAAGTCGTGGAGTCTTGGCTGTCCCCTGAAATTCCTTTAACTTTCCTATAGACCTTCTTTTCTACCTTAATCATCTCTCTTATTCTGCTTTCCCAGTCCCCTCTTCCAGGTGCATCTCAGTATTTTAATGTAAAGTGAAATGCTAAGTGTCATATAGAAAATGGAGAAGTTTGGAATGATTATGCTGAAACATTTTTTCCCAAAATTGATGTGGTTTCCAATGATACTGAGTAATAAAAACAGCAGCAAGTAATATCATGGTTTCTTCTCATATTAGCCACTTTCTCTTTCCCAACTTGTCTTCACAAAGCTCCTTTTCCCTGTTTCGACACTTAAGGTTGACATGAATGCCTTACTCGGATTCAGCTCCCCAGTAGCATCAATAATATCAGCTAACATTTATTGAAAGTTTAACAGCACTTTAAGTCAAGTAACAACTTTCTCAGCATTCCTATTGTCTTCACCTCATCTAACAGATGAGGAAACTGAAGCAAAGTACCTTGTCGAAGGACATCCAGCTTCCAAGTGGCAAAAGTGGAATGTAAACTGAGGCAGTCTAGCTGATAACAGATGCTTCATTCCCATATTTAGTGGCCTCCCCTCAGGTAATGCTTATTGCTAGACAAATAAAAGCCTCCAGACCCTTGAATTATAGCTTTATTGTCTCAGAGGATAAAAGAAAGGGAAGACTGAATTGAAATAAAACAGCTCAAACCAGCATGGAGGGAAGAAAAGCTGGTTTGGACTGAGCTACTCCCTATAAATTACCACAGTTGCGAAGGGCGTAACTAGGTCTGTTTCAGGTCCGTTTGGGAAACGTGGTGAATATCGGCAAAGACACCCCAACCTGGGTTACGATGGCATCTTTAGCTAGATGTTATTAACAGTAAAGGCAACAACTCCCAGCTCAAGCTCCTCCAATGACCTCTGAAATCGTTGTGCTACCCCAAGCTTTGTGCTCTGGTCACTATTTCAGCTGTGTGGTATTTTGAAGAGCTGAAAGGACAGAGGCAGTTCTAGAGCAGAATCCACGTGATCACACCTCAGCGTTCAGTCCCCATGTCTCTAATCAAGCCCAAACGCCAAATCCTGTTTTAAAAATATATACACATTACGCCAGATTGCCTCTGTGGAAGCCACAATCTGTTTAGACTCATACAAGAAAATTGGCATTTGTCGAATTTAAAATGTAAGAAAAAATCCTTAATTACCACCTTGCTGGCATCAAATGGTGTAACTGTGGAATTTTTCCATCCTGACTTGCTTTGGGGTTAGCTAGTAAGGGTGTTAATTCACTTGTTATTTGCGTAACTAATCATTTCCAAGGCAGCTGTTAGTAATCCTGATTGCCTGCCTTCAGAAGAGATAAAAGAACGTGGGGAGAACTAGCGTAGATTTGGTTGAGTTTTTTGCAGATCTGCTTATACTTGTGTGTAACTGCTTCAAAACAAAAATGCAGGGCTCTGTATACATGCAATCATGGTAATGAGCAGAGAAGGAGAAAGAATGGAGAAAGACTAGGCCATGCTTACAATGTTTTACTCTTTAAGGAAGACAAAGAATGTCCACGACGTGACTGAATATCTGCCCCATGAGTGGGGCATCACTGCCGATGGCTGGAATATTTTTAAGGGAGGAAGGTATTCAAAATCCGCATCTGTACTCAGCAGTCTGCTGATCCTCTCATGGTGGGTGGCAAAAGTTGACAAAGAACCTGAGTCATTGAATAATTTTTGTTTGACAGTTCTGTAGGATCCTCTTCATGTGCATGAGGTTTATCCGCATAGTTCGATATAAACAAAAAGCTACAAGCACTTGAACTTAACAAGAAAAAAATATAAGCCCCTAGTTCTCCCGTTCAAATATCGCTTTCCCCATCTCTACAAATACAAACAGCTTCACATTAAGGAAAGTGAAGCTTCCCCATTCATTGCTCATGCATGGCACCATACACCTGTCATTATTCAACTCTTGGTTTACAAATATGCCACAGGACATTTGACAAGCTCAGAGCAAGCCATTTTGTTGATGGGAACGTTGAATTGCCTCTCCTTGTTTACTTCCAAGAATAGAGTGGCTCCATAAACAAGACCGGCTGGGAACACATGCAAATTTCCAATCAACACCTGTCTTTGAAAATTCACACGGTCTCTTGTCAATAGTCCAATTTACAGGGTATCAGGTTCCCACTTACCTTTGTTCACATCTAGTAATTAGCCAGAAAGACAATCTGTCAGTACTCCCACTGCTGTGTAGGGGAGGAAGCACCAAGTGCAGGTAGCTCTTAACCTTGCTCTTAAGTGCCATTGAGAATACTCCTCTTACACACCTCTGGGTGATGACGGTTCTACCAAAAAACAAAAGAATTGTTTCTTTTCTCAGTCTGCTTTTGAACTATAATTGGTTTTCCTGGTGTCATGACTTTCACCAAAAAATAATGACAATCCTTATGTAGTGTAATTATTCTTGTATCTATATGACATCTCTGCCTTCCATAAGCTCGAAGCACTTTCATAAGCATTAGCCCTATCTTCGCTTCCATCGTCACTGAGGTAGACAGAGACATATACGCAATCCTCATGTACAGGACAGGAACACAGAAACACTCTGAGGTTAAGTCAGTCGTCTGAGGTTGCACGATCCAGTTAATGATGAAGCTAGAGCTCTCTGCATTCATTTACTGTGCTGCTTTCGCTTCTCCCACTAAGATTCTAAAACACATACATAAATTAATCTGACACTTCTCTGAAATGCAGAATAATAATGGTTACTTAAGGCAGAAATAATATTTTACACTCTTACCATCTCATAACAATGCATATTGTTTAAGGGCCTTAAAAAATGTCCAGACCCCTTATTTCTAGATGAGTAACAAGTACAACTTGGAGGCTTACCACCAGTAGATATGTAGGGCAGGGTTGAGAGAGAGCAGAAGAAGGGGTAGAGGTACAAGTTTCCAGAGTGGTACCTCCAGCCTCTCTAAAGAAGGCCACTAAGCATATACTAACTATTAGAATTCAGGGACCATGCCAGACACTCTATGCCCGATCTCTCATTCAATCCTACATCAACCCGTAAGGAAGGTAACAGCCTCCCCCCTTTAGAAATGAGGAAAGTGAAAGTTGAGAGGTTAAGTTACTTGAAGAAGGACTCCAGCCAGGAAGTGGAAAACTCTAGGCGGTCTCACAAAGGAGATGACCTGCTCTGCCTAGAAGTCCTTAGAAAATAATCGGCCTTCAATTGTGAGTAAGGCAGAATGATGGGTCCAGATAAGCGACCTTGAGTGCATATATTAAGTTGAATCATAGGAAATTGCTGATAGTCACCTGCTTTCAACCTACAAAAACAGATAATTCATATGACTCAAACTATTACTTTGGGGGTCCCTGAGATGTAACTGGGGGAAAAAAATTCTCAAAAGTATTAATACTAAGGGTAAAGTCAGACATTGCCTTTGAAAGCACAACCGAGGACTTTAGATGAAAAGGAAGGCTGGATGGAGAATTGTAATTCAAAAAATGCAGCAGTTCATATTAAGCTTAGAGAGAAAGGGTGTGTTCCCACCACTGGAGCAGAAACTTCCTTTCCCAAGCCCTTCTAGGATTTTGCCCTTCCCATTCATCCTTTCCGATCAAATTCATCCTTTAGGTAAACACAAGAGGGATTAGAGACCTTTAATTGGCTTTGAGGAAGAAACGGTAATCTGAGATGCCTGGGCAGGAACTATCTTGTGTCTTGTGGGAGAGAAGCAGGGAGAAAAGAGGAAAGGAAATAATCTGCAGCTTGACAGGCTGTTCCCAGCCAAAGAAGAGAGCATTCAAGAACACACAAGATTGTTAAACCATTCGCCCAAATTTGGCCTTGAGCTATGAGCATGCCATCTTGGATTTCTTCTTCCATCACAGCTCTTCCTGTGTGAAGTAGAGAAGGTCAACGGCTTCCCAGAGTCCAGATCAGTGATATTCACACTTTAGCATGCATCAGTATCACCTGAGGTCTTGAGGGGGGTAGAGTAGGGGACCCCACCCCCAGAGATTCTGATTGATTAGGTCTGCCATGGGTCCTAACAAGTTCCCAGGTGATGCTGATGCTGATGGTCCAAGGAGCACATTTGAAGAACCACTAGCCTAACTTCCAGCTATGTGCAGTTGCACTGCATCTTCCTGTCATGCAATGCAATTACCTGGGCCATACCTGCATATATGGAAGCCACACACGATACAAGGAGGATAAACCACAGAGACGGTGTTGCCCAAGGGATTGTGACAATAGGCGCCATAATAGGCTTTGGTGCAAACCAAGTTGCAACACAGCTGACTCTGTGGGATTTGTATTAATAATAAAATCTGACAATGACTGACTACTTCATATGTGCGAGGCAGTAAGTCAAGTCTCCATCCATATTATCTCTGAGATAAATATATTGATATTACCCCTGTGTTATAAGTGTAGACTCTGAGCCCCATTGGGTTAAGTCTGTAGTCACTCTCCCAGAGAAAGGGGGAGCTGGATCTAGAACCCGTGACTCTCTGACTTAACCACAAGACATTGTCCTTCCTGAACTGCAGAAACACGAGATCAGGAAACGAGGGGTCCGCCTCCTGTGTTCTTTGACAAAGAAACAAATATGGGTGAATGGGAAGCCATAGCTCTTTCTTTGCTCTACTTTCTCACATCTTCTCTGGGTAATGCAAACGTTCCCCTCCAGCCCACTTTCTCCTGAACCTTACCTGCTAACACATGAAAATGCTTCCTGCATTAAAGTGCAGGAGACTGGCGAAGGGGTGCCCTGCTACCAGAGGTGGTGTCTTAAATTTACTTATCTTCTTCTGTTGAAACAAACACCTAATTCCTCATGGGAACATCCTTGGTGTTTGGGGACTCTGGCCCCAGAAATGTTATCATGGTTTGGGGCTCCAAGGGGAGTTGATTGCAAGAGGTGCAACACCTTAAACAGACAATCTTCTTGATTTTATGACACCCAATTCTTGCATTGTCTATTCTATCTCTTTGATGTTGGGGGGCAGGAGGTGGGAGAATGGAGCTGCAGACATACCAGGCTCTTATCAGAACAGAGGATTGCTTCATTGTTACTGCTCTGGCTTTGATGTGCTACTTAACTAGTCTCATAACTTGTTCCTTCACCCTGTAGTTCCTACTTTATAGCTTAATCCTGGACCTAGCTTCCAGAGGCTGCTTGCCTGGGGCTACAAGCTCCTAGGGCAGGAGTTGATGGAGGTTCCCCATAGGAAGATGCTGAGCTTTTCCCAGGAGCTGGGCATTTGGCATACCAAGTTCAGGTGCGACCTCCTAGACCATATCAGTGGCTAGGGACAGATCTTCTGGAATACTTGCCACACAATGGCCAATCACCTTGGAGTCACTAGGTTCAGCAGAGTGATGTTGGATCGTACTTCTGCCCTGACTCATCCCTTTGTTTTACTGGACTAAAATACACAGACGTGTGGCCACATATCTCCTTCCGGTGACACAGATCCTACTTTCGCTAGTAATGCATTAGGCCCAAACCAATTACCCTTCGTACTGACCATTTTCAAACCTGTTCAAATATTTCCACATCAAAATTTCACATACTGGGGCCAGCGCGGTGGTGCAGCAGTTAAGTTCACACGTTCTGCTTTGGCGACCCAGGTTCACTGGTTCGGATCCCGGGTGTGGACATTCCCACTGCTTGGCAAGCCATTCTGTGGCAGGCGTCCCATATACAAAGTAGAGGAAGATGGGCACGGATGTTAGCTCAGGGCCGGTCTTCCTCAGCAAAAAGAGGAGGATTGGCAGCAGATGATAGCTCAGGGCTAATCTTCCTCCTCCTCCTCAAAAGAAAAATTTCACATACACTTTGACCTATAAATGACATTTCTAGATATTTATTCTACAGATATACTTGCACGTATGCAAAATGAGGTATAACAGAACCGCCTGTAATAACAAAATGTTGGAAAAAAATCTAATCCACAGGTAAGGAACCAGCTAAAAAATTATAAGTAATCCATACAATGGAAGAATATGCAATCATTAAGAAGGATGAGGCAATCTACCTGTACTGATATGAAACAAATCACCAAAAGGTACTGTTAGAGGAAAAAGACAAAAATAGAGAATTTTATATATAATATGGCCCCATTTGGGTGGAAAAAAAGAAAAGGATATATGTATACACACACACACATATGTGTCTATATGTGTGTGTGTGTGTGTGTGTATGTATATGATGGAAATAGAATATGTTTCCGGAATATCTCTGGAAGGAATCATAAGAAACTAGTAGGGTCGTTAATTGCTTCAGCATTGATATTAGATGATATGACCTAAGTGTTGTGGCATTTACTCATCCTCCCTTGGGGGACCTGGAGTTGATTTTGGACATCATTCCATGCAGCCTGAGGTAGATTCAAAACAGACAGGGAGTGATATGGAGCAAATCTCACATTTATCCTTGCCTCCTCCCTGCCACACATGGAAGACCTCCACCCCTCCCCAGGGTCCACGCCCGCCAGGGACGCCTCTGACCTCCACACCATCCCCTCCAGCTTCTATCAGTCCCCAGTTCAATATTCTACTGCAGAATTTTCCTACAGACACTGCTGGCTTTTAAAAAAAAGAAGAAGGGCCCGGCCCCGTGGCCGAGTGGTTAAGTTTGCTCGCTCTGCTTCAGCAGCCCAGGGTTTCGTGGGTTCGGATCCTGGGCGCAGACATGGCACCACCCATCAGGCCATGCTGAGGCGGCGTCCCACATGCCACAACTGAAAGGCCCTACAACTAAAAATATGCAGCTGTGTACTGGGGTGATTTGGGGAGAATAAAGCAGAAAGAAAGAAAAAAAAGATTGGCAACAGTTGTTAGCTCAGGTGCCAATCTTTAAAGGGGCTGGCCCCGTGGCCGAGTGGTTAAGTTCGCGCGCTCCGCTGCAGACAGCCCAGTGTTTCGTTGGTTCGAATCCTGGGCGCAGAAATGGCACTGCTCATCAAACCACACTGAGGCAGCATCCCACATGCCACAACTAGAAGGACCCACAATGAAGAATGTGCAACTATGTACTGGGGGGCTTTGGGAGGAAAAAGAAAAAAAAAAAAAATTAAAAAAAAAAAAGAAGAAGGGAGATGTAGATACAGTCAAGCAAAAATGCAAAATCCCAGAGGACTTTGGGACACGCGTGCAAAAGAAGGCAGGACCCTCACGTGAATGCAGTTGGACGGAAGGAACATGCAATGGCCGCATTTCCTAAACTGTGGAGTTGCTGGAGACCTTGTACTTCTGGGAACAAAATCTTCAGGAAAATACAGCAAGCCTATAATATTTTCTTTAAATAAAGTAATATTTCTCAAAACGTGCTTCTTAAATCGCGTGCACTCCCCACAGATTCTCTGCATACAGGTATTCAAACCCAGGCCCCAGGTATGTTCCTTCGCTTTTTTCACTGTTTGCCTGCTGGGTGCGTAGATACAGCACCATTTGTTGGTGCACCACTCTGAATTTAGCAGGCACCAAAATCACAGTTCTTTTAGAACCAGAAGGGAAACTAGAAATTGCAACTCAGGGAAGTAAAGGGATTTGCCCAGGGTCCTGTAATAGCATCGTGAGATGCAGAATCTTTGAATCTTTCTCTCATAAAACTTCTACTGGTCTCTCTCTACTGGCTCCTTTGCTCCAGCAGGTAAGTAAACTCGTATTTCCCTCCTAACCCTCCCTCACCTGTTACCTACAACCTCTTTTAAGCCACTGTCTTCTATGTCTTCTCTCCAACAAGCTTCTGGATTGTTCCATCTACACTCACTGTCTCCTCTTCCTTTGCCAGTCTCCTTACCCTGCTACTCAGTTTCCACCCCCACCAGTCCACAGAAATTCTCTCCCTAAGAGCACCTGTGACCTGTCATCAGCAAACCTTATAATAAAGCCATTTTTGTCCTTATCATAAGAATCTCTCTGCATACATGACACCCTTAGCACTTGCTCCTTCACTGTGTTCCACAAATGCGCTTGCTCCTGGTTCTCCTTCCACCTCTTACTGCTCCCTCACATTCTCTCCTTGGCAGAATCCTCCTCCTAACCCCACTCTTGGAATGCTTGTTCTCTGTCTCCCTCTTGTCTTACGAAACACAATTTCCTGGGCTCATTTATTCCTATTCATTTTATTACCACCTAGGCACCAATGGCTTCCAAATGTCTTATCTTCAACTTTAGTTCTTTCAATGATCTGGAACCCAACCTCCAACTTCTTATGGACTATTATAAGAGGAATACCATTCCTCAGGCACATCAAATTCCGCATGTGCAAAAGTCTGAATGCATCATCTTTCTTCTCCCCCAACCCCACTAGTGGATTCCCTATTTTGACAGACAGTAACGTCACCCTCCTAGTCACCGAAGGCTGGAGTCATAGAGTCATCTTTAACTGGCACTTCTTCATAAATCTCAAATCCCATCAATCACTAAATCTTGATGCCTCCATCTCTGAAACACCTTTCTAATCTCTGCCATTTTCTCCATTCCCAGGGCCATTATCTTAGTGTAGGTCATTACTACTGCTCAATATTCTATCGCAGTAATGCCTTGGCTGCTGTGCCTGCCTCCAATCTCTGTCCCTTCTAACCCCTGCCATTCAATAACTCTGCCTTTTTTGTCGAAGTCTCTTTGATGACTCAGAGTAAACTTGAGATAAGAGTCTAAGCTCCTTACATGATCTACAAGATTCTCCTGATCTTCCCTTTCCTACTTTTCCAGCTTCATCTGCTTCTCCCCCACCTCCATCTATACTCATTATCCCCCAAAGTCCCAACGTACACCCCACCATCCTGTGTGAAATGTCCTATTGTTTCTGCCTGTCATGCCCTCACCTACCTCGTCCACCTGCCTGACTTCTATCCATTCTGCAAACTCAGCTCAATGATACCTTCCTCTGGAGCTCTCATCATAGTCTTCCCCGAACCAATTCCAGCAGAGTTAGCTATTGTCTGTCTCTACCTCCGTGATCCCCTGTGCTTCCTTTTATTTTTAATTTTTCACTCTGCACTAAAAATTAGGGAAACTTCTTTCTTTTTCAATTTATCTTTTCTCTTACAATTGTAGCTCCTTGAGTATAGGGACTATTTTCACTTCTCTTTCTATCCCTAAGGGCTATGTAACGTCTATCACCCAATTACCCAGTTCCTGATAAATTATTAAAGATTATGATGTTATTCTTCTGGATTCTAGAACAGTATTCTTTATACTACACCTAAAATAATAATGGATGGATTGATTAAGAGAGAGATCTCAACAGTCAACTGTGATCTGTAAAACATGAGATTGGTTTTCGCGCTCTACAGAAATGTTAACTGGGGCTGGCCCCGTGGCCGAGTGGTTAAGTTCGCGTGGTCCGCTGCAGGCGGCCCAGTGTTTCGTTGGTTCGAATCCTGGGCACGGACATGGCACTGCTCATCAAACCACGCTGAGGCAGCGTCCCACATGCCACAACTAGAAGGACCCACAATGAAGAATATACAACTATGTACTGGGGGGCTTTGGGGAGAATAAGGAAAAAAAATAAAATCTTAAAAAAAAAAAAAGAAATGTTAACTATACAAATCTCCCATGTTTCTAAAGACCTGAAGCTGGAACTGTGTTCCAAGAACTGATTTAATTATTATTTCATTGTACCCTAAGAATTAGGTTATTCATTCAAGTATTTATATATATTGACTTCTTATTCTTTGTTAAAGCTGGAGATGCCCCTTCTACCTAGATGAAATTGCTGAGGTTAGTTTCAGGGATGACATCTTTAAAAGTTCTCAGATTTTTTTTTTTTGAGGAAGATTAGGCCTGAGCTAACACCCACCACCAATCCTCCTCTTTTTGCTGAGGGAGACTGGCCCTGAGCTAACATCCATGCCCATCTTCCTCTACTTTATATGTGGGACTCCTGCCACAGCATGGCTTGACACGTGGTGTGTAGGTCCACACGCAGGATCTGAACCGGCTAACCCCGGGCCGCCATAGTGGAACAGGCAAACTTAACCGCTGCGCCACCAGTCTGGTCCCAACAGTTCTTACTTTGATTGCAATTTGTAACAACTACTGCACTTCTAAGAGTCTGATGGTTCTCATCAGCAGAATTCCTCAGCTGACTGAGGGTTTGTCCAGAAATACCCCTGTCCTTGAGAACACCCTCAACTGTCTGTCAAGACACAGAAGAAACACTTTGAATAGATCTCTCATTCCACACCATCCCATCTCCTTCCACTCTCCTTCATTTGATGATGAAATGTGGGAGTCAGCCAGCCTGATAAATCATGTTTAGATTTGCTGGAAGTTTGCCACATTTTCATTTCCAGATGTTATTCCACTGGACCAATTTATAGGGGAGACTGCTTTAGAGTAAGATATTTGGGGGCCTAAATAATGAATCCCATCCAAATACAGACCAAGATGAAATCATATTATAGCAAACTTAATCGTGAAACAAGTAGAAATTGCCTGCAAAGAGCCTGCTGAGCTCCAGAAATTAATTTGTACACAGATTTGTTTCGAACTGAAAGTTTATTTTCCCAAAGAAGCTAAGTCACACATCATGAATTCCTTCTCCAGCCTGCTTTTAATGGGTATTTAATGCTCCTTCCATTCAACTCTGATAGAATTGAAGAATTCGTCTGCCACATCCAACACCATGTATGTGAGCAACAACGTGACAAGTCCAACTTCCAACGAGCAAAGTATCTGATTTTCCCACAACCCTTGCAGAGGGAGAAACCGTGTTTGAGGAGGATGGGGTGGAAACCCCCCAAGACAGGGCAAAGGGGAGTTTGCATGAGCTCTAGACCGCTGGGCTGGAGAAGCTGTTCCCTGCAGCCACTCACATCCCAACCGGGCATTTGTACTTCAGGAGGCGGTGCATAGAACTAAAAGGAAATTCCACAGCATCAGACAGACCCAAATTGAGGGACATTCCACAAAATAACTGGCCTGTATTCATCAAAAATATCATGAAAGACAAAGAAAGACTGAGAAACTCTTCCAGATTAAAAAAGACTAAAGATACGTTAACTGAATGCAACATGTGATCCAGGATTTTCTTTTGCTGCAAAGAATATTATTGGAACAACTGGGGAAGTGAATGAGGTTTATAAACTAAATAATAGCACTATGTCGATGTTGATTTCTGATTTGGATAATGGTACTACTGTTACACGAGAGGGTCCTTGCTTTTAGGAAATATGTTGTGAAATATTTAAGGGTAGAGAGGCCTCGTGTTTGCAACTCATCCTCAGACAGTTCTGAGGAAATATATATATGCAAGAGAGAGAGTAGAAGGGAGGAGGAGAGAGAGAGATAAAATTGGAAAAACACTGAATGTGAATGTGAAGCATATATAGTAATTCTTTGTATAATTTTGCAAGTTTTCTATGAATTTGAAATT
Organism: Equus caballus; assembly: GCF_041296265.1. Lineage (NCBI taxonomy): Eukaryota > Metazoa > Chordata > Mammalia > Perissodactyla > Equidae > Equus > Equus caballus. The sequence continues at coordinate 13,908,546 of NC_091705.1, forward strand.
ATGTTAAAATAAAAAAATTTAAGGAGATTCCACCGTTTTTTGTAATTCTCAGTCACGTGGTCTTGGAGGCTTAACGTGCTTTTTAAAACTTCTTCAGGTGAGCAATGATTGAGCGATTCTACAAGGCCTCCAAGATGTGAGGCCGCCCCTCTGAAAGGATCTTTGCTTCTGGTTCTTCTCTGCTGAGCTGGCTCTTCTGTGCCGGGAGGGTTGATCCAGCCGTCTCCAAAGGACCTGCTGTTGACAGTTTTCTGAACAGAGCTTCCCACTCTGAAGGCATGAGCAACATCAACATTTTCACCCAAAACTTTGGTTGAGCTGTTTAATTTGGCTTTCCTTAGTTTTATTCTGCTATGCTTGGATAACTGTGTGGGTTTATTTACAGCTTTCCCTATTGTCTGAGAATGTGGCTTTGAGACAGTGTCATGAGCCATTTCCAACATGGACGCTAATGATTTTTTATGATACTTAGAGCCGCTCCTGGGTCTCTCTCCTCCTCTTCTCCTGTAGGGTCATCTGTGTCACGGGACTTGGGTTGGTCCTCTTCTTTCCAAGCAGCTCACCGAGACCATCTCCCTTGGCCCTTCCTTCCAGCAGCTGTCACGGTGAAATGCTTGACATGGCCCTGCTCAGGCTTGTCCATGTGCCAAAATCAACATACAAAACGTACTTCTGGGTTTTTTAGAGCTGACCCCAAAATATCTATTTACCCAGACGTTGACATTCTCATGAGTAACGGGCAAAGCTCCGAGGACACACTGTTGGTGGCAGAGTGGAATTCGGAATCCCACTCAGAATTTTGGAGTTGGACAGGGCCTCAGAAATTGTCGATTCCAAACATCTCATTTTAGGGTAAGGAAAATGGGGCTGCAAGCAGTGAAGAACTTGCCCATCAAAACCAGCATTAGAACCCAGGTACTCTGTCTCCCGGATCAGTTCCTTCTGACTCTACCAAAGGTGTGAATGCACTTGGGTGAAATCGCCCCAAGAGCCTGAGTTATTAGGTGGGTAATGATGAAGGCAGCCTCCCAAATACGTACTTTGGGATTGGAGACAACATTTCCAAATCTTTTTTCAGACTCCTACATGAAGAAACCTCAAAGCCAGGATTCCAGCCAAAAACAATGATTCTCAAGTCCCTATGAAATCCTGGATGGATGTTTAACTGGGCAACGTACTAGCTGACTCCTGTGGCAGATGTGGGCCTCAACAGAGCTCCAGGGCTGACACTTCAAAGGGAGCGGATGTGTGTGTAAGTCTGAATCACATGCAGTAGGCCATTTGCTCTTATCTACAGGATGAGTGAGCACGAGAGAAGATGAGGGAAACTTCTGAGAAGTAATGCAGAACGATATGCCCCCTATTAACTTGATTCACACATTTCTCACAGATTACAGAAAAGCTTACAGAGAAACTTCCAGAAAAATATACTGGAAAAGGGACATTTTGCTTTCTCTCAGATCCTAGTACTAACCAGGACAAACAAAAGTATTAACTCATTCAGTCATTCACTCTCTCAATCATTCAATCACTCATTCATTTGTTCATTCATACGACAAATAATTATTGATTTCCACTGGTAGTAGGTGTTATGATGGACTACAGTGAGGTCCCCACCCTCAAGAAGCTCATAGTTCTAATCTCCTTAATATATAAAGAGCTGATATAAACAGTAAAAAAAAAAAGCAACCCAGTAGAATTATGACAAAAGAAATGAATAGGCAGTTCACAGAGAGAGAAATGCAAAGGCTGGCTAAACAGACAAAAGGGTGCTCACCATCTCTAGGCATCAGGGAGATCAAATTAAAAGAATAAGATACCATTTTTAGCCATCGAGTCAGTTAAAATTTAGAATACTGATAATATCCAGTGTCTGAACTGAGATAGAATTTCAAGAGAACAATTTGGCAGTAGCTGTCGAAAATTTTTAATATGCACACTGTTTAGCCCTGTATTTCAATTTGCAAGAATCCATCTTGATTCCTCCTCTTTCCACGCAGCATTCCTTCCCCCTTTTAGTAACAGGAGCAAGACTAACTCTGGGGAATCATTCTCCTTCTCCATTTCCAGTCCATGTCACAAAGGAGCACGTGCCTAGACCTCGCCAATAAAAGCATCACATCCCTCCAGCCACAATAATTGGTTCAGGGATGAGCATGTGAGTCAAGGTGACACAATTTGGAGACTTTTCCTGGAGCTATTGAAAGAAAATTGCCCTCTATTTTCCAATGGATTTGGAGTTTTGAGAATCAAAGCCTCAAGCTACTGGCAGCCCTTTTGCTGCTGAAAAGAAAGGCCTTAAGAATGGAGCAGCATGGAGAGCAGGTCCCTGTGATACCTCTTGAACCCCTGACAGCTGACACTAAAGCCAGATCTACTCTCTCACCAATAAATTTGCTTTTTTTAAAATTTTTTTTGAGAAAGATTAACCCTGAGCTAACTACTGCCAATCTTCCTCTTTTTTGCTGAGGAAGACTGGCCCTGAGCTAACATCCGTGCCCCTCTTCCTCCGCTTTATACGTGGGATGCCTACCACAGCATGGCTTTTGCCAAGTGGTGCCATGTCCACACCCTGGATCAGAACTGACGAACCCCAGGCCGCCAAGAAGCAGAACGTGCAAACTTAACCGCTCCGCCACCGGGCCGGCCCCTAAATTTGCTTTTTGATTAAAATAGTTTGGGTTGTGCTTTCTGTCGCTTACAACTAAAATGTCCAAGCAGGAACACTCAGCTGCAGGATGACTAATACATGTGTACAAAGAATTATGTATACAGATAGTGATTGCAGCATTTTTTATCACAGTGGAAAAAGTGTCAGAACCCTAAGTGTTCATCAATAGGAGAAATGTTTAATTATAGTACATCCAACCTATATTGTGGAATATAAGGATATCATATTATCAAAAAAATAAAAGCAAATCGCTGTACAATATGTATAATATGATTTCATTCATGTGAAGAGGCTGTAAGTGCGTGTTCACATGTATGTATCATTATGTACATATGTTGGTAAATGCATTTACATTTGTATAAATGCAAACATACATCTATAAGTATATGGATATGTAGTGATACTTTTAAATGTGAAAGCACAGATATAAAGAAAACGGTTGGAAGTATACACACAAAGTAGTGGTTACTTCTGGAACGAGGAGTAAACGAGGATGGGAGAGAGAAGGGAGGGGAAAGGTGACGACGGAGACTGACATTTTATTCTTTATTTTCTTATATCATTTAAAATATTTGAAAAAGAAGGAAAGAGGAATCCAGACACAATTAATAGTACATGCAAAGGCAGGATAACACTGAAAAAACCCCTGAAATGTCTTGGGTTAGGTTCCTCCAAAAGCCAAGCCTAAGATAAGGATTCCAGTGCAAGTAGTTTATTTAGGAGGTGATTCCAGGAAAAGCTGGTACGGAAGTGGGAAAGTGAGGCAGGAAAGAAAGGAGGTGAAAAAACGGTACCACTGAGGGTAACTGGAGCTTCATCCTGCTGGGGAACTTTGTGAAACAATATAGAACATGTGCCTCAGGTTGTCCCACCTGAGGCAGGAGGGAGTTGAGGTATATATACACCCATTCTTGAAAGCCAGTGTTGAGAGACGCTTCCAGAGGCCCTTAGTTCCTGGCTTTTCAAGGCTTCCCCACACATGGGGAAAGTGGGTTCTGGTGGTCAGAGAGGACCTTGGCCAGAGAGCATCAAGTGCTGGCAGTTGGAATTTGGACCAGCATGTCTAAAAATGTTGAAGGTCAAGGGAAAGTGCATAGGGCGCAGAGATGGTTGCTTTGAGTGTATTCTTCCAGGACGGACGAGGAGCTCAGTGTAGATGAGGAACAGATGGTGTTGGGAGAAGTAGAAGAGACCTGTGAGGTCAGGGTGAGGCTGAGGGAGTGGGTCAGTGAAGAGGTTTTTTTCTACCATATTAAGAACTTCTTGACAATGGGAAGCTGTCAGTGTACGAAAGGAGCAGAACAATAAGATCTGAGTCACAGAAATTCATTTTAGAACAGCAAGTCTAATTGTGGAGGTCTAGTTGTTTTCAAAACATTGACGTGTAAAGATCCACTACTGTGTGTGTCACAAGTAACACTCATCCTTTCAACAAATATCTACTGAGCATCCACTGTGAATATCTAGTGGACCCTGGGAATATGTTTTTAATAAGTTTTTTAACCCAGAGTTTTCAAGTGATTTTCCTTAAGGAAATACAGATAATTCTCTAATCATCATGGGATATCAGTCTATATGCAGTCCCACATGTTCGCTTGCGTGGGAGCATGTACGAAAGGAGCCACTGCCGTGGGGTATTGTGCTAGTCATAGGTGTTCCCCCAGAATGTATCTTACAACTGGGGACCATCTGTCAGCATCAAAATTGTTAAGAAATGTTATTTTTTAAAACGAAGTGAGATAACAAACAGGATAATTGGGAAGATTTTTTCCAGACATCCGGGAAAGAGATAATAGTCTTTAACTGAGTCTGAATTTTCAAGCATTGAAGGGAGAAGACGAATCTGGGCTGGTTATTCCCCACTTGTTGCTTACCCCACCAGGTCCCTTTTGCTCCCATCTTAGGGCTTTCTGTGCCCCAGGAGCCTGACCTCTATGGCCTACAGCACTAAACTGCTTTGCCCTCTGATTTTTGGTTGGTCTTTGCCAATGGGAAGAACTGATGGGAGACCAGAGGATGGGAGGAGGGAGAGCGGTCAGGACAGTTCTTTGCGCTGCTCCCCTCCTGCCTCATCATAGTTCTGACAGTGGCTGCATTGCAGTTTCAGCTCCCAATGGGTGGCTATTCTTCCAGAGTTTCCAGCCCACATATCAAGGTACTTTTGGGAATTCCACTGCTGCCTTTGCCCCTTATTTCCTAGGGTGTTTACAGTAGCCCACAGTTGTCCCTGGGTCTTTCATTATTCTTTCTTAACTTCCTCATCCTTACTCTGTAAGTGGACTCTTTCATTAACCTTTCTGCCATTCAGCCCTTTGAGTGCTTCCTGCAGGAACTATATTTTCTACAGAGAATAAAAGATTGTTTCCAAGGTTACTTGGTTAGATTTCATGATCAGTTGGATGTGTGCATGGGAGGTTGGGCAGAAGAAAACATGAAGATTCCTCACGCTCTGGCTCAAAAAGCAAGGCAGGTGATGAAGCCGGAGAGTCACATAGGAACCAGCAGCAAGTGGAGAGGCAGCAGGAGAAAGGAGTGGGCGGGGCCATTCACAGGTGAGTTAACATTGTGGGTATGTTGACTTGAGTCTCCAGGTGGAGATGCTGCCGTTGGGATATAGGTGTTGGAGTTGGAGCTGAGGAATGGAATTGATTTGGAAGAATGGAAAGCCGCAAAGGAAACCTCAGGCGAAACACCTCTGTCCTTCTTCTTCTGCTTCTGCTTCTCCCTCAGTCCCACCGCACTCCTCCCTCTTCCACTCAGATTCTCCACCCAAGGTTACCCTCCCAGGATAATACTGCATATTTTCAAACCTCCCCCTTTTCCATCATCAAAGACTTTCTAGTTTCCAGTCCCTCAGAGGCCTGAGTACTGTTTTCCAAAAAGACAATGAACTCCTCTGACAAATTACTTCCTCCTAACGTAAAAATGAACTCACATTACTATTTCAAGGGAGGATTTGCACATTTCAAAGAACCATGGCTGCATCACCAATTGGACAATGACCGAAGACCTTGTTTCTCAAAATAGGATCCTCCTCCTCCCGAGGAGATGAGACATTGTTCCGGGGAGTGTTCAGGGCTGCAGGGAAAACATGGTCCATCTTCCTGGAACGTCAGTTTTACTCAAAGATTCGAGGATGGGTGACATGTTTAAATTAAATAAAATATGAACACATTATGGAAAGGATGCAAAATTCCTAGCAATTTTTAAGATAAAACATAAGCCTCCAAAGCATTCTCCGCCAAAAGGTTCACATTGAATTTGACCTGCTTGTAAGGGTACTTGGTGGGAAAGTCGAGCGAAGTCACTGCTTCTCTGGACCATGCCAAAGATGGGAATTTCTGGACATTGGAGGGAAAATATTTTAGAGCCAGCAAGACTTACGATACCCCCATAAATCATGCCTCTTTGGCCCACCCAGACACCATATACCACAAGCCTGTGCCTTAAATGACAGTTCCTTGTTTAGCTGCCTTCTCTAACTTTGGAACTTGGTGCATAAAATACCTTTCAGATGATGTAAATCCATCTACCACAAGCTTTCTTTAGGTTTTTCTGTTGTACACTGTTTTAAGTGTAACATATTTGCTTTCTTCCTGCAGAGAACATATCCTGGTTCCAGAAAAACCTTCCAAGGGAGAGGGGAAAAAAATGCATACACCAACTTCTTGAAACATTTGGCACCTGCCGCAATCACCAGTAAATCTAAACTGGACAGCTTGACATTTCCTCAAACAAGACCCCACCTCTCAAAGAACGTTTGTCCTAACTTGAAAAACAATAAAAGCCCAGCTGATAGAAAGCAAAACATGTCCCCTTGTCTAACTGGAGAAGCAAAAACAGAATAATTGCCTGCTTAGGCAGCGATCTGAAGCATTCTGCAGTCTATGAAATATTAAGATCCTGTTCAAATGGCATCAGTAATAACTTTCAATAATCTTCAAATTGGAAGAATTTATACATTATCCCAACAGTCAGCTTTCTGAAACCTACCTGTCCAAAGAAAATTGTACTCTGATCTTCTTAGCACTGTATATGCCTGAATGAAGGCTGTGGAACTCATTGCATCCTTTTTTACTTTGTAAAAACACAGTTGTCAGTTCCGGCCTTAGAAACAATTCAATTTATAAACAATTTAATGGAGGTTTCCTGTCTCCTCCTTTCCCCTTTAACATGGAGCCTTCCTCCGTTGTTTCCAAAGGAGAAATTAGCTTCCCCACCAAGCCCCCACTCCCCCAGGCCCTCCTCCCTCTCACTACTCAACGGCTGCCAAGTTCTTCCAAAAGGAGGAGGACAGGATATGGCAGAGTCTCTACCAGTTTCCCAATCCATTGAGCTGTCTCGCAAAGGGTTGGAAGTTCGGGCCTCAGCAGCCTCCGAGCACTTTCATTCCAGTTCAGCCACTTGGGGAATCCAATAGGCTTTTATGACGGCCTGGGAAGATAACCATCCCTTGGAACACTGTTCTATAAGAAAAACGCGTCCAAAGTTCCAAGGAACTTTTGGAACAGAACGTTTTCACAGGATAGGACTTCTGTGATCTACATAATATGTTAGAGGCTTACACATGGTTTCCATGGGCCCACAAAATTTCATGGGAGTCCCCTAGCAATGTCACCAAAAATTAATCTAGGGGCTTTGGGGAATGGCTGGGCAGACCATCCACTTGCTTAAAGCACAACAAAGTGGGAACAAAAAGTTCATTCCTTGAATTTGATTTTTGTTATTTTATGAAGTATTAGAAATAGTCATATTGGGGGAAATTAGAATTTTTTTGGACTTCCTTCTTTCGTGGTTTGATATTGTTGTTTTGAATTCTATATGGGGGAAGCAAGTTTAAGGCCTTTTAACAATCTTAAACAGGACTCAATACTAGATAGAGAAAAAAATCAGTATTTGTGGCAACATCTACCTTGGCTTTGGCACTAGATGGCTAACATCTGGGTGTCCACTTTCTTATAAGTTGGGTTTGCCTAAGGATTCCTTCCGGTTTAATATTTCATGGTGTCAATCGTTCCTCTCCTGCCTTCATGCATGGTTCTCCAATGGGGACCTCCTGCCCTGGATGAACCTGTGCCAAGATTCCTCCCGGTTTAGCTATAAACACAGCTGTGCCTCCTGGATCCAAGAATTGACATCCTGAGAACCTGCCGATGCAGCAGATAACATGGAGGACCTCAGAGATACCATCTATGAACCTCAGTAGACAACATCTGCAAACCTCCCTGTGACCACTAGCGATCCAATGTCAACATTCACAGTATCCCAAGTTAGACAATCATGGAATGCCATCTACCAGAGGCCAAACAGTTGGCAAAATTCTCCTGATTTGTCACACCACAAAAAATCTTAACATTGACATTATTTTAATTCCCTTCTATTTTAGAAAACAGGTAGCAAGACATCGTAGGTTTTGAAAATGGAAAGGTCAATATCTGTCAGTTCCTATAAGAGAAAACATTTGTTAATGCTTTTTGCTGTCTTTGTGCTTCTTTCCTCTCTCTGTCTCTCTTGCTCTCGCTCTCTCTCTCTCACACACACACACACACACATACGCACACACACTCTCACCATCCTTCCACTATATGCCAAAGGTCTTCTTTCAACAGTCAAAGCATGTTGATCATAAAGCCAAGTCTTGCTTGGCAGGGAGGTTTTGATTCCAAGGAACTTTAGATTTAAAAAACTTGCTAAGTCAAAACAGTTAGCGGGAGCTTTGGAATCAGATAAAACAGGGTCAGTAAAACATGGCCTTTGGGCCGGCTCTGGCCCACAACCTGTTTGTGTACACCTATGAGCTAAAAATGGTTTTTATGTTTTTAAGTAGCTGAAAAAAATTCAAAAAATTATAACAATTTGAGACACGTGAAAATTTTACAAAATTCAAATTTCGATGTTCACAAATAAAGTTTTAGTAGCACTTACCTACTTGTTTATATATTGTCTATGAGTGCCTTCATGCTACAACAGAAGAGTTGAGTAGTGGCAACAAAGACTATATGGCCCACAAAGCTAAAATACTTACTATCTGGCTCTTTACAGAAAAAGTTTGCCAATCCCTGAGATAGACCTATACTTTGATTCTGCCAGTTAATATCTCTGCGGCATTAAGCAAGTTTCTTGACCTCCGTCACCTCAATTTTCTCTTTCTAAATTAAGAGTCATAATATTTAGCTTGAAGGTGTCTAGAATGATGCTCGGAACCACATATATTGGTTCTTCCGCCGTATCTCCTTCCCATGCCTTTCTCTGTGTAGCTTCAGAGGCATCAAGCCAACAAACGTTGGCAAAGTTCTGATTTGCAAAGAGAGCAGACCACATCATATCGGGTTTGCAAGGACTAGAGCTAGGCTTCTGGGCCTATTTTACTAAGAGTTATTTTTGGCCAGTACCTGGACTTTTTATTATTTTCCTTTCAGCAGAGGTGAAAGTGGATATTAACAAATTTGCATCTACTACTTTTTCTATTACACTCCTGGGAAACTCTTGACCAAAAGGAAAGTGTGTTTAATTGTTAAACTGATAAACCGTATAAAATGTCAACAAGTATTAAAAGTTGGAGGGAGCAGACTTCCCATTCCATGGAAATTGGAATTATTTATTCAATATGCAATTACTACAAAGCCTAACAACTCCCACAGTGAGAGCCCAAAATCACAAGGTCCTCTGAGACTTCCCTGCTGTTCTCCGGATCCCTCTGCCCACTTGATTCAAAAATTATTTTACCGCTAAGTCAACTCAACAAGGAAAATGGTACTCTGAAACCAGCTGAGCAGATGATTCCTACCTCAGAAGGAAACCGCTGTGTTTGGAGAAATTAAAGTACAACTTGGGTAGTTGTCTACCTAATTGGAGGTGGTATACGCTTGTGGGATGAACCTTGGAAGTAAGCAGGTCTGGCTTCAAATATCAGCATGTTTCCTACAGCTCTGTGACATTGCCTACCTGGCTCTCTGAGCCTCAGTCATCTTATCTGCACAACGCGCAAAATCATTTTTACCCCACAGGGTTGACATGGGATTAAATAAGATGACTTATATAACAATTTCTGAACTTATGAGCAATGCCTGACACACAACACTCGCTCAACAATTGTTCGTTTTCCTCCCTCCCCTGATTCCAAGTTCAATCAGGAGTTCAGAACTGCCACGATTCTGAGTGCCTGCCGGTGCCAAGAACTGTGACTATGTGCAAGATCTTGGTTGTTCTTTGCAATAACCCTATCTGGGTAATATTTCTAGCCTCAGCTTTTTAAAAATTTTATTTTGTTAATTTTCTCTGTTCTTTGTTAGGAGAGTCACATGAAATGACTATTTGGGGTTCAAAATTATAAAAAATAATGTACTTTTGCTTTGTAGGTATGCTTTTCTTCACCTATCTCTCTAAATTGTGAATTTGGAGTTTTTGCTACTTTATGATGTCCCATACATAGTTCAATTGGATTACATTCACATTTTAAAGTTAACTAAAGCCTCTTATAGCTTCAGCTTTTAGATGAGGGTGTTGACTATGCTATCCTGAAATGATGATGTGAAAATGCTCTCTTCTGGGGGCCGGCCAGTGGCACATAGTGGTTAAGTTCACATACTCCACTTTGGCAACCCAGGGATCGGATCCTGGTTGCAGACCTAGCATGGCTCATCAAACCATGTTGTGGCAGCATCCCACATAAAATAAAGGAAGATTGGCACAGATGTTAGCTTAGCGACAATCTTCCTCAAGCAAAAAGAAGAAGATTGGCAACAGATGTTAGCTCAGGGCCAATCTTCCTCACCAAAACAAACAAACAAAAAAACACTCTATTCTGTCTGAAATGTTGTATACCTTGAAGGACTGGAGGAATTGTTGGTAGCTGGTTGGTTCAGCTGGCTGGTTGGTTACAAAAATTGTTAAGGATGTCTAGGATGGTACAGGTGAAAGTGGTAGAAATAATAAACTTAATCTTGCCAACCTTTAAAAAAATGTTGCTGAAAAATAATATATTGAAAATACACTTGATCATACGGTTCAACGAATTTTCACAAACTGAACATTCCCTTGTGACCAGCCCTCAGACTAAGAAACAGAATGTGACCTGCCCCCGAGGAGCCCCTAGTCATGCTTTCTCCTGGTCACTAATCTTCCGAGGGAAGTACTATCCTGACTTCTAACAGCACAGAGTAGTGGTGCCTGTTTTTATATTTTACATATATACTTTATTCTTTATACATATAAACACATAGCGTTTTCTCTTTTGTGTCTGGCTTCTTTTGTTCAACATTTATGTTGATAAGGTTTATTTATATCAATGTGTGTAATTTAAGATTAATTCATTAACTCTCAATACTGTTTAGCACCCCAATTTAGGGAACATTCCACACTTTATTTATCCATTCTATTGCTGATGGGCCTTTAGGTAATTCTAGTTTGGGAGGTATTTAAGCATACTGCTACACATCTTTTGGTGACTATTTTATGCATTTATGTTGAGTACATACCTAAAAGTGGAGTTTGCTGAGCCCAAGGGTAGCTTATGTTCAGCTTTAGTAGGTACTACCAAGCATTTTTTCCAGGAATTGTGTCAATTTATAATCCCACCAGCAGTGTATGTGAGTTCCAATTGTCCCCTATCCTTGCCAAAAGTCAGTATCTTCTACCTTTTCCATTTTCACCATTCTGGTGACATCTCCTTGCATTTTTACTTCTGTTCTATATACACAAAGACAAGAAGTGAATACAAAAAAAGCGAACTGAGGGAGCATTATGAAGACTGCATGAAAAACATGAGGGCCATGGACATGTAATTAGCCACTGGACAGCATCCTCATTATCAAATGCACGTGGAACTCACTTTACTGCTCAATCACTCAGCCCCCAGCACCACGGTGCGTTTAAATTAAATTTCTGTAACAGGATCCTGTTTTTCCATCATCACACAATTCCACATTTAGACTTCAGAATTGCATTTTCTCCCACTTGTGCTTCGGTCTCCCAGGATAGCCTTAGTGAAATTTGGGATATTGGCAAAGAACAAGCAGGAGAAAGAGGAGAACGCCGGGCTCCAGATCCAGTAACAGTCAGTAAACATAAATATGTGCGCCAAAGTGGGAAGGAACGAGGAGGGATAAACCTGGGTTGTGCCAAAGATGTCCCATCTATAGGGCCCACGTCACCGGCTGATAGACGGTAATAGTAATACTTTGCCTTTGCACAGCCTTCTTCAATGTATAAAATGTTCTGGGAATCTATGGAACACTTGGAAAGAAACAAATTCTGTGAAAGCAACATGCTGAAGGGCTGCTGCTTAGCTGGCTTCACACCAGAACCTTCTGCAGTAATCAGGTAGGGGCCTCCCTAAGTAAATGTGGACTTATGACAATAACAAGAAGGGTTGCACACTCTCTCTGTCTCCTGGTCCCTGTGTTCTGTGTCATGCCATCTGACCTTGGGGATGAGCTGAAAATGGACTTCCCTCTCAGCCCCCATGACATTTCCTGTGCAACTTACATCCCCACCCCCGACAGCAACCCATGGCAGCTGCAGTTTCACCACTGAATGTCCTTTAACACATGGCCCATAATCCATAGCTCGTAATAATAGCCAACACTTACTGAGTGCCCATTACCTGCCCGGCAGTGTGCTAACCACATTACACGCATTATTTATTTTGATTTGACTTAATCCCCACAAAGCTCAGAGTCACACAGCACATAATTTACGAGGTCCAGCGTGAATCCTGATCTTCTCCCTCTAATGTGTACTGTTCCTTCCATTTGGGCCACGCGATCAGAGGAGGGCCTTTCTTCTCCCCCCTCCAAAACACACCCATGCCTGCTGATGCTTAAGATTCCACAATTCTAACTTCTTCCCTGTCTCAAAAAGGGTGTTTGTGCTTGTTTGATGCATTAATGTTTAATGAGCACATTATCAAACATTTACCCCTGAAGGGAAATGTGTTGAGAGAGAAAATGACCCTTTGTAACCTGGGGGCCTCAATAATGGGCTTCTGAGAGGTCAAGAAACATGAATTGCTGGATGATTCTCCCTGCCCTTCAGTAGGCCTAAAACCACAAATACTTCTGTAGATTTCCTTTGAGACAACTCTCTCAGACTCTGAAGCAAAGATTAGCCCAGAAGGTAAGGATAAGGCAGAAACCAAATTACTCCCCCAATCCCAATGTAACAGAAGAAATGAGCCCTTTTTTATTCTATACTTGGAGCTAAGTTTAAATATTTTACCCGACAATGTAGTAATCCCCAAAAGGGTAAAGTTTAAATAAACAAAACAGACATTTGAAAAGTTCTAGATAATTCATGGTTGATAGATGAGTCCCTCCAACCGATGGGGACATCATGGAGATACATGTTGACGGTTGACATCAGGAGAAGCAGAGGTCCCACCACCACCCACGCTGATACCACCAGGATAGGAAGAACACCTTCATCTCCCGCTCTTGGGGTAAGATCCCAAAATTCTAGCAGTACCAGCAATGACCTGAGGAGTCTGGCTTCTGCCTGCTTGACATGACTCATCTCTCACCAGTCTATGTGCCAGTGATATCAACATCCTTAGTTCTTCGTGCACCCCGAGTGCTCGCCGTATCCAGGCCTTCCCCCGTGCTTCCCTTCTGCCCGGAAAGCACTGTTCTTCCACTTGTTGCCTGAGGAACTTCCTCTCACTCCCAGGGCCTCGGTTTAGATTTCTGCAAGAAACTTTTGTCAAGCTCCCAAATGTGGATAAGATCCCAGTCCTCTTTCTGGCTTCCCTTACATTAACCCCAAGTCCTTTTTTCAGGCTGACCATAATTGTCTTTTCATGTGTCTATATCTTTGAATCTCTTGTTCACCAGGAATCCATTTCCTACACGAGGCCTGGCCCACAGTGAGCTCTAAAATATCTTTTCATTTTGAATTAACTGAACAATTCGTTCGTTAAACTAAGATCATTTCTTCTAATCAAATAATGGTAGATGCCAACCTGCCTTTGGCCATCTAAGATAAGCTTGCTATTCTTTTGGGGAAGAAGGGAGAAGAGAAACTTAATGGAGACAAGAAATCTTACCCTCAATAAGACCAAATAAATTAATACTACTTAGCCAACAAGTAAATACAGGATTAGGAGTCAAAAGCCACAAAAACCCCCTTTCCTTGGCATGTGCAGAATGCATGGCCAGCTCCAAAACATCTTCTATTTTCCCAGACTGCTTTTGTTGCTTAATTGTTCAGCAAAAAAGAAGGAAATTCGGGCACTCCCAGGTCTCCCTCCCACGGAAACCTGTTTTACTAGCTGCATTTTATATGGCTGCAGAAGGCCCCAGAAGGAGCTTATGGAAAAGAGCAGAGGCTAACAAGCATGCATCCTCGCAGCTCCAGAGCACACACCCAGGGCTCATAAGAGACTCCGGTTTGGATATTTTCCTCCAGTTCCTCTTAGAGCTGCTGTGTCATTAATGAACTTGTACTTTGGTACTTGTCTAAAGCATTCCCTTTGTGGTTCACTCCCAGTCTTAAACCTTGCATGTGACCACATGTAAATGTGTATTTTTATGGTCCTATAATCTCAGGACTTTTAAATCTCGGTTGCTTAAAGGCATACAGTGAGCTGAAGCGGAAAACTCAGGAGGTTTCTGATCATTTAGAAGCAGTTTATGTGCTAGTTCCAAGTGGCTTCACAGCTTCAGTTCTTGCAGGGACTGGGGCACAGCAAAGATAAGGTCCTGGCACCTAATTAACTCTTCAGGGCCTTCAAAGCAAAAATCAACAATCATTAGGAAATATGCAACCTCTTTCTATTTAAACAACCCCTTTGCAGATACGCGTATAGGCTTACTCACTGGGAGACTTCCTGCTTAAGAATTATTTCTCTATTTATTGTATTGTCAGTCCATCTTCAGAACTGATTTCCTTCCCCAAGCTTGCATGGATCTCCTTGAAAACCTTAATGCAATGGGTATTGACAAGGAAATAAAATAGGAGAGAATTGGGCTCTGCCTAGCGAATTTGCTCAAGAATTCAGAAGCTGACAACCTCCTCACCAGACCTCTATGTACTGGGGCCAAGGCCTCCCAACATTTTGGTCCAAGTCTTCACTTCCAGGCCACTCAATTCTACCTTCAAGGATTCCACAAGAATGTGTGGGAAAAGTTACATTCCTAGCCACTCCACGTTTCTAGAATGGGTTTATTTGCAGTGAAAACTCTCAACCAAGGTTTAGTTGTTTCATTTTGTTTTTGTTCATTTACTTCCTCTTTGATCTTTATTTATGCTGGCAGATCATTTCCGATCCAAGTGAACAATCTTACATATAGCCCTGTTAATTTCAGCTTGTTGAATTTGGCCCAAACTTGGCCGTCATGACATTTTGGATTTTAAGTCAATCTTAAAGTCAACTTATATCATCTAGACAGTGTGTCCTCTTTCAGCACTGCGTCCACAACACACTTAATAACCACACTTTCAAATCTTTATCCAAAGCTCCGATTACTGTGTTAGTAAGGGCAAGTCAAGAAACTAGCTTTGGTGCCCACTGTTATGGCTGGATTTTAAAGGATTGGGTTTTTATTGATGTAGGTCCTCAGATAGACATCAGCAAGGATTTTTGACAGTAAAAACTGGTGAAAGACGATGGAGGCGTTACATTTCCAGCACTTGAGTTTTCTCCAAGTGGGAGGATTTGCAAACAGGGCTGGCTTCTGAAGAAGTCAAGGTGAAACTAGATAACTTCATTCAGTCCTCACTGGGTTTATGAAATTGTTTGTTTCTTATCTTGGAGAAGGAAAATGATTCTTCCTATGCCAACATTTCTATTTTGTATATCCATACTTTTAAAGGAGTTGGCCCTGAAAAAATTCAGTCAAGTGGGAAGCTGATTCTCATTCACATTTTCGGGGATTGCCCTTTGGTGGGATCTTTTCACCAGCTGGCCCCATGCATTCCAAGAACAAGTAGGCCAGACCCTTCTTTCCTGGTGGAGGCCAGGTATATTTCAGAGTCTCAGAGCCCATTCCAAAGGAGTGAGTGAAATTCTGACGCAGTTTTATTTACCTGCTAATTTATATATACCCAGACTTGCACTACAAAAATAATTGAAGTGGACGGCCAGATGTTAATGTAAGAAATTCCCTGATCACAAGCCTCCCTCTCTCTCCTTGAGGCTCCAGCTCACTTTGATGGTTATTAGAATGCAGCATGCAGCTTGCGTTTTGACACTTGTGTAACATGGACGGTTTCTTTCAATAGTGGTGTTCTGATTAGGTGTCTGTGTCCTTAAAGGCACAAATGATTATGCTCTGCTGTACTCATGGGATGTGATCAAATTACAGTCACGCACAAAAGAATCCACACTGCACCTTTTTCTGTGTTTTCAAATACTTGAAATCCAATAAGAACTTTTAGGAATTACCACACCTGTCTTTCAAGTACATTTACATTGCGTGCACGTTCGTAACTGTCACATTCTCCTGGCATTATAACTTTGGTTAAATAGTGAGAGAAAGGAATTCAGTGAGGCAATGAATGAGTAGTTATGAAAAACAATCTAAATCTCAAAAAAAGGAAATTTTAGATTTCACTTTAAATATTGAATCTTCTCTAAAATGAACTTGGTTCTTTCTCGTACAAACCTAATAGTTGTTTCAGGCAAGAATCATCCATTAAAATTAGTGGGTAAAAATACGCAGAAAAACAGGATTTTTACATAGTTTCAAAATATCTTCCCACAGAATACGTATTAATTACAACAAGAAAATTTGTAACTTTACAGTGGAGAAACCTAGTGGACACCACCTTAACCAAGTAATCAAAGTTAACAACATCAGTAATGAGATAGCAAAACCACGTGCCTCCTGACATGGTGCACTGAGAAAGACACAACATCACCTCTGTGGTATTTCTACTTAAAGTGCATAAGCTGAAAAGAATCACAGGGAAACATCAGACAAACTCAAATCAAGGAATTTTTTACAAAATAACCATCCCAAACTCTTCAAGTTTCAAGGTCAAAAAGACAAAGACAGACTGAGGAAACATTTCAGATTAAAAGAGAATAAGTGGAGATGAAAACTAAATGCAACATACAATCCTAGATTGGATTCTGGACCAGAAAAAGGACATTAGTGGGATATTTGGTGAAATGTAAATAAAGTCTACAGTTTAGACAATGGGATAACATCAATGTTAATTTACTGATTCTGATCATTGTACTGTGGTTACAAGAAATATTAACATTTGAGGATTCTGGATGGGGCATACTGAAATTATTTCTATTAAATTTATAACTTTTTAATGTCTGAAACTATTTCAAAATGAGGAGTTAAAACATAAAAAAAATAAAGCCAAAAAAGATAAATATACCTGCTGTATGTCACATCTGATAAATTGCTGAAGAAGAAAAAAAGATCAGAGTTGAGAATTCTAAAGGTTTGAGAACTACAGAATTAGATAACATATAAGATCCCTTTCCATGCTAAAGTTTCACAATCACATGAATTATAAAATTTAGAAAACCAGAATGTGTCATGATCAATTTCTTTAAAAAAAGTCTGCCCGCAATTGAACCGTGAGAGAGAGTGGGAATTTACTTGAATTTCTTACATCTCTTCACACCAGGGATGTAGAATCAGCTAACACTTTCACGACAGACATTGGTTGCCTGAAATGGCTTCTGGTCTTTTCCTGTAGTGGGGACATATACACTAATGTATATCATTAATGCTTCTCATTCTAGATAGTATATGAAGGTGATCATCTAAACTAACCAGACTCATTCCAACCTAGATTGGCCTGACACTCAACTGATTATGGCTCACAGTTGGAGTGTTCACAGATTAAAATTTTCGTTTCAATTCCCCTCAGATATTCAAGGTACTATTTGCATGCAAATAACGTGCAATGTATTTTGTGGGATTGTTTAAGTACAACCTGCATCATTGTGCCCCCGGGTTAATTTTTTTAAATAACAACATGTACTTAACTTGGCAATGTCCACACTCTAAAACGAAGGTAGAAAAGTGTATTTGAATTGGAAAACAAATTCTCTGGCTAAGATTAGCCTCAGGAATAGCTTAGAATCCCTGATTCCTATGCGTAAAAACGTTGTTTTAAGGAAGTGCTTCACGTTATGTTTACCGAGGATGGGTTGTTCTCTTCTTCTGCAGACTTCTGTAATGGCAGAAACAGACTGGAGACTGCACTGTGGGGCTCTGGCTTTTTCTCTGCCACTCACCAAATTGCCTCAACTTCCTCAGCTCTAAATAGAGGAGATTGGGCAAAGAAGGATTCTTAAACCTTGTATTATGGACCTCTTTTAGCAGCCTAAAGAAATCTATGAACTTTTCTCAAACTAATGTTTTTAAATGGATAAAGGAAAATACATATAATTACAAAGAAACCTAATTAGATAACATACAGTATTCAGAATAAGTTTGAATGTGTGATATAGTCATATACGTATTTTCTTTAGTAACACATTAAATAATATTTAACTGAAGATCTAATAACTACCACAGTTTCAAAGAAGTGATGAGCATAAATGATATCTTGGCATAATGTGCGACACTGTAATATATTATGAAGATATCTTTGATTTCTTCTGTGTCAAAATCATGGGTACAGCCAATGTCCCTGTGGTCTGCTGCCCACATTTGAAATGGAAAGAAACAGTAAATTTCAATTAGAGGTTAATGAAAACAAAAATGTAATTATTTTCCCATCCAAGTTCACACACCTCCTGGAGTCTCTCCAAGAATCCCTTGGTTACAAACCTCTGGACCAGATGACCTCCAGGTTCTCTTCTAGCACTGTGAATCTGTCATTTCTGTAATCTTGTCCAGCCAGGCACCTTGAGGGGGACTCTAGTCAACCATGTGTCTGTGTGCGTGCCTCTCTCTAGGGACTCAAGTTTAACAAGATATCAAAATATTTCATTTGCAAGTCTTGGCTGCTGTACAGCACTTAGCAAAGCCAAGCCAGTTCTCCTAGTTGAAATTGGTCAACATCAGGTTCATTTGTCTAGCATTTCACAAAATATTTTCCCACATTTGTCCAACTGCAGCTCAAATGCTGTAACTGACAATATAAATGTGCCCCAACGTGGAAAGTCCGACCCCATTTCCCTAAGTGGTCTCCAGGTTGGCCATTACCATGCAGATGCCCGGAGTCAAGGGATCTCCACAGCTCTGCTAATTATTCCCCAGACTTTTCCACCAGCAATAAAAATCCCATTTGTTGCAGCTTGTTTGCAGAACAGCCACCATTTCCACAGTGGCGGCATTAATTAGCAAAAACTTGTGAAACTGACCAGAGTTTATAGGTTTTAAAGGGAGAGAAAGAAAGGACTCTGAGTCACTTCTAAATATTCTTATAAATTCCCCGATAGCAACCAGGGGCTAAAGCCCACTTGTCCTACATGCTGTGATTTTTCATTTTTGTAGCCCTAAGTGGTAATTAATCAAGGCCTCAGGTTCCCGTTAGAGTGGTGACTTTGGCGAATCCTGAATGCAGAAACATGGTGACTTTCTCAGATAATCAGTCAGCATTTCCTGATGGCCTAGTGGCACTTCACACTGGGGCTGGAAGGATCCTGGATTCTCCACTCTTGAAGGGAAGACTGCTGCCCAGTGGGGTGCTCTAGAAACAAACCATCTCTCCAGGGTTCCAGGAGATAGTCCAGAGGATGATGTCGGGGTTTGAGGAGTGGAGAGTGATGAGAGGAGTCCCCGCCCTCCAGCCTGCAAAGATACACAATCTTTAACCTCAGAGACATCTGATACCCCCATGCAAAGCTGGAGGTGGATGGAGGAGGGAGAATGAAGCCAGAAACATTTTTCTCAATGATTTTATCAAGTCCTTGTTTTGGAGCAGTTTGGGGTTTTTTGTTTGTTTTTGTTTTTGTTTTTAAGTTAAGTAGTCCCATTTTCTATTTAACAGTTTATCCACAAGGAGAAAATGGTCTGTTCTACTCTTAAAAACCAAGGACTTAATCACTTTCTAAGCAAGTGTGACTCCAGCTTCACTCCTGAAGGGTTAAACAAATGGATAAGGGTAATAAATCTTCCCTCTTCACTTTCAATGAGTTTCAGAATGTTTTCCTCCCTAATTCCTACCCTGAGCCAACAATCACTGCTGACTTTAGCTAAGAATTCTATTTTTTAATTTTTTTCTATAGCTGCAATGCGACTTTCCCATGCAGTTTTTATTAACTCTGTTTCATTGCATGGCCTTGCAAGCAAAAACGGCCCTTATTTTTATTTGGAGAAATCTATTTCAGTGACAATCTAGCCTCAGGGCAGCTATACGTCAATCTCTTTGCTTTTTTTTTCTTGTTGAAACAAGCATGGGAAAATTGCAAGACAAATGCCACCCAGGGCAGGGCTGAAGGAAGCAGCATACCAACCCTCATCTTTGGCCAGCTTAAGACCAGAAAGGGAAAGGAAAGTGAATGAAGGGAAGGACCAATGATATAAGGTGGAAGAAAACTTCTGTCCATCTACCAGCTTTTGTTCCCAACAGATGGAAGGCCTTAAGTTCTCACCAGTTATCAACTTTTCCCAGAGCTGACATTATTTGGGATTACACTGGGAGACTGGAGTATAATATTTACAATAAGAAGCATGTCTTCTTAAAAAGGCAATGGGAACTAAGCGCCTGGTATTTCTGGGCTGCCACCCCAAGGCTTCCTGAACTCTTTCTTTGCTGTGACCCCTGAGATAAAGTCAAGTCCTTCACAGATAGGCACCTGGAGGTGTAGGGTGGGGATTACTGGAGTCAAAATGTGAGTGCCTCATACTACAAAATGGTGGTATGGCAGCTGGGCCCGTCTGCATCCTGAAGCCAGGTTCCCCATGCACACACAAGCTTGTCCTCAAAGCCACAGTTGCTTAACTGAAAACAGTACTTGAACCTTCAATCCCTAAGCCTAAATTCCAAAAACAAATGGGAAAATATTGTAATGGAGGTGGGAGATGAAGGAGATGAATGTCTCTGAATGAGCCCGGCATTGTCCCAGATCTCTACATCTTTACATTATTTCACTTAATCTTCACATCAACACTACCAAGTAGGTTCCATTTTTACCATTTCATATATGAAGACGAGGTTGGGGAGAGAATCAATAGCCAAATAAACAGTAATGTAAGTTGTTGGTGCTCTCTTTATCCGGCACAAGCAGAGAAAAGAAGCCTTTCTCTTTTTCCAAGAGAAAGTTGGAAGGAAACCTAGGGACCAACTAGTTTTTCTCTCATTTTTCAGCTGATAGACAATAGAAAAGGGACAAATCTGGCCCACAATCTGTTTTTGCAAGTAAAGTTTTATTAGAACATGGCCACACTTATTCATTTACGTATTGTCTATGCTTTTTCATTACAAAAGCAGAGTTGAACAGCTGCAATTAAAATCATATAGCCCACAAAACCTAAAGTATGTACCACCCGGCCCTTTACAGAAAATGTTTACCAACCCCTACTAGAGATCAACTTGAGAAGAATTGACATGTTATAATACTGAGTTTTCCAAACCATGAATATGATATATTTCTCCACTTATTTAGGTCTTATATTCCTGCAATGCCTTGCATTTGTTAGTGTACAAGTCTTGCACATTTTTTGTTAGAAATAAGTTTAGTATGTTATGCTTTTTGATGCTATTATAAATGGTATTTCTAATTTTATTTTTCAATTGCTTATTGTTGGATATACAAATGCAATTGATTTTGTATGTCAATCTTAAGTTATTGAAACCTTGCTGAACTTACGTGTTAGTTCTAGAAGTTTTTTTGTAGATTCCTTAGGATTGTCTACATAGATAAAAATACCATCTAGGAATGAAGAGTTTTATTCTCCCTTTCAATCTTAATGCCTATATTTCTTTTTCTTGCCGTATTGCACTGGTGTGACCTCCACTACAATGTCAGTGGAAATAGTAAAAGTGGACCTCCTTGTCTTTTTTATGATCTTAAAGGGAAAGCATTCAGTAGTCACTATTAACACTGATGTTAGTTGTTGCTTTCTTCTTGGATTTTAAAGTCCTTCACGCTTTCATTTCTTTGTATCTTTTGTTGTAATGATTTTTTGATAGATGAATGAGTGAATAAAAAGCCTGAGTAATTAGAATAGGAAGGTTTACTAATTAAGTCTTGCCCCATGTTCAGATTGGTTAGTTGGCCTGCTCGATAGAGAAAGAGGGAGATGGAAGAGTCAGAGAGAAAAAGTACAATGATCTCCCTTCCAGCTCTGTTGAGCTTTTGAGAGAAAATCTTGAGTGAGAATGTAAAATGGTCCAACTGTTTTGGAAGACTGCCTGGTGGTTTCTTGTGAAGTTAAACGTACACCTGTCCTCTGACCCAATAATTCCACTACTGTGTATCTATCTACACAAGAGAAATAAGTGTGTATGCCAATGAAAGACTTGTACATGAACCTTCGTATCAGCTTAATTTATAATGCTGAAAATTAGAGACAGCCTAAATGTCCATCAGCAAGAATAGATTTAAAAGTCATGGCATATTTGTACAATGGAATACTACTCAGGAATAAAAAGGAACAAACTCCCAGTACACACAACTATGGGGATAAACCTCAAGACTATTGTACTAAGTGAAAGAAGCCAGACTCAAAAGAGTACATAGAGTTCGGTTCCATGTATATGAAGTTCTAAAACAGGTAAAACTAATCTACAGTGCTAAGAATCAGGTTGTTACCTGGGGTGAGCAGAGGGGTATGGATTGGCTAAAAAGGGGCAGAAAAGGAATTTCTGGGGAGACAAAAGTATTCTAACTCTTGATTGTTGTGGTGGACCCATGGGAGTATATATCTGTCAAAACTCAAACCATATACTTAAGATATGTGCACTTCACCAAATGTTAATTAATCCTCGAGAAAAAATAAATTTAGAAAAAACAAATCTGCGGGGAAAAGGCAGAGCACTAATGAATGAATTTTCAACAATGCAATTTCAGACACTTGGACCCCTGGTACAAAGAAGATCTTCTGGGGGCCAAGTGACAGCATTAAGGAACAGCTTTGTGAGTTGTGGTCGGGCCCCACATTCTCTACCAACAGACATCCACCAACCAATAAACATACAAATTAAGTAAAAACAATGTGGATGCCAAACAAATGAGGCTCTAAGACAAGTTCCATATACCCTTTTCCAAGTGAACTGCAGGTCCCTTGACCGCCTAATGAGAAATTCAGGGGCCTCCAGTTTGAAGCTCAAATCACTTAGGCAGCCAGCTACCGAGACTTAAGGCATCCTCCCCATCCATTTGTAAACCTTTGTCCATCCTTTCAACTTCCTGGGTTCAAATGCCCCCTGCACTGCTCTAAATCATTGGACTAATGGACTAAATGAGTAAGTACAGTCCAAGCAACACACAGCAGTGCTGGAGACATAGGAAACACCCAGAAAATGTCAGATATCATCATGGCTTCTATTTCTGCCTTTCCCTCGAGTTCTCCTTCAGTTCCATAGGATCCTGAGGGGCCTTTGGGGAGAAGGGTCATGGATAAGTTTTCTTGACTTTTCTAAAATTTCTGAATGAACTTAGGAGCCTCCCCAAGAGATAAGAGACCAAAGAGATGAGTTTTTCTCTACAAGGGCCTACATCCTCACCCAGGTTCACCATACCCTAGAATTTCAGCAGACTCTTGAACACCAGTGTTTTATACTTAAGCAAATCAAGGCCACAAACAGTAAAGTGGATTTCAGCAAGCTCTCCAATCTGTCAGAACCATGTCAAGACTTTGCAACCTTGCTGTACTTGCTCCCTAAGACTTATATGCAGACATTGAATCCAGCAGGCACTCAATAAACATTTTCATGAAATGTGTACTGGGGTGGGGAGAAAGTGGCTCCTTTTCAGGGTAGTGAGAGGTCCAAAATGTGCTGCAATAAATTTGTTCGTCTACACAAATTAAAATTTGTTGAATCATGAGGATTTTCTTTGATTTTTTAAAACTGGATTTTTTTTTTCCAAGTGAGCATACACTTTGTTTCCTGGGTTACACAGGAGAACTCAGGCAACTGAGTCGAAATAGCTGCTTTAATTTCCAGTCCAGGAAAGGCAATGTAACAGAGGGGCAAAGGAGAGACTTGGGGACTAACGCCTCCTCGCTTCTGAGCTAGAACATGTTACTTACAAAACACTCCCTACTATGGATCATAATTGCCTATGTACCAAGGTTACAGTGAGAGCCTGAACTGTGTCTAGTATAATGCTTAGCACAGAGGATCTCAACAAACAGATGCGTTTTTAGTAACAATAGAGCTTCTTCTTTCTCCGGGCGCATGGGACAATTGCTCCTGAGCCCTATCACCCCCAGCCCGTCACCCTTGCCCCAGAGCGATGAAGTCATAGTCTGGTCCAGCTTTAACTCAAGCTGTTAGGGAACTGGACAAGAATGATGCTTCAAGTATTAGGAGCAAGAAAACAAAAGAAGAGACAAGAAGCCTGAGCTCCAAAATTCAAACCTAGACAAGCAACAATTCCAAAACAGCCTCAAACTGGGGCACAACGAAACATTATGTAACCAGAAGGCTCCTTTATTTATTCCATTGGCAAACATTTCCTGCTTGGTTTTGTATAAACACGGGTGCAGAATTTCCTAGCAGTCGTATCTTCTGTGAGGCCGGCTATCATTACCCTGTTTGGTTCGGAAGGTTGACCTCATTGTTTGAACAGTTCGCTTCCCCCACTCACACCAGACACTGGTGAGTTGGCTCCATTTAGGCATGGGGATTCGGATTAAATGCTTCTGGATTAACAGCACAACGAGTCTGCACTGTCCCAAGTAGCATCAGCAACACGAAAGAAACCCTTCTGCCCAAGAACTTGGAGCTCAAGTAGTTCGGCAGCCTTTCTGAGAGGTGAAAAGAATGCAAAGACACATGAGGGCTTACCCCAGGTGGGGTTTCGCCTTGGTAAGACCATGTGTACATAAGAGAACTTGGTATGTTCCAGGAGCCATTCCAAGAACTTTACAAAGTCATTCCATGCACACACACAATCCTCCAAGAGACACACTATTTTATTCCCACTTTACAAATGAGGAAACTGAGGCACAAAGGATCAAGATGACAAAGTTAATAAATGGCAGGGCCCATATTCAAATTCAGGCAGGTGAGCGCTGGTCTCTGTGGTCTTCTCCACTATGCCACAGCAGCTGAAATACTGTTCCTGGGGAAAATGAAGTGGAACAGATTTGAACCGTGTCTTCGTGCCACGCCAACCCCTGCCTCAGCCAACGTGCTCCTTGCACACAGCAAACACGTATTGAGGACCCCCATGTTCCAGACTATGTCCTAGGGATTCAGAGGACATGGATCTAAATAAGACATGGATCTTATTCTCTAGACTTGCACTGGCCAGTATGTTTGCCACTAGCCACACTTAACTAATTAAAATTAAATAAAATTTTAAATTTCTTTCCTCAGCAACAGTAGCTGCATTTCACGTGCTGAATAGCCACATGTAGCTATTGGCTAGTGTATTGGACTGTGTATGTATAGAACCTTTCCATCATTGCAGAAAGTTCTATTAGAGAGCAACGTTCTTGACCTTTGCTACTTAAAGAGGGTTCCCTGGACCAGCAGCATCAACATTACCTAGGAGCTCGCCAGAAATGCAGAGTCTCAGGCCCTGCCTCAGACCTACTGGATCAGAATCTTCATTTTAACAAGATTCCCAGGAGATGCTCGTGTATCTTAGAGTTTAAGAAGCACTTCAGTCTAGAAACTTTTTTTGCCCTTTGCTTCTATTTTACCAATAATTCCCTAGCCCTTTTTACTACACACACACACACACACACACACACACACACAGACATACACACACACACTCCTCATTATTCCCATTCCATGCTCAAGTGTTCATTGATAATTAAGCCTAAGAGAAGGATTTCTCCCTGGAGTATCTGCCCTATAATAAGTGACTTAGAGAATCAGAGCTGTCCAAACTAAAGGAACAAAAAGAGAAAAAGAGCACTGGAGTGACAGGCAGTGGGATTCTGTCTGATATTCCCTTAAACTCCTAAGTACGAGGAGAGTCTGGGCAGAAAAGCTTAGACAGGATGAATTAGTGGAGAGAAGCTGCACCTGATGATCAGAACCATGTCGGTGCCAGTCTTGGAGCTCTTCTAAGTAACTGGACAGCCTTAGACAAATTACTAAAACCCTCCAGAGTCTAGATTCCTTGCCTGCAAAAGGAAGGACATTGTGATGGCCCCTTCTGGATCTCAGTTCTACCCAGTTCTTACCACTAAAGTGTTGGTGAACCTGAACAAGTCATGGCTCTCTATGCCTCAGTTTCCTTAACTGTGTCAGGAAGAAGATGAACACATTAATTTGTGTTTTTCTTCTATTCCAACAGTCCATTATTCTCTAAGACTATTAGCCCAGTTCTCTAAATGTCTAGATTCCTGCGTGGAATGATAGAGGCATATCTTAAAGATTTCATGGTATCATTCCTAGCAGACTTTGGACACAGATCCAAGTCAAATAGACAGTGGGGTTCTGCTGGGATCTGCTCCATAACCTGCTTGAAGTTAAATGAGCTGAGTTGGAAACTCAAGCGTGAACACAGGAGTCAGAGTGTTCTCAAGGGAGCCGAAGGACCCTGATGGGTCTTGCTATCATCATGGCCCTCTCTTAAAGCATATGCCAAGCAAGGGGGAAAAAATTGTCTATTGGCAGGAAGGGAAGGCAAGAAGAGGACTGAGATAGCAAAACTATACATACACATAAAGATCAATGATAACCAGCAATAATAATAATAACAAACATTTATTAAATGTGCGCAATGATCTAGGTTCTTGTGGTCGACATGGAGATGCAGCTCACAGATCTCTGTTTAGGAAGGGCTTGTTGTCCAGCTTCAGGCTGTGTGCCTCCAGCTGCCAGCTCCTTCAGGGTTTACTTCATCTGAAGAGAGTCCTGAAGCACAAGCCATATCCCTTGTTGGGAAAGGCTACATCAAATGACTGATCTAGGGAGAAATGTAAAGGATTGGTCACCTTAACTCAAGTCAGGAAAGCTCTGGAAGGCTATTTTAGCCCCAGAGCTCATGCCTGGTTGGCTGAGGCTTCATCAGACCTCTACCACAGCTTGACATCTTTCTCCCAATCCCACTTCCTAGACCTCCCTCTCATGGGTGTTAATCCCTAATAAATGTCTTGCATCCCAGATGCCCTCAAAGTGTCTGCTTCCAAGACCCCAAGACAAATTCACTGTAAGAGTCAATGGTTATAGTAAGCACTGAAATCTAATCCATTCACCTGAGGAAAGTCCCATTTTATTTTTAAAAAGAAGAAATGAAGAAAAGATACAGAAAGAGAGGAAGAAAGGAAAGAAAGAAGGAAAGAAGGAAGGAAATTAATAGAAGTTATGTACTTCCTAAGATTCACAACTCACCACCATAGGCGCTGAGAAAATGGAATTTGTGACACCTTTGGACCATTATGGAAATAGCAGTCAGTGGTCAACTGAGCACCAGCCTGGATGAGGAAGAGAGAAATAGAAACTTCTCCACTCTGTTCTCACATTGCAAACAGTCTTTCAGGTTCTACAACAGGAGTGGAAGAAATAGGGCAATAAAGGAGAGACTCAGGGCAAGCTGGCACATGAACCTCAGTAAGGTCTGACCAAGTTTCCGGAAGTTCCTTTGTTCTTTGCTCTCTTTCCATTTCTGGCACTACTTTTTTATAAGAAATAATAATGAGGACTGAATATTGATCTTTTACTATGTGTCAAGCAAATGTACCATGAGTTGTATGTATATTATATCAGTTATGACTTACAACAACCACAGGATATTGAGGTAGATATTATTGGTCACCAGCTACTCACTCGCCCTTACCTCTTTCCTTGGGAAAAGTATAATTGCTGACCCCTTCAGTGTTGAACTTGGCCATATGACTTGTTTGACCAATGAAATGAGAATGTATACAAGAGGATGCTCTGACTGGAATTGTTAAATGGTTTGGCTCATTCTCTCGTGCTCCTGACATCCCCCTCAGAGAACTACTTCTCTCTCAGCTTGGTGCCTGTGGAGTAGATCTGAAGCCAGCTTTCAGCCTAGAATGGAGCTGCCACAGTTGACCTACAGACCCTTGTAGGAAAAAACCATATTTATGGTTATAAGCCACTTAGATCTAGGGGGAGCCGTTTGCTACATAGCATTATTGTAGTAAAAGCTGGCTAATGCAGAAATGTTCTTTGCTTGTTCCCATTTTCAGATGAGGAAATTCAGGTACAGAGAAGTTAAATGACTTGACCAAGGTCACACAGCTAAAGTAGTGAAGAAGCTGGAATTTCAACCACACAATATAACTTGAAAATAGTGTCCTAAGCACCTGCTTTATATTTCACGTTCACTGTTTGAGATAGACACTGTGACTTCATTTTATATGAAATGCTAAGAGATCTTTGAATTCCACTTCAAACCAACATGTAGTTATTTTATTTCCTAGGTCTTTTTAATCATTCTTTGATGCTAATGTCTATGAATGAGCCAACATTTAATGTATGATTCCTGTGAATATTGTAACCAAAGAAATCACACTAAACTGTCCAATCATTGGTTCAGTAAACAAGCACATTATTTCTGTTTCCAAAAGAAAGTGAGTCAGCATTAAAAAATATCTGATTTCCTTATCAATAGAAAACTCAGGGCAACTCTTACTGCAAGAGAGATGAGGAACATGTTAGAACTGGCATATCTCTAGACCTTTGTGCTTTAAGAGATTTAAGCCTTAAAGAGAAAGATATATAAATGAGGAACTGTAGCCTGCATTTAATTAAACTTTTAAATTAAATAACTCTATGCTTTCTTATTAATTTTCAAAGGTAGCGATCAGAAAACTATTCCCCCTTGTTATGTCACACTTACGTTCAAGCTTTTCTTATATGATACTGCAATGTATACAATTAAGTCAAATGATTTATGTGAAAACATCCTCCCCCTTTTTTTTCACTAGCTGAATTTAGACTACAAGGAATTCTTGAACCTTCCTGGGGAATTTCAAGATCCCAACAGAACTTCCACGCACACTCTTCCTTAAGATAGCCCCATCCATCTTCTCCTGACGCTGTGGCTGCTTTCACAGCCCTTAGAGAAGATAAACTTGTGACCCAAGCTGGGAAGTTGGGACTGACTCACGCTGAGAAGCTAAGCAGTATAAAGGGCATCTGGTACTTTAATTTATTCCTTCAGACTTCCCACTGCCCTTACCAGAAGCTTACTGTCACAGTCCTCCGGGCTCTTTCAACTCAAACCATTTATACACCTCACTAGAAATGCATAACTATAAAAGTTCCAAACCATTAGTTTAGATTCTTTCCAGACCCCTTCAGAAGGTCTGCCCTAAAGACAGTGACACGCAGTAAATGATCTCAAAGGGAACATGCCACAAAATACTTAGTGGAAAGATGACCCGGGATGGAAGAGGCATAACAAAGAAAGGCATTTTAAGATTCTACCTCTAACTGCCTCAAACGTGTTTTACCTCTTTTAGCCTATGAACACCACAAACAAAATGGCGATACTGATATTTTTCCCCTCACCTCTGTGCTGGATAAACAAATTGTTCTTTTGTGGCTTTCCAGAGGGTGTCCCATCAGTGGCTTCCAAAGGGCAGCTGAAAAAGTAAGAATACATATTACAGTTACAAACTAAAAGAAAATGCCTGCCAGTTTCATATACTGAGCACAAGGTCTGCTGTAAGCCCAGCCCTGCCCTATGCATGATGAGAAATGCACAATAGTGATGAAGCCTTCATCCCTTCCTTCAAGATGCTCACACAGCTGGTATTCATTCCTCACTGTGAGCAACAAGTGCAAGGTATGTCCCAGGCCCTGAGAAAGAAAACAAGGGCAAATTGATCAATTTTCCTGATTGCAAAGACTTCACAGTCTACCAGAAAACTGACACTAAATAATTCTAATACAAGACAGAAAATGGGTCTTAAAAGACAAAATTTGGATGAATATAGATGAAAGGAGAGCACTCTAAACAGAAGAGAATTCTATTCAAATGAGCAAAGGACAAAAGTGGAGAAGTAGAGGGACAGAGTGGAAATAGTTTCATTCAACTCAAGTGTAGGCGACATAGTTGGCACCAATGGGAAATAAAATGGGAAAAGCAAGTTGGGAAGAAATTTCAAAGGGCCATGGCTATGAGACTCAGGAAGTTGGCATTTATTCAAAATCTCTTCTGCTGAGCTTTGGTGTTACGAAGACAGAATGGGCAATGATCCAGGATACCCTCCTGGTGTAACCAGAACAGCCTGCTTTTATCTAGTTGACATACTAGAGTTTCTGGACAAGATTTCACTCAAGGGGCCACATACAACGCCACCGCTGTCAGCAAACTGAAGCTGTGCAAGGTTTTTAAGAGGGTCAGGTGAGTCAGAAATCAGATTCCAAAAGATGAAGCTGGTGGTAGCAGTGTGTAAAATGGATTAGAGGGAGGAGGTAAACTTGAAAGGATAAATTAAGAGGTTATTGCAACATCCCCAGGTAGAGGTACTAGGGGCCTGAATTCAAGCCCAGTGGTATGGGAAAGGAGGCAGTTACAGGTAGTACCACGAGGTCAACCTTCTGCCTTGGAAGCAAAAGGAATACACAGGGAGTCAAGGGTTTTGAGCCTGGAAGATGGGGTGCTGTCGCTTGAAACAGAGAACACAGAACGTAAGACAAGTTTGGAAACTGAGAAGCCAAGTTCAGCATGGGACTTATTAAGTTTGAGGTTCTAGCAAGATTTCCAGAGGGCAAATGTCTTGATGGGAATGTCATGCAGGTAGCTGGAAAAAAATAATCTCCCTAGATAAACACACAAATAAGAGATGAGCACATTAAACAGTTAATCATATACAGGTATTTTTAATAAAGTGCAAAAGATCGTTACATACCAGACTGCATTTAGCTATCTGCTTTCCTGGTTTATCTTCCTGGCCCCAAAACAGTTAAGTGCACAAGATTTGGCCCCAGATCCTCTGTTTTCCCTGCTACTTATTCTTCTACTCAGAGACCTTATTTACTACCAACTTCAAAAATCCGCATTCCATATCTTTATCTCCAGCTCCACAGCTCCGACTTCCTGCTAGGGATGGCCACGTGACTTGGGCACCCCCAACTCAATCAAGGCAAAGATGAATTCATCTTGCCCTCTCCTCTTTAACTGGTGCTTCCTCCAAATGCCTCTATTTCTTTGAGCTGAGACTTCAAGCACTGGTGCCTCAGACCTCCCCTCACTCATGATACAGTCATCCTAGAATAGCCCTTTTCTGAGAAGTCATTCTCCTGCTCAAAAGTCTCTGGAAGCTTCTCAGTATGTACGGAATAAAAGCCAAGGTTCTCAACCCAGGTTTCAAGGCCATCCACAGGTCCCCCCAAATTACTTTTCTAATCACAGTTCCCACTGCCTCTCTGCCCAAGCCTGCTCTGAAGAGACCCTCGTACACTTGACTCTCACACATGCGCACCTGGATTCCGTCCCACCTTGTCAAGCATATTGGCCTTCCTTCCTTCTGCGAGAGACCATCCCTCCTCAGGCCTTTCTTCACATGACTTGTACTCATCCTCCAAACCTTGGTAAATGTCCCATCTTGTCCTCAACCCCTTCCTTGTCTATTCCAGGTCACAGGTGGGACTTTCTCTACATTCACTAAACAAACCAGATGCTGTTTGCCTATCTATTTCCTCCTGTGTGCTATGGGATTATAACAGTACCTATATCATAGGATTGTTTTGAAAATTAAATAAGTGCGTAACAAATCATTATTATCAGTATTATTAGATATTAGACATTGGGCTAGACCTTTAGGGATATAAGTAGGAATAAATACAGTCCCTCACCGCAAGGAGGTCAAAATCCAACGGGAAAAAAATGGATTGAGGAAGGGAGATGCAAGTAATCGCCCAATTCTTCGCTGTCTTGTCTATCTTTTCTAGGATGTAAGGCAGGACTTTTCTACAGGATTGGAAGCCTTGGACAAAGTAAGTTTAATATTTTCTTGAATGACTCTTCAGAAAATGTATCTTATTTCTCTTTTTTTTGTGCTTTTTACTTCTCTCAGGAGACTGTGTACTAAATAATTATACTTTCACAGGATAAACATTTTAATTCCAAGAGTCAAAGATTTTTACTCATCTGTCTACTTTTCAAAATAACAGCATTATTATTAGCAATAGGCCAATATTTAACGTCTCCCACTGACAGGTCCTCATCCTTACGTGCTTGCACATCATACACACACACTCATCCCTGACTGTTCAATGCATATGTACTCAATGACTCTTAAAAAGCACTGAATCTAGAGACAAAGAAAGAAAAAGAAAAGAAATTCTTGTCTCAGCTCTACCTTTAGAAGAAGAATTGAGTACCTTAATTGACCTTGCCAAGCCTCAGTCTACTCGTCTGTAAAATGTATGCACTAGATTGTGGCCCCCAGTCCCGGTCGATCATAAGATGTACAGCTAGGGACATTTGTTAAAATCCTTATTCCTGGGTTCCAATCTGGACCTGCTGAGTCAGAACTTCCAGGGCAGAAGCCTGGAATCTGTATCCTCCAGAAAGCATCCCAGGTGACTATGATAATCAGCCAAGTTTAGGAATCCCTTTCTCAATTCTGATTCTCCTCACATTAAAGAAACACTCCTCTCCAAGTAGCCTCGACAACCTGGAGTCTGGGATCGGAGGTAGAAAGAGCATTACAGAGCTAAGAGAGGAGCTGTAATAAGGGACAGAGTCTCCTCCCTCCTGGCTTTATGCTCAGAAACATGCTTTCTTTTCACTTCCCAGTGTGGTTTCTGATCAACATAAATGTTTCACCATTTATGATTCTTCCACAACACGGCTAAGAGCAAAGAAAACACTTTGATTATTTTGATACCTCTTAAGGACCTAAAGCCAGCTTTGAACATGTGACATAAAATCTCCCTCGTGAGATAATATTGTTGCAGTTGCTGAATCCGATTTGACTCAGATGCATATCTTCAACTGTTTCACTTACTCAACTGTGTTATTTTTAAATCTTATTGCGTCCTCCCTGTTTACACAAAGATACATTTAAGGAATTATACGCAGCTTGACTGGCTTTGATCGAGCCTCTTCTATAAATGCCACTTTGCTGGGGCTTTCACTCAATCAGCTCAAGAGGACATTTCTTCCCACTCTCCCAGGGGAGCCCCAGGGCTCTGCTTTTCAAAGTCTAGAGTATGATTTCTTCTAGAAGAGCAAAACCACCTACAAGAGCTTCATAGGCGGAAAAGTTTCCAAACTCTGAGCTAAGTCCTTGGAAATGTGTATGCTCATTAAACATGACCATGAGTTCCTCCATATCCCATGACTGGGTACCCATCCACAAACAAACAAAATCACCCAAATTCTCCCGGAAACTAACTTTGAAGAGAGACGTTGTGCTTCTTTCTCCCAGGTTGCAGCACAGGAAACTTGATCCCAAGGAGCCCCCATTTTCTGGTTAAGGGTTCTCAGCCTGTGGAAACTGACCCCCTGGCTCCATCTTTTGCGAGCTATGTGAATTTAGGCGAGGCACTCATGCTTATTGTATCTCAGTTTCCTCACCTGAAAGATGATAATAGTGCCCGACTCAAGAGGTTAGTGTGAAGTTTAGAGTAGATGGTATATAAAAGGCTGAAAATGAATCCTGCCATGTGGTAAATACTCCACGAGTGCTAGCTATTATTTCTTTTTGCAGAGCCTTAACATTTGAGGCAAAATAAGTGGTATAAAAAGAGTCCCTATGCCCGAGCTGTCCCACCACGTCAGCAGTGGTCAGCTGTCTTCTTGAATCGTTTGCCTTTGTCTCTACTAACAAGCCTGTTCAACCATGTGAACCCTGGTCAGTAGACACGTCCATTTTCTTCATCGAAGACAGACTTGAAAGAGTCCTCCATTCTTGGATGGCTGTCACTCTTAATTGAAGGGCACGACTTGGTTTGCTCTCTTTTCTATGGCCAAAGGGACGCTACTAACCAGGTCCCAAGTGCTCCGTTCCAATTTGCCATTATGAAGTCATCTTTATTACATTACATCTGTATTACTTTTGCACACCAACAAAGGCAAAACACCATTGCTTTAGCTTGTCCCCTACTGCTGCCATTCTGGAGGTGAGAGATACAAAATTCAACCACAGTTGACCTCAGTGGCTGACAGCCAGTAGACACTCAACAAATGCTTGAGTAATTAAAATCTGCCCTCCCAACCCTCCCTACTAAGGCATTAGCATAGGCATAGCACAGTACTCTGAAAAATTATCAGGCTATCTAAGAGTGTCCTTCAAAAGGGGAAAGCAGGTGGAGAGGAAGGAAGAGAGGGTTAGCGTTGTGGATGTTTTACCATGAAAAGCCAGGGATTGTTATATCTGTTGGAAGAGGGGACATGAGTATGAAGTGATGGGCATTTAAATAGAATTCCCTCTGTTCAGTGCCTAGATTTAAAGTTTTTATTTGACATAGATAAGAAAGAACAGAACCTTAAGCCATTTCTGGCAGAATGACAGGAAAAGAACTACCCAACACTCGGATGAGTTACTTGACAAGGGAGATTGATTGAGTCAAATGATCAGGCACATTTAAGCAGTCGAGGATGTCCCTGCCCCAGGAAGGCTAGAACAACACCAGCAACTTGGCCATAGGTAGTCACATGGCATTTCCTACTGAGCAAGATGGCTCTGCGTTCAACAAGGGCAATGGAAAACCAAATCATGGAGAGTGTGAGTTTGCTGGCAAAGATTCCAAAAGGGAAGAAACTTATCACCAAGGTGACAAACCCTAAAACTTCATTGATTTAAAATTTGAGGTGTTGAGGCCTGCCCAGGGGTGTAGTGGTTAAGTTCACACGCTCCACTTCAGCGGCCCGGGGTTCACAGGTTCAGATCCCAGGAGCAGACCTACACACTGCTCGTCAAGCCATGCTGTGGTGGCATCCCACATAAAATAGAGGAAGAGTGGCACAGATGTTAGCTCAGCAACAATCTTCCTCAAGCAAAAAGAGGAAGATTGGCAACAGATGTTACCTCAGGGCCAATCTTCCTCACAAAAAGTAAAAATTTGAGGTGTTGAGAGTAAGACGATTTTTACTAAAATACTATTTGGAAAGATGACCTTGATTTACTTCAGAGCATGCATAATTAAGCTAAGATTGTCCGTTACTCTCCCTCAAGTGTTGAAAAATGGAAAATCCCTATTAGTGAAACATGATGTTCAAAGTACATGGCAGACAAAGAATTGACTCTTTTTGGTGTTTTTATTACATCCTGTTCACTGGGACACTAAAAACTCAGCCTGTTCCCAAACCGCATATGACGGTCAGAGTTCTGACACTCGGAAGAAGTGTAATGAACCTTCGATATTTACTTCATATCTGGTGGGATGGGGGAGAATGAACAGCTGTACACAGGAAAAATAATATGAATTATTCAGAAGAAAATTCTTGATAATAGCTTCATTTCTGTTTCTACATATTTGTAACTGACATAGCTTCAGGAAGTAAAGAAATTACACCCATCCTAGCTTTAACTGAAAGGCCTGTGGCATTCTGGGAGCAGTCTCTTCTTATCAGTGTTAACTTTGGGGAACACAATGGCTTCTGGGTAATATCAGTCACTGGGAGATAACCAAATTGCTAATTCTCTACCCCAAGAGAGTGGTTTCATTCATGTAAAAACAATCTCCAATATAATGCATTCCCTTATCCTAAGGACATTAAAAAAAAAAGAGAGATGGCTTTGAATTTCAAAATATCCCAATAAGAAAGTTTTTTACTATTACTAATAAAGATGGTATAAACAGCAAGGAAAATGACCTAGGAATGTAATTTTATTTAAGCAGAATTTATTTATGGAATATATACTCACTTTTTAGTCTGATCTATGGTCTAGACAGAAACAAAGTTTAATATCCCTCATCCTTTTTTCTGTTCTCTTCGTATGTTTTTTACAGCCATCTCTGTCACAAGGGCTGTGCCGCCACGGGAAAATGTGCCTGCTCTTAGCCTGGCTAAAGGAGGCACAGTTTGCACATGGTAAGGAAGGTGATAGTGGAAACACGAGCAGAAGCAGTGCCAAATTTTTCATTTAGAAAAATGAGTCGCAGATATCTAAAAAATAGATTACTTAGAGAAGACAAAAGGTAAACTGATTACAGAATTGGGAAAGAGCAGGGAAGAGAAATGGTTAAAGGAGCTGAAATGGGCCCCTCAGGGTATTTGAGTAATACTGTATAAGGAATGTTTTTAGATCAAAGTTCTCTATCTGCAGGGAGAAAATAATCAAAAATTGGCTTAAAGTCAGTCCAGAAAGATGTCAGCTTAACTTTCAGGATACATTCTTGGTGTATAAGTTGATACATATCACATTAGGATATAAAGAGAAGTCTTGTAATCTCCCTCCCAGGAGAGGCGTGAGACAGAAAAAGCCCAGTAACCTGCATAACCATTTCACGTGGCCAAGTCACGCAGAGCCAGAGGAACGTGCTAGATTTCCAGGGTCCTTACAGGCTCAGGATTCTCTAATAATTCAACAAACATGAGTCCATAGAAGGGAGCACTCTGCCCCGTGTTCAGCAACTTTGGCAAATTCCAAACAGTTTTCTTTCATACAAACGAAGTTAACAGCAACAACAGATTTATAAGGACATTGTACAATCAATCAGCACCTCACGGAGTGGGATAAACACCTGCTTTTTCTTTCATATGGTAAATGGCTGGACACAGTTTAAAATAGAGCCAGAGCTCCATGCAATTAAAAGAACCGGTGGAGGGGCGGGCCCAGTGGTGCAGCGGTTAAGTTGGCATGTTCCACTTCAGCGGCCCAGGGTTCACCAGTTCGGATCCCCGGTGCAGACATGGCACCACTTGGCAAGCCATGCTGTGGTGGGCATCCCACACATAAAGTAGAGGAAGATGGGCACGGATGTTAGCTCAGGGCCAGTCTTCCTCAGCAAAAAAAGGATTGGCAGCAGTTAGCTCAGGGCTAATCTTCCTAAAAAAAAAAAAAAACCGGTGGAAAAAAGCACCACACACAGGGCGACCATGTAGACAGTCAGCATTTCTGGAAGAGAGCGAGTGGACCTCGAGTTCACAGGGGAGTTTCACGGGATTCTTTAAGCAAAGTCAATCTGCCACATTGAGGAAATGCAGGGTCAGCCTTAATGCTTTTGGTCCCAAGGGAAAGTTGTCCAATTGCCAGAATCTGAAGGAGAAAGAGAAGGAAAAGTATCTCTTTTTCTGTCACTAACAGTGACTGAGAAGAAATGGATCCTATGCAGAGGCCTGCCAAGAGAGAGCCTTCTGCTCGCTTCTCACTCTCCCTTGACACTTGCTCCTGCCACCCTAGACAGGCATTCATGGGACCACAGACTGAAGAATGAAAGAAATTTAGTAATTATCCAATTGAAAAAAATCAAAACATACACATCTCAAAACCCCCCACCAGCTAGACCAATAGCCCAAGAAATTTTTCTTCCTTCTCTCACGAGAAATTCACAGTCCCGGCAAGGCAACCAGCTGGAGGGCAGCGCCATCTCAGAACTCGAGTTAGTTTATCTAGTTTCTGCACCGAAATGGACCCTCCAGCTTCCTCTCCAGGCGGCACTTCCCAAAGAGACACCAGCAGCTCTCTGTTCAGAAAGAGGTCTCAGTAATCTGCCTTAATTGCTGGGCTTCCGAACAGCTTTTGACTCCAGCGCAATTATGCCTTAAAAATCCTACACCCATTTTGTGTTCTAAGCCATGGAATTTTTGACAGTTAAGTCAGAAAACTTGGGCCCATATTACTCTGCCAAATAAGTCACGTACAGAGAAAACAAACCCCCTGCTAGAAAGCCCCAAGCTGTTCCTAGGTGTGTCACTAGTCTACTCTCTTCTCTGTTTAAAAAAAAAAAATTCCTTTCCTTTTGTGCTTTTATTCTTTTCTTGGTACTAAATAAAAAAGTAGAGTGTTTGTCATCCCCCGCTTGAATGGAGAGCCCCCTATAAAACAGTTCATATCATGTGAAAAAACAACCACAGTGCTAGCCGCTGAAATAAAAATGGAAACTTTTTAAACTGTTGCTAAGCAAAGACAACAAAGGTGTCCCCTTTCAGAGTTGATAAGAGATCATGCGGTTGAAATTCTGCACAGCACTTTGAAAACTAGAAGCCTTAGGCTTAGGACCTCGTTCTTCTTTTAAAGCAAATAGCTTTGAAAGCTTGCTGGATCCAAAACGGACTCCACCCCATGCTGTTTTTGATCTCTGACATTCTGAGACAATTACTGCTATAATCAAGTATGTATTGATTACGTATAGCCCTCCAAGCCATTTACACTTAAGAAAAATAATTCTTAAAACATGTCAATATTAAGACAAAACAAAGTGGCCTTGAAAATGAACCAAGCCTGCACAAAATTCATGTTTTTAAGAAACAACAAATAAAAAGAGGGAACAAGCATTTTTGCTTGAAAGCTCACAAAATTGGAAACAAGGAAAGTCCATAAAATTGCCTCCAAACCACCTTTCCCTACCCCTGGAAAGCATTTTATGAGATAATGAAAACCTCTAACCTTGAGTGATGCGATTAAGTAATAAAAGGCTGAATTCTCCCTCCTATATAAGCCCACGGGGTGCTTCCGAGAGCTTGGCAGAGGTCTGTGTAAAGAGTTAACTGTGTGTTGGTGCAACACCAGGTTACAGGTGTTTGTTGGAGATCCCACTGAGATTTTTCTCCAGACTGGTTAAACAACAGCTTCATTCTCTCGCACTCCAGTGGGCTGCTTAGCAAGCCCTAGCCTTCCTAGAAGGCTCTGTACACAGTGTACTTGGGTGCACTGCCTCTGCTTTGAGCCTACCGGAAAAGCAAGCTTGCACACTTACAATCTCGTGAGTCACTGATGAGTACTATCTGGGTGACAAAGCTTGCATAAAGAACCATCTCTCTGTCCACATGCTTCACAAGAGACTGTGAGGCTCAGCTCCTGTAGATATTCCAGTCCACTAAGAGAAGATGTATGGCCAACCATGGACCCTGGGGATGCAATACTTAAAGGATGGCGAATGTGCACCTTCCTGGGTTTAATCTCATGCCTTTCCTCTGGAGGGATGGTGAGGGCACACAGGCTTGACCCAGACCACTGCTCTGCAAGTTCCTGGTAACAAGCAGGTTAAGCCAGCTAATAAATCAACCCTCAAATCAGGGCTTCATCACCCTGCGCCCTGGGCTCTCAGAGCTTTGCAGCCATCTGAAATTTCTTTAATGGGATTATCCTGATGGACACAGAATTCCTGGAGTCTGTCAATATAAAAGGACTGCTTCCAACAATATTTATGAGAAGGTGCTTTCATAGCTCATCTTCATATTTTTCTCCTAACAGTCCAGCTGTTTCTGTATTCTAAATTCTTCTCCCATAAAACCTTTCCATCCATGGATACATGTGTACCTGGTGGCAGGGGGTGTGGGGGGGAAGGGTGGCTCTATTTTTCAAAATGTTTTATTTTTAAATGATTTCAAATTTAAAGAAAAGTTGCAAGAATACTACAAAGAAATCTTAAACACCTTTTACCCCAATTCACTCCTCCTCTCTCTTTCTGGGGCATAAGTATCCACACATACACACAGATGTAGATATAATTATTTCTCAACCATGTGACCATAGGCTGCACGTCTGCTGCCTTACTCTGTAACACCTCAATGTGTATTTCCTAAGAACAAGGAGTCTCTTACATAATCACAGTACAGTTATCAAATTCAAGAAATTTAACATTGATGTAATACTTTTTAATCTAATCTACAGTCCACATACAAATTTCATCATGTGCTTCCAACAACAACCTTTATTATTATTATTTTGGGCATAAAGGATCGAGCTCTGGATCACATATTATTCAGTTGTCATACCTCTATAGTCTCCTTGAACCTGGGAGCAATCCCTCAGTCTTTCAGTTGTTTTATAGAGTGTCTTTCAATTTGAGTTTCTCTGATATTTCCTTGTGATTAGGTCCATGGAT
Source organism: Equus caballus (assembly GCF_041296265.1). Lineage (NCBI taxonomy): Eukaryota > Metazoa > Chordata > Mammalia > Perissodactyla > Equidae > Equus > Equus caballus. The sequence goes on from NC_091705.1 coordinate 13,948,189, forward strand.
CCCCTTTGGGGCTGGAATACTACATAGTGATGTCTTCTTGCCAAAGTATTCCATCTCAGGACCCACGATCTCCATTCACTCCTGTGTGGTGATGTTAATTTAATTTCTATCACTTGGTTAAGATAATGGTCCACGATTTCACTGCATAGTCTTTCTCCTTCTGTACATTTAGATACCTTGAGATTATGTAAGTTCCTGTTCGTCATTGAACCTCTACCTCTAGATTCAGTATCGATTGATGATTCTTGCCTGAATCTATTTTTACTCTGATGGTCATGTGTTTCCTTTTTTATTTAAGTAACATTCCAGAAATTTAATCCACTGAATACCAACAGAGGGTAGAAAAAAACTTTGGATTGCATTAGCACACAACTCACCAGGCTTCTTCCTTCACAGGGTAGCGATATCATAAAAAGAAGGAAAGGGCGAAATACATACACTACAAATGGGCCACAATATGCTTTTCATTTATCCTAGTTTTCCGAAAGAGTCCCATCCCCAGAGGTGAGAGTCCGAGTCTGAAATCACGACACCATCTTCCACTCCTCTGATTCAATATCAAGCATTTTTCACTATGATTACATGCAGTCACCAGTCCAGGGCATTTCCTCCCTTTTGTTTAAATTGCTTCTAGAATAAACATCTCAAAACTTAGGATGGCAGCCAACGGAAGATAATCTCTCAAGGGAAAACATTGGAATCCTCACAACTTCCATCAGTAAGAAGCAGAGGAAAATGACAATTGCCATTCGTTACCGAAGAAATTATATTCCACGGTAGAGCCTCTCGCCTTTAATTCCATAGAATAAAAGTTAGTCTTTCAAAATGTTAAATCTTATATGTGGTAAATAAATTATTTTGTAACTTTCCCATGGAAACAGAAGCACATACACATATATTATATATATAATTTACACCCGTACACACTTTTCCTTGCTCCAGGGGTCTCAGAAATCTGCTATGTTAATTATCAAGAGAATACTATGCTACTTCATATGAAATGAAAGAAAGTGGAACCTACTGGTTAGGGGAATCTACCACTTATCCCTTTAAGCGTTTATCTTGTTCACTAAAAATAACCCTATTTCCTTGAGGACAGATGGAAAATGTGAGGTGACAATTCCTTTTCCAAGAAAGCATGTTACTTCCCAAGAGGCAAATTCTCACTTCAAGGTGTGGAATAGCCACATGCATAAAAAACTCTCCAATCTGTGGGCAAGAAAGCCTACTAAAGTGAGGATTATCCTAATACAACCGGAGTTTGACTAAAAGTAAAAAATAACGAAGACAAAGTGGACCAGGTGCACCTAATAGACGCTGATCTGGCCAGTCTTGCTTCCTTCATTACTAATCAGAATCTGGCAGCATGAGTTAGATCTCATCATCTAAGCAAGATTTGCTTGTCTTTCTTGCATAGGCGTGTATTGTGTAAAGATATTGTATCAAAATCCTAGCAGGTCGTCAAGGGAAAAAGACCACACATCTTCACACAGAGTGAAAGCATATTGTACCGCAGCCTGTGGTGCCCTGTCCTGACAGGTCGTACTGTATTTTAGAGCTGGAAGCAACTTAAAAATCATTTTACAGCCCTCTCATTTTTAGGCAATGCAACAAAGACACAGTTTGAACACATGCTCATTTAATAAATATCATTTGCTCAAAAAACCTTTATCAAGCTCCTATTTTGTGGCAGGAATGAAGCCAAGCCCTGGTTATACAAAAGAAAACAAGATAGATATACTCTCTACCTTTACAAATAATGCAACCTACTCTTGCAGTATTTATTACTGATAAAAACATCACAGTTTATTAAAAGCTTTCATATAGATCAGCATTGTTCAAAAGAAATATAACATGAGCCACATATGTAATTTTAAAATATCCAGTAGCCATATTTTTAAAAAATGTAAAGTGAAATTAATTTAATAATATACTTATTAACACAGTATGCCCAAAATATCATTTAACATGTAGCCAACATAAAAAGTTATTAATGAGGATGTTTTACATTCTTTTTTCATGCTAAGTCTTCAAAATCCAGTGTGTCCTTTCCATTTACAGACATCTCAATTCAGATGCTAAATTTGCATCAGAAATATTTGATCTGCATTTAGATTTCACAGAGGTTTACAGCTAAAAAAAAAAAATAAGTAGATTGACAAATTCAATTTATTCCAACCATTCTTGAAAGCTTTCCAAGAACTAAATCCAGCAGGATTTAAATTTAAATTTTAGTTAATTAAAATTAAATATGACTGAAAAATGCACTTCTTCTGTTACACTAGCCTCATGCCAAGTGCTCAATAGCCCCACGTGGCCAGTGGCTGACTTACTGGTTGTACAACTCTGAACAATATCATTTTATATTCCTAGAAAATAAACGAACTGGGCAGAGCGGGCATTACTACTCGCATTGTACGTATGAAAAACAAACACAGCTTCCAGACGATCGAAGGACTCATCTGAGGCTGCAGGGTCCCCACAGTGAGTGGGAGAATCAGAATTCAAGCCCAAGACTTCTAAAGCCTGATGATCTTTCCCCTCGATCTTGCTGCATTAAAAATGAGTGTGAGGAGCATTACACTGTTTACAGCACTGTGTTAGGTCATAAAGAATCTTAAACGCCAGATTAGTAAGTTTAGAACTGAGCCAGCCCAGAGGTGACAATCAGGTGGTCTAAGGCCTGAACTGAACCATAAATGTGCTCTGTTGGCCAGGCCCAATTGTTCTTTTAAAAATCTGAATTTGAGTATTTCTCAATGAGACCTGCATTTTCCACGTTACCACAGACCTCATTACCCCCATTACTCATAACTGTCCAGCTTCACCCACTCACTGTTCTTTTCCCTGCCCCTGATGCATTTGAATTTGCCAACCCAGCAAGGCAATTGGTGCCATTAAGGGTTTTCAAGCCAGGGAGGGTGATACAACACTATTCACAGAAGACTAATCTGGCCCTCCATGCAGGCTAATTGGGTAGCAGTAAAGACTAGGACTAAGGAGACAAGCTTAACTCAAGCACTGGGCTTTCTTAAAGCTCTTTTTGCTTCTTTCAGGGTTATTTCTTTCTAGTTCTCATTAAAATATCTTTTTGACCCCACAATGTCTTAAATTTTCAGTCAATGGCTCAAAATAAGCTTCCAGTGAAATGAGAGAACTGCTCTCACATATACACACACACACAATTGGTCTCTAGAGAGGTACCTAGATGACCTCCACTGAAAGCTTCTGAGTTAAAGATATGGATTTTTAAAATGTAAAGATACTTTTTTCCTAGCCTGCTAGGAGGCACTGAACAAAACGTCTAACTTCCATATATCTGTGTTCTTTTCTTGTTGATTAAAAATTTACAAATTTTTCATCTTTGCTATACCACAGGCTTCTGGAGGGGATGACACAATGGTAGGTTTCTCATTCTTTCTATGAAAGAAACCATAGGAATATTGACTTGGACATTATTGTTGAGGAAGGGAAAATGGCCCAATTTTGAGATGCATCAATTTTTAGGGGCCCCTTGAAGATACAAAATTGAAGGAGCAAAAGTAATTATTCAAAATGATTCTACCAGTATGAGTTTATTGGTTAATCTGATGTAGCTGTGACATATTATATTTATCATAACTTGGGAAAAGGTGAGAATCTGTTTAAGGCAATTCACTGAAAAAGATCCAACTACATTTTTTATAAATCATTTCAGAGACAGTTTTCCGTATCTGAAAAAATACTCTGTTACTTGAGTCTACATGTTTCAGTGATTGTCTTGAGTAGGAGAATCTAATGCAGAGTTTCTCAAATATGAGCGTAAGATTTACTGGGGGCAGGATTTTATATGCAGATTTCTCGGACCCAGCCCCAGAAACACTAATTCAGTAGGTTAGGGCACCTCAAGCCCCTCAGTGAATCTGAAGCAGGAGGTACCTGTAGACCATACTTTGAGAAATATGACTCCAGCAATTGGCCATAGGTCATGGACATTTCATGTGGGGCAGAGATCACTAACTTTAAAGACTACTTCCCAATTAAGATGCAGTCGATTGATTGCACTGATGGCTCCAACTAATAACCTCCTTGTATCCACACTCTCTACAATGGGACTCTGTGGCTTCTCCCATCAAGACAAAGAGTCTATTTCCCTATATTCCAAGGCTGTCCTGACCTTGTGATTTGCTTGTAACTTTGCAGTAGAAATGTCAGGGTGCCAGCTCCAAGTCTGGGTCTTGAGAAGCCTTGCATGCTTCTCTGTCTCAGATCCTTGTCACCACCATGAGAATAAGCCCAGACAAGCCTGCTGGGGGATGAGAGACTGCATGAAGGAGATTCCAACTGTTCCATCCAAAGTGATCTTGGGCCAGCCTACAGTCAACCCAGAAAAGCAGAGCTCCCTCCCTGGTCCACAGCTGGGCAGAGATGCATGGTGAGCCTGGCCAAGAGCAGAAGAAGTGTCCGGCTGACCCAATAGCAATAAATCTTACTGTTTGGGGCCGCAGACTTTAGAGTAGCTTGTTATGCAACCATAGTTAACTGGTGCATAAGGCAAAGTCCTTACCATCTGTCCTCTGCTCAGGAGAGTCTGAATGAGACAATCATTCCTGCACAGGAGGAAAACACATCTGTTATTGTGGCAAATAAATCCATGGCAAAACTTCTGCCACTTGATTTCACTGGATTTTATCATGGCCCCAAAGCTCTCCCAACACATTTGGACTAAGGTGATGGCCAAGGAGATAGTATAAGATGAGAAGTGAAACCCAGGCCCCAAGCAATCTAATAGTTAACAACAAAAACATAAAGCGACATTATTTAAAAGCATTACAAGATGAAAGACTCAACCCATAATAAAGGATTTTTTTTTTTTTAGTGTTCTGTCAGGGTCTTGCTGTCCATTCACCATAAAAGAACATAAAAGGTATAATTTTTCATATTTCCTGTAAATCCACCTAGTCTATGTGAATTCCTCAAAAGCATTCAAAATCAGATCTTTTAAAGCTCCCCAAATGCAAAACCAAAATTAAGACTTTCCTAATAATTCAAACACAGTTTGGCTGAATCTCACCACCACTAAATTATTACAAGCTGTCGCACATATCTAGAATCAGAATGTCAGAAGGACCAGGTTTCATAAGAGAAACACATCTTTGGGCTCCTAGAACACTGATTGTTTTGGCACCAGTTGCATCACTCTCTGCTTGTAAAGCAATGTCTGTGGTGTAGGAAACGCTCCAGAGCAGTGGGTCGCAGAACAGCACACCATATGCTCCGCAGTTCACCAGCACAATGGCCCTTAGTCAATGGTGATACCTTGACCAAGAAGCTCTTTACAAACTGGGCTTTACATAAATGTGATGGGGACATTACATTCAAAGGCCGAATGAGTTACTTCTTTTGTTTGACAGATAATTATTTCATGCCATATAGAAGAACGAACAAAGCCTGTCAAAATCATAGACTTTACTCATCACTGATTATCTACAAACACACTAAAACGGAGACAAGCCTAAAAAAGTCTATTTGTCCGTTAGAGCAAATATTAGCCCCACTGTCCCCATAAGGTTTCCATAACTTTCTTAAAAATTGGCCCCTTATAATAAAATGACAAAAAAAAGTCATCAAAATAGCCACAAGCTAAGAAATCACATAACGTAGTATTTCATAATTACATATTACATACAGCAGAAGTGAAAACAGGAAAAGAAAGCCATTTTCTTTCACAGCTTCTGATGATTTCCCACACCTTTCAACAAATTTCGTACCAGGTGTAAGTCCCAAGTTTTGAAAGATAATCCAAAAAAAAGGAAAATCCTGTGGTTTCATAACCCTCATAACTTGGAAGCAAAAGTCTACAAGTCAAAATATCCCTGGGTATATATTTACAGATTTCTTCCTCATTTTAGGTTACACCTACAGTGAATCAGTTTTTCTGATTGTGCAGATTCTGACTTTCGGCCGTTTTAATAAAAGCTTAGTGGCTTCCAGTTTAAGTTGCCAGCACTCTAGGAGTGCCCTCTTGGTGTGAGAAGCCAGAGATGATTAACTGAAAAATATTTCCAAGTTAAACATTGATTTTCCTCTGCCTCCATTTATTCCTATCTTGGACGACCTTTCCAACTCTTTTTTTTTTTTTTAAACAAAAGAAAGCAGGCACCAGTGGCTTTGCATTTCTCAGTAAAAAGCAAAAGCAGAATTCTGCATTTGTTAGTGCTTGTGGTTTTATCTTATAAAGAAATGAGCAGGATATTGGGGCAATCCAAGGAAGTCTATTTGCTTTTCATTACACACACGGACAGACACAGACACACACACCATACTCGTGACTTGAATGAGATCCTTTCTGTTTTGTTTCATTTCAGTTACTATTTTACTTTGGTGTTTAGTCCACACAGATTCAGAAGGTATGAGACTAGCTTAGTTTATGGGTTCACTTGGAGCTTCTCCTTCTTGTTTTCTTCCTACCTTTTAAGAGAAAGGCACATATTTAAGACATCTATCCTCCAGACCCCAGTCTGCTATTTCAGTCCATCACCAAACCCTGCTTTGTCTCCTTTGCAGTATCTCGTATCAAATCCACACACACACGTGATTCCCTCTCTCTTAGCTGAGTCCCCACCAGTGCCCAGCACTCTAAGCCTTAATAGCATAACAGCCTCCTATCAGTCTCTCTTCTCCATCCTACTTGCAAGATTAAGATTAGTCTTACTAGAACATGACTGTAATCATGCCTTCTCCACTGAGAGGCCTACAGGGACTTCCTCCTGCCTGATATCAAGGTTAAACTCCACTTCCTAAGTCAAAAAGCCTTTCCATTTATCTACTCAATCTAATTTCTTGCCATTCTTTGCTGCCTGACCAATTAGGCTGGTTTTTCCCAGGCCATCCCCGTCTCTGAGGAGCACTACAACTATTTACTAATATCTATGAAGCCTCTCCTTCTAGGCACTCACAAAGATAGGTGTGGCCACGTGACCTCCTCTGGCCAATGAATTCTAAGCAGACAGAAGTGACACATAGCACTTCTCGGTGGAAGCATTTAAGAGCCAATGCGTGATTCTCATCTCTTCCCTTCTTTGCCACAAAGACCTACAATGTTCCAGATGGTAGTGACTCCATTGCCCTGGATCCCTAAGTGAAGATGAGTTGCAATAGAGGCCTCCTAATGATGTGTGATAAACATTAACACACAAAAAAACATATACTCCATTGCTTATGTCACTGAGATTTGGGGACAGGTTGATGCTGTAACATACCTAGCCCATCCTAACTTTGCTGGGTCCTGCCTCCCAGCCTTTTGCTTTACATGTGCCCTCTCTGTATTTCTTCCCATTTTTTGAAGTTCTTCTCAGGCTTCTGAATCCAGCACAAGTTCTCTTTTTCTCGAAGAGGACTTCCTCATTTATCCCATGTCACCATCATCTCCTCTTTCTCCATATGGATACACCCCACCACGTACTTTAACCCTTAATCAGCTGTGACCAGACAGCTATTGAACTCCGTATGTTGAAAACTGCTTGGAACACAAAAGCAGATGAGACACAATTCCTCTCATCAAGAAGACAAGGTATATCCACCAGAGAAATACAATTAGAAAAGCATAAAGTAATAGAAGATGAGACAAAAATTGTCAGAACACAAAAATGGTTCACTGCTAAGCCAGTGGCATAAGTGCTTAGTGCCAATAACGTGACTAAAGGCATCTGGGTAGACTTTTAGGAAGCTAAGGGCTCCCTTGAGTAAGATGTGGCCAGGAGGAAGACTATTTTAGGTAGCGACTTAAAGCCAGAGCAAAAGCATGAAAGAGGAACGACTTAAAGTTGGATCTGTGTATAAAAAAGTTTATCAGAAAAATATTTGTTTTAGAAAGTACTGGAAGAAAATAACAGAAAAGTAGTTGGAGTCAGATTTTGCTGAGCCATATACATAATGCTAAAGAATGTGAGCTTTCTTCCTGAGGAAACGAAGAGCTGTAAAGTTGCCCAAGGCAGAGTAACACGTGAAAAGCACTTTATTGGGGTGATCAGTCTTACATCTACCAGGTAGGTGGATTGAAGAAAGATAAGAGAATTTCCAATATGTCATTCCCCCTAAAATTTAATGAATGTTAACTTTGTCTCTCCAGTTACCATGTATCAGTTAGCTATTGCTGAGTAACAAATCACCCCCAACTCAGTGGCTTAAAACAGCAAGCATGTATTACTGTTCACAAGTGTATGGGCTAGCAAGTTTGTTCTTCTGGTCTTGGCAGGATTCACACAGGCATCTGTGGTCAGCTGTGGGTTGGGTAGGTAACTCTGTTGACATTAGCTAAACTTTCTCACATGTTTTGAATGTAACTGACTAGAGACTGATATAGGATGGTCTCTACTGAGACAACTGGCCTCTTCACCTGATTTCCCACCCTTTAGTGGGCTAGTCCAGCCTTGTCACGTGGTAAAGGCAGGGTCCAAGAGAACAGGCAGAAGCACATAAGGTCTCTTCAGCCTTAGCCTAGAAAATGGCACCACATCATTCTGCTGCATTCTACTTGCCAAAGCAAGTCAAGAGTCCAGCTCAGATTCAAGAAGTGAGAAAGTAGATTCCTCCTCTTAAAGGGAGAAGATACAAAGTCACACTGAAAAGGTGGGGCCTCAGCAGGACCATTAGTTGGGGAGGAAACATGCAAGGAACTAGGCATCCTCTGCCACAATTTACTCACACCCACTGTATTCTGCCATAAGCCCAGGAGGTACTTGTACTCACCATTTTACAGACAAGGAAACTGGGCTCCCAAGTGGTTAATAACTTACCTAAGGTCATGTATAATTGAGGGCGTGGTCAGCATTTGACTCTCAGGGTAATTCCAAAGCCCATGGAGTTTTATTTTTTGCTAGAGATCCTTATATTAAGAAAGAGTAAAAATCAAGGGTCAATGCTAGGGTCAAAAGAACTAAATTCAAGTACGAACTCTGTTGGTTTCTTTATCTCTAATATATCCAGCTGTCTCACAGAGGCTAACATAAAAACTGAAATATCTGCACACACAAAAGTATTCAGAAAACTACAAAATGGCTTACAAATAAAAGATGCCCTTTTTCTAATTTTTAATATCCTTATAGAATCTGGATATAAATCTATACAGCAGAAGGTGAGCAACGACCTCTTGGAGAAAAGGGCATTTATTATCTAAAATTATCTAAATTATACAATATGAAAAAAATATGTCCAAAAAACAAGCCAAACATTTTTACATCTTTTCCTTATGAGAAATTTGAGTAAGTGAATATTTGTTGGTGTTAAGAAATTATTGTTAATATTTTTAAGGCGTGATAGTGCTATTGTAGTTTATGCTTTTCTAAAGAGCTCTTTTTTTAGAGTGAGGGAGCAATAGATGAAATTATATGAAGACAGAGATTTTTCCAGAAAGGTTAGAGAGTACAGCTGAAAGATGACCTATGATTAATTACTGAAGCTGAGTGATGGGTACTTTTGTGTCTTTTGAAATAATATTTTTATGAAAAAAGGTTTTTCTATTTACTTAAAGTCTCCCAAATATGAGTAGACTTCCTTCCTCTAAAATAAAACCTCTTGACATCTGATATTTCAGAAATATTCCCAGAGCAATAGGCATGACATGTAGAATCTGGATATTGTTTCTTTCAACATTAAAACCAATTACCGTCTTTTCTCACAGCCAAGAGTGAAGCTTCGAAGCTGACTTCATTCCTCCTTACACTTTAACTTCAGGTTTCTTCCTCTACACATTAACCACTGCAATCTTGCTCCACCCTCGCTATCTTTTCTTAGCAATCGTCCATTCACCCTTGTCTGAGCCGCTCTCTCACAATGTTTTTCTGGGTAGCAGAATATGGAGCAAGGCTTGTGTTGATTTTGTGCAGCCCGCATTCCTGGAATGTTAGTGCTAAGCCCAGAATTTGACCTGTAACACAGTGAGGAAAGAGTTCAAATGCAAACTCCAAAGATATCCATCCCACAGAATAGATGCCAATAAGCAATTTCCTTTTCCCAGCCTACCAGAGATTTTCATCAGATAGCCCATAACAGACAGAACTCGTGCCAATATTTTATAACCCATAAAATTTCTTCAAGCAATTGTACAGATTTCCAGCCATCCTTTGATCAGTCTTTGTAACAGTGACTCCAGGCCTTTGCCTCAAAATGATTCCTAGATCTCGATATGTATACAATGGAAAAGATCTGGCCTTAGGAAAGTCGCTCATTAAAGCGCTAATCTGTTCCACCACATTCTTCCGAGACACAGTGATCAGCATTCTAGCCGGCCTCAGTGGCCAGCTCTAAGAAGACTGATAGAAACAGCTTAAGTAATTGGATTGCTATATGGGATTGAATGTCTGACAACAAAAGATAGCCATCTCTATTCGACCACCATATCTTTGTTCCAGCAATGAATTCATTTAGCAATGCACTTAGAGGCTCCTAGGCTGGGAAGAAATGACAGACTAAGGACACAAAAGCTGGGCCAGCTGATGAGCCCAGAGACAGAGGCTGTGCAATTCCAAAAAGTTAATTACGGTAAACACAGGCAGCAGACAATGACCTGTTGAATCATTACCATAATCACATTACTGCACTGGTCTGCAGTTCCCAGCCGAGGGAGGTACTGGCTACTTCTCATTCTGACCATGCATTTTATTCTCATTTGCCACCTGCAATCTACTGTACACGACTTCTTGGCTGATATGCTCTTAACTAGCTCAGCCTGTATGCCTTAGCCATTTTTTAAAATTTTAATATTTTTTTCTATCCAAAGAGACTGATAGGATACAAGTGTTCAAGTAGTCAGTAGAGAAGATGTTGGTGCTAAAGTTATCTCACGCTTGTCTCCAAATTTGTGACTTGGGAAAGTGCTATCATCCATTAAAATATAATTGCAATTTGAAAATCATACATTTACATATAACTTCAGATATGTCTAAACAAGGTTAATATAATAAAAATCAGAACATTGATTTACAACTTCAGGTAGGCGTAAAGAGGGCTAATATAAATTAGAAGAGTGATATCTAAAGTCCATCCTATAGTGAAAAGCAGCAAAAGTACCCATACTCACTGAGTCTGAAGCAAGATTCCCAGTTAATATTTTCCTAGAAGCTTTGACATATTTATTTCTTGACCACGGGGTATTTAGTTTCCTCAGCAGTGTGACATGAATTATTTTCACTTTTAACTCCTCTGAGACGGTTTTGGTCTGTCTGGAAAGAATACCAGTTGGCCAATGAGGACAGCGTCTCATTTTATAATAAACAGAGATGTTGGTATGATAACCACAGCCAGAAATGTAATAACACAGCAGGAATAATAATAGTCAAAATAACATTATTAAACAATAATTACTTTAGACACGCCAACTTAGAAAGGGATTCTAAATATTTCTAAATGAAGTTCTGATTTAGCCGTACAACATTCAGTAAGAGGGCTCAGGGATCATTCATTCTACATTAAAATGGAAAGAAACAGAAAAGCCAGGATGCCTTTGCTTTTTCAAACAGTGTCACCAAAGAAGCCCAGACACAAATGTCTTGACATCCAGTCCAACACTCCAGGTCTTTAAAGAGCATCTTTCAGCCAAGAATCCTTGCCCAACTTGGCAAAGAGATAGAACCAGCTTCACAATCTAAATTGTGACTTTGGATCATAACTGAGAATACACAATCATATGTTGTCCAAAGTTGGCATGTTTTCCCCTTCTCAACTTATCATACTGCCAAATGGACATAGTCTCAAGTGCTTGAAACTATAACCAGGAAAAAGCTCGAAATACTCCTAATCTTGGGTAAAGAACGTATTTTTCATTTTAACATAGATAAAGAGCAGAAACCATAGAAGGATTTTTACTCAAAACTTCTAAGCAGAGACTTCTGGAGGCTTTGCTGAGTTCTTGGAGAATTTTTCAGAGGAAAAGATATTTCTAAGTTTCCAATCCAGAAGGTCACTCCTTTGGTGGGAAACAATGGTTCCCTCATCAGCACAGCCTACAGACTGTCACATCTTGCAAAACTGAAGTTCCTGTGATAAAATAGCCCTCACACTTAACAAAACATCCCAAATACCTGCTTAAAATGCTTTCGTTTCTTTTTATTTTCTAAAAAGGACTGAAGTCGCAATCAATCTGTATTTGAGACCATCAAGAGCAATAATATTTGCACAATCACTGCATGGGGCAGGAAGTGGATCCTACACCCTGTAGGAAGCTCCTCCACTCCGTCCTGGTCCACCAGGGCCTCCCTCTCCCCTTCCATCTATGCCTCAGGCTCCTTCCTTTCCCACCATTACCACGCCCTGTCTGTATCGGACACAGTTTTGCTTTTTCCAGGACTGTGTATTTCTTCCCTCCTTCCCTAGGTCAGAAGGATCTAGCCTCAAGGATAAGATGGAGAGCTGGTCTAATCTACCCAGTCTTCACAGTGCCCAGCACAGACTGGCATTCCACAAGTATGTCACTGACTGCTTAGGATAGAGGTTAAAACACCAGACAGACAGAATTTATTGTCCTTATGTACAGTGTAAATATGCTTCCATGGGTCACCTTTGAGGTCATCACCAATTTACCAAGAAAGTAAGAAAACAATATGCTTTTAGTTCCAAAGTTGGCAGGCTTTCTAAATCACCCAAGGTATGACTAGAACACAGCCACAGCTTTGTATAAACCCAGAACCTGACAGCCACTCACAAGGTTACAGGAAATGCGTGTCTACCCAGACAGGCCCTCTGTCTTGGAGCAGTAAATACCCACTGCATCCGTGACTAACGGTGAAATCACTTCTTTCCTGAGACCACACCCTAGCTCTTATCCCAGCTCTGGGGTGACGCAGGCAGGCAAGACATGATTGAAGACAGGTAGACGTATATCCCCTGCCCCACAGTCATTTTATATTTCCTTCCTCTCTTACCCATCACCCTCAGCCTTGCCACCCACCCCTGCGTGGCAATGGAAGGTCGTTTCTTCTTTGAATGGGCTCTGGAAATCTCTGATCAAAGGGCCTTTCCCCACCTCCTTGTGGCTTCTCCTTGGCCCTAGGATGAAGACCTAACAAGAGTCCAGGCTAATTTCTACTCTTTATCCTTATGCCTAGACATTCCCAGGCCTGACTGTAATCTGCAGGTTATCTGCCCCATAGGCTCCTAGCTGATTTTCCACGCCTTTCCCATTTAGCACAACATAGATACTATAAACTGGCAGCCTAAAATATGCAGGCAACATTGGGCCTGTGAAAGAATTTTATTTATGCTCTACACTTGTGTAGTTGTTTTTTAATAAATTCATCACCAATATTTTTAAATCAAGAGATTTTATACATCACTTCAGATGTCTAACTGCTCTTTAGAAATTGGAAGGTTTAGCCACTGCTGGTCTGCATTCCTCTGTCACCAATCAGTTGCCGCTGAGTAATGGCTGCCTTTACAGGGAAGGGACACTCCCCTTCTCCACCGTCCCCATCACTCCCCATTGTCGCACAGCCAGACCTTTGTACTCAGGTATGTACCTGCCATGGCAGAAACTGGATAGCAGTTCACAAAACATGATTCCTCTTCTTCCTGAACATACAAGACTCTGTCTCCCATCCTCTCTTGCAGTTAGGGGTAGTCATGTGGCTGTGTTCTGGTCAATGGATGTGAGAGGCCACTTTATGGTGAGTGCTATTAAATCTTTCACATGTGATCATCCATGCTCTTTTCTCCTCCACTTGATGCAATCAAGCCACATGTTGAAAATGGCAGAGCCACTAGATAGTAGGATCTTAGGTTGGGAGATCCACCTGCAAGAAATGAAACCACTTCTATCACATTTGAGCAATTATGCATTTCGAGTTTGTTTGTTACAGCAACTAGCATGACCTTAACACACCTACTTTGAACTTCGCAGGAAGTCTGTGATCTGATATAATGGCTGTGTGCCCACAGTTCTCACTTTACATTGATCCAGCCATGACTAATCCCTCTGAAAGGCACCATTTCTTATAGAAATCTACCATCCATGGAACTTCAAAAGATATACTTCCTTCCTGGTCTACTCTAGGAGTTAACTTTGTCTAACGGCATTAATTTATGCAGCTATGATTGTGTCTGAATTTGCCTGGCCCTTACCCTAAATCTTTACCTTACACCCTAGAAAGTTCTGGCTCTCACCTCCATTAACTTCTACTTGGAAAAGTAATGGACTCTTATGAAGCAGTAGAATTAAAATAAATGTCACCACAGTTCTTGGTAGTCGAAGAAATCCACTGAGGTAATCTTCTCCACCAGCAGAATTTTTTTTTCCAAGGTAGCCAAGGTATAGGAAAGAAAAATGACTTGCCTAAAATCATACGGCCAGAAAATAGTAGACAGAAGAATCACACTCTCCTTTTTTACTTCCAAATGGAGTGTCCTTGACAACACTTCCCTTCATCTCTTATTGCAACCCACAGCGTTATTTTACCCTCCTCCACCCCACACGCATGTCTACCAATTTATGGAACATTTGTTATGTGTTAAGTGCTACGCTGAGCCTTTTACATGCATTTCTTAAACTTTAATTTTGAATAAACATATGAGATTGTATTATTATTTCCATTTTTAAGATGTGAAGAGTGAGGCACAAAGAGGTTAATTAAATTTTTCAAGATCACACAGCTAAGTAGTAGAAGGTAGGGTCTATCTGAAAAGCCCATGCTCCTAAGAACCACATTATATTGCCCATTACAATTTTATCCTTCTCCCTAGAGGCAAGCATGTTTGTGTCCTTTAGCTTTTCCCGGAAAATAAACCACCCTAAAATATGGTAGCTTAAAACAACAACCACTGTGGGCTAGCAATTTGGGCTGGGCTCAGCAAGGCAGTTCTTCTGCTGGTCTTGGCTGGGCTGACTCATGTGTGTAAGGTCAGCTGGCTGGTTAGCTAGTGGTTAGATGAGCTAGATGGCCTCATGCTCATATCTGGGAGTTTAGCTGGGAGAGCCAGAATGATTAACAGGCGTGGCCTCTCCCCATGTGGTCTCTCACCCTCTTGTTGGCTAGCTAAGGCTTGTTCCCATGGGGTGCCTGCAGAGTTCCCAAGAGCCCAAGAGCATCACCAAAAGCAAGTACCAAAGCATAAGTACCTTCCAATTTTCTCCTTGTGTCATATTTGCTACTATTCCACTGACCAAAGCAAGCCACATGGCTAACCCTAGTTGGAAAAATGGGGAAATAGACTACTTCTTGATGGACACACCTTCGAAATTATATTGCAAGGGGCACACAGAATGGGATGGGAAGAATTTATGAACATTTTCAATATTTCAGTTAATTTAATTGTTTTCTTCTAGTATTTACCTCTGTATTTCTCAATAATATGTGTATACGGCTACCTCTTAAATAATCAATTTTAAATATTATCTTCCAGTTTATTATTATGACAATTAAGAATTTAGCATTTTTAGCCCTTTTTTCTATGAAAAATTCATATATCTTTCACTCAAATTCCCTCAGTGTTAACATTTAACCTAACCACCTTATATAAATATGTATTTCCTTCAAGTCATTTGAGAATAATTTACAGACAATGCCTCTTTACCCCTACATAATTTAGTTTGTATTTCCAAAATTAAGGTTTATGTAACCATCATATGATTATTAAAAATCAGGAAATTAACTTTACAATACTATTATCTAGTCTATTTTGTACTATCCAATATGGTAGCCATTAGCCACATGTGACTGTTTAAATTTAAACTAGTTAAAATTAAGCATTCAGTTCCTTGGTCACACTAGCCAAATTTAAAGTTCTCAGTAGCCGCATATGGCTAGAGGCTACCATATTGGATAGTGCAGAGAACATTTCCATCATCACAGAAAGTCCCATTGGACAATCTGTCAAGCTCTGTTAGGAAACAGTCATGCGTCGCTTAATGATGGGGATACTTTCAGAGAAATGCATCATTAGATGATTTTGTTGCTGTGTGAACATCATAAAGTGTACTTCACAAATCTGGATGGTATAGCCTACTACACAGCTAGGCTCTATGGTACTAATCTTATGGCACCACCGTCGTACATGCAGTCCGTTGTTAACTGAAACGTTGTTATGTGGCGTGTGACTGTAGTTACAGATTTATAAAGATGAAATCTGTATGTGTTACAAGAAGTCACAAGGTAGTAATTATTATTGCCATTTTTTATATAGGAAGACAAAATTAGAAAAGCGAACTGAGTCCATAGCTATACAATAAATCAATCCTAGAAGTGGGGATTTGAATCCACATTTGATTGTTTGAGGGACTTTTCTCTTACCGCCACGTCACATTCCATTCCCAAGAAACATTAGTCCATGCCTCAGGCTGGGTTCTCTCCAGAACCTGAGACAAGGACTCATGTACACAAGTTTATTAGGCACTTCCTTTACTTAGGAAGAGCTCCCAGGAGACATAGTAAAGGAATGGGGGAATCAGGACAAGGGAAAAGGAGTGAAGGGAGGGCAATTTCAGGAAAATTCCCAGCCTCAGCCGGATCCCGTGAGTCACTCTGGAGCATAAATTACACCACAGGCTTTGTCCCACCAGAATGCAAGGGAGCTAGCTTTCATACACCCACACCCATCAGTCCTTGGCTACAGGCTGCGCTAGGGGGACGTAACTCCCAGGTACTCCTGGATCCTGCCTGTTGTGTGGGCAGAGAAGCTCCAGTAGCCCAAGGGTCATCCTCTGACGGCCAGTAATTCCCAATGTTGGAAGCAAAACACACAGCACCAGAGGCAGGAGCACCCTGACCCAGGGAAAGGGGTCCAAGAACATCGCGGGCAGCGACAGAAACCGTGACAGAGTATCCTTACCATTCTTTGTAAAATGTGTTCATTAAACAACAATGCGGCCTTTTGTATAAATGTGAAATGAAAAATGAAAATATAGCTGGTTCAGAACAGATGCTCCTTACTTACCCTGGCCTATTTCCATGAGATATTTGCTTGAGTCTACAGTATCAGTTGAGGAGGAAAGGGTGTGGTGGGTGGGGCCATCCTTGGTAAGGAGCATAAGATCAAAGGGCAAGAACCAGGGAAAACAGATCCGCCTGCTCGGTATAGAGGGATCCCTCTGCTGAAGAACTCTCTGCCCCTGCCCTGCATCCACCCAGACTACAGAAATGCACACACACTAGCGTAAGTAAAGGGGGGATTGTTTTTATGATACAAGAGTGCCTCATACAATTCAAGACTAGAAAATTCAGTGGGGCATCGTGAGGACACCGGAGAACCATCAAGAACAAACTGGGTCCTCTTTCTCTTTTTCTTCCTTTCTTTCTCCATAGATCCTTGAATCCCTGATTCTCTATGCACATGGGCCCAAAGCACCTGCCCGAGCCCTGGAGTCTGGAAACCATGCTGGCTGGCTCCAGAAATAGATCCAGAAGTACAGACGTCTTATGCTCTGGATTACTTAAAATCTCAGCCCGGACAGAATCCGATTAGCTCAGTTCCCATGTCAGGTGTCTCCCTCTGGTCCAATCATCAGAGACCAAGGAGAATAGGATTGGCTTATATACACATGGTATCAGCGGCTTGGGCAGGGGTACAGATTAAGTTAAATGGTATGGCAGACTAATTTTTCCAAAAGTGGCCACAGCAATATTTCTGGTCCCCTATATTCTTCAGGACCTTGCCACTCCTCACTCTGAGAAGTGGAGTCTGTGTCCCCTCCTCTTGAATCTGGGCCAGGACTTTTGGCTGCTCTAACTAGCCGATGGAATACAGCGGAAGTGGTGCTATGGGACTTCCAAGGCTACTAGGTGATTAAAAAGATACACTTTCTTCCTGATGTTTGCTTCTCTCTGTCTCTCTGTCTTTTCTCTCTCTCTCTCTCCCCTACTCACTCTTGGGAACCCAGCCAGCAAGCTGTGAGGAAACCCATGCCCCATGGAAAGGTCAGGTGTCAGTGTTCCCTCTGACAGTCCCATCTAAGGTCTGTTAGATGACAGTCAGCATCAATTACCAGACATGTGAGTGAGGAGCCCTCAGAGGATTTCGGGCCCCAACCTTCAAGCTGCTCCAAACGACCTCGAATGGAGCAAAGGTAAGCTGTTCCCCCCAAACCTTGGCCAAATTACGGATTCATAAGCAAAATAAATATTGTTATAAATGAATAATGAATGAATGAATGAATGAATGAGCAAATATTGTTGCTGTTGCTGGTTTTAGCCACTTATTTGTGGGTAATTTGTTGTGCTGCGATAGAAGCCCATTTCAATAAGCTTTGGCACTCCCATCTTCTTGTCCCTCATTTCCATGACCTCTTGATTTCTGACAACCTCAATGTTCTGCTTTGCTTGTCTGATCTCCTCACGTCACTACCACCAAGCCAACCATGACGCCGAGGACACGTGGAGAAGCAGAGTCTCATTTATGACGTGGTTTCTTTTCCGTTACAATTATTTGGGGTACTCACTTCCCTCCTAGAACCTGCGGGTCTAAAAAGTAAGACCACCAAGTACACTTTAAGCAAAAAGTGTAACTAGCAATCAAAAAGAAGCTATTCACCTTGGCCAGGTGTAGGCTTCTGAGTTTTTATGCTCATTTGTTGGCATGATAAAATATACAGGGGCAAATCTAAAAACCTCTCCCAAAACATCCTAAATGCAAAGATTTGCTCAAATATGTTAGTGTCTGGAAGCATTCAGATGTAGTTCCCTACATCTCCCTGTCCAACGCCTGAGGGTTGCTGTAACGCCGGGAGCACCTCCAGCACACATTCAGGACTGAAACCTCATCCTCCGTCACACTTCAGGAAGGCTGGCAACATGTGCCTCCTTTCCTACTACACTGGCAAGTGGGAGTACCCTGGACCTCATCCTACATTATGCTGAAAACATCATTAACTCATTAGCCAATAGGGTTTATTTGGGACTACTATTTCCAAACAGTCTTATGGTGGCCTTGGGACAAACATCCCTTTGAGAGCAGGCTGCCTTGTCTCACGCAGTGGTTCTCAAAGTGTGGCCCCTGGACCAGCAATGTCAGCATCATGTAAGAACTTGCAAGTAAGGCAAATTCTTGGGCCCATCCAGACCTACTGGATCAAAAACTCTGAGAATGGGCCCAAAATCTGTGTTTTAACAAGCCCTTGAGTGGATTCTGATGCATATTTGAGTTTGAGAACCATTGGTCTAGTCAGGTCCAGTCAGGTGCCAGAAATCACACCAGTGATTGAAGACGGAGAATATAATAGAATTGTGAACTAGGTATCAAGTTCTAACTAGGTGACTGAAAAGGCAAAAAGGGAATGCCAAGGTGTCAAGGAGAGCACAACTGGAGGAAGAGCTTGAGGAACAAAGGGAGGAGATTGGAATTATTAAAATTTAGGCACCTAGAGGTGAGAGGAAGGGTCCTGCAGAATTGAGAAGGGGCCACTGAGAAGGATCTAGGGCTGGGCTGGCGCTCTTCTCAGGACTCTGGCTACCTTGGGCTAGACCCAGGCTTCTGAGGAAGGGGCCCGGCAGCTGGTGCCAGGGTCCCTGAGGGAGGCAATGAAGCCGGTTCTGGGATTGGTGGATAAACAGGAAGTCCCTTCTCCCTCCTCCAGCCTTGCAGTCTCAATCTAGCGCCCCCTATTGGCAGCAGCTGGCAAAGCTGAGCTGGGATGAACTGTCTCAGCCGCAGCTTCACAGAGCAGGGAGGGTTCAGAGCTCAGAGACAATAGCTTAGTAAGTGGACAGGTTATTTGGAGCTATTTCCAGGGAGTCTTATGTGGTCTCAGAACAAATATCCCTTTTGGGGTAGTCTGCGCTTTGCCTAGAAATCCGACGCGCACAGTACACTGAGCGGTCTGCAGTGGCTCACTCAGGGGCGTGGGTGGGGTCCTCCAGATGACAGGGTGCACTGTTGTTGGCCTCTCATGGTGAAATGGCCAGGGATTCTTTCTGTGTCCTTCAGAGGATGACAGCTAGAGAAGAAAGAATGAAAGGGGACAGCTGAATGAGGAGGGATTCTCGGCGAGGGGAAGGAACTGAAGGCTGCTGGGGGCTCAGGGCCTTTCATTGCTTTCTGGAATGAAATATGCAGCGAGCTGTCTGCTTCTACCTTCCCAGAAAATCGCCATTACCAAAAAGTGATAGCTTCTTGGATTTCCATGGAGCTGGGATGGGCCTGGCAAGCATGCCCCATGGCTATTTCAGAGAGCTATCTCCTGAGCTTTGAAAAGAGAAAATCACACATACTTGAGGCCTCCTCTGACAGCTGGCAGCAACACCTCCAGTTCATGTTCCTCTCTGCTTCAGGCCCCATCAGACCCCCACCGTGCCCCGCCCGCATCACTTTCAAGGCAGCTCTGCCAATGAGACTGAGATGCGTCTCTCTTTCGACCGTGCTCTGGCTCTTTCAGGAAACAGAATGCGTGATGCTTAATGGAGAAAAGAATGTGCATAACTTTCAATGAAACTCAAAAGAAATTCTGAGGAGGAAGAAAATAAATCACTTGTTGGGCAGTGGAGAATAATGCGGACTTTTTCATGAGGGTCACAGACACCCAAAGATACCTTCGTATTTCTCAGTCAGCTCTAGCTCACATCTCTACCATGTCTCAGAGGAATATAGTGGAAAATCCCGGTAACAGGACACTTTTTACACAAAGAAAATGGTGGTAAAAAGAGGATGCATTGTGTCCTGGACCTTGCACTACCCTTCCTTGGCAGTTCTTGGAACCCCAGCTTTTCTTAATGTTTGAGATTGATGCCAACTCTAAAACTTGTCTGTAATGCATTTGATTTCAGGCAGAACAACTGCTTTGTCTCAGTCCACACCCAGCCCTGAATCAAAAGGAACTTAAAAGATTTATCACAAGGTAAGCCAACTTCTCCTGCCCAGTTTGCCTCTTTGTAGAAAGGGAACAGTCAGACTATTACAGCTCGACATAGCACCCAACTTTGGAGGGTTCCCTATGGAGTAGAAGATAAAGTTAAAATTCTTTATCCTGGCATTCAAGGCCATCCAGAGTCTGGCCACAATCTTCTCTCTCACTGTCCCCAACCCTCTGTCCCCTAAGCACATGTTTATGTTCATAGACTTTCTTCCAACTTTACATTTCATCTCTTTATCAAAATGCTACTCAGCCTTCCAGCCCCACCTCTTTTATGAGGCTTTCTCCAACTAAACCAGTTCATCATTGTCTCTTCTCTCTTCTGTTCTATTTAGCATCAACTAAATCTGACAATGAGGCCCTTCATCCGTCTTTGCTCCTCAGTGAGAATGTGAAATACAAAGGCAAGAACAGTGTCTTATACAACCCTCTGAGCACCCAATACGTTTTAAACTGGAAGCATACATATGAATGCATTTGCCAGAGCTCTTGGTTGTAAACAACAGAAACTGATAGCAACAAAAATATAAGGTACCTAAGAATCTAACAAAAGATATGCAAATATTTCATAGACAAATTCTTTATTGAAGGGCATTAATAAATAACCTTAATAAACAAAGCAATATACTGTGTTCACGGGTGGGAAGAAAAATCCTAATAATGTCAATCTGCAGATTAAAATATAATTTTAATGCAATTCCCATGAAAATATCTACACAGTTTTTCATAGACCTTGACAATCAGATGATAAAATCTCTATGGAAGAGAAGAGGTCCAAGAGCAGCCAAGTCAGCTTTGAAAGAGAAGAATGAAGATGAATGAGAAACTCATTTACCAAATATCTAATATTTTTATGTCTAGTTATAGTCATGGATGCAGTGTGGTGTTGGCACAGGGATAAACAGAAGTCGGTAGAACAGAGACCCTTGAAATGGTCCCATTCATACATGAAAATGTGACAGGTAACAGAAGAGGCATTATAGATTATTGAGGAAACAATGGACTATGAATTAATGGTGCTTGTGGAACAGCTCGTTCATTACAGTGAAATTAGATCCTTGCCCCACACCATATACAAAATTCCATGCCGTGTGGTCTAAAGGCCTAACAGCGACAATAGGGGAGACTCTGCTCATGATTTAAGGATAAGGAAGATTTTCACCCAACATACAAAAACACCCCCACAAATCACAAAACTAGAGACTCATAAATTCAACTACATTAAAAGTTAACATTTCTGTATATCAAAAGACACAACTAAAAAATGTAAAGTCAAGCCACAGACTGAAAGAAGATATTTTCAATGTTTGTAATGACAAAGAACTACTATCCAGAATATATAACTCACTCCTACAAATACGCAAGAAAAAGACAAAAAGGGAAAAAAATGAGCAAAGGATGTGATTCACTGAAGAGGAAATCTAAATGTCTAATAATCATCTATAAAGGTAATCAATCTCACAAGTAATCAGGAAGTGCAAACTGAAACAAAATACCGTTTCCTATCCATCAAAAATTGGTTAAAAAAAATTAAGTATGATAATAGTATTAGGAAGAACATGAAACAATAGGACACGGAATTATTACACCGTGGTTGGAATGAAAACTGATACAACCCCTGGGCACAGCATTTGGCAACAGCCAATATATTTGAAGATCAATATACGCAGTGACCCGAAATTCCACTCTGGGGAATATAGCCCAGGTAACGCTGCTAGGTGATGCTAATGCTGCTTTGAGGAGCAAGTTACTAAAAATTACCCAAAAGTGACAGTCAACTCCCCTTTCCAAACAGAGGTAGTATATGAGTTGGAAGTTCAATTAAACGTGCCCTTAACACCTCGAGGTCTTTAAAGAGGACTGTAACACCACCAAGCATTCATTCCAATGGTTCTCAAAAAGTATAAGACACTTAACCCTGACAGTTATGCTGATTTTTAAATAGTGAGTAACAGCGTCCAATAGTATTCAGTGTCTTCAGTCGCCACTTAGCACCTCACTATCAGAACACAGATAGGATTTCAACGAGCTGAATTCCCCAGGATAAAATGTCCTAGGAGCGGTTTTGTACCTTGCTAACTGTGATCCAACTGAGAGTTCAACCCAAATCAACTCTAACACCAGGGAAAAGGACAGCCTCTGAATGAAAATAGTGTCCTGTCAACAATTTTACATACCCCACCTGAGAACAGTTTTAAACAGAACCAGGTTTGCAAGAGTGAAAAGGCTCAGCTTTGACACAGAATGCTTGGAGACCACAGTAATTCAGGTTCCACTCTTACATCCTAAATGGATAAATTATTCTGTCCACTTTATACCAAGGAACAGAGAGGCAGAGGCGACCGCAGAAGGTAAACTAGGCAAGATTTCCAGCACGGGCGTCTTTTGTCTGTTGCTTTTAGTGGCTTCCAATCTGACCTATTAAAGGTATACCCTGGGCCCCCAAAAAGGGGAAAGAAACTGTAGCTTTGTATTCCCAACTCATGTATCTTTGCTTGCAATCTTGCATTCAATTTCAGTGTAATATGAAGAGGCCTATTCTTTTACAAAAAGTTCCCTCTTCCCACCAGGCTTGTTTGTTATTTTATGTGTTTCTGCATCATTTGTAGACTCCGCTTTGATCTGCATTCCTCCTGGATGTGGGGTTTCCTTTTCAGCTACCAAAAGGAAAGCTGGTTTGTTTGAAAATCTGTTTATTTGGATTTTTTGCTGGCCTAAAGTCCCTATCTTTATCAGGATGCGCAGAGCTCCGTGTCTGCCAGTTTCAGACATCACTCATTTTCCCAAAGGAAAGGCAACTTGGAAATAATAAAATTTGTCCGTTTGTGCTTGGAGTCTTCTGAGAAAGGAGTTTTAGAGGTCTCAGTTTAAAGTTTTAGAGAAGTGATTCTCTCCCAGATATCCTTAATCAGCAGTGACTATCTCATGTTTAGACTGAGGAAAAAGTTTCCTCTCGCATTATATTCAAATAGGAATTTTCTCAGCAGCACGAGCTTACTCATGTACATAACCGACTGCACCTACATTTACTGGTAAGAACTGCACCCTCCTCAGAACAAGGAAAACTAGGACAGGGGCATTGCTCTTCCTCTCTTGGCCAGCATGGTCATGTGGATCTAGGAAAAAAGAAAGTCAAAAGCACACAAAGGTGACAATGTCACTATGTCACCTTTTCCAGAATATTTTCCTTTTAAAAGAAAAGTCAATGCTTGACTCAGAGATGGATACTAAGTTGCAACTAGCATCCCAGATCTGATGAATGAACCCTGGCTGCATGAAAAACATTGGGCACATCAGTGCTCCTGGGGAAATGGGAGCCTCAGTCACATGATTAGGGATGCCTCCCATGGTGTGGAAGGAGGTGGCACACATAGGGCATCACCAGCTGAATGCATCTAAAGGCATCTTGTGAGTATCAGATAATTTTCTTTGATGTGTATGCCTCGTGGATGGGGGATGGGATTACTTGTTGGGGGCAGGGTCATGAGTTCCTTAAGCCAATCCCACAGTCAACTACTTATTACCTGTGACATTGGCTCTTGACCAGCATTGTTTCCTAGGAATGGTTCTTCTTAGGAAGACTGAAGCAGTCTACAGACAAAACACAGGGAGGAAATAAGGGCTCTCTGAATGGGGAAGACAGGAGACATTCTCCCACATCCTCCACACGCCTCTTTGACAGAGAAACAGGATGTGTTCCCCAAGGAGCTTACAAGACAGTCCCCTCACGGGATGACAGTGGCCAGGACCCTCTCTTTGGAGGGTTAGCCGGCAGGATTCAATCTGGGAATCCAAACAAACTTAGGAAAACAATAGGCAGGACCAGGAAGGAATGGGAATTATTTGTCTGTTTTTAATAGAATCCTGCCTTCAAATTGTAGTTTTGCTCTAGGAAAGAAAAAAAAAATCATAGTTTTCTTTAAAGTTACACATGAACAGTTTCTGGCTTCAAAAGATAAAAATCAAAATCAACTCCAGTTTTTGCCTAAGAACTACCTCTTTTTGCAGAGACACTAGGCCTCACTCAATTTAGGCTGCTTGCAACAGGTGGCAAGTCTACAAAATAAGACTAGTTAGGTAAGATGACTCCACACTGAGATTGCTCAGCTACTCGAGCAGTTAGAAACCCCAAATAGGAACTAAGGTGGACTTGTTTACACCAAACTCTGGGCTCTTCTCATTTCTCAGCTTGGCCATCCCTAGGCAGACCTCTGAGTCTCTGAGAACCAGCAGAAGCTTACTGCCCCTTTGGTTCCCAAGCTTCGGAAGTCCACATGTTTGAAGGAGCCAGGACTGTTTGTTAAACCACAGAGACTTGTTTTGGCAGAACATTTAGATTAGACTTTGCTCCTAAAAAAAGACACCTATTCATGTTATAAGTGCTATTTATGAGATCCAGAAAGACAGCGAGGTGGGGTCAAACTGAATTGAGGATTTCATCCTGGCAGATCAAGGAGAAACAAAAGGATCCCTTGTGGAAAGTTTTGGTGGTGAGACTCAAACCACAAAGGAAGCTCAGCAAATTGGACAAGATTGTCAAAAATATCCTTAAGAGAAGGAGGCTGTCTTCCTTCTCAACAATTCTCCAGCTAGAAAACAAATATGAGGGTCTTTGGCATACAGACTCTAAATTGACAGAATGTTACAATGCAGCCTCATCTCACACCTTCATTATCTCACGTGCTTAGATGGGACAATAAGAAATGGTTGCTCTCCTAGGAAGAACGCTGACATCACACTCTGCTTTCCACAAAATCTCCAAAAGGACCCACATTTGAGTCCTATGAATAAACTTCCACTGAGAAGCCCCATCTGAGGCCAAAACCCCAGCTAACAGCCCCTAGAGAATTTACTAAAGTTTAATCCCTTCTCCTAGGAGATGAGCAAAGACATCACTCAAGAATCCTGAGAAAGGCTGGGGCGGGCTACTCCAAGTGTGAACCTTGGACCAGAAGCAGCAGCAACTGGAAGCTTGTTAAAAAGCCAATTCTCGAGTCCCACCCCAGGCTTGCTGAATCAGACTTGTGGGGGGGAAGGGAGTGAATCCGTTTAACAAGTTTTCAAAGCGATTTTCATGTGTCCTTAATTGTGAGAAGCACTATGCTGGCAGATCTTAAGGAACTGTCTAGCAGCTGGCTGAGAGGTCAGCCCCTGAAGGACTTTGTAAATGCAGGAAGGACATTGCACGAGAGCAGGTAGAAGAGAGTGGTGCCCAGGACCTGAGTGAAAAGGGAGTTGGGTAATCACCACCTGTGCCTTAGTCTGAGGCCGTAAAACCAGCAGGATACATTAACTTTGGTCTTTGGTGGGACACTGGACCCTGCCTGCCACCCTTCTCATTTTTCCCATGGCAATGCAAAGGAAGAGGAGCAGGTTCAAGAGTCAGAGACCTTAACAAACCCTCTCAAATAAGAGTGGGCTCTTCACCAGCTTCCGTGGTGTGAGCTCTATCCCGACTTCACCCACCAGCTGCCCACTCCATTCTCTTGCTGGCGGTCTACTAACAACCTCTCAGATGCACACACCAGTATCCTCTTTCTCCTCACTCATCTCACTCCTCTTTCCCAGGTGCATTCACTCAAGCCCAGGACTCGCTCACTGCCACTGATCCCGGCCTAGCCCCCGCCCACTCTGCTGCTCTCTCATGTAGGGCCAAGCTCCAACCAAACGTCAGTATTACTGCTCTCCTAGATGCTTCAGTTTCAACTCAAATCAACCCAACAAGTGTTTAATTGAGCAATTATTATATAACCTACTGCCTCACTCCCTGTTGACACTTTGCCTCTCTTCCTCCAAAAGTGCCATACAAACACAGACTTCTTCAGAGACGTGTGGCTTCTCAGAGCTCAAATATACCAATCATGATGCCTTTTCTTAGGAGTTCATTAGCTTTAGTTTCTGGTATTTTTTATGTTTTTTAGTTCCTACTCTATTCATTCAGAAAAAAACTTTACTCATTTCTCATTCTCCTCTACCCCTTGATTGAGGTTGACCGTAGGTCTTAACCCCACACCCCATGCAATGATGACCCTGGCGACGCTAATGGTTATTGCAGCTAAAACACGTGGAGAGCTTACCATGAGCCAGGCATTGAGCTAAGCATTTCACATATATTATTTAATTTTCCCAACTGCCATATGAGGAAGGCACTATTATTATTTCCATTCTACAGATGGGAAAACTGAGGCTTAGAAGTATTAAGTAATTTGCCCAAGATGACAGGGCTGATCAATGGCAAAGCTGGGATTCTAACCAAGTCTATCTATCTTTTATTCTTTAGGCTTTATTGCCTCTATAGTCATAAGGGAAAATACATGTGAAAGTAATTTTAACCTGCAAAGCACTATCTACAAGAGACACATTCTTCTAAGGACTCTCCCATTTCTTTTGATTCCTATGTTATTCAATTGCATTCCCTACTTGACAAGTGTCAACACGGCAATTTCTGTTTCTCTTTCACCAATTGCAGATTCCAGTCTCGTTGTGCTTCTGAAAGCTTCCTTTCACCTAACTTTCCTGGCCCCTTTGCACCATGAGACACACATCCAATGGGCCCTCGGTGGAAGAGGCAGCTGGTAATGTCATTAATTCATTCACCTGCTTAGCACATGGTTTGTCCAGAGCCAAGTTTCAACCTTGGGTACCCACTGGAAGATTTAAATGGTCTCAGTGCCTGCCCTGCAACCTAGCCTGATGAAATTAGGGTCTTGGGGCAGGGCGGGGGGGCGGGGAGCAGCCATCAGTATTTTTTAAAGTTCCCCAGGTGATTCCAATGTGCAGTGAAGATGGTGAACACTGACTATATGTTTCATCTCTCTGCTACTGGTCTAATGTTTCTTTCTTTCATTTGTTATGATTACAAAACCCTCCAGGATGGCCTTTGTATCTGTGTTTCTCTGGTATGCCTCCTGGGCCACCTCCTGGACTGAGATTTTCATGGGGGTCTTATGATTATTTTCCTCATAGGGAAGTCACCCTAAATTAGCTACCTGGGATCATTTATTCTCCAAATTCTGTTTGAGTCCCAAAACAAGCCAGAAGGAATTTATTCTTTGAGGTATGGCTGAAATTTCCGATGTCCTTTTGCCTTCTCTATAGCTGGACGAACTATGGGACTCTTACGAAGAGGCTGCTCTCAGCCTGGAAAGACTTGAGAAGGTCTGGGAACATGTGACTAGTGACAAGTATCAAAGACTTCTAGAATATAAAGAGTAAATTTGCTTATTCTGGATATAGCTTCACAGTATCGTATGAGCAAATTTCTTAAAATGAAAGAACTTGGCTATAAGATCTCACACTTAGTGGCAGAGGAGAGACCAAGACATATGGCTGTGATTGGCAATAAGGTAAAATGGTCTTAGAGCTTTCTTTCGCCACATCTAGGATAAAATGCCAAAAATTTGGTAGATCCTGAAACTGAAAGATCCATAGGTGAAAAGCTACTCAAACCCCCTCAAGCCATGTCTACCTCGCTTCTGCAATTTTGCTATCTTTTCTGAAGTGAATGCACAGTAAAAGAAAATCCACATGTGACTTTTCCTTGAAGACCTTATTTTAACCACCCTCAAACAGGGGTTGTGAGTGGAAGCTTCTAGATTAGGGAACAGTCAGCTTCCTGGATAGGATATCAAACCACGTGACACCTTTCATCTCCTTTCCAACATATGAATTAAGCCCAGGTTTACCTCGGCCGACCGCACCTCAGTGAGAGAGAGCGAAGAGGATTTTCAACAGGATTAAATGATATGAATAGCTTTCAGGTTTCCACTGGGGGCAGAGCTGGGGGTGGGACTGCTGCAGCAGCTGCTCTGAGGAGAGAATAAAGGATTTGCCGGAGCTTTGTGACTCGGTGTATCTGCCGAGGATTGATCTGAGAGCCTTTCTTAGCCTCCTTTGGGGAGGAGGGGAAAGGCTTCTTTTCAAAGTCACATTATCTGGCAACAAAGCCGGACCCAGGAGGGTGGTGTTTCGGGGATTGCACACTTGCTGCGGAGAGAGATGGGCTCCAAGCCTCCCTCAAGGAGGAGGCATGCCTGCCTCAACAGATGGGTCTAGGAGCTGGGAGGGGCTGGGGGAGATGAGGCTGCCTCCCTGACTTTCCCAAAACCTCTGACCTCGGTCTTCTCCCAGGTGGCTCGTGCTCCTGGCAGCTACCTCCCTGAGATCCTGAAGTGAAGGCTGTCCTGTGTGTGTCCGGGGGCTGGGGAGAGGTGTGGCATGCAGCTCAGAAAGATCACTCAGCTATTGCAAAATGATGCAGCCGCTCTGGAAAACAGTTTGGCAGTTCCTTATAATCACCCACTTACTATATGACTCGGCAATCCCACTCCTAGATATTTACCTAAGAGAGATGAAAGCTTATGTTCATGCAAAAACTTGTACACAAATGTTTATAGCAGCTGTATTGCAATAGCCAAGAACTGAAACAACCCAAAGATCTCTCAGCTGAATATGGATAAACACACCGTGGTACATCCCTACAATGGAATACCACTCTGCAATAAAAAAGGGTAGGACTGTTGATACACTGAACAACATGGATGTTAAACGAAAGGAGCCAGACTCAAAAGGCCACATACTGTATGGCTCCATCTAGCTCACATTCTAGAAAAGGCAAAGCTGTAGGGCATGGGGGGGGTGGGGATTGAATCCAAAGGGTCAGCATGAGGGGATGTAGGGGGTGATAGAATGCTCTGTATCTTGATTGAGGTGATTACACAACTGTATGTATTCGTCAAAACTCAGAACTAGATACCAAGAAATGAATTTTATGATATGTAAGTAGAGAGGCTAAATCAGTAACAAATATGTCATGAAAGGTGTGAAGAGAGGTTTTTAAACTCCTAGCCCTTGTGGCTGCTTTCACTAAATTCCATGCTCCCTTCTGTCCATGGTAACCAGGAGGGCAGAATGGATTGTTCTAGATTCCCATCACCTGTTACTGCGATTGGTGAACAGATGACCGTATCCCCTAGTTGCTTCCTGGAGGAGATCAAGGTAGGGGACATGTCGTGGGTTTTCTTACTCTGACAGTCCCGGTTCCTTCCCCTCAGCTCTTCCTCCTTTCTCTCAAGAAGAATGCATGGCCTTGGCATTCCTCCCACTCATTCTTTTAGCACATATTTCCCTTTTGTTCCTTCTTCAAATTCTTCATTGACAAAATGAAAGGCAAATTGTATTGCGTGTATGAGATTAAAGGACAATTCATGACCTCCACTTCCTGCCAAGGGACATCTCAGGCTCCACCGATGCCAATGGGGTTGAGAGCCTCGCTCCTCCAAATGTGTTCGAGGACCAGCAGCATTGGCATCACCTGGGAGCTCAAGAGACACGCAGACTCTCAGGCCTGCCCCAGACAGATAGAATAAGGACCTGCCTTTTAACAAGAGGCTCAGGGGATTCACATGCAGAGTTAAGTGCAAGAAGCCTTGCTCTAAATTCAAATGTCCATCCTAACGCCATGATCATTTAGATCCCCACTTGCTGTGTGGAAAGAACAGGGCTATTGGCCTCAGCCAATCCTGACTCTTAGCTCCACTGCTTACTAGCTGTGTCCCCCATCGAGGTGAGCAGTTATAAATGTATTAAACCTTTCGAACCTCAGTTTTCTCATCTGTAAAATGGAGACACTAATGTCAACTTTATAGTGTTGCTGTGGGGGTTAAATTATATAATGTACGACAGCAACGCTACGGTGCCTGGCACAAGCAGAGATTTACATATCTCATTTGTCCCACCCACTCCTCAACCTGCTGAGCCAACTTAACATTGTGGCTAGAACATTGAAGTCAAATCCCAAATCGGATGAAACATTTGAAGGAATTAAATGGGCTAGGGGTGGATGGGCAGGGGGAGAGGCAGATGACATTGCTAATTGCCTATTTTCAGGGTACACTTGGTCAGTGATCATCAAAATTTGGTGCATGGAATAGCATTATCTGGGAGCTTGTTAGAAACAAAAATTCTAGGGTCCTACCCCAGACTCACTAAACCAAAACTCCGGGGTAGACCCTAGCAATCTGTGGCTTAACAAGCCCTCCAGGTGATTATGACACATGCTAGTGGGACCTTATCAAGTAATACCAAAAACCTGCAATTTTGGCCCTTGTCGAAGGCCTGGGATAAAAGAAGTGACATTTAAAGTGGTTTGCTGGAAAGCCAAGCCACTCCTTTGGCTTCTAGATTACTGATTTTCAAACTTGGTATTAAAACACACTGGTGTGTGAAGACATGTCTGGTTCGGTTGTGACGTATACTGCTAGCAATTTGCAACTAATTTATTCAACAAATTCATTCAGCAACTAGTTTTAGTGCTCTGTTATGTGTCAGATACTGCTCCAGGCTCCACTAATAGAATAAATCCTTAAGTGATACAATCATGACCAATAATAGGTTATTTAAAATGTTGGTTAAAGATGGAATCATAAAACATGACACGCAAATGTTTTACTTTAACATAAAACATATAAATGGTTATTTGCCCATCTTTTCATCTAAGACAAAAACTTCTTAAGTTGCTATCCTATTTCATCCATAACACATCATCTATAATTTTCAGTTTTGGTTTCTTTACATTGGAATGAAAGGTAAAAGACACTTGGGAAGCAATCTAAATGCAGAATCCTTCTAGATTTTTCAGATTTTTTTCCTATTCTTTTAAAGTTGTCTTGCTCATATTCATTGAACAAGAATTTTAGCTACTCATTTATTCTCATCAAGTTATATTCAACCTAGTTTGCACAGAAGTAACATCTTTTAGCACTCATTTCAGCAATTTAAGTAATATTGAATTAAACGATGTAATTACAATAACAAGTACAACTAGCATATACAGGTTTGGGAACCCATCCACACTGACTACTAGTCAGTATAACATCCCACCCCTCTTTGGGAAAGAACTAAGTCTATTAGCTGCAAAGGTTCTCCATGTTGTGGTTAGCAGGCAGTATTCATTACAGAAGGGATGGAGCACATAGGTCAATCCAATGATTAGGTTACGTAAAAGATGGTTACGAGAGTCTCTATGATGATTGTCTTACGGGAGCCTGCAAATAACTTATTTTTTAAGATAATTTGAGCAGACTCAAGATTATTCCTATAACAATGCCACTTTAACTCATATTTCAGTTTTCTTTTTCAAGTGGAGGCTGCTAAGGTTGGTCACCCCAAGGCTATACTTAGCTCACAGAAGTGTACTAGTGGCTGTTGTATACTCATTGCTGGCAAATGATTTTTGTGATGCCGTTTTCTTTAAAATTTTATGGAGGCTATATCAGTTATCTATTGCCACAATAGTGCAGCATTACAACCAGCTCCAAACTTACTGACTTGAAAGAACCAATTGTTGTTTCTCACGAGTCTCTGAGTTGGCTGGGAGGTTCTGCTGATCTGGGCCAATTAGGCTGATCTCACTTGGGCTCCCCTGTGTGTCTGCAGTCAACTAGTGGGTCGGATGGAGGCTGAATGGTCAAGAAAGATCTCAGATGGGACCACTCAGTTTTCCTCCACATAATCTCTCAACCTCCAGCAGCTCAGCCCAGCTAGTCCCATGGCAATGGCAGTCTTGAAGCAAGAGGGAGAATAGAAACACACAAGATTTTAGGAGGCCTAGGCTCAGAACTGGCACACCATCACTTCTGCTAGATTCTGTTGGCCAAAGCGAAACATGAGGGCAGTCCAGATCAGGAGGTGGGGAAGTAGCTTCACCTCTTGGTGGGAGGAGCTGAAAAATCACATCCCAAGGGGTGTGGGGTTCGGACTGGAGATAAAGAGTTGGGGCGATGTTTGCAATTAATCAGTCATAGATGCATTGGTAATTATGAGGGCAGGAAAGGATAGATGAAGAAAGCTTGAGAAGTAAATTTAAACTCCCTGAATCTAAGCTTATCATCTTATTACTATTATCTGTGATGTGGAGGTCTACAAGAAATCAAGACATTTAAAAACAAGTCTAATATCTTTTTATATCCGATTAGCCATATCATTTCTTCTTATAAAATTTACATTTTTTTTTAAAGATTTTACTTTTTCCTTTTTCTCCCCAAAGCCCCCCGGTACATAGTTGTGTATTCTTCGTTGTGGGTCCTTCTAGTTGTGGCATGTGGGACGCCGCCTCAGCGTGGTCTGACGAGCAGTGCCATGTCCGCGCCCAGGATTCGAACCAACGAAACACTGGGCCGCCTGCAGCGGAGCGCGCGAACTTAACCACTCGGCCACGGGGCCAGCCCCTAAAATTTACATTTTTGAGAAAACTAAATGGCTTCTGTTAGTTTTACTTCCTAGAAAACGTTTACTGTTTCATCAAAATCTGCACATTCACATGAGAGGAGATCTCAATGGAAAAAAAAAAACCCTAAAATCCACTGTGGTACTAACCTGGGTAATCATAACCATGGAAACTGGAAGATTAATGAATTCAGAAAAGCTGTGTTATTAGAGCCTCTGTTGGGTTTGGACAGGGCAATTTGTGAATGTTCTTTGAACAAGAACAATTAAATTGTTAGGAATTTAATCTGTAATCATTTCCCACATGAGAGTTTATTCAGTGATTCCATAGTTGCCGAGCAGCTATTAAAAAACAAAAATAAACAAAAAAGCCACTGAACTAGATAGTTAGGGATCTTTGGATTAAGCAAAACTATCAGAAAGATGTCTATTTGGGACCACATTCTCTTCCCTTCCCTGTCCCCACCTGCAGATTACCCCCTCTGAGCAGCGCTTTGGTGTCATGCCTGCAATTTTCAGTGAGCATCATTCTAAGAAACGGGTGCATTTCTCAGCATTCCATATATATAAGACTCAAGGTCTCCTAAATATTTATAATCATGTACCCACACATATGTGGCTATCTTTCATAACAAAATGCCAGGAAACGCATGGTTTCATCTGAGGGAGTGGCTTGTTGGCTCTACCTGGGTAAAGTTAATCCTGTAGCCAACTGTGTTTTGTTGGTCATTTTGGCTGTCGGTGAGATTAGTATCCAGTTCTCAACTCGAGTAGTTGTGATCAACCTGCCTGTCTCTATTTGTTTTTTTAGGAATATGCTGGTATATAAATATATATTTGGATAAATAACTGTGAGGAACTCCCATTATGACACTGAGCTCGTGATGGGACAACCAAAGTGTAGATGTGACTAAGCAGTACTTCTGCCCAATGATGCAGGACTAAAGCCATTCAGTGGAAAGAGCATTTGATAACTTCTGCCTAACTACACACTGTTTCTGCATTCAGTGTACACACGAATCACCTGGGGCTCTGGTGAAACTGCAGATTCTGATTTGGAAGGTCTAGGGTCGGGGCCTGAGGGTCTGAAGCTCTATCAAGCTCCCAGATGATGCCAGTGCTGCTGGTCCTTGGACCACATTCAGACTAGCAAGGGATAGAGCATAAAAACAAGCCAAGGCAATGATGACTGTCTGCGATATCTAGAGTTGACTTCTTTGCTGCAGTCATTTGGTAAATATGTGTATGATTGATCCTCAAGAAGTCAGTCGAGAAAGCAGATGGGTCCATGCTGTTCTCACTCCTGCACACCAGGCTCTGCCAATCCTCAATCAGTGGCATCAACATCACATTTGTCTAAAACCGGCTCATAGATTCCCTTTGTGGGTATAGACTGAATTCCCATCATACCCATTTATCTTGCCATGACCCATAGAGATGAGGTTCCTAGGAAATCATGTAGTTCTACCTCCCATCCAGGATGGGGAATCACCCTCTCTCCTACTGCTGACAAATGGTCCCAGCAGCCTCTGAGTCCCTTCAATGACAGGGACTCGCTATCTCCAAGGCAGCCTGCTACATTAAGGAATAGCTCTTGTGAAAACAAAGTTTGTCTTTCTACTGAGTCAAAATCAACTTCCTTGTAACCTCCACCCACTGAGCCTAGCCTGCCATTTGCAGCATCTCAAGCCTGCTCCCTCTTACTCAAATCAGCCTTTCCTACATTGCAGACAGCTGCCACACCTCCTTCCCCTCTTCTCCAATTCGACCCTCTTGAGCTCTTCAACTGCTCTGCCTAAAGGGCAGCACTTTTAGACCTTTCACCACCTTCTTCTGGGCATGGCCCAGTTCATCATTACACCTCTTAAAAATGGTGCCCAGTATATACCCAAAAGAATTGAAAGCAGGGTCTTGAAGAGATATTTGTACACCCATGTCCATAGCAGCATTATTCACAATAGCTCAAAAGTGAATAAAACCCAAGTGGCCATCAATAGATGAATGGATAAACAAAATGTAGCATACACGTACAAAGGAATATTATTCAGCCTTACAAAGGAAGGAAATTCTGACTTAGGTGAGAACATGGGTGAACCTTAAAGACACTATGCTAAATGAAAGAAGACAGTCACAAAAAGACAAATGCTGTATGATTCCATTTTTATGAGGAACCTAGAGTAGTCAAGTACAGGTACATATACAAATAGTAGAAAGGATTGCCAGGGGTTGGGGGAGGGGAGGAGTGGGAAGTTGTTTAATGGGTACAGACTTTCAGTTTGGGAAGATGAAAAAGTTCTGGAGGTTGGTTTCATAACAATGTGAACATACTTAACACTATTGAACTGTACATTTAAAAATGGTTAAGATGGCAAATTTTATGTTAGGTGTATTTTACCACAATTTTTAAAACGTGGTGCCCAGAGCTGGTCAGGACCCTTCAGTTGTGCTGAGACTATTGCAGGATATGCTGGGGCTGATTTTTCCTTGATTGCTAACCCCCCACATTTCTAGCAATGCAGCGTCAGACCGTGGCCCTACCCTAGCTCCTCTTCTTGTGAATTACTGCCAAACTCTCCCAGAATAATGTAATTGACTTCTCTAGTTCTTACTTACCTTTGCAAAAATATTGCCTCTTCAATAGCCATCTTTTGGAAATTAAACTTTCTCCTTTATAGTCACTCTAAGTTTTCTATGCCTTAGTTTTATTTCTAAGAAAAAAAGAATTTTCATATGTTCTGAAATCATTTCTGAAGGATGATTATGAAAATCTGTGCGTCAGTAAATCGATGTTATGACAAATAGCTAAGAATCTAGAAATTTATAGGTAATACTTGTGCCAATATTTCTGTGCTCAAGCTAATGTTTCTTTAGCCACCCTTGAGCCCTCTTGGCATAAAAACAATAATAATAACAACTACCTTCCAAATGAAAAACTAAACTTAAGCATTGTAATTTCCACTTGTTATGTTCTTAATAACTTTTTTCTGATTTTTTTTTTTTTGAGGAAGATTAGCCCTGAGCTAACATCTGCTGCCAATCCTCATCTTTTTGCTGAGGAAGACTGGCCCTGAGCTAACATCCGTGACCATCTTCCTCTACTTTATATGTGGGACACCTACCACAGCATGGCTTGATAAGCGGTGTGTACGTCCACACCCTAGATCCCAACCAGTGAACGCTAGGGTGACAAAGCGGAATGTGTGAACTTAACCGCTGTGCCACCAGGCCAGCCCCTCTTAATAACTTCTAATTTAGAGAAAGCCATCAATAAAGAAACCATTGGCTTGAGAACAAAAGTGTCAAACACAGACACAGTCTTGTAATTTATTGAGAACCAGTAACCCAAATACGAAAGCCCTGTTGGCGGGTCTAATCACCTTTCTTTGACTCTCACATTTATGCATGTTTTGAAATTTTCTCAGATAACTGAATATATTTAGCTCTCCTTTTCTCAAGTTCTAACAACTACTTTGCTTTTTTTTTTTTGAGATCCGGAGGCAAACTTGGGTTTGTACATGTTTGGCAAAGCTGAGTGCAAATGAGATGAAAAGGTGTTCCCAGAGTGAACTGTACTGGGGGAGTTTCCAAATGCTACCTGCTCTGGAAGTGTGATTTCCAGGGCCTTTTAGGAGATGAAAAGGTTTGTAAAGGCTCAGTCACACTTTGCAATTATAGAAAATTGTTAGTTGCGTTTGGATCAGACAACTGTACAAATGGACCAATTTGGTTTAAAAAAAAGGCTATTCCAAAATAGCTATGGGTTAAGTCATTCAGGTGTCATTCACGGAACAGACAATTCACTACGTCATCACCACAATAAGGAGGGTGAGTGAATCACTTAAAGTTGTTTTGAGATGCCTATTTAATAGCGACTTACACGCAAGATTTTTTATTTCCAAAGAAGACTGTCAACGGTAAGAGTATATTTTATAAGCGAACTTTTTTCCCCTCAAAAAAATATAAAACTATGAAAGGTCATAAAAAATCTTTGGTTTTAATTGAAGGAGTAAAATGAGGAAATTAGTCCCATGCTTCCTGGATTTTGCATTTTGGGGTTTTTGCAACTTTCTGTGATTGGCTTGTTAAAGGGGACGTGGACATGTGACCCTGTTTGTC
Source organism: Equus caballus (assembly GCF_041296265.1). Classification (NCBI taxonomy): domain Eukaryota; kingdom Metazoa; phylum Chordata; class Mammalia; order Perissodactyla; family Equidae; genus Equus; species Equus caballus. Next base: position 13,985,339 of record NC_091705.1, read on the forward strand.
CTGATAGGTTTCCACGTAATGACTGTGAGACAGGATTGGGGCAAGACAGGCAAAATTATAAATAACTGAGCTCAAGGGGAAACCAACACGGTGTTTAAAACGAAGCTTACATAAAATCACTGTTGATAATGCAAGAAATTCATGGTTCTGGTTTCCAAAGAAAATTAATTCAGATCTCTTGTGTACGTAAAATGAAGCTTTGAAAAAACTGGTTGGATCTATTCAATTTATGCTTGAATGTTTAAACTTGTGGCCTGCTTATGGTTATCACGGGAGCTATAACTTTATCCTGACTTTTTAACATCTAATTCATTGCCCATAGGTTGGTTTGGTTCTTTTTCCTTCAGAACTTCTTGTGATGTGGAAGAATGAGAATGATCCACGGAGGTGGCTGCACATTCAGATTCTGTGGTTCTTTGAGGAGCTGACTGGGCAGAGTTTACCAGGGCCTTGCATTTTCTGAAACAGTAAAGTGGTGGCACACGAGAAGAGCTTACAGGACACGGAAGCATCCTTTGGTTAAGCTGGAAAGGGACAGAGAGATACCACATCTGCTTTTCCGTGGAAGAGGGCTCGTGAACTTGCATGAACTCCTTTTCAATGTTCAAAGAAAAAGGAAGACAAAAGACATTTCATATGGCCCTTCTCTATACTTGGAACTTTCTCTCTTATTGGAAAGAAGAAATTAGGAATTAGAAGAAAAGGAATGGGGGAAAGGAACTATCTCCCTTTGGTTCATGACTACCATCTACATTATCATCCTTCACAAGCATGCTCTCCACTCTGTCGTGCTTAAATCCCATATTTTGGTGGTGTCCACCACATTCTTAGCACCCTACACAACACTTGGCACATCAATAACTGTCTTCCTCAACATTTCATAGTGAAAAATTTCAAATGTAGAGAAATTTGAAAGAACTTTCTGAGAATACCAGTATGCCCACCACCTAGACTCTATCATTAACACCTCACTATGCTGCTTCAGCATATATCCATGCAGCCATCCATCAACCTCTCTTTTTATGCATTTCCAAGTTGCAAATATCATTTCACTTCCTTCTAAATACTTCACTCATATAATTAACTCAAGTTGAGTATTACAATTTTTTTCTCTTTTGAACGTATAATGAAATGCACCAACAGTAAGTGTACTAGTTAATGAATTTTGACAAATGCATACACTTGTGTAACCCAAACCCATCTCAAGATACAGAACGTTACCCTTCCCCCAGAAGAGGCGTCAAGCCCATCCCAGTTCCCCAAGACACATCACCCTTTTGATATTTTTTGACCATAGATTAGTTTTGCCTATTCTAGAACTTCACATAAGTGGATTCATACAGGATGTAGACTTTTGTGTCTGGCTTCTGTCACTTAGCATATTTTTGAGATAATCCATGTTGCTGTACGAAACATAGTTCTCAACAAATATTGATTTACTGATTTTTATCAGTGTTGATTAACCAGGGATTTAAGTTGACTAAATGTATTTAAATACAGTTATTATAGCTTGAAAATCTCTTATTAAGCCTTTTGGGAATTTAGCACTGCTGTTTGTTGATGACTCAGTAAAGGTAAGGTAAGTTTTGTGGAGAAAGAAAAATGAAGCATCATCTGTTTAAAATGAAAGAAGAAAGATACCAAGGATGGTTATGATTAGAGCACGTGGGACAGTAACTGACCACAAGCCTCTCCCCTTCTCACAGGTGTAGGTGTGATGGCTAAACATGGTATTTTTCAGTGGAACATTTTTCTGGAATGTTCACTTACTATAGGCTATACCCAAAGGCAGGATATGACCTGGCCAAGGGGGAATCTGCAGATTTGAGTTCTTTCCACAGTAGTTCCCCATTCTCCAGAAAGGGAGGCTGAGAACTGGCTGCGAGGAAGTGGAGGATGGAGCTTCCACTCCAAGTCTGTGCGGTAAACGTGACTGGCTTTTTGGGGGAGTACCGATTAGCTGAAAGAGTCCCAACTGAAAATTTTCAAAAGAATCCCCTCTAGCCCACAACTGTCTTCTCTAAAAGCGGGTTCCCAAGCTCAGGAAGGGTAAGGAACACCATGCTTTGAGAATTCTGTGTTTATTACTGATTTGACATTTCTGTTAGGGTTAACCAGATAGTTTTGACCCCTCAGAAATCTATGTTCTCTTTCTTATTAGTCAAAGGGGCTAAACTCACCTGTGACTTGGAGCTGACCTCCAGCTTACCTGCAGCCAGATGGCTACCTGGAGGAACCTGCAACCTCAGGCGGCCCTCTCGGGTTAAGCCAGTGGCTGGGTCTAAACTCTTATCTAAAGGCCTCTTTCATCCATAGCCTCCTTCCTGAGGGACATGTGGGGGACAGGGCACAGAGTTAAAATAGATTCAGATATGGGGAACTCCAAGGAATGTGCATTTTAAGACTTCACCAGTGTTCATGAATTGTGCTTTTTCCTGCACCACCATTTTGCTTTTAAACCATTGCTTAGCACCTCAATTAGGGGAAATTTGGGGATAGAGGTGAGGAGGGATTGGTTTGTGTGTAAACTTTGCTGAGAAAAGTCTAAAAGGGATTACAATTGGCAACTGAATGCCTTGCATTTAGGATAATTCGGGGCAGAGGGGACTGGGGCACATTAAGACAAAACGCCCAGGTTGCTGCAAACTTGTTCTGCTCTTGAGTATGTCCCTTCCAAAAATACGGATTATTAATTCTCTTTAATGATCACCAAGATGGTACATATTACCATTAAGAAGGTGCGTTTCTAGAGAGCATTTCTTGGTCTGTTAAAACGCTAAGATTCCTAAACCATCCTTAGTGGCTTTGAAGCAATGTAAAGAGGTCAGTCAGCTGCCTTACATTTATTCCCTGGTATGATGAGATCCAGCGCTGAAAATATCGTCTATTAGTGAGCCTCCCATTAAATGCAGCAAGTAAATAACCACAAATTACCCATCCTTTTATGCTCTCCTAAGTTAGCCTGTTAGAAACTATTTTCCCCTGACCTATTGCAACCTATCATACTTCTCAGCTCCGGAGGGCTCCAGCCACCAACTGGCCCCTGGATAGTCACGCTTTTCCGCAGGACATACCCAATAGAAGGGCCAAAACTTTGTCCACTCTTCGGTGGAAATGTATCTTTTCCCGAAAGACATGCCGTCAAATACAGCAGCAGGTACGCTGGGAGAGGAGCTGGCAGAGGCTTCTACCAGTCCGAAGGGTTCCTTTGACCTTGGTTATGACCAGGAGTGTCGCTGTTCATTGCAAGGCTGGCCTCAAGGTGGAAATAGCATCCGTTTCTACTGCCACCCCAGAGAGGCCAAGTTCTGCTGCCTGGCGATGGCGGTGAGACGGTCCCTTCCAGGCTCCTCTCGCCACCCAGAGAGCTGCTCGGAGGCCGCCTACAGGTGCAATCCCGGCACTGCGGCTCGGGCAGCAGGACGGGCAAGGGGCGAGCCCAAGCCCACCGGCCTCTCGGCCTGCCCTCCCAACGCCCGGGCAGGGCCCCTGAGTGCCGCCGCCCCGTCCCCCCGGCTTCTCCTCGCCTCGGCCCTGGCGTGGTTTGGAGAGGAAGCTGGGAGCCCTCGAGGCTCCGCGGGCTCGGGGCGGGGGTGGGGCGCGGCCGAGGCTTCCCCTCCAGTCTGCGGCAAGCCCGGCTCCGGGAAAGTTTTCCAAGTTCCCAGCAGCGCCTGCCCCGGTCGCCTCGGCCGGCCGAGCAGACGGGGGCAAGCGCGCCAGCCTCCCCGCCGCCACCGCCGCCTCCGCCGCCAGCAGCGCGCTCGCTCGCGGCAAGCGGGCCGGGATCCCGGCGGGCAGGCCCTCCTCCCAGGGCGAGAGCCGCAGCTGACGCAGGCGGCTCGGAAGGCGGAAGCTGCCCCGCTCCGACCGCTCGGGCAGCCTCGCGGTGCCTACACCTGGAGCCCCGACGGCCGGGCACAGGCGCCTGGGCCAAGGCGCCCGAGGGGGCGGTCCACGCGGGGGGCCGCGGGCGTCCCCGAGCAACTGACACTTCCAAGTTCCTCCCGCGCCCTCCCTGCCTTGCCGCTGGGCCCATGCTCCGGAAGGCGGGGGTCTGCGCTTGACCCCCCCCGTCGTCTACGCCGGCCTGCGTGTCCCCGACCCCCAAGCCCTTCCAAGTTCCTCCCAGTACTCCCCCTCCCCGCCAACCCGGAGGAGAGGGGCGTGGTCTGGTTGGACACGCCCCCTCATGAATATTAATAAGCGCGCATGCGCCTGCCCGGCGCGCTGGGTAGAGGTGGCCAGCCCCAGCCGCGGCTCCCAGACGGGCTCTCCGAGTCCCTCTCCGAGAGCCGGGCGGGCACGCGTCATTGTGTTACCTGCGGCCGGCCCGCGAGCTGGGCTCGGTTTTTTTTTTTTTTTTCCCTCCCCTCCCTCCCTCCTTTCTATGCAGCTGATCTGAAAGGGAATAAAAGGCTGCGCATAATCATAATAATAAAAGAAAGGGAGTGCGAGAGAAGGAAAGAAAGCCGGGAGGTGGAAGAGGAGGGGGAGCGCCTCAAAGAAGCGATCAGAATAATAAAAGGAGGCCGGGCTCTTTGCCTTCTGGAACGGGCCGCTCTTGAAAGGGCTTTTGAAAAGTGGTGTTGTTTTCCAGTCGTGCATGCTCCAATCGGCGGAGTATATTAGAGCCGGGACGCGGCGGCCGCAGGAGCAGCGGCGACGGCAGCACCGGCGGGAGCACCAGCGCGAGCAGCAGCGGCGGCGGCGGCAGCGTCCCGAGTGCCCGCGGCGCGCGGCGCAGCGATGCGGTCCCCACGGACGCGCGGCCGGCCCGGGCGCCCCCTGAGCCTCCTGCTCGCCCTGCTCTGCGCCCTGCGAGCCAAGGTAGGAGCCCGCCGGGCCTCCCTCCCGGCTCGCCCTCTTCTTTTCCTCGCGGCGTCCCGGACGCCTGCGGTTGAGCGCCCCGAGCGGGCTCGGGAGTCCTCGGGCGCCCGGCTCCCTGGCCGGGCCCCTGCGCCCGGCAGGCTGCACCTGGGCTGTGGGAGCCCCCAGCCTCCTAAGTATATTGCCAGGCTGGGCAGGGGGCGCGTTCGCTCCGCTCCTGCTCCCCGGGGGTAGTCGTCGGATTTCTCCCGCACTCGTGCATTTTATGCCCGGGAATCACGTTGAGCCCTTGCACCCAGTTTTGCAAAATTATTTTCTCTTGGCTCCGAGAGCTCGTCGGGGCGGGCGGGGAGGGAGTCGCCACTTCCACCCTCGAAGAAAATAACTTTCCCCTGCAATGACCTCCTCTCTCCCTCACCGGCAGGTGTGCGGGGCCTCTGGCCAGTTCGAGTTGGAGATCCTGTCCATGCAGAACGTGAATGGGGAGCTGCAGAACGGGAACTGCTGCGGCGGCGCCCGGAACCCGGGGGACCGCAAGTGCGCCCGCGACGAGTGTGACACGTACTTCAAAGTGTGCCTCAAGGAGTACCAGTCCCGCGTCACGGCCGGGGGGCCTTGCAGTTTCGGCTCGGGGTCCACTCCTGTCATCGGGGGCAACACCTTCAACCTCAAGGGCAGTCGCGGCAACGAACGTAACCGCATCGTTCTGCCTTTCAGTTTCGCCTGGCCGGTGAGTGACCGACGCAAGGGGGGAGGCCCGGCCGAGGGTCGCACCCGCGCCTGCCGAGCCCTGCTTTCTCATGCGGGATTTAAGGGTTTTGGCTTGAAACTCGGCGCTCACTGGGGAAGTCTTTTGGGGTGGAGGGTTAGGGAGCCGAGATTCTATAGTTAGACCTCGGCAGGCCCCATCCCCGCTGCTTTTTGCTAAGCGCACAAAAGTGGGGACCCCAGAGGGGATTGTAGGGCAAGCATCCCAGGAAGGCCGGTTTAACCTTGTAACTTGAAGGCCCCAGACTAATTCTCCCCCCCCCCACTATATAGATGATCTTTGCTTAACCAATTAAACCTGATGCTCCGCGGAAGGCGGACTCCGCGCAATTCTGGCCTTCGAACGCCGTCCAAATTGGCACCCTCCCCTTTCCCGTGAGCGGCCTGGAGGGCGGGTGTGTCCTTCCTGGAGGGTGTGGGGGAGCCCGTTTCCCGCTGCTCCCGGGGAGATTTTGGGGCGTGCGGGGGCGCGCTCCGAGCTGGGCGCGAGGGCCGGGGGCGACCGCCGCAGGGGGGTCTTCGGCTCTTCGCCGGAGCTTTTGGTCCCGGAGCCTCCGCCCCCTGCCGGCCCCTTCCTGCCCTCGCCCCCGCGCGGTGTAGCCCTTGTGGCTTAACTTCCAGAGGTTCCCGGGCTCTGGAACAGCTGTGTTTGCAAACTTCCCCGGGAAGGGCGGGGGTGCGCCCTCGTCCGGCGGGTGCACAGGCCCCGCAAGCCTTCGGGGGCGTGCCAAGGCCTGAAAGTGGCGGCCCGCTTGAGGCGGACTCTGCGGGTACAAGTGCACGGACACCCCCGACCACCACGCCGGCCCTGGAGCCGCTCGAGGCCCTTACAACATCCTGAAATGGGTGGAAGGAAGATGAGTGCGATTGCAGAAGGAGAGGAAAGGGGAAAATGTTGGTGCCCTCTGCCCCGCTCGCTCCTGCTGTCCAGGAGGCGTGACTCATTGCCAGGACCCGGGCTTGGCCCAGCCTGTGCTGGGAGGGTGGGTGGTGAGGGGGGAGCTCGGCGCCCCGGGGGAATACTCTCCGCCACGTGCTCTGATGGGGTGTGCTCTGCTGCCTCCTACCCGCGAGCTGCGGCTGTGATTCGCAACTTGGGGAGAATGTCTGCTGTGAAACTTGGAGTGGCTTTCAAGGCCCACGTTTACACGAGCTGGCGTTATTAAATGCCCTCTGCCGTGCGTGAGATAAGACAGTTATCAGGAACGTGGCACTAAAAGGGGCTTATAAAAACCCGTGGTATGTGGAGTTTTCCCAGAACGGAGGGCTGCTTGTGTTGTGGGATTTCATTTTTGACAAAGAGCGTTTATCTTGTTTGTTAATCCCCTATTAGGGAGAACTTTAAGCTAAAGAGGTTGGCTACTTTTTAATCTGGTTGGGCCCACGTTGACTGCGGATTCTGACCGCCCTTGAACGTGTGTTTGGAGTTGAGGGGGAAGGGGCCTGCAGGTGGTTCCACCCTCCGAGGATCCCTCCGGAGCCCCTCGCTTTTCACAAGACCATAAAAGGAATCTTACTAGTGATGTGGAAAAGCTGCAGGCCTGGCTGAGGCTCATTTTGGAGAGCAGGGTCAGAGGATGGCTGGGATGAAAACAGGGAGCCTTGCTCCCCAGGCTGGCGAGGGAAATGACCTAGAAGGTGTGTCTGTCCCCTTTTGACACTTGGCAGAGAGTCCTGGATGAGGAAGGAGCGGAAGCGGTGTGTGAGGGCAGAGAGACGATTGATCTGCTGGTGCTATTCTGTGGTTTCAGGCCCCACGGGTCACCAACCATGAAATAGACTCTACGCTTTTCTAGAATGGGGGAGGCCGCTGGGGCTCCAGGAGAGAGTGGTTCTTTTGAAGTTGAGCCAAATGCGTGTATCGCTCATAAACAAGTGTCCCCCCTGCCGCCCCCAAAAAGGCCTACTGTGAAATAGAAGCTTTACTTCCCCAGAGAAGTTGGAGTTGGTGTATTGTTTTAGTTTGTTTTCCGGAGCGTGATTGCAGAAACACCGCAGCCTGTAACTTTCAGGAATGAGTCCAGGGTGAGTGTTAACTGAAGCGAAAGCACTTAGGTAGCCGGAGAAGTGTGGCAGTGGATAGCACAGCTTCATTCAGTTTGGCACTTAAATATTAATAAGCATGTCTATTTAAAACTGATTTCCTTGCATAGGTCATAACTGAGCTTGGTACAGAATTCGAGATGTAACGAGGAAGATATAGGGTTTAAAAAAAAAAATGTCAAACCGCCTTGGACTTTCAGCCACCTGAGCTTCCAACGCCTAGGCAGCCACAATTACCGTTCACGTGGGTCCCCCCAAATTTGCTGACAGTGGAAGAGTTGTGGTTCAGGGTGCACAGTAGAAGGTCACTTTAGAAGGTGATGTAATTCGTGTCTTTTGTTTGGAATTATGACCCCAATCAAAGAACTGGTCATGTTCTGGAGAGGAAGAGGAGGAAATGATTCGGTCGGATATGAAATATAATCCACATCCCAGTGTCCACGTGGGAAGCTCTGTAGAGGTGGGCCTGCCTGATGCATAGTGTCTGATTACGTCCCACTTGGTGTCCCTGCCCCAGTCCTGTAGTTTTCGTTGGTAGCTTCTGGTCCTCATACCAGTGCTGCTTGGAGGGGCTTGATTTGAGCTACTAGCCTGATTTATGATCTTCCACTCGGGGGTCCCCGTGATAAGAACACACATCGTGAGAGGGTAATTGGGCTCAACGAGAAATGATTTGGGAATAACCATTCATAAATCACTGAAATGGTTTAAGTTGCACCTCCCAAGATTAGTGCTTAATCTCAGTAGCCTGCTTATTAAAAATACGTTAGCATAATTACCACTACCCAGCCCCCAAAGCTTTTTAGGAACTCCCGAACCCCAGTTAGCTGCATCCATGCATTGCTGGCCCTAAAGTGGAATGAATCGAGAGAAACTGGGGGAAGCCATTGAGCGATCTGGTCTCTCAGCCTCATATTTAAACGCTATTGACATTGATGAAAGACTAAGATGAACTTAATGTTTTAGGAAAATCCAATGAAGTGTAAATTCTTACATAGCAGAGGGATGCCAGCTTTGGCCCCCTTCACACTGAAGGCCTGAAAGAGTAACTGCCAGCGGTTTGGGTGAATCAGATGCCAAGGTTAATCTCGATATAATTGACAAGTCCTTGCCTTTCTGCCTTCTGCTGCGTTTCCTGGTCCCTGAGCCTCCGCAGATGTGGTGTGGACTCGCGGAGGGACGGGGCTCTCATTTGAGGTGGCTCCTTTCTACAGGCAGTAGGTGCGACCCACGAGGTCAGCATGCAGACAAACAGCACATATGTGTACGTGCTCAGACTTTCTACATGTGGAGAAAACAGCCTTTGTCCTAAGACACCTACCTCAAACTAAAGCGATGAAATGATGTGTCTGTATTGCAAAACCGAGCTTGGGGGAAAGGAGAGCTGTGCTCACTTTGCTAAGTGTCTACGGAATGGCTGCCCTCGAAATGGAATCCCTATTCAAGGTACTTGGTTTCTAAGAGTTTTTCCTCTTCCAGGTGTAACCTTCTTTGTGTTTTCTTCCTTCTTGTTGTCTTGTTTCTTAGCAACTTATTCAAACCTCCAGTACTTACCTGAGTTTGTAACCCACCAACTCCACACCCATAATTCTACAGGGACTGCAAACATTTTTAGAGAAGGTGAAGCTTTTGGCATCGAGGCTGTTGGGAGAGTTGGATGGGTAAGGAGAAAGGAAGCAGCTGCTTATAGGTGTGTGGCCTCCAGAAAACCCAGCAACCTGAATACATACTGCCTAAAATCTTTACGGCAGAGCCGCGAGGGACCCTTCGGGTAGCAGGCGTGTGGGAAGTTTAGTGTGGAGGAAACATGTGATTCACAAAAAACAAAGCCAAGGCAACAAGGAGGCTTCACGTTCCCCCATCTGAAAACAGGAATGCAAACAGAGGCCTTGGCTGGATTCACAGCAGCCACTGGCCCATTGTAGAAGGGCCAGAACTTGGTTCCAATGTCAGGCCTTCAAGATTAGTTACAGTGTAAGAATGCATAATCTCTGGATGTGCATACAATTATTGTTGTAATCCACGAAGGCAAATATTCCTGAGAATTCCCCCTTGGTAAACTTCTAGAGGCACGTTCCTCCCACCAACCCCTGAGGTTAGGTCCGGAGCTGCTGAGAGAAGTGACACTTGGCTTCAGCTTTTAAATATATTAAAAAAAAAAATTAGAACAAAACAAACTTAACCTATTTTTCAATTTTAGGGAGATGAATTAGGGTGCGTGGAAAATGGTGATTCTTGTGTTTCCTAGAATGGGAGCAGAGGTGAGGCAGGTTTCTGGTTCAGAAACGTCCCACCTTTATCTTGGCTCATGGAGGCCGAGTGGCCATGTTGTGACTTCCTTGCTGGGGTCTGATCACTGCATGGACTACCCTGCCCTGTGGCTCTTGTTTTTGTGGCACCACTGACTTTTGTCGCTGGTGTGGTATGCGTACAGGGGAGAAACTCTGCAACGCAGCTCCCACTGGTTAAAAGTGGAACGTAAATAGTCAAACCTTCAGAGCCCTCTAGCAGCTCAGCCCAGTTTTTGTGCGCTTTTGGTAAATAAGCAGAAAGGCTTCTTGTTCAGGCTTGCTCTGTGTGAGCCGGACGGTTGTGCTTGGCTGGCTGCTCGGTATTCAATCTATTAACCTCGCCACCCTTTTGTAACTGGTGCATTTAATTATCAGTGGGATGCTTTTCAAACAGGTAAGGGTAATGATGGGAAAGCGGGTGGGGGCACCTCATTGAGCGTCTCCAATCGGGGTATGAGCTTTGGGGCCCACTTGGTGAGTCTTTGAGGTGGGCTTTCATGAGAAAATCACCCTTTGTAACCAGATCGGACTCTTATTGAAATGTCAAGCCCTGCAAACTAAATTGCCTTCTTCGAAGACTGCATCTCCTTAGCTGGGATGCTATGGGCGGTCATGCCTCACCTTGCCAAAGCCTTCCCCTACGTGGGCTGTGTGCGCGTGTGCCCACACATGAAATCTCGGAAGCCTTTATTTAATATGTTTGTGACTGGAATATTTTATCCTCTGGCCACCCAGACGCAGGCAGGACAATAGTGTGGCCGGACTGCCTGAACTGAGGATTACAGAGAATAATGCGGCCTCTTCAAAAATAATGCCACTACAGGGCCAGCACCAGGAAGCAACAGTTGAATCAGCAGAGTACAGGGCCCCAGACAAACCCCGGGCCCGACCGACTCTGTACAATGGCCCCCGTAGGCACCTCGGGCGTCCCCAGGGTGTGCGTTCCTCAGGCCTGGGGTTTGGACGCTGAGCGCGTGCCGTTTGGATGGCGGTTTGTTTGTGTCCATCAGCTTGGCAGGAGTGGAGGCAGCCGCGTCTCGGGGCTTGGTTTGGCTGCCACTGTTGCCAGGAAAAGGAAGCTCCCAGCTGCCAACACAATTACCTTTGTTTCTTACATCCCCCCTTCTTAATGTGGCAATTAAGTGCTTACCACTCTGCCCGGTGCCAAGGTAACCACGCGAGAGTGGGACGGACGCAGAACAGGGCCCTCCCGCAGCCTGAGTGCCAAGGGAGGGATGAGGCGCTTCGGAGGACCCAGTGGTTCTGGGATGCCTTGGGGCTTTGGTGCCAGGACCCTCTTCTAGGTAAAATTCCACGGAAATGCTCCCCAAAGGTCATCCTGAAAGCTGATCACTCTTCTTTCCTGCTGCAGAATGAGGACCAGCCGCCTGGAGCTGGGAAGGGGCAGAAGTGACTCACTCTGCAGATGGAGACTGAAGCTCAGTTAGCTACTTTTCCCTCTTGCTCTGCCCCCAGGCCATTTTTGTGGAAAAATTTACAAAAAAACAAAAAAGCTGTAAGCTAGGTGACTCTTTGTAAGAATCTTATTTTTAAGTTTGAAACCAAGAAAAATCCAGGTATTTGCTGTTTCTTTTTGTGTTTTTTTTTTTTTTTTTTTTGTATGAACTAGGTAAGTTGGAACACTCGCCTGTCATCTTACGGGGCACCCCATTCAAGCCCTTAGGAGGGCCCGGGGGACTCGGCCTCTGCTGGGGGTCAGATTTGCAGTGGCTAATTGGGTGTGACGTGATCATAGCAGATTGCAGCCTGGTACCCTACTTTGATGGCATAAGGTGTGCGTGGTCTGGATCTCGGAGTCGGGATGTATATTCGGGAATGTACAGAGGTCAAGCGTGGGCCTGGGAAAAATTAAACTTCCCTAGCAACTAATAATCATTGCCAAATTATCTTGATTGTTGATCTATGGTGTGGGGATGGAGTGGGAGGCGAGAGTGCCTCCTAATGGGAGCCTTGGAGGGAGAGCTTTTCTCTGAAGGCCGGCGGGAGGAATCCTCCTGCCCCAGCAGCCGAGTCCTAGAACCATCATCTCTTCTCTGAAACAGGGGAAGAGAGGGTCCAGGGCTTTCTGATTTATTTTTTGGGCAAGGCTTTGTTGCCGACGCTGCAGCCCCCGGCCCTTACCCCATCTCCACCTCTGAGAAGGCAGTTTGTGGAAAATCATGACATGGGCAGTATCTAGAACTCTGTGCCACCCACTTCCCTCCAGGTGGGGCAGTGTTGGTCAGCCGCTTCAGAAGCCTTCCCAGTTCTGGCGAGGATGAGCCTGGCAGACAGCTTGGTCTTCCGAGTTCTTGTGCAAGACCCAAGATGCCTTCTTTCTTCAGCATTAAGCAGAGCTAACGCTGTTGTGCCAGCTCAGTCCTGGGACACCTTCCCTTTCTGTGGGGTTTGTGGGTGTTAGGTGTTTAGTGCTTGTGCAAGTCTGTCAAAACTCTGGGGTATCAATGCATTTAATCAGAGGATTAATTACAACAATATGTGGAAGTGACGAACGTGGGTCTCAACGTGACCAGTAAATGAAGGGCTTAATTATACAGAATCAGCCCCACATCTGGCCTCATCTGGACTTGGCTCTGGCCTCAGATCATTAGAGAAACATAATTTCTTGCTGCTCTCAGGGAAGAGTCATGTAATTTGTAGGAAGTCCTAGGAAACTTAGAGGCTGTAAGTAAGGTGTAACTTTCACTAATAAAATATTAACAAGGACAACAATGAACTTGGACCTCTGGCCACTAACAGGAGAGGGCTGGGGATGTGCCCCGGCTTGCCCGGTTTTGCTTGCTTTTCTCAGCGTTTTCCCACAGTTATCAGTGAACGAAATGGAATCCTACTCTGCTTTGAGTATGAAACATATTTCGGCTGAATTCCAAGGCAGGGTCTATCACAAGATATTTTTATGTTCAGAGACGACCTGCCGTGTCGCTGTGTGAGCAGTAAGCTCGTCTTGAGTTATGAATGAAACTCCTTTTTTTCCTTTTCGCCACGTCTGCCTTCACCTTGTAGGTGCCTACCTCTTTTAGCCACGGTGCGTTTCTGGTGGCATGGTATTATTTGATCAAATACACGACTATTTCCGAGGTACTGGTGTCTGACAGTGACACTGCGGGGATACATAAAAGGGTTCATGTGCCTTTTCTTCCCACCCCCTCGGGTGTATTTCTCCAGCACCGAGATAGCAGAAGGTTTATTTAAACCCTGGTGTTTTTTGGGGCTGACCTCATTCTAAATTACACATGAAGATCTGAGTCAAAGAGGGAATTTGCTAATGGCTTGGATTTTGGGGGGAGTTGGAATTCTGAGATAAGCCTGGAAGATAAAAGGTGCCTTTGGTATGATAGCTGGCTTCCCGCCAGTGTCCTGGGAATTTGTTTAGTTAGTGGACTCTGATTATTCCTGGAATGTGAGATCTTATTGACAGATAAATTCATCAATAAATATACCTCGTGGCGGTGTGGCTGTCTCTCTCTTTTGTACTGTCGTCCCCAGGATCCGCCCCCCATGCACCCCCAAGTTCAGTTTCTGCCTTTGTCTTAGGAGTCTCTTTGCACCCACCCCCTCCTGCTTCCTAGAGTCACCTGATACTTGTGGGAGCCGAGATGGTCTCACAGACAGGGCTTTCAAAGGGGTTCTGAAAAGGAAAAGGGGGCCTCCCTGGGGACCGCCCCACCAGGGCCCACACTGTAACCTTAGCAATACCCAGCCCTCCTCACTGGATGAGGGACCCCCTCCCCCCCACGCGAATACCTGGTTAGGTTAGCTTAGAATAAATTCTTTGTGTTTCTCATGCACTAGAGTTAGTGTCTGGAAAGTTTTGGAAAACTATATGCCAAGCGTTCACATATAGGAAGGTGGCATTTCCCCATCACGACTTTGGGGCACCTGCATGATAACCAGAGCGGGCCCCTGAGAGGCTGAAGGAGTCAAGCTGGGGTGGGTGTTGGGGAGGACGAGGCAGCTGGCCTGGATGTAAACACTCAACACCTCAATTTGACAGCAAATAGAATTTTCATTTCGGCTTTATGGTTTTATTTGGCGGGGTGTGGGGAGAGGCTAAGAAAGCATGCTGTTCAGGAGCAGACCCTGTTTCTGAGACTAAGCTGTTGTTTCTTTGTGTTGCAGAGGTCCTACACTTTGCTTGTGGAGGCGTGGGATTCCAGTAACGACACTGTCCGTAAGTATCGCAGCAATGGACTTTTCTCGAAGTGCGCATCTCCAGAAGTGCTTGGCATATGGTACTTGTCAGAGCTGGTGTCCCCTGGGTGCTTCGGGGACCTTCTACCACCCCTGCCATCTGCCCCCCGCCCCCCCAGGGCGAACCTCTCAGTAGAGTCTTTTCTGTAACTTCCCCTAGAATTTTCGCCTGTCATATTAAGTGGCCAGGACAGATTCCCAGTTAACTCAGTCCCTGAATGTGGGACCTAGATTATCTTCGGGATAGAGATCTTAATGGTTTTACAACTTTAAAACCTTGTAGACTGCTAAAGGATCAAAGTAGTGACTTTTTAAAAGTCCATTTAAACTTTAAGTGAGCGTTTAATCTCTCATCGGAAAGATAAAGCCGGCAGAGGCAGCACGGCAGAGGCCGACCTTGAATTTCACTCGCTGGGCAGGTGAGCTTCCAGCAGGCTGGGTTTCCCACACTGTGCCTGACAAACCTGCCATTGAAGCGGTTTCCAGAGCCTCACAGGTACGCGCTCGCCTTGTCCCCGTCTGAAAGACGACTCTTTGCAGTGCAGGTTGCCTCTCGGAGCTGCCGGGGTGGGTTTGGGTGGGGAAGCCATAGAGTATGCAAACGGAAAAGGCAGCCGTCCAGTCCGACGTACAGGTAGTCTTGGCTCTTCAGTGGTAACTTAAAAACATGTTTCCCCTCCCTCGCTGAGACTGCCAGTTCACTTTCTGCCAGCAGGAGCTGGGTGGTTGTCATCAGAAAACCTGATTCACGCTGAAATCTCTTGGTCTGCACAGGAGGGAGAGTTGATCCAGCTTGTCTTTGCCCTCCATTCTTCTCTGAATTTATCCCTTCTGTTTCCCTACCTCACTGACATTTTCTTTGTGTTTTTGCTGCGAATAGCATTTTCCCCCCTTGCTCACTGAATCTGAGAAAGGCGAATGCCCAGAACGGGCACCGTGCGGGCTTGGTGTGTGCCAGATGGGCCACCTCTGGACTGTAGCTGGCTCCATGGGCCGCCTGGGGCCACACCCTCCTGCTGAGCCCTGTGTGCCAGAGGCTCCAGGCCATCTGGGTCACTCCTCTTGCTTTGGCATCTGAAGTGCAGATCTGTGGGCTTCCTCCCCAAGGGGCACCCCCTTCCCACTGTGGTGTGTGTGGGGTGACAAGCCTTGGTTGTGGCTAATCCCAATCAGGGTCATAGACATCTGTTTGTTCTCCCCGCCCACCCCTGCCATGAACCTTGGGGACTGTGAGCGTTATGTCATTGTGACCTGCTTACAATGGTAACTAAGCAGTAGGACGGTGGGGGTGGGGAGGGCAGAAGTAGGCTCTTCGAATGTTCTGGGGCAGGGGTAGTGTTCTGCTTCTGCTCCCTTTTAGATGTTAAAACAGTCTGTCGGGTGGGGTGCATGTCCTTGAGGCTGATCCTGGCCTGTCATAAGAGCCGGGTCAGGATGCTGGTTAGGGACGTATGGGTGACCCTCTAGTATCTGCAAGGCCTTTCCTGGGCCTTCTGTCACCCCACAGGTCAGGTGGCTGTGCCCCGGGGACCCAGTGCCCATCCAGAGCTGACCAGTTGTCTTCATTTTGGGGTAGCCCCATTTTGGGGTTCTGGGGCATTTCACCTCTTGCTGTGGGGGAACCAAATCCCTGGAAGGGCAGACAGAAGACTTGGGGTGGGGATAACAGGATTGCAGACCCCTACTCGTGAAGAAAGGGGTTGTTGCAAAGTCACAGCACACCTATTGCAGGTCACTGATGCTCACTCTGAACCAGTGAGGAGGAGAGGGGGTTTGCTGGGATGATTCAGCCTCTCTTTCTCGATGTTTCTAAGGTATCTTGAATTCACATTCACAACCAAATTTGGCATCTTCCTTCTCTAAAAACACTCTCCTCCCTAGAGACCTGGACGACTGGCACCAGCATTTAAACACCCAGTTCTGAAAGCCAGGAATCTAGAAGGCTCCCTGTGTACCTCCCTTTCTCTTAGCATCCATATCTAACCCAGCTCCAAGTTCTTATCTCCAACACTTTGCTAGAATCGGAGTCCCTCCCGCCATCTCCCCGGCCACTACCCTGGGCCATCTGCTAGTGCCTGAACTCTTAGAGTAGCAGCCGAATTAGTCCACTCATATCCATTCTGGTCCACTTCCAGTGCTTTCTCCACTCTCCTACTTTCCTGGTCTTTTCCGAACATAACATTTGATTGCCACCTTTAATAAAAACCACTCAGTGGCTTCCTGTTGTTCTTGGGACAGATCTTTGTGTGGCCCCAAAGGCCCGCACAGCCCAACCTTGTCTCCTTGCCAGTTCCATCTTGCATGTCACGTTGTCATCTATCATATCTGTAGTCCAGTCATATCCCATCAGTCACCTTTCTGTCCTCAAATGCATCACTTTCTCTCTTGCCTCGGGGCCTTTGCACATGCTCTTTGCTCTGCCTGGAATGTTTTGTTCTTTAATCTCTTCACTCTCTGTCCCTCCCAAGGGCCTGTACTGCCTGAGAGCAGAAGCTGAGGATGTATAGCAACCCAAATGGAGTTGGCTGCTCTTTGTGGCCCAAACAAGTTGCAAACATCCTGGCTTTGCATTAGAGGCCAGACCCTGAGTTTTGGAACAGAGAATTCCTTCTCAGATCATCTCTGCAATGAACCCTCACAAGCAGAGTCTGGCCCCAACAAAGCCCAGGTGCTGTTCATGTGTTAGAAAATATTGTCTAAGGCTGGCCCTGCTGTCATCAGTCCTCCAAGGTCGTTTCTGTTACATTTCAGAACTGAGGTATATAAGGGTCCAAATTTTTCTTTCTCTCCCGGAAACCAAATAAAATGGTTTCAGTTGATTGTAATGCTCAATACAAATAGGCATGCTTAAGACCAGGTTTTCCTCATGGCCTAGCCTTCTTGGCTCAGGCTTCTGTCCAGGTTTGTGGGTTGGCCTGGTCCCGGAGTTATGCTCAGACTGGCCTCTCATTACCTCCTCCTTGGCCGCAAGGCTGTCCTGGGTGCTTCGTGCCCTGTCTTCATGCAGTTGCAGACGGCAGGAAGGCCTGGTAACATCCTTCCCAGTCATAAAGCTGGATTACCGAGGGAACCGCCCCGGATACATGTATGATGCCCCAGCTGATAGAAGTGTGATTTAGGGGGCAGCAGCCTAGAAGGAGCAAACTTGCTCGTTGTGACCCAGATGCCAGAAAGCCTGTTGCACACACTGACTCCCAGCCTCTCAGCTGTTAGGAAAACTCTGTCATGCAGGTGTGAAGTCAGTTACACACATCAGTCCCGTCGAGGACTCTGAAATGACCGTGGTGATGACGTTTCCTAGAAATAAGTAGAAAGCATACTAAGCTACTGAAAGTGACCTGTCAGGCTGTGCCTTTAGGATTATCCTGCAATCTTGTCTGAATCGTTTGTTGTTGATGCCTGCTTGACTTGAGAGAAGCTGGAAGCCTTTGAGCCATGGCTAGTGTGTTTAAATAATTCCTTTATTAAGATCTCATCAGCACATGGTAATAGCTCGCTACAGTTTTTAATTGAAACAGCAGAGCAAACACACTGTTAATGGAGGGCCATTTTTGTCATTCTTGGGCCTGTGTTTATTTGCAAAACTTGAGTTAGTAAAGTGTTATCTGCAAGTGGTTCTATGCGTGCTGGGCTGTGAGTCTGCAGGTATGCGGGCTTGTTCAAGGCTTGTCTTACCCACAGGGCAGTTAGAGAAACCCAGAGGGAGAATGCTGGGGTGCTGCTGGAGGTGGAGTGTGGAGGAAACAGCCAGGAGTCCCTCTTCCTCCTGGTCACCTGTAGAGTTTGCATAGCCTTGTAAATGAGCACAGGCCCTGGGCCTAGAAAAACAGGGGTGTGGGTGGGTAAGAATCACAAAGACGCGAGTAGGTCCTAACTCCGTCTTTCCAAGGTGGCCTTGAATTTGACAAGGCAGCGAAGGGTTGGTGCTGGCAGGTTTAAGAAAACAAACAGGAGCCCAGGCTGGGGTGCTGATTTAGTACCTTGCTTCGTTTTCACATCCCTCCCCTGAACTCCTGACACCTGCTGTTCAGAGCTGTTTTTGTATCTGTCTCTCCTCTCAGACTAGATTATAAGTGACCTCAGGGCAGGGACCACTTCTTATGCCTCCTGAGAGCTGCTTGAGCTCTGGGCGTGTTTATTTTCCTCAAGGACGCTCTTTAAGGAGCAAGACTTGGTTCAAAATAAAACCTCAATCAACCTGTCTCTTAACTGGGATGAATTGTTTTCCCATCTGCCTGCTGGGCAAAGGTGAAATGGCATCAAGTTTGTGGTATTGCTATTTAAATGCCAGCTTAAAAGGGGTAAAGTTTACAATATTTATAAAATGTGACCCCACGCCTTGGCTTCCACTAAAGAGTTCAGAAGTCGACAAAGCTTTTCTAAAGCAAGACACAAAACTCTAAAACCAGACGAGAAAGATTGCTAACCTTTACCTGGAATAATGAAATTTCTTCAAGAGCAACATTCCATAGAGGCTACTTGCCACAATATGTAAAGAGCTTTTGCAAATCATCATGACCAACAGTGTAATAGAAAAGTTGGCAGAGGAGAGAAACAGGTTACAGTTCACAGGAACACATAGAAGTGGTTTTTTAAATATGTAAAAGGGTGCTCACTATCACCTAATTAAGTGCTAAGTAAAACAAGAGAGAACTTCTTTACCTATCAGGCAAAGATCAGAAAGTTTGATAACATGCAGTGTTGCCACGGCTGTTGAGAAACAGCTTCCTGTGCTGGTGGGAGGACAAATTGGCAGGGCTTCATTGGTGGTAGTTTGGGGTTGTCTGTGGACGGCTTGTCCTCTTTGATTCAGCACTTCCATTTCTAGGATATTTCTTACTGCTAAAGGCACACACACAGTGAGATATGTTCAGGGTTGTCTGTTGTGGCTTTGTTTAATAGCAAAAGGCCATAACAACCTGAATGCACATGCTGGGAACCAGGTAAACTACTTCATTGTATTTTCAGACAATGAAATATTATGTACCCATTAAAAAGTATAAATGAGTGGTAACAGTGGTTGCCTCTGGGGAGGAGGACGAACTTTTCATTTTCTGCCCTGATATACTGCCTGAATTTTGTACTGTGCATTTGTTATTAAAAATAGTCCAAATTGTCAGGGAAGGAGGCTCTGATGTGAACATTAATGCAATTAATTATTATTATTTTTCCTCTAGAACCTGACAGTATTATTGAAAAGGCTTCTCACTCGGGCATGATCAACCCCAGCCGGCAGTGGCAGACGCTGAAGCAGAACACAGGGGTTGCCCACTTTGAGTATCAGATCCGCGTGACCTGCGATGACTATTACTATGGCTTTGGCTGCAATAAGTTCTGCCGGCCCAGAGATGACTTCTTTGGACACTATGCCTGCGACCAGAACGGCAACAAAACTTGCGTGGAAGGCTGGATGGGCCCCGAATGTAACAAAGGTGTGTGGGGGTATCCAGGGTGGGTGAACCAGCTCCCAGTGGCCGTTGTTTTTGGTGTCCAGTTCTCACCCCACCCACTCAGGTGGCCGGCCTGTTGCTGTCACAGGTGGGGTGAGATTTTGGCTGTCACCTAGACGTGAAGCAGGAAGATGCTGAGTGTAGGAAATGCTGGTGCCACCCCATCCCCCAGCTGCTCTGAGTGTTGGCTGCTAACAGCTCACAGCTCTTCCTTCTCTGGAGCATTGTCCTTGGCCATACGGGAGCCACTCCATGCCCCGTCCCTCCAGCTCACGGTCTGTGAACGACTAACATGGGGGTACGAAGGTCAGCCCCCTTTGCCTTAACTCTGTGCTACAATTCATACTCCAGAGCTTCCCCAGGGATCAGGCTGAAGCAGACTCCAGCTGAGACCACATCCTTGCTCAGCTCCTTCCCGGCCCCATCTGCTGCCCTCAACCCCTCTCTCCTCTACCCGACTCCCCTTCTCAGGCTCTGCTTCCAAGGAAGCTGACCTAAAACAGATGCCAAATGGGACTAGCCTAGCCCATATCTGGACAGATGATACGGAAAATGTAGGAAATGAAGCCTCTGAGCTGGGGGCGGCCTCATGGCAGGCTTTTGCTGGGCATCTTTGGGGGCCATAGCATTGAGGGGAGGGGGCAGGTGGGGAGCCCGAGCTTTCGTACTTGTGTACAATTGAACCATGCAAAGTAGTGTAAGCTTTCAGATGTGCTGTCTTCCTTCCCAGCCCCTTCTCCTAGAATTCAGTGATTCTGATTCATAGCAATTGGGTAATCCTGGTTAACCGTATAATAGGCTGTCATGAGCATTAATGTACTCTGCTTACTTCACATGATTAGGTAAATTCTTTCAAGATAAACTCAAATTAAAAAATGAATTTTTGAACTGTGACTGAGGGGCGGGGCAAAGGGAGAGGAATTCACAGTTCCCCTGGGCAATATTGCTTTCCTTTCTTAAATAACTAGAGACGAGAGGTGAAAAAGGATGGCATTTCTGGGATCCAACTGCAAGACGGATTTCATAAGTGTTTTAAGTAGTCAGTATCTTAAAAATCAGTAACTGTTACTTAAAAACTATCTAAGGCTGAATATTTTCTAATGTCTATTCAGGTTTTTTTTTTAACGAAGGAAGCAGAATTGCTTTGCGAGGACACTTTGCAAAAGTACCAGCAGGTCTGGGCACCGGGTTCACCTGCCAGATGAAGCCGGCCTGGTGGGCTTTGTTGGTCCCAGGGGATTTTTGAGACACCAGGCATTCGGTGGGGGGTTTTAAGGAGGCTGGGATTCATCTGAATGTGCTCTCATGGGACAGAGTGGGTGACACGGGGAAGGCTTACATCTCCTTTTCTCCTGTTGGCGAGGGTGGAATTGACAAGGGAGCAGGGTAGTTGCTGTTTAGAGACTCGATGAAGATGCCCTTCTCCACCAACTAGCTTGCATTTTGTCCCGTCAGGATCATGTTTTGAGGCTCTGCTAGCATGGCCTTGAAGTTTAAATCTGGCTTTATTCAGGCACCTCCCATCTTCCTCTCCTCACAATGGACTTGATAGGAGATCTCTTAAAATTGTGGGTTTTCTGGGCTTAATGTCCTGGGCCCTTCTTAGGATGGTGGCGGGGCAAGAAACAGGCAGTATGCTGACACATCCTTCTGTGTGTGTTTTTTTTACAGCTATTTGCCGACAGGGCTGTAGTCCCAAGCATGGGTCTTGCAAACTCCCAGGTGACTGCAGGTAAACGACTAAACTGTGCTTCTGTTTTGTTTTTGTTTTTAGTATTCCTTTAATGCAAGAGGGGGACTGACTTTATTGTGAATATGCCTCCTCCTTTGGAGGACAAGAAAGCTTTAAAAAAAAAAATGAAATAGGCACATCCGAAGCTTATTAAATTATACCAGCTGTCCGGTGGAATGTGCACACTTCTCTCTTGGAAGAAAAGAAACTCTTCTGGGCATAGTCAGTGACTTCATGTATTAACTGTTCTGTAAATTGATAACACGTTTTTATAATCTTCCCCTTAAAGTGCTAATGGACTAGATGGAGGGATGTGGGTTTGTTTCTTTGCGGCTCCCTGTCTCCTCCCCAGCCCGGGTTTTCCGACTCCCAGCCCTCCCCCACTTTTCCCATCCATAGGGGAAAGTGGAGCATTCTTTAGAATGGATTAGCACAATCTCCCGGCCCCTTTGCAGGCGGGAGCCGGCCGGTGCTGAGAGGTTAATGGCTGTGCTGGAATCTTGTCAGTTGAGCCTGATGAATGTAGACTTTTTGCTGCTGGCCTTTGAAGTCTGTTCTTTTATGGTCCCGGACAATGCGGAAGGCGAACGAAGACCTACCCGGACTGCTTCCCTGTTACGGTTTTTGGAACTTCTTGAAATGTACATTATCCCAATTGGGGAAAGGCTTGTTTCAGGAAATATTGTTGGTGTCTGTGGCTTTTTGACACAGGCTCACAGTTTACTCTCCCTCCTCCCAAATTTGAAGGATTAGTGGATTGGATGTGACACTAAACAGGTCCTTTGGGCCTGTCACTTTTGCCCCAAACCTACCCTGATTTGAGACAAGAGAAGCTTCTGAAACATAGTCTGAACCAGTGCATTCAAACAAATATGTTACCTGGGGCTCTTGTTACAACGTGGGCCCTGGTTCATTAGGCCTGAGGTGGGCCCAAGGCTCTGCATTTCTCACCGGCTCCCAAGTGGTGATCCTGTTGGTGGCAGAACCGGATTTGTGGAATCACTGCCCCCAAACCTCAGTGCTCAAAGCATAATTCCCCAAATGAACCAGGGAACTGACAAAATGCCAATTTCTGGGTGCCACCTCACACCCACCGAATCCCAGTCCTTGGGTTTGGCCTAGAAATCTGCATTTTTGACAAGCCTGCCACGGGATTTTGCTGCTCAGTAAGTTCTGAGGACAGCTGTTTAACGGAGAATCATCTGTGGTCTTTACAACTCTGCCACTCTGTCTGTCCCCCGTCCCATGCAGCGGGGAGCACTGAGCTCCGAGTGGGAAGCTGGAGTGGCAATCAAGGCAGCTGGAAGTACGATAAAAACAAGTTGTCCTGAAATTGTCTCTTCCGACACTTCCCAAAGATAAGTTTGTTTTCTGGAAGGCTGAGGGAGTTTGCATACTAAGCCCATTGGTGGCAGCTGACTGTCGTGTTTAACAGCATTGCTGTCAACTGTTGAGCAGGGATCCACCTACCTTCACCCTCCTAATTAAGGGTGTTCTGGAGAAAGTCAGATCAGCAGTGCCCTTAGCAACTGTGGGCCTGCTCCGTGCACAGATGAGTATCAGCAGAGGCCAACCGAGATTTCTGCTACTGTCATCAGAATAAACACGCTGCCTGCTGCGCAGGGGAGGTCCCTCCCAGCCAGAACAACAGGCTTTGTCTCCAGAATTTAGCCCTTTCTCTTTCGAAGTCTCCCCTCCCACTCCCTGCCCAGACACGCACTGGTGCCCTTATTTATTTAAGGTGCCACTTTCCCACACGTCATTTGCATAGTCTCCCAACGCATCTCTTTTCTGCCTCCCTTGAAAGAAAATCAAAACAGAAGCTTCTCGCTTAGGAAGTTCAGGTTGCGTCCTGCTCCAGAAATAGTTGAATGTCGAGTTACCTGTAAGTTGTCTTTAGAATTATGTATTACAGGGCTCTTGTGTTTTTCTTCCCCCGACATGAGAAAACTTTACTCGTTTTGTTGTTCCCAAGCCGATTCCTTTTCCTGGGTGCACATGCTTGCTTTATTGCAAGCCTGCCAATAACATCAAACTTAATTATGAATCATCATATGAGGAAAGTCACTTCAGTTTCTCATGAGAACCTTAATCATATATCATTAAACTGGGATAACTTTGTGCATGCCTCCTTTAGGGTCAGTATTTTTATTTGTTTTCTTTTGAAGTCATCGTGGCCTCTTGCGGTTCCTTTTTTATGCTCGGGGATCCAGCTCTCGTTAAAAGGTGAGGCTGGGTCCTCAGCTGCCTCTTCCCTGTTGCATTAGACGAGTTGAAGAGGTGCGGCAATCCTTAATTTGGAAGGGACTAAGAGAACACAGAATATTGCTATTTCTGAATCAGTTCCCTCTTAGTATCTTGTAAGCTAAGAATATCAGTCTTTTTCCAAGTGGCTCTCCCCCCACCACCCACTAATCTGAGTGTCCATTTTTGAAAAAAATTTCTACCAGATGATTTATTTTGTTCTTATTTACTCCTTTAAATAGTCACTTATCACTTAGACTGATGTTCTGTTTTACAGAAACCAGAATCCTCAGTCTGATTAAACCACACATTCTGGTGGTTCTTTGTACTGGGGTGTGGATGGCTTGTTTCTAGAAGTTAGGAAGTGGTTAGTCAGTATTCTCAGGGGTGAAGTTGATTCTCGGCCGTGGGTAATTAGCTATTAGCTAGATCCCTGTCATTTTCCCATGACAGGGATTTGCTAGCCTGCCTCCAGCTCTCTGGAAACTGAAAGCCTTTCCTTCGTGGGGATGCCTGTTTTCCAGAGGCACAGCTGAGCGGCTTGTGGGGGTGGCTGGTTCTGACCACGGCCCTTCCAGGCCCCATTCTGGAAATAGTTGGCTGTCCCTGTTCCTCACTCACCCCACCTTCCTTCCACCTTCAGGCCTCCTCCCAGCTCCTCTCTCATTTGTTAAAGCTTGATTTTTGAGAAGATAGTTAAAGTTTCCAAGGGCTTGAAACTTGTGGGGGCAGTGGCTGAGACCCTGCCCTCCCCACACCCCGGGTGGAGGGTATGTTTGTGTTTTTGTTTGGAGATCAAAGGCACCATTTGACCTCGAAAGAGTCCGATTAATGAGGCGCTTATAAAGGAAACTGGACTCCCTTCCCCAGTCTTCCCCAATACTAGATAAACTGAGTTGACCTTTTTTTTTTTTTGGCAAAATGAGAAATAACTATAAAATAGCATAAGCCGCCCCGGTAGTAGGTCATAAATCATCTATGGAATTGGTTCCAAGTGCTGTTGCTTCCCTCCACCCTCCCTGCAGAAACCGGTTCAGGGATCCCCACCTTGTCTCTGCCAGAGGAGGGGACCCCGTTCCCTCCTGGTTTGATTTCATGATGCCTCCTGGCCAGGCAGTTTCCTGCCCTACTTGGGGTCTCGTTGCATTCTTGTGCCCTGGGGTCGTGACTTGCTGTTTAGACAAAGAGCCAAGCTGAGCTGCCGTGTAGAAATCGCCACAGTGCCCTGTTGGCGGAGACTTTCACATGGCTCTTGTCACCGAGAGCCCTGCCTTTCCCTCTGCAGTCTGCCCGCCGAGGCCTGGTTGATTTATTCCACGCCCCCACCCTCGGCCCCTTCCTGCGAGCCTGAGAAGAGAGTGGCTTTGTGAAGGGCAGCCCCACATTGGCCTCTCCCCAGACAGCCTCCTTTTGTCAGGAGTCGCCTGGGAGGGGACCTCGGCCCAACTGTGAAAATGTTTGTTTAGCGGAAGCCCCTGGACAAACGTTAAAAGTCTGCCGTCTTGACACCAAAAGTGAAACAAAACAGAAAAGGCCTGGACTTCTCGGCCTTGGGTTTTAATGGTGCAGATTCCCCTAGAGGCTCTAGAGACTAAAGGGTGTGCTGTCTGTCCCCAGGTGTCAGTATGGCTGGCAGGGCCTGTACTGTGACAAGTGCATCCCGCACCCGGGGTGCGTCCACGGCACCTGTAACGAGCCCTGGCAGTGCCTCTGTGAGACCAACTGGGGTGGTCAGCTCTGTGACAAAGGTACGGCCTCAGGGTGGCCCCAGGTGGGCCAGGACCTGGGGAGGAGTGTGAGGTTTGGGGTGGGATGGTGCTGATTTGGGTTTTACTTCTATTTCTGTATTTGCAGGGGCTTTTATTCCGAATCTGTTTGCATTCGCATTTAATGTTGTGGTTTGGGTTTTTGTGGGGTTTTTTTGGTTTTATTTTTAAAAGAGGATTGGAGCTAGAAATGTGGCGGGTTAGTAGTCTCTACGGTCTTCTCTATGTGACTTTTGGGATCTTTTGGGCAGATCTCAATTACTGCGGGACTCATCAGCCGTGTCTCAACGGAGGGACTTGTAGCAACACAGGTCCTGACAAATACCAGTGTTCCTGCCCTGAGGGGTATTCGGGACCCAACTGTGAAATCGGTAAGTGGTCCAGCAGGACAAGATCCCTTCGTTTGATTTTTCTGTACATTCAGCTTAAACAGTAATACGCTTAAGGACTCATACAAAGAGGAAAATATTCTCCTAGTTCTGTGGGTCTTGGAAACTTCCTTTAAGTTGCTGAAGTGTTTTTGGGTGATGCTGACTACCGTGGGAGGCGGCGTGTTTGCGATGCAGTGACCCCAGCTCTGAGATGCCCTGGAATGCGGCTGCAGACAGCTTAGCAAGAAGGATGATTTCCTTTCTTCCCCAGACACAGCAGGCTTATGTCACACACTTGCTTCTCTCTCTTGAACTGAGCAGGAGCTGGTGGCCCAGGTGTGGGATTTGGTTGGGGGAGGGATATAGGGAGCAAAATGCAGGCTTCCCTTGCTGACTGCCGCCCTGGTTTTTGCAGCGGAGCACGCCTGCCTCTCTGATCCCTGCCACAACAGAGGCAGCTGCAAGGAGACCTCTCTGGGCTTTGAGTGTGAGTGCTCTCCGGGCTGGACTGGCCCCACGTGCTCCACAAGTAAGTCCGGATTTTGGCCTGTGTCCTTTCTAGACAATCATTGTATTGAGATCCAGGGTTGGGACAGATACCCAGGCTTGGGTACAGTGTCAGGTCCCAAGGATGAGACTGTCGTGGTTGGAGGGGGCAATGCAGCCAGCAGTCTGCTGGGAGGTCTGGCTTGACATTCTGGCCTTTGCACTCGAGATTCTGGCCCTGCACCCCCGCCGTCCTGCCCTGCTAAGTTAGGGCGTATGTCTACTGCTGCGGAAACTTCCTCACGGGACAGCTCCTTCCTTCGCCTGGGCTCCCTGGAGCTCTGCCACCTCCACAGCAAATCATAGTGATTCTCCTCTCAGCTGTGGAGAGATGCCTGCAGGGGAGGTCATCACTACTGAGTTTTGTCATGGGGGCAGGTGGCCCCGAAAGAGGGACCCGGGCTATAGTCACTGCAGCTGCGAGACTTGGCTGCACCTCAGAACCACCCGGGTGCTGGACAGTACACACCTCTGGGTCCCACAGTTTCCCCTCGAAATTGCGGAGTGCATATTCTTTAACAAGCTCTCTTGGATTTTTGAGGTGCAGCCAGGCCTGAGAACCACTGTCATCAGCACCCCAAGAGCACCACGTGGCATGGTTAAGGATGTGGGTTCTGGGGTCAGATTGCCTGGGCTGGCACTGCGGCCCCTGCCCACCACATGTGGGACTCAAGTCATTACCTCCACATGCCCTGTTTAAACGGCACAGTGGCAATTCCCATCTCCTAGGGTTCTGAAGACTTGATGATGGAATTCAGAGAGCCTGGCACCTCATAAGTGGGCAGTAAATGAATTAAGAGGTCACTATAGTCTGATAGCGGTGGGTGTTATTTTGGGAAAACTGTGAGCAAATAAGAATAAGATTTCCCACCAGTAAAGAAACGCTAGTTCTCTACCTCTTCTTAGCTACCTCTGAGCCACAGTGAGACTTTTCTTTAAAAATAAAGAGTAGGCACTGATGTCCCGGGCCACCAGAGGGTTGATGCTCTGGGATCCAGCTGGCTCCCCCTCCCTGCTTAGGTTGGGGATTAAATGAACTGGGGCAGTGGGGGATTTAAAGCTAAAATCAGGCCTTACCGTCATCCTAGCCGTCACTTAGAGCAGGTGTCTGGCTCTTAAGTGAAGGCCCCTCATGTGAGGGTTGGTATTAAATTATCTAATTGTCATACGGATTGAGATTAAACCGCCAACCCCCTTCCCCTTTTTGTCAAACAGACATTGATGACTGCTCTCCAAATAACTGTTCCCACGGGGGCACCTGCCAGGACTTGGTTAACGGATTTAAGTGTGTGTGCCCGCCCCAGTGGACTGGCAAAACGTGCCAGTTAGGTAAGAAAATTCCTGCACTCAGGTTGGCTTTGATAATCAGAGCTGTTAAGGAAGATGAGTGGTGTGTTTGCACACCATCGTAGTAAGAAGTAATTTATTACCGAGAGTCCAGCCAGCAGGCCTGGGAGAAATACCTTGAATGCAAATGGACTCGCTCTTTTAGGCCCTGTGGGAAAGTCGTGGGACTCCTTGAACCATGTCACTCGTCTGTCCAAGGAGTGTTGAGCCAGGTTCCAAACGAGGATGATTGCATGAGGAATGAGCTGTCTGCATTCTTTTTGCCACATTTAGATCCCAGCAACTAGGCTGCGCTGGGGTTCGCACAGAAATGCCTGCTGTCTCTCGGCTGTTCCGTTGGGGGCTGGTTGTTAACCGTTAACTGGCAGCCAGAGAGCGATCAATTAGCATTCCTCATTGGATAATGGCTGGGGAGGGGGATCAGATGTTCCAAATAAAGGGAATCTAGTGTCTCTTATCGAGCCAGCTTATGAAAATGTCTCATATTTCCAACAAACTACTTAGTGTGACTTTTTTGGGGGGGGATAGGATGGGGGTGAAACTCCATTTCTCCCTGCTCATCCTCATTTTCTTTCAGATGCAAATGAATGCGAGGCCAAACCGTGTGTAAATGCCAAATCCTGTAAGAATCTGATTGCAAGCTACTACTGCGACTGCCTCCCGGGCTGGATGGGTCAGAACTGTGACATAAGTGAGTGACTTTGGCTCGACTTTGCTTTTCGTGAAACTTGGGTGTTGAGGGCCCTTGCCCGTGGGTCAGTCCGCCGGCTCCAGTTCTGAGACTTCAGTGGTAAAAGGAAAACCTTATAGAGTGAGTGTTTTTGGAGAGGGCGTGATCAGTGCAGAAATGGAAACATAAACTTTATCAGGCTCATTAGCCTGTAAAACAGCCATATTCTGATAAGGTGGCTAAAAACAATGCTGTGAAGTTTCCCGAGCTGAGTCTGGAAGAATTGGGGAGGGTCCCCACCCACCCCAACTTTATCTCACGGGAAGCACACAGGAAATCTGATTTGAAGCTTTTATCTGTCCTGAGCTGACAAAGCTTTTCAATTAAGCCCAATTTCATTGTACATTGCCTCTTTAATATGATGCCTTGTTTATTTTTTAGATATTAATGACTGCCTTGGCCAGTGTCAGAATGACGCCTCCTGTCGGGTATGTAAATCTTTGCTTAAATCAAAACCTTAATGGTTGACAACAGATCTTGAGATTTCTGTGACCCTGGGAGAGCTCTGTCCCGGGAGATTTAAAAATGCAGGTGAAAAGTGAGTCTCTGGAAGTTTCACTGGGGCTCACGTTGCCCAGCCTCCTGGGAGTCATCCTGAAGGCATGCACGTAGAAATTCCTCTCACACATTTTGAGAGGCTTGGCATTTGGCTATTTCGGTGAATCAGCTGAACCGCAACAGTCATGCTAAACCGCTGAAGCTCTGTGTTTGTGGAATTCATAGGAAAAAAAGCATGTGTTTCTCCCCCCTCCTTCTCCCCTTCCAGGATTTGGTTAATGGTTATCGCTGTATCTGTCCACCTGGCTATGCAGGCGATCACTGTGAGAGAGACATCGATGAATGCGCCAGCAACCCCTGTTTGAATGGGGGTCACTGTCAGAATGAAATCAACAGATTCCAGTGTCTGTGTCCCACTGGTTTCTCTGGAAACCTCTGTCAGGTGAGCCGTGCTAGAACTTCCGATGGCCAAGTTTTTACAGCAGAGTCTTCTCCACCCCCCTCCCCCCACCCCTGACTGTGTGTCTGGAGTCTCTGGGAAATCTGTTAACGTCCCATTGACTAGGGATCTCTGCTAGACAAGCGCTGCTGGAAGGAGATTGATGAGTGATTGTCCTCATAGTGTCAGCAGTCTGTCCATCTGACTTTGTGTCCATTTTGTTCCCCCGACTCAGTTCTCGCCCACTCTGCCCAGTTTTTTCAAATGCCTACCTGGATGCTCTCTAGGACATACTGTATCTTATGCAGGGAGTTCTCCTCACTCCTGCAGATGAAGGGGTCAGACTCCAGTGTCTGCTGCCCCAGAGAAGTTAGAATCACCCCTTTTCACTTTGTTCCCTCCCCCTTCCCTGCTCCTGGTCCTCCCAGCTGGACATAGATTATTGCGAGCCCAATCCCTGCCAGAACGGTGCCCAGTGCTACAACCGTGCCAGCGACTACTTCTGCAAGTGCCCCGAGGACTACGAAGGCAAGAACTGCTCCCACCTGAAAGACCACTGCCGCACGACCCCCTGTGAAGGTACTCCCTCCCAGCCCGGCTCCTGGCTCGGCTCCAGGGCTCACTCCTCCTTCCCCATTTGTCACTGCCCCTCGGTCCTCTGAGAAGCAGGGCAGGTGAGGAGACTGAAACCCCTAACCAGACTGCTTAGGGGAGCCAGAACACATGGAAACAATCGGTACAGGCCCACCGGTGGGAGAGGATGTGAAACGCATTTAGCATTCTTGTTCTGGGGTGGGCACACTCGCAACGCTGAGACAAATTCCTCAGGGCAGCACTGTCAGTAGAACTTTCTGCAGCAGCAGCAATGTTCCATATCTGCACTGTCAGGTGCGCATGTGTGGCCGTGGAGCATTTAGAGTGTGACAAAGGGCAACTATATGGAGACTCCTGTTGTACTTAATTTCAATTCATTTAAATTTAAACAGACACATACTGTTTAAATGCCCTTTTTAAAAAAAAAAAAAAAAAAAAACCACAGAAAAACCACTACAACAAAAACCTCATCTTTGCCCGCAGTTTCAGCTTTGCTTGTCACAGTGTGACACGGCAGTTTGCCTGTCTTGGCCTCCAAGGTGGCTTCTTGACTTCTTACCCTCGTTGGCCCACGGGTGCCCATCTCCAGGAGAGCAGGCCTGTTGTAGGCCCTCTGCTGAGAAACGCCATGTCTTACGGGTCGGTGGCCACGCTCTGATCCCCAGTGTGTCTTCTAGTGATTGACAGCTGCACGGTGGCCATGGCCTCCAACGACACGCCTGAAGGGGTGCGGTATATTTCCTCGAACGTCTGCGGTCCCCATGGGAAGTGCAAGAGTCAGTCAGGAGGCAAATTCACCTGTGACTGTAACAAAGGCTTCACTGGAACGTACTGCCATGAAAGTAAGACCCCTGGTTGGGGAATCGGGGCACGGTGCCCCCCACCCTACACCTGCCTAGCTCGGGGAACATTTGAGTTTGAATTGTTTCAGCTGAGACCAGTGAAGGTTTACCATTACATCTAGGGTCTAAGACTGAGTGGTGTTTAATTTATGAGGTCACTGACACCTCTGAGCCTTCGGTTTATTTTAGAATGTTCTGGAATCTTACTAGTTTGGGTGGTCCCGCTTTCTTCCTTCCCCGCTCCCACCAACTAGCTTAGACTGTGAGGGCATTAAATAAAATGGAGGCCCCTGCTTGACAAGCTGCCCTTTGAATTTGAGAAATGGTCCTGATGGAGTTGAGAATGTTGAGGTGCTGGGTGCATTTTCTCAGGAGGCAGCCTCTAGAACAGTGCCTGGCTATGGCATTACTTGTCCCTTATTTACTTTTTTTTCCTTCCTTTCACAGATATTAATGACTGTGAGAGCAACCCCTGTAAAAACGGTGGCACTTGCATTGATGGTGTCAACTCCTACAAGTGCATCTGTAGTGATGGCTGGGAGGGAGCCTACTGTGAAACCAGTGAGTCTGTGGTCTTTTGGGGACAGACAGCTCTGGGATGCCGGGGGGGTGGTGGGAGAACCCACAGGGGAAGCCTTTCTTTTTAGTGGAAATTGCAAAGCAAGACCGGCGGTTCCTGCCCTGGGACAGCATTGCTTGTGTGCCGTTTGCGTTTGTTAATGTTGATGACAGCCAGCCGGGGGAAACTTCTGCTGAGGAGCTATAGAATCAAACTGTGTAATTAGGATGATAAATATCCCTGCTTGCAAGGAAAGTAATCATCTTTCTGTTTTGGTTGTAATTTCTGCCCATCTTGATTGTAATTTCCCTTGGAGTGACAAAAGCCTGTCCCTCTGTCTGGCCTCACTTCTGGCATTAAAAGTAACCGAGTCGGGCTCCTTTACTCCTGGAAGAGCCTGATGGTGTTTAAGTCCTGGGATTGTGCAGCTGGTCTGGGAACGTGGCACGGAAAGCAGGGAGTAGCGGTGGCCCAGGATGGAAAGGTGGCTCTTCAGTGCTGTGAATGGTCCTGGAAGCGTCTTCAGCTGGGTGTCTCCTCTTTGATTCTAGACATTAATGACTGCAGCCAGAACCCCTGTCACAACGGGGGCTCCTGTCGTGACCTCGTCAACGACTTTTACTGTGACTGTAAAAACGGCTGGAAAGGAAAGACCTGCCATTCACGTAAGTGGCAGCCAACTGGGGTCCCATCCCTGGTGACCCCTTCCTCTCCGTCTTCTGTGAGTGGGGCTGGCTGAGGGCTCACACTGAGATCTTGCTCCTCCAGGTGACAGCCAGTGTGATGAGGCCACGTGCAACAATGGTGGCACCTGTTACGACGAAGGGGATGCTTTCAAGTGCATGTGCCCTGGAGGCTGGGAAGGAACGACCTGCAACATAGGTAACTTTCTGCCCCAGGTGGGATTTGCAGTGGGTGTGGCCACCTGAGCACCCATGACTGTTTTCTGGGGTCTGGTTCTTGCCCGTCCAGACTTTCTTTGAATCCTCAGGGAGAGTGATCCTGTCTGCTCTTGTCTTGTAGCCCGAAACAGTAGCTGCCTGCCCAACCCCTGCCATAATGGGGGCACCTGTGTGGTCAACGGCGAGTCCTTCACGTGTGTCTGCAAAGAAGGCTGGGAAGGGCCCATCTGTACTCAGAGTGAGTGTCCTCCCACCCGCCTTGAACTCGGCGAGGGCTACAGGAGCACATCCTGACACCCTCGGGGACTGGCAATGGAAACCAGAAGCAGAGCTGTTTGATCTCTGCTCCTGCATCACCTGGGTCTGTTCTAATGACTTGATGGGATGCAGCCCTGACCTGGGCATGAGAAAGTCGCCGAGGAGATAAGTGGAGACAGATGGCGTCTCGGTTCCCAGCTCTGGACTGAGCAGCAGCCTGCCTCCTCCCATTCTCACACCCCCTCCCCGCCCCTACCAGGGCCTCTTCCTGTGTACATGTGTCCCACGGAGAATGGAACAAAGTGTGGTGCAGGCCTGGTTCCAATTGAGCCGAGGTCTTAAGCACATTTTGCCTAGTGTTAACTGTGACTTTATCATTTGGGTGTTATGGAAATAAGTGGTGTTTTTACTTAGGGCTAAGGCTGCTCTCCCTCTTGCAAGCCTCGCTGTTAAGTTGTCTTTTTGCTTTGCAGATACCAATGACTGCAGTCCTCACCCCTGGTAAGTGTGACCACCTTTTAAGCCGGCACTTGTTGGCTGTAACGTGCATGCACATCACCGGGGGATCTTGTTTAAAAGGCAGCTTCTGATTCAGGAGATCTGGGGTGGGGCTGCAGACCCTGCCTTTCTAACAAGCTCCCAGGCGATGCCAATCCTGCTGGTCCGTGCACTGCACTTGAATTAGCCAGGTTGTGTCTTCATTTAGAGCGGTGATTCTCAACCCTGGCTGTGCAGGAGAATCACCTGGGGAGCTTTTCTAAGTCCCAGTGCCCGGGCTGCAGCCGAGGCCTGTGAAATTAGACTCTCTGAGGGTGGGACCCAGGCATCAGTATTTTTAAAGTTCCCCAGGCAGTGTGAGAGCTGCTTGATGGTAACTGGCGTGGCAGCCTCTGATGAACTGGCAGCCAGACTTAGGGATCGAGACATTCGTAACTGACATGGTCTTTCCTTTCCTCTTAGTTACAACAGTGGCACATGTGTGGATGGAGACAACTGGTACCGGTGTGAGTGCGCCCCTGGTTTTGCTGGGCCTGACTGCAGAATAAGTAAGGACCGCCCCTCACTGGTTTGCCCAGTGGCCTTATTCCCCTACTCCACCCCTCAGCTTGAGACCTTTCATCTTTAAAACAATGAAGGCCAGGGTTCCCTTTAAATAGCCCTGATAGGCGAGTAATCTCCTACCTCCAGCTGGGACTAAGATGCCTCTGGCTGGATCCTCCCAGGTACTTCCTGGTCCTTCCCCGGGTGGCGCAGCCCTCCTCATCCTAGGGGAGGGAGCACCAGCCACAGAATTTGATGATTGATCTACTCTGAGGCCCTAAAGAAAGAGTGTGCTTTTCCCCTATGACTAACGTGAAATTATGGGCAAGTGGACATTAACCACAGCTACACTGGCGCAGGACAGCTAACACCACTGAAAGGGACAAGGGCTGTAGTTTCCCAAGGCTTGATCGGGCCCTGGTGAAAGGATTAAAACAGAAAATGGGGGCAGGCGGTACAGTTTTTCAGGAAGCTTAAAGTTGATTCTTTATTTTGAGGCTTTTTCCTATTTTTTTACTGCCCTTTCTTTTATTAAAAAAAAGGTGGTAGAATAATTGTATTTTTTCTTGTCCCCAGATTATTTGAAATTTTGCTGGTACTTGAGATCCCCAAGTCTGATTGGCCTTTAGCACTAGATGGGGCTGTGTTGTATCTATTTCGTGCTTCTAAATCAGGGGTGGGCAGACTTCAGCCCGGGGGCCAAATCTGGCCTGCCTGTTTTTATAAATAAAGTTTTATTGGCACATTCGTTCATGTATTGTCTAGGGCTGCTTTCATGCTATGATAACAGACTTGATTAGTCAACAAAGACCACATGGCCCGCAAATCCTAAAGTATTTGCTATCTGACCCTTTCAAGAACTTTGCTAGCCCTTGCTCTAGATTGTATATCAGAAGAAAGGGGACTTACTTAAAATTTGCTGCCTCCTGAGCTGATTCTCAGCTGTCAGAAGTCAGACTAGTGGTGATTTCAGGGCCAGTGGCTGGTGGAGGCTTTTGTAGTATTGAGCTGTTTCTTTATTTGGCTGCTGGTTACCTGATGAAAATTCATACTTACAACTCATATGCTTTTCTCTCTGCATGTTATATCAGTAAAAACTTAGGAAAACATGGCTGCCTCCCATTGGAGCCTAAACTTGAACTCCATTTCTCCTAGACATCAACGAATGCCAGTCTTCACCTTGTGCCTTTGGGGCGACCTGTGTGGATGAGATCAATGGCTACCGGTGCATCTGCCCCCCGGGGCACAGTGGTGCCAAGTGCCAGGAAGGTACGTGGGCCAGGCCCTAGCTGCCCGAGTGTCCTGTGGGGCGAGCAGGCACAACAGTCACCATTTGACTGTGAGTGGCTCCTGTGCTCAGGGAGAAAACGGCACATACAGTGGGAACCTAGAGAAGGAGAAGCTTGAGGGGTCCCCTAAAAACAGGGTAGGTGTTGTTTTTAGTCAGGTGTTGCTGAAGTTACACCATGTAACAAACCATCCCAGAACTTGTGGCACATTTACTCGTATCGCTCGTGGGCATGCAGGGTGGGCAGAGTGCTGTGTGCTGCAAGTTGAACTCGGGTCCATTCTGTGTGTCTCCTCGCTGTCCCTGGACCAGCAGCTGCATCTGGGGCACATTCTTTTTTTGGCAGATGGCAGGCTTGCAAGAGACTAAGCTCACCTGTGAGAGACTCTGCTCACATCCCATTCCCTAGCGTTGCATGGGCCAAAGCAGGTCACGTGGCCGTATACCCAGGGAGGGAGAGAAGTACACTTGGCTCTTGTGGGAGGAGCTGTGTTGTCATGTGGCAAAGGGCACGTGTGTAACCATTTCCTAACAGGGAGGGAGTGAAGAACTGAGAGATCCAGCCACAGAAAAGGAAACTCCTTCCGTTCACGCTTTTCCACCTTTCAGTTTCAGGACGACCTTGCATCACCATGGGGAGTGTGATCCCAGATGGGGCCAAGTGGGACGACGACTGCAATGCCTGCCAGTGCTTGAACGGGAGGATTGCCTGCTCAAAGGTATGCGTTGGGGCTGCGCAGGTCACCTGTCTTCTGGAATCGCTGGTGGGCCTTTCTCCTAAGCTGCCCGCTCCCGTCTCCCTCTCTCCAGGTCTGGTGTGGCCCTCGACCTTGCCTGCTCCACAAAGGGCACAGTGAGTGCCCCAGCGGGCAGAGCTGCATCCCTATCCTGGATGACCAGTGTTTCGTCCGGCCCTGCACTGGGGTGGGCGAGTGTCGGTCTTCCAGTCTCCAGCCGGTGAAGACCAAATGTTCTTCTGACCCCTACTACCAGGATAACTGTGCAAATATCACGTTCACCTTCAACAAAGAGATGATGTCACCGGTACGGAACAACTTCTTTTTCAACTTGGAGTGGTGTGTGTCTGCTTGTGCTGAGGCAGGGATGTCACAAGCTAGGATCTGGTTCTCCTAAGCCTAAATTCCTGTCTTACAGCAAAGTGCAGCTTGAATGTAGCCTAATTTCCAAGGAAACATCAGTCTTTTTTTCTTCCAGAATCTTACATGTGTGGGCTTTTATCTGTTGTTCTAGGGTCTTACCACGGAGCACATTTGCAGTGAATTGAGGAATCTGAATATTTTGAAGAATGTTTCTGCCGAATATTCAATCTACATAGCTTGCGAGCCCTCCCCTTCTGCAAACAATGAAATACACGTGGCCATTGTAAGTAGAAGACCCACTGACACTGAATTATTTGATTGTAGGGCAATTAGCAGGCTTCAGTTAGCCAGTATTGGAATAGAGCAAATACATTGAAGGAGAGCTTGACAATATGTGTGTCGTCAGTAATTTTGAATAAAGGCTGCTGAGGAGTGTTCCCTGACCTTCCAGACTGACGGTTCTTCCTTTTCCAGTCTGCTGAAGACATACGGGACGATGGAAACCCTATCAAGGAAATCACC
This sequence comes from Equus caballus, assembly GCF_041296265.1. Classification (NCBI taxonomy): domain Eukaryota; kingdom Metazoa; phylum Chordata; class Mammalia; order Perissodactyla; family Equidae; genus Equus; species Equus caballus. The sequence continues at coordinate 14,021,709 of NC_091705.1, forward strand.
GACAAAATTATAGATCTTGTCAGTAAACGTGATGGGAACAGCTCACTTATTGCTGCGGTTGCAGAAGTGAGAGTTCAGAGGCGTCCTCTGAAGAACAGAACAGGTAGGTGTCAGGTGGGAACAATGCTTTCTGTGATGACTGTCGAATGGATCTCATTACACCGTCCAATAAAACCACCAGGCGCGAGGAGTTACCTTGACAGTTACTCCCTCCTGAGGCCCCCATTTAACTGTTGAGAAAACTGAGGCCAGCTGATATCACCAACATCCTATGGCGATGGGCAGAGGTGGCCCTGACTTTTTCCCCTGCCAATAAGTGGTGCTCTCACAGGCAGGCAGCCCTGAAGAACAGGCACTGTTCCCAGATCCCTCGCCAAGCCCTGGGGCAGAGCATCGCTGAGCCTTGAGTTCTTGGCAGTGCAAAGCCTCCCTTGGCGTTCTGGTGTCATGGGACAGACCGTCCTAAGGACTGTGAGACACTGGTTTGATAGACAGCTTGATGGCCCTGCAGCACATCCAGACTCCCCTTTTGACAATCTTGCGCGTCATTGTTGTAGTTAGGTGAGAAATTGGGCACATAACTGTATGGGGCATTTGAGCTATCCACACTCAGATTGGGTTTCTGATAATTTTGAAAACTGGGTCCTATAATGAGCCCCCTCAGTAGCCAGACTCCCCTTGACTGAACCACAGCCGCTCTCCCTACATGGAATTGGGGAGCCTGTAGGGGCTGCTGCTCTGCCTAGTCTCTCTGGGAACAAGAGTGTCAGGGTCTCCAAGGGCCCTGGTCCCAGCACTTGGTTATCAAGCTGTGAAGTGACAACATGCAGTTGTGAGAAGGGACTTGTTCCCTTTGCCCGTGTTAGGGATGAAGGACAGGAGAAGCACGGTTGCCCTTTTGTGCCAGGATGGCTGCTTTGCTTTTCTTCCGAGAGTTCATTGGCTTGGTGCCTGCCTTGCAGATTTCCTGGTTCCTCTGCTGAGCTCCGTCTTAACCGTGGCTTGGATCTGTTGCCTGGTGACAGCCTTCTACTGGTGCGTGCGGAAACGGCGGAAGCCCAGCAGCCACGCTCGCTCAGCCTCCGAGGACAACACCACCAACAACGTGAGGGAGCAGCTGAACCAGATCAAAAACCCCATCGAGAAGCACGGGGCCAACACGGTCCCCATCAAGGATTACGAGAACAAAAACTCCAAAATGTCAAAAATAAGGACACACAACTCGGAGGTGGAAGAGGACGACATGGATAAGCACCAGCAGAAAGCCCGGTTTGCCAAACAGCCGGCGTACACGCTGGTAGACAGAGAGGAGAAGCCCCCCAACGGCACGCCGGCAAAACACCCAAACTGGACAAACAAACAGGACAACAGAGACCTGGAGAGTGCCCAGAGCCTCAACCGCATGGAGTACATCGTATAGCAGCCTGTGGGTGCTGCCGCCACCGCTAGGTAGAGTCGAGGGCACTCGGGGCTTGTAGTTCTTTCAACTGTCGTGTCCTATTCCAGTCTGAGGCTGTTGTTGACTTAGAACCCTGTGTTAATTTAAGTTTTGACAAGCTGGCTTACACTGGCAATGGTAGTTTCTGTGGTTGGCTGGGAAGTCAAGTGCTGCATCTCACAGCTATGCAAAAACCAGTCGAGAGTGCACTGGTGCGCCTTTCCCACAGCCGACACATCTTGGATCAGGCTCCCCGGAGAATGCCCGGCCCCCAGGCCTTGAGCCTCCACTTCTGCCAGATGTCCCGATGGTGATGCGGTCTTAGGATCATAGTTTTATTTATATTTATTGACTCTTGAGTTGTTTTTGTATATTGGTTTTATGATGACGTACAAGTAGTTCTGTATTTGAAAGTGCCTTTGCAGCTCAGAACCACAGCAACTATCACAAATGAGTTTATTATTTATTTTTTTTATTGTATTTTGTTGTTGGGGGAGGGGGGACTCTTGATGTCAGCAGTTGCTGGTAAAATGAAGAATTTAAAGAGGAAAAATGTGTCAAAAGTAGAATTTTTGTATAGTTATGTAAATAATTCTTTTTTTATTAATCACTGTGTATATTTGATTTATTAACTTAATAATCAAGAGCCTTAAAACATCATTCCTTTTTATTTATATGTATGTGTTTAGAATCGAAGGTTTTTGATAGCATTGTAAGTGTATGGCTTTATTTTTTTGAACTTATTTTCTTATTACGTGTTGCCTGTAAGCCAAAATTAAGGTGTTTGAAAATAGTTTATTTTAAGACAATAGGATGGGCTTCCGTGCCTGGAATACTGGTGGAATCTTTCTTTTGTACGATGTCAGATGTTTAAAACACCTTCTCTAGCATCACTTTAAAACACGTTTTAAGGACTGACTGAGGCAGTTTGAGAATTAGTCTAGAACAGGTTTTTTTTTTTTTTTTTTTCTGCTTTAGACTTGAAAAGACAGGCAGGTGATCTGCTACCCAGCAGTTTAAGGGAACAAGGTGAGCTATGACTTAACGCAGCCGAAACGTGAGTGGTTGAGTATCATTGAAAATATCAAGTCGTGTGAAGTTGGAAGCACACCAATCTTATTTTGTAAATTCTGATTTCTTTTCACCATTCGTATGTAATACGGAACCACTTGTAGATTTGATTTTTGTTATCTACTGCATTTAGGGAGTATTCTAATAAGCTAGTTGAATACTTGAACCGTAAAATGTCCAGTAAGATCACTGTTTAGGTTTGCCATAGAGTATACTGCCTGCCTTAATTTGAGGAAATCAAAATGCTCTTCCCAAGTTTAAGATCAACAAGGCTTATAAAACAGTAATTTCGTTGGTTCACCGTTGAGACCGTGAAGATACTTTGTATTGTTCTATTAGTGTTATATGAACATAAAAATGCATCTTTGATGTGTTGTTCCTGGCAATAAATTTTGAAAAGTAATATTTATTAAATTTTTTGTATGAAAACATGGAACAGTGTGGCCTCTTCTGAGCTTATGTAGTTCTGCCCGGCTCTGCGCTGGGCCTTTGCCACCCCGCTGAGTCTGTTCTGGTCATCGGGGTTTGGTCAATAGGCCGTGCTTGATGGGGCAACGGACGGACGAAGAACTGAAAGCCTTTTCAGGCACAAAATTCATCTGAAGTTCTCAAACGGTGGGGCTGCTGTGAAGCTGGAGCTGTGAGAGCCCTGTCTTGGGGGCCTTGATTCCCTTGTTATTCAACAGCAAGTGTGAATACTGCTTGAATAAACACCACTGGATTAATGGCCTGTAGTGTGGAGGTGAATTGTTTGTGAGCACTCACGGGAAATGCCCACCACACTTAAAAGGGTTTTAAACGGCTTGGATTTGGCGTTGGGGGATGAAGAGGGAGAATGAATGCGTTTTTTTTCTGGCTACTTGGATTAATATTAATGTCTTGCCATCATTACAGACCACACCCTCATGGCTTTTGAGCATGTTTACGCCTCCGGGGTGGTTTCCTCACTGCACAGGAAATAGTTACAGGCTTCTGGGCTTAGGGCCCATCGACTCATCACCTTGTTCCCAAGAAGTGAGTGTTCAGCTGGCCTTGCCATGCAGCCTTGGGGTGCCAGGTGTCTGGGCTTCCATGAGGTTCTAGAGTTGGGCTGTCTCCACCTGTTAAAGGCAGGACGCTATGGTTCCGTGGCTGCTGGGGCCAGAGGCAAACACATCCCTGCCCCTGCCTCATGCGGTGGGGTGGGAGAAGCTTTGCCTCTGGCACCTCTGCAGGGAGGGTTGAGCCGCCGTGGTGATGGGCATCTGGACAGCTTCCAGCACCTGCGCGGAGTTGCCGGGAGTTCCCTGCTTCTGGCTGGGAAGCCAAAGCTTAACCTCCCCTCGAGCTGTCCCCCAGCGCTGCGGCATTCAGGCCAGCCACCCACCTCCAGTTTTCATAGTACAACTCCAACTGGAGCAACGAATGGAGGAAAAGCTGCCCGATGTTTTCTTTCATTCTTGGAAAACTACTTTCTTTCTACCAGGCTAGGAATTGGGTTCCCTAATGGGCATCTTGTTTAAGAGTGGACCGTGGGCTTTAAGTATGCCGCGCTCCTCCTGCATGAGCAGAGGCCATTGAGGGAGTCAGAGTCTGTGACAGTGTGTTTTGGCTCTGGGGAGGCAGCCCGAAGGACCTGGACAGCGACAAGTCTGGATTCCCATGACATCTCCCTGCCCTAGTGTAGCAATACTTTCTGTCACTAATCTCTGCTGGTAGACAGCTGGCTTCTGCAGGGTGGGGTCAGAGAGAGGGAGAAGGGCTGTCCTGGTACAGATCCAATGAGCCAGGACACAGTCTGGTTTAGAGCGCTGAATTCAAACGCCATCCTGAAGCAATACTTTGCTCTAGTGGTTTGTAAACTTCAATTCTGCAGGACCCTAGAATTCCTTGGGCAGTTGCCAAATGCTTTTGTGCCAAGAAAAAGAAAAGTTTAATGAACCTCTGCAATTCTTTATTCCAGGAGAGAAGTGATCTTGAGATTCACATGTGTTCTTTTCAGGAGCCTTGAGTCGGGACACTCGGTAGTGGGGAGGCAGAGATCAGTCTCACGTGGCCACAGCCCAAAGCCAGGACCTTAATCGGAAGGGCGGCTTTCCCCTTTCTCCAGGTAGAAGGAGCCCTGGTTACCCCGGGGGCAGGGACGTGGAGAGAAGGGACTCGGTACCTTTCCCATTCCCAGTGAATGTTCTGGGCCCTCTTTAAGGGGACCCTGGAAGAGAAAGAATTTTCAAGCCAGAAACTTGGCCGACTAGAACCCCAGCATTAGACTATACCATACAACTCCGGGAAAGAATGAACTCAAGGCTGGTTGTTCTAGGATGGGAAACTCGGTCCTGGCATTCTAGACTTAGACACCACGGAATTAGAACAGAAAAGAGGAGTAGATCTTAACTGACTAAAAGCCCAGTGAGACTGGGTGATGACCAGAAGCGTAACTTGTAAGCAGGTTTCTCTTAAAGACAGATTCCCAGGCCTGCCCCCACGGTTCACATGTGGAGCCTGGGAATCTGTTTTCAACGAGCTCTCCTCTGCTCCCCAGCTTCTGTACAGTAAAATTTGAGAACTCTACTAAAGTACCAAAGTACAAGCCCTACATTAATTACAATGTTTGTCCTCCTTGTTAAACTGAATTAAGTAGCCTGGAAGCCAGTTTGTTGCTAAATTGCCACCTGACATCATTTTTAAGTAAAATAATTACACTGCCCCTTGAGCAAGTTGTGGTCTAAGTGCCTCATGTTTATTGGCTGATCTGCGGGGGTCAGGGAGTCAAAGTTAACTTCTTTGGTGCTATTTCTTAGGTAGCAAAGAGCCAAAGGAACCAGAGCATGGGCTTCCCCCTTTCTTAAACGGCCTACACCTGTCTACCCAGAAGTGAGCAAGTGTGTGGCTAAAAACTGGGTGCCTTTAAAGAAAAAAAAAGTCCTACATGCCTACAGAGGTTTGCAACTTGGGCTGAGCAGTGTTCCATCATTTCCGTTTCGACTGCGGCTCTCTCTCTTGCCTCTACTGGGAATGAGAAACAGGAGTTCAGAGGTTCCTGGTCTGGGAAGACACACAAGCACATGGGTTATGGGAAGCCTCCTCCTGCTAATGTGTATTTATACTTTGTAAGCTCTGATTCATCCAAGCATTGGAACAGAACTCTGCTTCCTGAGGTTCTGTTTTTAAATAGATAGTTTGCAAAAACAACAATTATTTTTCTTAACATTTTTTTTCCACCCCACAAGCAGCCAAACATCCCGGCTTGGGCCATGTCAGTCTACCACAATGCCAACAGACAGCTTGGTTATCAGAGGTAGAAGGGTGCCCCAAGGCACTTCTGTAGGGTTCTGGCCCCAGGAGTCTTAAAAACAAAGTTTAGAAACCATTAGGGCAATCTTGTTGCACCACTTCAAATCCACGAGATGTTTCTGGGCCTATTAAAAATAACGAATTTCCCTTTGTGAACAGTTGCCTTCCAATGGTTGTTAAAAGAAAAGAGCAAGTGCAGGTGACGCTTGCGGGGCTGCGGGTACCACTCCCTGGCAGCACAGGGGCCTGCACACCTGCATGGCACCCTCTGAGAGCGTGTCAAGAGGGCGTGGCTCCCTCACTTTGGACATAAATTCTACCTGTGTTACTTGCTCTTGCATGCCGGGCACAAGCTTCCTGGCTTAGAATGTGCTTCTTTCAAGTCCTAGGCAGCTTTTACAAGTCTTAAATTATGTATCATTATGCACAGGTCCGGTATTAACCTGTGATATGCAAGCTGGGAAAGTTAACTTGGAGAGTAAAGGCTCCTAAATCCAATAAGGACCTCGAATGGAGGCCCGCCTGCCCCAACCCCACCCCATCTTATCCCCTCTCCCTGCAAATATCCACACCAGGGCACCAAGGGTTGAATTATCTTGACAGCAGAAGCAGATGCCAGCAACATGAAACTACCAGCTTTGTTTTAAAGAGAAGCTCCCCTGGCGGGGCTAGTGGGCTCCTCCAGGATCCCCGAGGGAAATACACAAGTTTGCAGCTGGCTTCCTAATGACTACTCAGGCAACCAAATGCGTTGGCCCCCTCTCTGTTTTACACTTGAAGTTGAAAAGCTGCTTTATTTCATCCTTGCTGAGAAATGTGCAGTTGAAAGCCTTCATCTTAGATTCACTGGTTGTTAATGCAATTGAAGACCTTACTGCTCAAAGGATCCAACCCCCATGACTTTCCCAAGAGGGGAAACTGAGGCCTCGAGAGGTTCGGGGACTTATCCGAGGTCATACAGAGAGTTAGCAACAGCCAGGACCGGAGCCTGAGGCCCCTGCTTTCTGCGCTGCTGTGTTTTCTGCCTTTTCTGGGAATTTGCTGTGCGGTCCGACAGCAGGTTTATGCTCGGATCCTCCCCTTGGCATGGTTTTCAAAGGTGAGGAGTTGGGAGATCAGCAATTTTAAAAAGGGGACACAAAGCCTCAAGGGAGGCCACAGGAAGCTGCTGCAAAGACAGTTTCGTCGATCTGAGCTTTGCCTCCTCCAGGTTTTGCCTAGAAAGTGACATCTTTATAAATCTGAGAGCAATAGGTGTTTTCCGAACCACAGGCAGACAAGCCCCGTCCCATTGTGGGTGGCTCCTTTGTTCTGGGCAGCTTCAGATTTCCTTTTTAGTTTCTGCTTCATAGAATTATAAAATGAATTGCAGGAAAAGAGGTGCAGAAAGGAAATTGACAGCCTCACTACATCCTACTTCTCCCTGCACATGCACACGCATGCACACTCATGCACATAGACACACACGTATGCTTGACAGGAGTTTTCAGCATAGTGCTGCTCTCTCTGTCTGAAACGCAGTTGGGAGGGTCCAAACCAGTGTCAGGTGATTGCAACTATAAACAGGCCTCATCCCACATTCCCTGACCACTCCTGCTTCCCTGGCAGGCTACTTCCAGGTTAACAGGGAAAGATCACCTGAGTGTCTCAAAATACCAAAATCCAAGTAGCTTGAATGTGATAAAGTTCGCCACGTCCGGTGTGTAGCTGGGCCAGCACAGACAGATCTGGGAGTTCCTGGAACTGCCTGTGGGCAGCTCTGCTTCCTCCACCCAACACCCCAGAAAGCCTACTCCCCCGCGCTCTCCCCGCCCACTGCTGAGGGATTAGGAGCGGATCCCACAAGTCATCTTTAACCTGTTTGTCGTGTCAGGGTAGGCCAGAATTACATATTATGCAAAAGTTTCCTATGCGCTGAGGCACCCACGCTGAACCTCTTGGAAAAACCCTGTCCTAGAGAAAGAAATGTAAACCCTCCAAGTTCGGGGCATTCACCACCAGACACTCTCGGGGGGCTGGCTCTGGCTTTGCAGCGATGGCTTTTGGAAGTGTTTTTGAAAGAATTCAAGGCATAAAACTGAAAAGAAGAGCACGAATGTGAAACAGCTACAGGTTTGCACAAAACTAAGGAAAGGAGTACCTGAGAGGGAAAGGAAAAGGAGTGGGAAGGGATGGGAGGTGGGGGGCAAGCCTACACCACGACCTCTGGCTTTCCCCACATCCAGCTCCCCTTATTTCTGCACTTCCTGTGAGTTCTTGGTCCAACACTCAGAAGAGGTCCCGAACATTCCCTTCAGAGCACTCTGCCTAACATGGGCCCCACCGGTCGCCTGTTACTTTCACCTCCTCAGTGCGCAAAGCCAGGCTGTAGGCCCAGTGGTGACAGGCATGCAGTCCAGAGCCAGACTTCCTTGATTCCAATCACAGCTCTTCCTTCCTGATTCCTGGCATTGGTATTGTGCGGCATTGGGCTCACACAAGTGTGGCCCAATGGCAGAGTTTCTGGGCTTTGGGGTCGAACAGACCTGGATTCTGGGCTCTGCCACTTACTTGGGAAAGTTTCAAAAATGTTTTCGTCTCGGTTTCCTTATCTGTGAAATGGTGCTAATAAATGTTTGCCACTGTTACTATTCATGAACAGGGCTGCAGGAAGAAGAAAGAACGCTTTTCTCTGTATTTCTCTAAGCATCCCGTGACACAATACAGAGTCCATTAAAAGATAAGGAATCCAGCTGGATTCTGACGACAGTGTCTGTTCTCACCATCAAACTGGGCCCCCCTCAGAGAAGAGCTAAGGGCCGTTGGATCTAACGGTAGACGCGGTCTCAGGAAGGCCACCAAAGATTCCTGGCCTCTGGTTATTTGATCAAACACTAACCCAGGTACTGCTGTGAGGGGATTTTGAAGGCCTAAATAAAGTCCCAAATCAGTTGGCTTTAAAATATGAAGATTACCCAATTAGGGCTGACCTAATCACAGGAGCTCTTAAAAACAGAGAGTCTTCTCTGCCTGGTCACAGAAGGAGAGGGCAGAGAGGCTCAAAACTGTGAAAGAGATTCAGCACAAGGGAGATTTCTCCATTGACATAAAGGGGCCACATGGCAAGGGCCTGAGAACAGCCTCTGGTAGCTGAGCCACCTTCCTGCCCCACACCTCCACTCTCCCCCCACCTCCCCGCCCCCCACTCAACCACCAGCAGAACAATGGGACCCTTAGGCTCCCAACTGCAAGGAAAAAATTGTGCCAACAACCTGAGGGAGCTAAGTGGATCTTTTGCTGGTTGAGCCTCTAGATGAGGACAGGGTCCAGCTGACATCTTGATTCCAGCTTTATGAGACCCCAGAGCAGAGGACCCAGCTAAAAGGTGTCAGAAAGAATGAGACAGTCAGTTTGTGTTGTTTTAAGCTGCTAAGTTGATGGCAATTTGTTACACAGCAACAGCAAACTAATACAGGCCCCGTAAAGGGAGTCGTACCAGACCCTGTCACCTGTAGGTGCTATATTTGGTTTTGACTATACAAATTGTCAGCTCTCCCCAGTCAAGTCAGTGCCTATTACCTGCGTAGCAGAAGGAAAAGCTCATTCAAGGTAAGCACAAACTACAGGACCACAAAATACTTGGTGCCCAGTTAAATTCTACAATAGTGCATGGTCTGCCACTACAGATAACTCTCCAAAGCCTCTAAATAATAATAACATAGTTATTTCTTCTATATCCCCTCCCCCTCGCCCCTGGTTTTATAAAACTAGGGCCAAATGAGGTAAGCTCAGGTGCTGGCCTTGGAGGACTCCAGGACACAAACTCCTGGGCCAGTTTTCTCTCCTTATGAAATGTGATGTTTGACTCCTGTTTTCTTTTTTTTTTTTTGAGGAAGATTATCCCTGAGCTAACATCTGCTGCCGATCCTCCTCTTTTTTGTCGAGGAAGACTGGCCCTGAGCTAACATCCGTGCCCATCTTCCTCTACTTTATATGTGGGACGCCTGCCACAGCATGGCTCGACAAGCGGCGCATAGGTTCGCACCCAGGATCCAAAACGGTGAATCCCGGGCTGCCGAAGCGGAACGTGCAAACTTAACTGCTGCGCCACAGGGCAGGCCCCCTTGACTCCTGTTTTCTTGATGAGGTTTTCAGTAGATGAGACATCTCAGAAATACTTTGCTATGTGCCCCCCGCCCCAGCCTTTCCCTACAAGGAAGTTCTCTCTTCTCTGTCCTCACTGCACAGTGGCCGCTTCCTCTAAATACAGAGCCCCGTCGTCTCTCCCACCATCTCCTCTCCCTATGTTTGCCTCACATGTTGGGCAGCTGGCCTAGGTGGACATGCACAGCTGGTGGCAGAAAGTTCAGGTTTCTCTCAAGTTCAGTGAGCTTTTCTACAATATTACCAAGACCTGGAATTAGACCTTACAAACATGTGGAACAGCCACCAAAATCATTTCCACAACTGAGACTCAGAACACACAATTTGATAAACCTGTACCGAGAAATACTATCTTCAAGGGAAAGGAAGGCCAATTCGATGTAGAAAATTCAGATGGATGGACAGTCTGCTTGACTCTGAGCCTGTAGAGATTTTACGTGTGATCCAGAAGGTTCTTCCAGCTGGAGAATATCAGCATCAAAACAAGAGCCCCAACAGCAGATCCCCTGCATCTCTAACACAGAGAGTTCTTCCACCCAGAAGTGCTTTCAGACTGACGGGGCACTTTTTACTGGAGAGCCACCTGTGGCTGCTTTTCTAGGGGCCCCAGCCTCTGCCCACGCAGTCTCCACGCTGCTCTGGGTGGTCACCAAGCCGAGCAGAAGGCACTGGGAAAAGGCTCACCAGGGAAGCGTTTTAAGGGGAATATACAAATCAAAGCAGTGCTGCTGTTTCACAAGCCCCAGTTCACTCTGGCATCATTACAGGAAGGTCCTTTCAGGCTCCTCCTACTGGGACATATCCCAAACGCCCAGCCCAGTCTGCCACATCAAGGCTGGAGGTCGCCCTAATTTACCATTTCACCTTCTCCCTCTGACAACAGGAATGGATGGGCTCATATTAATCCTCCCAGGCACCCACAGTGGGTTTGGGAAAGAGCCCTCTGCATTCTTCTCACCAGCTGAGCATGTTAAGGAGGGACTGAAAAGGCCTTAAGAGCCACTGGGCCTAGAAAAATTCCCAGTCAATCCATCACCTGCGTCCTCCGGTGAAGGGTCTGCCAGTCCATCCCACAGTTCGAGGGGCAGGTGGAGAGAAGGATGAGAGGCAGTGAGTGAAGAGCTGTGTCTATGTCCGTGAGTGTGTGTGTGTGTTGGTGCGTGTGTGTCTAAGCACAGAGACAGGACTAGTAACAGAAGAGCCTGCGAGAGGGCGTGGGAGACTGGGAACTTATTTATAAAAGCTCTTCTGCCCTAAAGCAAGTCAAACTCCCCGCTGAGGAGTTGCTTTTTCTTCCTCCCTTTTGAGTCTTGTGTGCTGATCTGACCTCTCCCCCGATGGAGGTCAGCGCTCTGCTCACCCCGCGCACACCCGGCCTTCTGGGGCTTCGTCGCCTCACAAGCTTGAAGAGGAGAGAATTCTTCAGCTCTAATTTCTGAGAGAAAAGCTGCAGTAAATCTCATGAAGAAGCTGGTCTTTTTTTTAAGAAATATATATATGTTATGATCTTTGGGGAACTGTGGAGAAGACAAAAGGCAAACATGAGAACTGTCCGTCACCAGAGTCCCCTCCCACAGCCTACTCACCCCCGAAAATAAATCAGGCTGGGTAATAGATGAGGTCTGAAGAAATGTAACTGAACTGAAAACACGAGGTCAGCATCTCAGCCTAGGTAATCCTTCGGAGGATGAGAAATTCTCCTGATTTTCCCACAGGGTTATTTCAGATGCGCTTTCTGAGCCAAACTATTTTAAAAGCGTTCATTCTTCCACTGCCCTGCCAAATGTGAACTCGAGATTCACACGCACTTTTTGAGAGCTTATTAATGGTATTAATGATCATGGATCAAAGGCAAGCCCCAGACAATTATTTAGGTGCTTTAAAAACTCATCTTCTGTCTGAGGGTAACAATGTCTCCGTGCTGGCGAAGATGAAGCTGTGCTCTGACGTGTGGGGTCTAAAGCAGCATTACTGATGTCCAGGGGCCTCGAGGAGAAAAAAAACATCTCTTTGTATGATTAACATGCCCTCCTATTGACACCTTGTCACCACAGCCTTTTCCATTCATTTGAAAGGGGGTACAAAGCCCCTGTTCTAAAGGATACTCAGCTCTTAGCAGACCTTGCCTCTTTTAGCATCCAGTACTTAAATTCCCCCACCCCATATTTTTAAACAATAGATCTTAACTATGGCTTCTCACGAGAATCGTTATTTGAGGAACTTTAAAACTGCCAATATCCAGGCCAAATTTCCAGGATTCTAATTTAATTAGAAGCAACCCAGGTAATTCCAATATGTGGCCAGTGTCAAGAACCTGTTTTGAAATGGATGGAGAAATTAACACACAGGAGTGGTATGTTTACCTCAGGACTCTACAGAGCCAAGTGTGGCACTTAAAATATTAGAGATAATTTTATCTGACAAATGAAGAAACTGAGGCCCGGGACATTAAGTGACTTGTCCTAAAACACACAAGCCAATTAGTGGCAAAGCAGCAGCCTGGACAGAGGATTTGTGGCTTGCAGCACCATGCCATCATGCGGTCTCCAGATCCCCAGTCCAGGCCCCAGGTCCAGGGCAGGGCATCCTTCCTGTGGACGAGGCCATATGGTATGCTGCCACGACCAAAACACTAAGAAGAGATGCGCTCTGCTTCATTGATTACAGTGGTTCTCAGCACTTCACGAACAGCTATTCAAATACATTATTCCAACCTGATATTGAAACGCTTCTGAAAAATTATGTGGAGGATCCAAAGGTAAACTATATTTATAAGCAACTAGAGAGGCTGGGATCCTGTCATAAAAAGCAATGTAGAGAAAATGTGCGCCTAGGACTTTATTCAGTGCTGAACAAAGGCTAGATCCACTTAGAAAATGGAAATGAATCCACTTGGGAGATGTCAAGATTCTCTGGAAAGGAGTCAAGTTCGCATACTTTAACCCCTCACAAGAGGGGTCTATCTTAGCTCACAATTGAGAACAGAAGTGGGAACGCATCTGCCTTGTGAAGACCACCCCAAAATCTTACGGACCAATTTAATCACAGCATCTCACGCAGGGTTTTCCAAACCTAAATCTTTAAGGCCAATGGTTCAAATACAGAGCTCCTTTGCTTACAGTCATGCTCTGCATGATGAGGTTTTGGTCAACGACAGACCGCATATACGACGGTGGTCCCATAAAATTAGTACCATACAGTCCAGGGGTGTAGTAGGGCTATACCACCTAGGTTTGTGTACGTACACTCTGTGATGTTCGCACAATGACGAAATCGCCTAATGAGGCATTTCTCAGAATTGCTTCAAGGATGAGAAAAGTCTCTAGCAAATAGAATATAATTTTAAATAGTATGTTCAGAAAAGGGCATTTTGGATGTATATTCCTTAGGGTCAGTTCACTTGTTTTGAAGAAAAGGGACAGACACCAATTTAATTTTTTAAAACAATTTTACTTTTTATTCATAAAACAGTTTCACTTCCACTACATACTACTTTCACCCCCTTGGCATGTACAACTATTTACATAGTTTAAATGAAACAAATGAGAAGACAGGCCAATGGAAACAAGAGCTCTCCTGGTGATTATCACAGTGTTAGGCTTTCTCACTTGACTGAAGAAAGGTATTGTGGGGGTCTGTCAAATCCACATCCTCAGTCACCGGATCAGATGCTTTACGGTCAAATGTATGGTTTTACTGGTTTTTGTTTAATTAAAGAATGAAGATTTTTGATGAATAACTGTAATGGCAATTATAAGGTAACACACGGTAATATTATGGGACATAATAAAGCTTATTTGAATGTGATTAAATTCAAGCCCAGGACTGAGTAGTTCTTGACAAAAGCAATAATTTGACCCACTTGAGTCCCCTCTGTTAAGCTACACGTTGTCATAAGTTTGTTCGTTGTCTTGTTAAATATAGAAACAAAATTACATGAGTTCCTCAGACTTCTAAGAATTTAATCGTATCATTAAATTGTAATACCAATGATATATATGGTTAGACTTCTGTCCTGAGTAATTATCTGAAGTAACTTCATTCTGTACTAAGGGAAGGCTTTAAACTATTTAACAGAAATCAGCTTAATTTTGATATTTTACTTGCTCCAACGTGTTTCAATTCATTAGTGTTTCAATAACAAGGAATGAACTCTTTCGTTTTGACAAATCAAGAATGGAAATTTCCTCATAAGAGAAAAGAAGAAATGAAAATGATTTCCATATTCAAGTCATAGCATGATGAAAAGAGAACCCGTGGCTCTTAGGAAAGCCACTTGTTACCTCAAAAGGAGGGCCACTCACTCGAATTTTGTATTATTACAGTGGGGCCTGACAAGAAGGAATTGAAGCAAATTGGGAATGGCGACACTGTGACCCGAGGCCATTCTTTTGGGCACAGAGGTTTCCTTCCCTTCTGTGCTCTGCCCTCACCAAGCTCTTTCTGAAATCAAAGGCCACTGATATGCACAATAATTCAAGCTAAAACCCAAACATGACACCAAAAGCAAATTAACAGTGATCCTCTTGTTGTCCCCAAGATATTTCTTGAGATACCTCATTGAGAGAGAAGCTATATTCTCCACAAATCAAAATACAGAGAGTTTCTATGATTCTTTTTTATAAAATCAAATACATTTTCCTTCTTCTTTAATATTAAAATAAATGAACAAAAAAGCTGTAGCACTCCTCTCTCCCTAAACGTTTGCTCCTTTGCGTTTAGCAATTTACATGCGTATCTGGATGGCAGTTACTGTCCAGTGGCAAAGAAAAGAAAAATCACACTGACTGTTATCAGATATTTGTTGTTTACAGACATTAACAAAAACCCAAAAACCCAACACCAATCTACCAAATCTACCTATCTACCAAAAAGTCATTTGAAAGCATGTGGAGGTGACTTAGAAGCCATGACACTGAAAAAGTTGGAGAGTTCAAAGTTATAACATTAATCGAATTGGATCCACATTTCTTCACGCATCAGAGCTCCAGGGACGTGAGTACCATTTAATTGGGGTTATTAAGTAAGTGGCTGAAGAACTTATTCTTTTTGACTAAGAATATTGACAGGGTCTCAGCTTTTCAGATACTGAATTATTAAGAATTTCAAAACACATACCACTTCCAGCAGTAGAGAAGTCTTCATTTCCCACCTAATAAGCAACAAAAAAACCTGGCAGCCATTTTTCCCTTTTACGTCCAAATATCCAAAGCATCACACAACCACTCAAGTAACAAGAGATCCAGGGGTGTTTCAGACATGTGGGAGGAAAATGCTTATGTCAAAATTCCTCGAACACATGCCACAGTGTGGAAGCGGAGAGCTGTTCCCTCCGTTAATCCTTTTAAAATCCCATGTACATGACGGCGGTGAGAAATACCCTATCAATCTACAGTCAAAGATGCTATTTTCTCTCTTAGATCACAGTAATTATTACTTCCACAAAAAAGCCAAACTTGAAAGCCAAGACTTTTCTTGAAAGAAAGTCATTAAAAGTACAAGCATTGGCTCTAACCACCAGGCCCAGGTTAACTAATGAAATAAAAACTTTCTTTGGTGCCTCCAGTTCAAACATCTCCTTCGAGTTCTGGGGCGGGCAGCAGCTATTGTTCTGCAATGACTGTCTTTTTTATTCTGGACTATTTTCCAGAGAGTTTATATTTCTTGGCCTATTACCTGGGTTATAATTTGTCCTCTCTATTTAAACTGTTCCAAAACTTGTTTGTTTAAGAAGATTCGATGACACACTGTGGTCCTGTCTTCAGTGAAGGGCACATCTAGGATACTCGTCTCTAAGAGTGGGGGCCATGATGATGGACCAGGGAAATCGATGTTCTACCACTTTCTCAGGAGTTTTCCATTCTGTGCAGTCTACCCCTACTGGATGAGCACTGTGGTTAGTATTCTGTTGGGGTTCCTCTTCTCCTACTGAATCCTTTGATTGGAACCAGCTTGGGGCAGGAAAAAGCTAGGAGGAAAGAGGAACGGACATCAGTGGACAGGGCCATGATCCTGGAGGGGGTGGTGAGGCTAGGACCACAGAAAGAGGAGAGGTTTCCAGGCAGTTTGGAAAATCAAAGGAATAGCTTCTACCTCCATGGCCAGGCATGGTGACCAAGACTGAACTTCATGACCCAAAATGGCACCATGAAACACGGCTGCCTCTTACTGACTCTTACCTTACACTATGAGTGGGGAAAGGAGACTTGGGGGAGGACAAAGTGAGCTGAGAGAAACCACTAACTAGTTCTAAGCATGAACCTATCCTCTATCTGTTTCCATATTTTTTTAATTTCATCGGGCTATTTCTGGGTTATTTTTCTGCTAACTCCAACACTTTTGGGAATAGACTTGATTTTCCTTGTTACTAGGGAGGTACTACTTCAATGGACCACCCAAAGTTAGGCAGAAAAAAAGATATATTTGATGGGTGGCCTTTGAATATGAGTTTTCCCCTATTTTAGGATGAAACTAGGTTAAGAAAATCTTTAGTAGGTGTCCATCCAAAATAAGTCATTGCTGTGATTCACTATGTGACATTTCAGCAAGCTCACTGGAGACATTAGTGGGTGATACTGCAAATGGAAGGCTCCTGTTCTGAAATTTAAACTGCCTGTGAAGCCTTCAAATGGGAAACTGGAAACTCTGGCCACTGAGTTCCCCTTGGGTTCTGGTCTGTTCCGAACCTAACCAAAATCTTAGAGGTGGAGGCAAGGTCAGGGCTATGCCTGAGCTGCAAGCAAGAACAAGCCTCTTCCATGTCTTCCCCTAATACTGGGCTGAATTATATATAAATGTCACGCAATTCTTAGGGTAATTAACAGCTCCTGGGTGCCATGGCTGCCATTCTTAAGAACCTGGGGACACAGTGACTCCTACAGTGGTTCTTTACAAGTTTGAGGGAGCATGATGGTGTGCGTGTCCACGTGTGGGCCCCAGCTAATGAGCTGGAGGCCGGCCATCGTAGCCAGGCTGGAGGAAATAAACACGAGAGAGCCTCCAATCAGTCCAGTTGTTCTTAAACTGGAGCGTGTTTCTGGAATCACCCACAGTTTCTCATTCTGTAGGTCTTGGGGCGGTGCTCAAGATCTGCCTTTCTAACATGTTTTCAGAGAATGACGCTGGGGCCAGGACCAGATGGTGAGAACCACTAGCCTGTTCCTTCACTGCTGTCCTCCTCAGGCTGAGGAGCAGGGGCATAAATTGTACCCCCAGAAGTGAACAGCAGCACCGGGACACCATCTCTATGAAGTCATCGCATGGTCTGTATGGTGGTGTGTCAAGGAGACACATGAATGGTTTCTTCATTCAGTTTTTTCAGGAATGGTGCCATCCCTGACAAGGTGAATGGCTGTTTATCACTAACATAATTTTCTGAAGACAGTTTAAAATATGATGAGAAAGGAGCAATGTTGTTAGAACAGGCATATAGGCTCCTGGAAGTGACTGCTTTGAAAGCTAACCCTAATGTGGATACATAATTTCTATTTAAAACAATCATCCCAATTCCTTTAAAATCACAGCATCCATGTACACCGCTCATTTTTCACAGGTTTGGCCACTAGCTCTTCGACTATAACTTTGAGATTCCCCTTAGTAAGTCAACGGCCTCTTTCGTTTCTTTCTTTTCTCGGCTGGGCTGCCCTGAACTGTAGATAATCTTCCAGTGTTTGTGGCCGAGCCGGTCTGCTGTGCCTGCCCTGGCTTACTTTTCATAAGATGTCTGGAGGAGAGATTTTCCAAAACATGCAACTCTTCATTAGATGTGGTTTTTGCCAGATCTTGTTTCAGAAGTAACCCTGGATCTGACAGCTCCAAAGTTGGCAAGACGCTGACAGCTTTGCCTCTTTCCATGATGATTTCTCTCGAGACTAATTGATCACTTCCAAGAGAAACTCTCTTGTGGTGGTCGAAGTCTTCCACAGAGCCGCAGTTCCTGCGTGTCTGTCGTGTTCCGGCCCCTTGTGGACTTTGTCTTGGACCTGGTGATGCTGACTCACAGCTACAGGCAGGGCTCCTGCTTAGAAGCCCTGTCTCTAACCGCTCCCCAGGATGAGGTTTTTGCTGGCTGCTAGTGTCCTCTGGCTGGGTCTGATGAACATTTTCCAGCTTTTGAACAGGAAGACCCCAGTGGCTCTCAGCTGCCTTTATGTAATCCTTTGCTTGTCCCGTGGACTTGGATGGGGGACTGGATGAAGGCTGACTGTCACCCCTCCTCCTTGCTATCTCTGCAATCACTGAGTCACTAGATGTTCCCACAACGTCCCTGCTGCTCTGTGATTTGCTCACGACGCTTTTTGTTTCAGTTCTTTTCACGCTAAAACAAAGAGAGATTTTTTTGTTTTGACACGGTTTCTTCCAAATTCCCTTTGCTACATTTCCTCTACCTGAAAAAGGAGAACGTGCTACCCTCCCTTCTTCCTACCCCTCTGGCAAATCTAGAAAAATCCCCAAGTGTATGTTTAAATGCAGACTGGCTCAAGTAATAGCTTTCACATTTTCTAATACACTAGGATACACTTTGTTTATTGATCACTGGGTTATCAAAGATAATGATGATGGAGTTCATATTTTAACTAAGGCAGATAGGTACTTCAGATGTTAAGGGTCCATATTGCCTACCTTTGATATATTGATTTTTTTCCCAGAAGTAAATGCTCAAATACATCCAAAGCACATGATGTGTGTGTGTGTACAAGAACATGCTTAACCACGGGGCCGGCCCCGTGGCTGAGTGGTTAAGTTCACACGCTCCGCTTCAGCGGCCCAGGGTTTCGCTGGTTCAGATCCTGGGTGGGGACATGGCACTGCTCATCAAGCCATACTGAGGCAGTGTCCCACATGCCACAACCAGAAGGACCCACAACTAAAATATACAACTATGTACTGTGGGGCTTTGGGGAGAAAAAGAAAAAAAAAAGAAGATTGGCAACAGATGTTAGCTCAGGTGCCAATCTTAAAAAAAAAAGAACGTGCTTATACACACACGCACACACACACAAACCCCTTTTCTACAGCACATACAACAGACAATGCAAACTTCACTCTGATTATAAAATTCACTTTGAGGGGCAGGAGAGAAGTTGCATAGTGCGAATTTAGAGACTAGACTTTGACTTCAGCGTATACTTATAAGGCTTGTGATTGGCAAGAAATTTCTTAAACCACCAAACTCAAAACACTGAAGCTGAAATATTTATTTTGGCTGAGCTTTAGTCTGGAAACAAATATATATATATTCATGTTCTTACTCTTGCTATGAGGGGCATGAGGATTATCGTAATTATATTAGGGTCAGAACAAGCATCTTAGGAAAAGAACACATTTTTTCAGATCTGTCGGTAGTCACTCTGAAAGCTGTATAAACCACACCACCAACAGGTGCTTTTCATCTTCAAAGCGCTTGTAATTAATTACTCCTTGCAACACACCTGTGAAGCAAGGACTCGCTCCCCATTGTCCAGAAAGCAAGAGAAAGCAAGTCAGGAAGGTGGAAGAGCAAGTATGCGTCTTAGTGCAGGGGCAGTGCCGGGGGGCGGGGAGGGGGGTGATTAGGTTCCGTGCACTCTTGTTGAATTCTAGACTTCATGTTATGGGTCCATACAGACAGACAGTCAAAAATGAAAAGAAGGAAACACACTGGACCTACATTTCTTTCAGAGCATTTCTCTTGAGCTTTGCGCCGGGAGGAAGTGGACTCTCCGCACACTCAGCAAAATAATCAGACGCTCCATGGAGAGCTCTTTCCGTCTACTCCAAAAGATAACAGGGGTTCAACCAGAAATCGACTAGCTGAGCATGAGAAAACACAGTTATACTCTGAATGCCAGAGTGAACAGATTTATTTTTGTGAAGACTAGATGAAGTTGCTTAGTATTAGGCTATTTTAATTTTTTCAAATCGAGAAGTTTTTGGTAAATTGTCACTTCTCTTATATTCCTTGCCCAACACTTCATACATCATATGCGCCACAAACATACAAGACTGTAATGGAAAGGATGTTGGTTCCAAACCATCTGGGAACTCTTGGCCAATATCTGGTATCTCTGTGGCCCAAACTGTGACGAAGCCCAGAATCGCTGTGCCAGGCAGCAGAATGTCTGTGAGCTTTGATCTTCCAGAAGGACCGGGTGGTGCAGTGGTCTGTACCCTGATTATCCTAAGCATTCCCCACATTTTGTCTATTTACAAAGACACAGAATATGGCCTCTGAATACTCAAGACTGAATCAAGAGTTAAAGCTTTTAATACTGATACTTTGAAAACTGGAGTTTGTGATTCTTGGCTACTAAAAAAAAGTCTTTTTCTTAAACTAAGAGCATTACTATGGTTTTATGTAATTCATAGATTATCTATCTATCCTTATATGTTCCCATGGAAGCTTCATAAGGAAGTAATTATAAAATGTAAAAACCACCCAACCTTTGCCAACACTGACCCATTTCGTACTTTTGGAATCGTTTCCTTTTCGTTAGCAAGTAGATAATCCAGACAAGGTGTTAATTTCTCTCATTTCCTGGACACTGAGTACCCTTTTCCATCAAATTCCATAGTGTAATGTTGCTCATACAAGGAACAGCTTTAGTAAACTATCAGTAGGTCCTTGCTTCAGACTTACACTGGAATTAGCAATGACAGCCCCAGAGAGCCTGGCAGACGGAAGCCATCAGTATGATGCCTGGTGTCCCACGGGATGACGTGAGCTTTGTCCAATTACTGCCCTGTACCACTTAGTACCAGCCTTTAGCTCTCGCTAACCCTGACTGTGGTTTCACACCTGGACCAACATCATTCAAAGTCATATCCAGTTATAACCCAGGTCAGTTTTAAGAGTTAGTGAACAGAATAGTATAGATTTTATTGGATTATACTGCATTTTGATGCCTCTCCATTCTTTTCCCCAAGACTCACTAGTTGATCAAAAAGAGCTACATTTTAAAGGTTAAATGAGAGAGAGATTGAGATTTATGTGTGAAACACTTCTAAACATGCCCTGTAAGTACAGTAGATTTTCCCCTTACAACCACACCCTGTAAGTGCTATATTTTCAGAGCTGAACAATTAACATAAGGAGCATGAGTCAGGCTTTGAACAACTCTGTGGGAACCAGAAAGCCTTTTGCTATTAGGAATGATGTAAATTCCCCAAGGCTGGAAGAAGTCCACAATGGAAGGCAGACAGGGTCATAAATAACAACAATGGATACTGTGGAGACCACATAAAGTATGATGCCGTGATAGTGACACCCTTCAAATCTCATGTTAGATTCAATCACTGCCTTTATTTATTTATTTTTAAAACTTCGTTTAAAGGGCACTATGCCTTTCCTATGGGAACTTCAAGAACTTCTTTAAGAAATAGGACAATCGACTCTCATCCTAAATTCCTCTGCTAACAAACAATGGGGGAAAATGTCCTTGGATAAAAAAGGACAATAGAAAAAGTGACGGAGTGACAGAAGGAAATGTCCAGTTCAAAAAGTGCAAAACCTGTGACTTCACTTTCAAAAAAAAAAAGAAAAGAAGAAAAGAAAAAGGCAAGGCGGAGTCTCCTGCTTACAAATTAAAGCCACATTTGGCAATTTGCTGAAGGAGGCATATTTACATTTGTATGAAGACTGGGTGGGCAGGGAAAAAAAAAGATTAGCCTCCTTCTTCAGCCCTTGAACTGTCAGATCTCATTAGAAATCTCTCATTCTTACTTTTCTAGGGTCAATTCACTCCCCTTTGTCACTAAATCGCAGCCTCCGGTGCCCTCCAAACAAGTATTCCAGAGGAAGCAGCTATCACCTGGGAACAGAACTTCCCAAGGGAGTTGTCCTGATTACTAATGGCTTCTCACATCTGGCAGCAAAATGCAAACCGTGGCTTATCCAGAGGCAAAACTCCAAGGTGCAACAGAGTGTGCTGAGAATGTTACCTAGATGACACTTCTTTTTAGACTCTGTGCTGAATAATGACCCTGACATCTTCTGCAAAGAATACCAACGTATTCAAAAAGGCTACCAGTTGGCCACCCAAAGTCCAGAGTGAGCACCTCATGGGGACTCAGGTATTTAAGAAATAGGCTAACCAAGAGGATCTCTTTGGGCCTTCCTCTACAGTTCTTCACAACCTTAAAGCTAGCTCTGAATCTGGCCAAGGGATAAAATTCTGCAAATGTCATTCCCTGGTCACCTGTCCTGTCCCCTTGGCCCCCCACCCCCCATTTATTTTTTTATTTTTGGTAATACTTTGAGGATTTTAGTTTTAAATCTTTCCACTGGTGAAGAGTGTCTACATATAGTTCCAGGACAAAACCAAACAGAAGTAGGACAAGACCACTGGCCTGAGAAGAAGTCTAATGTAGGGAGACCCTCCTTGGGAGCTTGAGCAGCCCAGGCAGGTTCCCAGAGCAAGGGATCAGGCCTTGTCTCCCTCCCTGGGGATGCTCTGGCCACCAGTGGATGTACCCTGAGGTCAAGGACAGCCAAAGCACACATGCTCCTGTACATGTCCAAGGGGAAGGTTAAACAGGTTAAGTATCTGCGTATGATGATGGATAACATTACCCCAGTGCTATCTGGTCTGACCTGGGAAACACATTTTAAATTCTGGATAGAAATGACTGCAAAGAGAGTACCCACCAGAACGAGGTAGGCAACCATGACACAACTCCTGCCTCTAATCAGAGAATGGGCTGGAATGAAATGCAGTTACAAATACTGGTTGATGTTCAAGTTACAAAGGCAAGTTGAAATTGTGGATAAATGAAGGCATTCACTGCACAGTGACTTACTCAATACTACTTTTGAACAGAACACTGTTGGATTAATGAGGGATGGGAAGAGTAGTTGGCCTAAAAAGACATAAAAAATACCTGCTCTTGAGTTTATCACCTCTTTCAGGAGTGCGTAAAACACAGCTGAGGCTCTCAAAGGCTAGGGGGAAGACTGGCTGTACCAGAGGTACCAAGGGAGCTTTCCAAAAATATACATTCCCAGGACCCATCTCTGGAAGTTCTGATTCACAAGATCTAGGGTAGGGCTAGGAGAGCTATTTTAGGTTCCCAGGTGATTCAAAAACTGCTGATATACAGGAAACAACACTCAACAGAGCAGAGCAACAGATAAACAAGTATAAACTGCTACACTGAGGTAGCGTTTGGCAATGTGTGGTCCGGCTATCCCAGGCATCAAAATCACCTGGGGAGCTTGTTCCAAAATGTTCTGGATTCTACCCCAGAATCTACTGTGTTTGGATCTCTAGGGGGTGGCGTCAAGGTATATGCATTTTAGGCAAGCTTCCCAGCAGAGTTAATGAACTTCTGCCCTAAAGGGTGTGGAACTGGTAACTGAGCAGAAGCTAGCAGAATCATCTAATCAGGCAACACTGAATTCTGTATGTAACATTGTTTGAGGCCCTTGTGGCGAAAGATGTGGACGCACAGAAAACATCCTTGCTCTCATGGAGCCTCCATCTCACAGGGAAGATAAGAAACAAACAAAGATATAATGCTTCAGGTGGTGATGTTATAAGGGGAAATAAACCTCCAAAGGGTCATGGGGGTGCTGTTTTAGATATGGTGGTCAGGGAAGGCTATGGTAGGCAAGATGAGCTTTGCCCAGAGACCCAAGTGGACGATGAGCCACGTGAGCATATGAGGAAGCGCATTTCAGGCAGGGAGAAGCATGAACACAGAGGCTTTGAGGATAGAGTATGTCTGGAGGAGCGGGGAGAAGCAAAAAAGCAAACCAGGGGAAGGGGTCAGGGAGCAGGTAGGAGGGATGTGTCTGTGTGTGTACTGGTGATGGTGGGGGGGCAAGTCATGTATGGCTTTTATAAGGATGGCACATTTTATTCTAAGAAGAATGATGTGCTGTTAAAAGGTTCCACGAAGAAAAGTGACTTGGCATTTTAAAAGGATC
This sequence comes from Equus caballus, assembly GCF_041296265.1. Taxonomy (NCBI): domain Eukaryota; kingdom Metazoa; phylum Chordata; class Mammalia; order Perissodactyla; family Equidae; genus Equus; species Equus caballus. The sequence continues at coordinate 14,045,540 of NC_091705.1, forward strand.
ATCCGGGGTGGAGTAGAGGGACAAGGTGGAAGAGGAGAGACCAGTGATGAGGCTACTGCAAAGGTCCACTCAGAGAAGACAGGTCTTGGAGGAGGCCAGTGGTGGTGAGAAGCGGTTAGATTGGAAATACAATTTGAAGGGAGACTCAGCAGAATGTGCTATGGATTGCATATAGCTGGTGAGAGGAAGAGAAAAGTCAAGGATGACTCCAAGATTTGTGGTTTAAATAACAGGATGAAGAAAGTTAGCCTTTACCAATACAGGAAATACTGGGGGAGGAACGGGCTTGGGGAAGTGCAACCAAGCCATCAGTTTTAGGTGTGTCAACTTTAACAGTCCTCCTGAGTATCTAAATGGAGATGCCAGCAGGCAGTTAAGATACAGGGTGCAGGAGGAGGCAGGTCGAGGCTGCACACACAAAGGTGGGAAATGCACGGAGACGGCACTCAGAGGCATCAGTCAGGAGGAGCTCCACTAGGGAGTGAGTGTGGATGAAAAAGAAGAAGTCGACAAGATCAGGAGGATTTAGAAAAGGAGCCTATGAGGGAATTGTCAGTGAGGAAAGAGACAAATCAGGATAACATGACCTCCCTGGAGGCAAGAGAAGAAAGTGCTTCATTGAAAGTGACATTGTGTCAAATGCAGCTGAGTGGTTAGGGGTGAAAACTGACCAGCAGAAAGAAGGTGACTTGACAAAAGCTGTTTTTAGTGAAGTGCTGGGACCCAAGCCTACCTGGGATGGGTTTGAGAGGGAAGTGGAGACACAGTAGAGACCAGAACTCTCCAGTAGAAATGTAACATGAGCCATATATGTGACTTGGAATTTTCTACAGACTCATTAAAAAAAGTAAAGGAAACTTGTAACATTAAATTTCAATAATACATATTATTTAACACAATATATACAATGTTATTATAACACGTAATCAATATAAAAATACTGAGATATTTTTATACTAAGTCTTTAAAATCTGGTGTGCATTTTATACTACCAGCATGTCATTTCTGACTCCCCACTTCTTAAATGCTCAAAAGCCAAATGTGGCCAGTGGCTTCAGTGTTGGCCAGCATAGGTGTGGACAACACTTCTGAAGAGTTTTGCTGTAAGGGGGAGCAGAGAAATGGGGTGGTAGCTGGATTGAAGGAGGTGGTTAATGGAGGGTAAGTCAGTTAATGACTCTAGAATAGGCATATTTGGAGGGATATGATCAGCTGCCGTGTGCCGAACTCCGACTGGGGGTCAGGCAATGTTTCAGAGGCTTTGCATGTACTCACCATGTCACCCTTGAAAGAGCGTGGTGAGGCATGTAATGTTGTTACTACCATACCTCAGGGACCTGATTCAACATGGACCAACAGCATAGATGGCAATGCTACTACTCATCTGACAGTTTCTGTTTAGCAAATCTTGCTGCCAGCTCTCAAGCAGCTGGCTGCAGGCCCTGGGACATCAATACTTGTCTACGTTGGAATTGAGGGGGGCAAGTCCTAGGGGCCATATCAGGCTACTGGTCACCCCAACAGCCCTGTGAGTGCACCACAATCATGGCTCACCCCAACCACACTGCCTGCCCACAGTGTGGTGCTCCTGACACCTCTCACAACCACAGTTGGAAGGGTATGGCAGGAACTATCCCACCAAACTCTAGTTTCTAGGACTACAGAACATCCTGCCTGATACAAAGGCAATAAAAGGAGAAGGGAGAAAGAAAGATCCTCAATGCTATTAAGATTTTCTCATAGTTGTACTTAATTTAGTAATGTGGTACTCTCAGTCTTTATCTTTTGAGAGTTGGATCTATTTTCTCATGGTGAAGGATATTTCTTCTGATTCTGTTTTGTTCATTCCCAAATGAAAATAATAACTCAATCAGAATATTTTAAAAGTAGGTAATTCGGAGTAAAATTTTAGAATACATAGTCTTGGGTCACATTCAAAATGTTACTGCATCTGAATTCCTCATGGTCACATCTGCTGAGAATGATATACCCAAAGGATCAATCAGGGTGACACTCCTGGGATGAGAGGTGGAGCACAGGGGCTGGGGGTGGAGACCACGGTCTGCACTCATTGGGTGTGTGTCCCAGAGCCAGTTTCTCAACCCCCGATGGCTGCTTTCTCATCTACCTTTCAGGATTGTTTGGGAAATTTAAATGCAGTGAGGTGTAAGAAGCACACTTTGGAAACTGGAAACCGTTGAACACATTTTCTTGACATTCTTGTAAAAGAAAACCTGGTGCCTACACAATCCATATGGGGTTTGTAAGAAAGCAAAGGACACCCTGCATTTGTAGAGAACTTACAAGATTAAAACTCTTTTCCCCACATCTCATCAGAGCCTTGCTGAATATTTGGCAGGCAGGTATTGTCCCTATTTTACAGATGAGAAGAATGAGACCCAAGAGACTAAGTGTCTAAGGCCACACATTAAGTTAGGGGCAGAACTGAGTGGAGAAGGCCAGCCCCTGTGCACTGTTCTCTCCACTGTGCCCAGGGGGTCATGTGCCATCATGGTCAGAGATGGAGTTGCAGAAAGAGTACAGGACAGTGAGTTGCCCCTTCTGGGTCACTCCCTCACTGTGAGATCTGGACAAGCCATTTATCTTCTCTGAACATCAGTTCCTCATTTATAAAAAAGGGATGATAATATCATCTCTACAGTAGGCACTCATTCATTTCCTTGAAACAAGACTCAGATTTTTCTTCTGAGGAATCAGGTCCTCACTGTCCATCCAGCATTCATGTATTTCAGGAGGCCTTGTCTCCATGCCTGACTCCAGAAGTGGGCCTGTGACCCAGTCCAGGCAAATCAGAGTATGTAATTCATGAGCCTCAAACAGATGCAAGAGCTAACAGGCAGCCTGGGAAGAGGGCTGCTCTCTTTTCCCATGGACCTGGAGCTGCCAGGACCAAGCACCACTTATAGGCTGAGAATGAAGCCAAACAGTGGAAAGCAGAGCCAAAAGATGGTGAGAAACAGTCTTGAAGAAATTCCTTGTGTTTCTGATCAACAAGCCATACCTAAAGTCTAGGTTTTTCATGCATGTGAGCCAAAAACTTTCCTTTCTTGCTAAGTCATTTCGAGTTGGCCTTCCTGTCCCCTGAAAACTAAAAGGTTCAAGACTGATACAATCTCTTCTCAGGTTTGTTGCACTCAACAAGTTATTGTATGTGACAGCCCTCTGCAAACAATAAAAGCCTTTTTCAAACAATAAAAACAGAGTAAAATAATACATTATCGGCTTATTGGAGGGGCAAATAATAATATTAAAGTATGAAACTGGAACTCCTTTCAATTCTTTATGACTTTTTAATAAGGCAAAAACAAAAGTTATTCTTGAAATTTAGTGTGATACCTAATGATTTTCAGGAGCATCAGCATTCTGAAATGCAACATGCTACAAAAGCTACTTACAGCCCAAGTAGAGCATGCAATACAACAACCACCACAATCTTAGACCATGATGCAACACGACCATGCAGAAGCCACACGTCTTAAAATGAGGAAGAGGTCTCTCTTTCCTAAATTTCACTTCTAATATTTTCTTAAATTATTTGATACTTAATAAGTTAAGGAAGTAAAAAGGGCAAAAGAGGTGGGATAAAGTAGTAATGAACAATTAAAAGAAAGCATAGAAATATACACGTGCATTGACTCAAAGGAATTAAAATGAACAGGAAGGTGAGTTACCACTCATGAATTCCACTGTGGACTGAAGTTGTTTTCTCTAAAGATGATAACAATGGAGGATACTTGTACCGAGGCACCATAGACAAAGCACTTGCTATAGGGACTAGCACTGGGTAAATGAGTCTTCATGAGATGCTCTCGAGGTGGACAGGACCATCCCCGTTTCAGAGATGAGGAAACTGATGCCCTAGCCCTATGAGGCTAAGTCATCTGCCCAATTCCCACAGTGAAGGGCAAGTCTTTTGCTTCACTCAGGTTCTCTGGCCCTGAGTCCTTCTCCACCATTTCTCCACCTTCCCAAGAAAGGATGGGTCTCTAAGGGGAAGTGGAGCACAGCCTTGCTATTGATGCTGCCGCTGGGGTTAGTAGCAAATACTCTAGCTTGGTTTTTTTTTAAATAATTTTTTTAAAGTTTTCTTTTCTTCTGAATTGATGACTATGAAACTGTCTTGTGCAGATCTTGGGAAGTACCAATAAATAGTTGCAAAGAATGTTAACCTGAAAATGAAATCAGTGAAAAAAATCAAGGAAGTTATTTTGTAGGAAGTACACATTTCACAGGGATTTTCCAGTTTATATTCACCTACCCTCGAGAAACTAAAAATAAATCCTGAACAACCTTAGGCCTCACAGTCAAGTCCCTGGTGCCATACAAGTATGACAAAACTTGGATACTTTAAAGAATTTGTAGGTTTGGGACCAGTGCTTCTTAACGATGTGGGGGCTCACTGACCACCCTGAGAATTGAGTGAAAGCTATTTTATTTTGACGAGAAAAACACAAAAATACATACCTTTTTTTTTTTAATTTCAGGGAATTCAGGAATCATAGGTTAATAATGCCTAATTTAAAAGTATAAGGGAAACATCTGTGAAAAATAGAGAGAAACTTAACGGGAATTACCCCAGGCAGAGCTGGCCCACCTTTGGGGGTCTCCTTATTCACGAGTCCCTTCCCCTACAGAGGCCTGCCTGTGGTTGGAAAATGCCGACACCTGCAGGAAGGATGCCAGCCCTTCATTCAGGATGCTGATCTTTTTCTAACACCTCCCATGGCTGAGCATGTGGGCCTGGACAGTATGGGAGAGGAGAGTGGTGTGTAAATAAGAAGTCCAGCCACTCAAGTAGCAGAGCTGGCGAGAGGAGGGCCCACTGTGGCCCTGGTCGCCAGTGGGAAAGAGGTGGAAGAGCCAGAGAAAGGACATCACAGATAACTGTCTTATTTCAAAACTCTGCTCAGAGCTGGCCCTCTGCCCAGGGATGCAGAAGGAATAGCTCTTCCCATTTCCCTTGAACACAGACAGCAAGACCCTCTCTTTCCAAGACTCCGATCTCATGACAGTAACAGCTTCTGTGGACTAGTCTGGGAACCTCACTCCATTTATGACGTTGTTTCCTTGGGAAAATGAGAACTGAACTCTAAATCATCTGTTTACTAATGAACTTTCCAAACATAATCTACCCGCACATCGAGCTCTGTCTGTGCTATCACTGTGGGTGTTCTAATGATCATGCGTGCTTTTAGAAATCTGGGCCTGAGAAATCTGCTGTCCTCCAACGTCTATGTACCTTAGAGAAGGGACGGGGTCCCTCCTCCAAAGCCACATCTCATTGTGAGTCTACTGTAGCTACTGGAAATGAAAGGCATTTTAGCTGAGTGTTCTCTACTCTTCTTCCTCTTCCTCTGGATCTTGGTTAACAGAGCTCCTACTGAAGGTCACAAGTTTATGCTCTTATTGTATCCCTTTTTCCATCACTGAACTCTGGCTAAATGGGAGTTTATCACTTAACTTTTGGCACTTCAGTTTTTATAGCTGCAAAATGAAGCTGGGCTGGCAAATGGAGACAAACAAAATGTGAGGGTGCTGAGCTTCTTGGGAGTACAACATATGCAGATGGATATTACCAGGCATTTTTCTCATTTCTAGCAAGGAGGGTAAGATGTATAGCAATCTGCTAATCTGGTGTTAACGGCATTTAAATTAACTCCTCTTCGGGGAAGAATGGAAATGATGACAATAATTAATACTGCATAAACACTTCATAATTTACAAGATTTTTTTATATTCATCATCTCACTTGATCCTTAGGGAAACTTGGGAAGGCTTGTATGGCAGGCATCACTTTTACTTCTGCTTAACAAAGTCAGGGGACTGATTCTCCAAGAAGCCAAATGACTTGTCCAAGGTCATTGAATAAGTGAGGGGAGGGGCAGTAGTCAAAGCCAGGTCTCTCTTTTTTTTTGGTGAGGAAGACTGGCCCTGAGGTAACATCTGTTGCCAATCTTCCTCTATTTTTTTGTATGTGGGATGCCGCCACAGCATGGCTTGGTGAGTGGTGTGTAGGTCTGCAACCAGGATCTGAACCTGCGAACCTTGGGCCGCTGAAGCGGAGCATGCAAACTTAACCACTAAACCACTGGACCAGCCCCAAAACCAGCTCTTTGAATTTCAAGTTTGATACCTTTTCCACTTGTTCTATTCCCCATATCATGTTTTTCCTAATTTAATCTGTCATCTAAGTGATCATCAAAGGGAGATTATAGGTCTCTGCACAAGGAAAGGTGTACTACATGAGAAAAAGCACGAAGAATTAGAGGGCCTAGATACGTCCTACTCCAACTTATCCTATCTGACTACACTAACTTCGATACATCCTACTCTAACTTATCCACCTATTCTAGTCCGACTCAGCAAAGGGCAGGTTCCTTTGGAGGGCTGGAAGGGAGGGTCATGAACCATCTCATTTACAAATACTCCTGGCTAATCATTTAGGATAAATTTATTACTAGGAAAGGAGAACAAAACCTCAGGTTACTGTAACATACAAGCAAATGATAGCTAATCTTTAAAAAAATTATTTCACCTGAGGGAAGTTTTTTCTTATCTTCTCTATCATAGTTTAGAAAACCTATCCTAGACAGATCAAACCAATCAAGGACATCTTCATCCCCACCACTAGCATTTTCATTAATTCACCTGCCAGTCCAAATAAGGGCAAGTGGGTGATGGTGGCTGCCATAGTTCCCATCCCTATGCCAGGGAAACAGCCCATTCCATAGGCTTTGCTGAAGGTGTGACCCTAATCTGTCCCTTAACTAGCTGTTGACCACATTCTGACCCTGAGCACTGACCACAGCTACTGGAAGAGGGCAGGGCAATCAGCTTAGAGAGGCAGCAGGCAAGATGGTGGACATCAGTGAAGTCCTGCTGCTTCAGGGGCAAAAGGAGAGCCTGGTCCCTAGAGAGGCCTCCTTGTCGTGTGTGCCCCAACAGCGAGGCCTCATTAGTATAGGCAGACTGAGCACATTTATCCTTCGAACCTAAAAACCACAGTTAGCCCAATGCTGATCAATAAACAGAATAAAAAGGACCTCATATCATAAACTAAAACAAATTCCATAAAAATACCAGAAGAAAAAGTAAGTAAATATTTATCCAATTTTGAAAAATCTCAGAAAATAATTATGGAAAACATAAAATAGAGGACATGGACACCTACCACACAGCAACATCATACAATTGAAAGGTAAATGATAAACTCACTAAAAGTTACTTTCCTTACCATCTAAGAAATTTTTCTACAGTAAGGAGCTTGTGAAATACAAAAATACCAATAGGAAAATGGACACAAACACACAATTCACAAATGAATGGGGTCCCAGGTAAAATAAATACACACCAACCTCAGTTATCAAGTATGAAGTATGGAGGTGTACAGACTAGATCACTAACAGAGGCTATCTTGGGTTGGGAGTTGTGGATAATACTTACTTTCTTTGTATATATTTGGATTCTAAATTTTTTTGTACAATCAACATGTACAATTTTGGTAAGCAGTTATTAAGGAAAAAGCCAAGTTCAGAATACTGTGGGAAATGTGAAATATGGAAACGACTTCTTCCCACTCAAGGAACTTTTCCTAGTGCTACAGGAATCTCTCATTTATGGCATCCACGTAATTTACCAATAGCATTGTTCAGGAAATAGAAAAAGAGGATGAGAATAGAATCTTAAAGTCTATGATACATCATGAAAAACCTGGAAAAATCACCCACTACTCATTTAATTTTTTTGATACAACAAAGAGTTCTGTTCTTGAAAGATCTGATTTACACTTACGCAAAAGTTCCCTTATGAAAATTAAATAATTCTTCCATCAGGGTACAGAAGTTAGTGCATAGTCAAACTGTTAAGTAGTTTATTTCTTCAGTTCAAAAAATTTAAGGCCTAAAATGTTTCCTTATAATTTCTATGTATATTTCCCAAGATAAAATATAAGTTTAACCCGAATTTTTTTTAATGACAATTTTTAAATCTACAAGTTCTCTTTTGTGCAAAATTATTTTATGTTTTTTATTTAGCTATCTTTTCATCTGCTTCCTCTGATAGGAATTCAGTGTGAGAAAGGATTTTTGAGATAATCTGATACCCTCCCCCCCTTGACTGAGAGGACGGCTAAGGCCCACAGAGGTTCAGTTATGCACAGCCAAGGAATAGACAGCCAAGCTAAAAATAACCCAGGCTAGAGTAGTTTATTGCTTCTTTAGACTCATTTCTTCTCAGTTTTATACTCACAAACTAGAAGGAGAATTCTGTAACATTAAACAGTAGTTTGACTTAAGAGAAGTGCTTAAATATTGTCTCTTGTCAGGACGTCCCCGTAATCCTTCTACTAAGATGAGGCTACAGCGAGGGCCTAGCACTGTGTGGCTGGGGTACGTCTGCAGAAGCTTGATGGCTATTTCCACAGCTTGGCCACAACTCAAATGAAGCCTGAGGTAGAAAACCAAAATACCTTAATGGACATATTCACTTTTAGGCAGTACTTGCACTAAATGTCATTTTTTAAATTTTCAAAACAATCTCAGACATTTACAGGTTAGGTTTAAAAGTAAGGAAGCAACCTAGAACTTTGGACTTTCCTTCTGAATGGTGGCAAGGATCCAGCTGAACATTCAGGTGCAGAATGGATACATCTTCGAGAAAAAGGGCGGCTCTACTTTAATCACATTTTTTAGGTCATCAGGATTACCTTCAGTACCCTTATCTGCCAGACTATAAGGTTCTTGAGGGCAAGAGCACTTTCTTATCTTTCTTTGTTTCCTTAATGCCTACCAGCGCTCCTGGCATAGAGCCAGCACTCAGCAAATTATGTTACAATGTGATGGTAAGAACAGATGGGATGGGTCTCCAGAGACCAGGAGTGGCTGTAACCAATGCTCCATGAGAAAGTAGCTTTGTGCTGACCCTGAATGGTCCCAGATATACACAGAGTTCTACGGTTATTTACATAACAAAGTTATTACTTTGTAAGGTAAAGTTAATACTTCGGTTATTATTGGCTATTTACTTTAATAAAGAAATAATACATAATTTTGAATTTCCCAAAGGCCCAAGGGCTTTACATCTGAGGAAGAAAACAGCCTCTACACAGGCACTTGGGCTTGTAAATATGAAAAAAAAATATTGTTGGAATCAAATATAACTGAGTGCAATAAAAATTTACTTTATGCTCTACAGATTTACAGGAAAAAAGATGTGAGAGAAAAAAAACCCCACAAAAATAAAACTAAAGGTAAAAATTCTTAAAGGCTTCCCAGCTCCATTTCTAGCAATAGGTCAAAAACTGAGGCTTCGAGGGCTTCAAGATTTCTTATGAGAAACTGGAGTAAGAAAAATACAGTGACTCATCTCATAATAATGCCCTTTCTTCCCAAAGTACACATCACAGTTCCCACATTCCTGGCACATGGGCACTCAGCGTGGAGCTATTGCAACACGGAGCATCTCCCTGCACCAACATCCCTCGGTGGACCCGAGACACCGCCGACAGCAGGGGAACAGACCTCTCTGATGCTGGGGGCTTTGTGGGGGGGCATGGCTGCACTTGTCCTGCACCCCAAAGGAGGGGGATTACTCCCTTTGTAACGCTGATCTGGAACAGCGGCTCTTTTGTGCAGCCACCTTTAAGACCCCGGGAGCTAAGTGCAGCCGGCTTCCTCGGGTATAGGCTGAAAGAATCCCCTGGCAGAGCCGTTCTGAATAGACCCAGACGTCCTAACCTACTGTCATTTAGATACTGTGGATCCAAACAGAAAAAAAAAGTCCAAGGAAAGGGAGTCTGCTACTCAAGGCTAGAGCAGGAGTAGGCGACCAGGCTGTTACTCAGGTACGAGCTTTCTCCCCCATCATTCTGTGGCCATGGAAGACTGAGTTCAGTAAACAGTTAGAGGGAAATAACTGAACTTTATTGTCAAAGAACTATGTCCAGTAGAGCTCCTCAGGAAGCCGATTTCCCAGCCTCGCCCAGTCACATGTGTCTTGAGAAGAATTTCCAAGAAAAAATGAGATGGATCCTGCCCTTCAGCGGGTACGGACGTAAAGTGATAAAAGAACTCACAGCTTTAAGAAAGTTCAGGAATATTCAGGAAAGCCAGGTGTCACTGGCCTTGGGCATCTGAAATATATAACAGGGAGTAAGAATGCCTACCTTGTGACGGAAGGCAATTCTGGGAGAGCAGGACTGTTTCTTGACCCTTCAAGGGCTGAGACAGGAGGAGGTTTGCACAGGTCACCCATCAATGGGGATAAAGCACCAAGGCGTTTTTTGGGGAAGGACTGTGTCACTGGCTTGATGGACAATTTGCAGGAGAGAGGATATTTTATTCTTTGCTTGACCCGGATATTTTACTGTTTCTAGGGACAACAAACTTGAGGAAATGATGGACTGTAGGCCTGTGAGGAGGGGAGGTGCAGAGGTGAGCTGGCCAAGCAGAAGGGGTGCACAGAGTGTCCAGGGATGGAGCTGTTGAGCGGCCTCAGGCTTTAGCTGATGTGTGTGTGTGTGTGGCTGGGAAAGTGTGCATGTGAAGGCATGGTCAGAGGTGGGGAAAAAGGGCAGCTGAAGAGTCAGAGACTGACCACATCTAAAGAGAATCACTCAAAATAATGAAAGCTCTTCATGATGTAAATGGCATTTTCCTTATAAGCTAACTTGGTTAACTCTGATAGTGTTATCGCTAGCTGTCTGAACATTCTGAAGATAAGAAAACTGAACTGGCTCATGTAAAAGGCTCAGACCAGTGAACTTTTCAGTATGAAAATGCTTAACATTTAGGAAGTCCTCCAGATTATAGGATTTATATGACAGCAGCTATAGAAAACTTACATCTGTATAAATACCACTGCCCCTAAGGAGGATAAAATTTCATTTGTATTGGGATGTTTTAATTCAGCCTCAATAATTTAAGATATTAATATTACATATCATACAAGATCTAATTTCTTCTGTATTCCATCTGAAAGCAAGAATACTTTCTGGTACAGTTCATTGTTGTTTTCTTAAGCTACAGATTCAGTTTCTTCACAAGAATTGGTTAAGTTCTATTACATTGTAGTTGTTTGCCAACAGCATTACTAGTTTCACATTTATTAATTAACTAAGATAACTCAAGATCCTGAAAATATTTCAAAGAATAAACTTTTAATACTTTTCATCAAATTTGCTTCATTTATTTCACTTAATACGTACACTTAGAGTTTAGTGATAGAAGTAGTATGGGTCACACTGGCTTTTCTAAAGGACTAGCTGCTCCACATGACGGCATCTGCATTTAAATATGAGCTCTCTGCTCTTCACTTTTCCTGGTGTCTATTCACTCTTCAAATCTCTAAAAAACACTTCCTATGCATTTATTTAAGATGAGATAAGAGGCTGGTTTTTATACCATATGGGCCAAATTTCAATGGATTAAAAAATAATAAACATAAGGGGTAATCTAATATTCCCATAAATTATTCTAGAAGCATAATAATCATGTCATACTTCATGTCCAGGTTTAATGGCTGCTAGATTTTTTTTCCTCTCTCTGTTAAAGTTTCAAGTCATACGTCGAAAATTATGAAAATAATTTGTATGGAGGTAAGTTTGGATAAATCGGACTGTGACTGCAGCAAGATACACACACACAAGGAGACTCTCTCTCATGTATATCTTAAGCTTAAAAGACAAAGCTGCAAGCTGAAACACCACGAGTGAGTTTTCTGTATCCATCTGTCTGAATAGAGAACTCCAATGAAACAGAAACCGGACCTGATGAAGCTCAAGACTCAGCATGAGAAAAGAGAGAAAAAACGCACCCTATCAGTTAAGAAATAACACACTGGGGAAAAGTAGTGGTTCTCATGAAAATGTCAGTGATTCACCATGGAATAAAATTCAAAAGCCACTGACCCTGATGAAAGCTTCCAGTGGAAATATGTGGATTTTGCTTCATTTTATTTAAAGACTTTGCTTTATTTCATTTAAATGCTATCATAAGCAACATCACAGTTTTTGTGATATGTGCTTTCTCATTTTACTTCATATGGAAGAGACACTGCTAATCAAACTAAATTTTCAAGGATCTTCAGAAAAAAGTCAATCAATACTATTATGCAAAATAGGTAGGACATTTTGATTCCTTAAAACATGCACTGAGTGCTCAATAGTTAAATGACAACAGAAGACTATTTTTCTATTTTTTATAATAACTCACCATTTAAGCAGATTTATTTCTTTATGGAATTTTTTCATACATACCAGTTCTTCCTTTTGACTTGCCAACAGATCACAATTGTATGCAAGTTGACTTACACAGACCACAAATCTGTCAGGAAATACACGGAGTTCTGTACAAAATGAAGAAAATCACGTTACTAAAGGCATCAAAAAACTATGAACACAGAAATGCTTGGTCCCAGATTTTTAAGTTATAGCAATAAGCATGTATGTCTAAGACTTGTCTCTTCTCTCCTCCCTTCCTTTTGGTGCTTGCCATCAACGGGGGTCGGGGAGGGGGAGGCAAGCACAAAGCTCTAGGGAGCGCCCAGGAGGCTACAAATTGGTCTACCTGAGCCCCTTGACCATTAAATCACATAACACCCCAGGCAAGACCTTGGCAGCCTTCCCTCTGTGTCAGTTTGCTGTTTTCTGTTCAGAACTCACATCTGGGAAATGGGATCAACGTTTTTTAGTGAGTGTGCAGACTTACACAGGAGGAGGAGGAGGAACATGAGATAAAAATCTGAAAACATGACTTGTCAATGTTCTTACTGGTTAGTTTACTTATCACCTTTGGTCAACTGGTCTTAGAGAGTCCCCCAAACCAAGAGCAAACTCCTAATCTGAATCAGGCTATGAAAACAGCAGTGTCATTAATTAGGAATTAATGATCAAACTATTAAGGAAACGTTTAAATACGCAATAGTAAAGATGGCACAACTATACCACGGTCATAGTGTTCTATTATTACAACTTCTTAAAGCAAAACCACTGACTTCCAGGTGGAGAAGGCTGAATGAATTACAGAACTGGACTCCTCAACAGTCTATGAAAGGAACAGAAAATGGTAAAAGCCATCAGTATCTCTCCTTCTCTCATCTGTCGGTCCATCCATTCACTCATTTGCCTAGCCTCCACCTATTTCTGGAGTGATATCTGGAATGATGTTTGGCTGACGCTAACATTGCATTTTTTGGGTGGGTAGGGAGGGTCTTCTCCTCCCTTCCTTATACTTGGTTGTATTGCTTGAATATTTTTATAATACACATGTATCATATTTCTAACAGAAATATAGCCATTTTTTTAAAAGAGAAAACCTCCCTCTTAGATGGGATTATTTTTTTTAAAGATGGACACTATGAATCAGTCCATTGCACATTTCCAATAATGAATGACAAAAGTGAGGACACTGACTGAGGTAACAACATATCTCAATCTGATGCACTTGGAAGCCAAGCATGAAGGTGAGACACACAACTTAAACACAGTTAGCACCTTATACCACTTGGCTAGGTTAAATGATACCAAAAGGCTTAATGAGTCGATGTTCCAGCAACAGCTCTCTCCTCACCTCTCACTGCTGTTTCCTTGGTGACCATCCTTCCCCATCCCACTTCATCCCACTCAGCACAAGCAGATTAACAGTTCTAAAAAGCAGCTCCACTTACCCTGCTCAAAACCCTGGCATGGCACCTCAGTGCCCATCATGTGACATGATTGGGGCCTAACCTGTCATTCTGGTCTTACCCCGACTCGTCCTCCTCACATAGAAACCCCATTTCAGGGAGCCTGGATGTGATTAAACTTTCACCTTTCATGATGTCACATCTGGCTAGGCAACTAGGGATGAACTTTGAAAAGCCAGAGAAACAAAATTATCAAAGTAGTTAATATTTATTCATGAATTCTTAAAATATTTTACTGAGATAAGTGGTAAGTAGTCTGCTTCCTGCTTTATAGAAAGGGAAGCTGAGTCACAGAATTCATTATTTGCTACCCCCTGCACCCCAAAAACATCATCACATTGAAATACCACCTGTTGGCAGATCAGAATTAGAATTCAAAATTACCAGTTCTATCAATTATTAGTGGATCAGTTCATTAGTGGATCAGAATTAGAATTTAAAGTTATCAGTTTCATCAAATAATTCCTCTGTTTTGTCCTTCCATTTCTTCCTCTGAAAAATAAGAATGCTAGAATGGCAGATTTTGAACATTTTGGTATGAGGTATTATATAAACAGAAAGCAACTTCTGTACTCCTTTACTCTGCTTAGGCCATAAATGAGATTTCTATTATTTAAATAAAGTAAAGATACAGGCAACAGCAATCTCTACCACAAAGGGTAGCTAGGCTGAAGTTTAACAAATACAAGTTTAGCTGGCTTATTTTACTAAGAGAACTGAATAAAGTGGGAGGCCCCATTAAGAGAGTAATATATTGAAGTGACACTTAAAGTTAAGAGAGTGGAGATAATTGCAAAGATTCCAAGAGCAAACCTCTGTACAGTTTATTTTTCAAGTCCCTGTTTCGTATCTTATATACTAAAATCATCCAGGGAAGTTGAGTTAGATTTTCTTTCCAATGCTCCATCAACTTGGAGAACAGTCATTAGCATCTGACTTTATTGTTGTTGGCTGGACATGTTTGACATCATTTCCTCAGTGGACATCTTGACTTGGGGAAATGAGGGGGGAAGCTGGCCACATCACACACCTAGGAAAGGCTCTGATGGCTCTGGGCTGGGAAAGCATTTTCTCGTACACATACTTGCTCTATATCCCAGGGCCTTGGTGTGCGCAGACAATGATCAAGTCATTCATAGTTTAACTGCCTGTCAAGTCTCCCTGGGAGCTCAAGGAAAGTACTGAGATGAAGCAGGAAAGTAAAGTGTGGCCCAGCTCACTGTTCTCAGGCAGGCAGTAAATAGTGAAAGTTGAAAAAAAAATAAGCACAAATGTTTGGAAATATTCTTTTTTTATTTTATTTTTGGTAAGGAAGATTCGCCCTGAGCTAACACATGTGCCAATCCTCCCCTACTTTGTATGTGGCTAATTGTGTAAAATGCCTGATGAACCAAGAAATCAGTTTTTCTTTTTTTTTGAGAAAGACTAGCCCTGAGCTAACATCTGCCGCCAATCCTCCTCTTTTTGCCGAGGAAGGTTGGCCCTGAGCTAACATCCGTGCCCATTTTCCTCTATTTCATATGTGGGATGCCCCCCACAACGTGACTTGACAACCTGTGGGTAGGTCCACCCCTGGGATCTGAACTGACGAACCCCGGGCCACCAAAGCAGAATGTGCGAACTTAACCGCTGCGCCACCGGGACAGCCCAGAAATCAGTTTCTTACCAGCATTCTGTGAGCCCCCAAAGCAGCGAAGGCGTATCCCTCTTTTGATGAAATAGGCTGTGATTTGAAAGCCATAACCTGTAAAGTGAAAGAGGACATGAATAGATTATAAGCTTGTTTGCCACTGAATCTCACAGGCCCAGCCCAATGCCTGCCATTCAGTATGCATTTAACAATTATTTAGCAAATGAAAGAGCAGAAGAATCAACAGAGGGCCTCACTAGAGAGCATGGGGAGAACATTACAATCAGCTCTTCCAGGAGGCCTGGCCAGAGCATCTGGATGGTCTCTAGTCCCTGAAGTGGCTCAGTAACCTCACCTGTAAAACGGAATAAAGAAGGAGATGTAACAGACCTGAAAATCGGGCCTCTCAGGCCAAGCTGGGGCACAGATCTTGGCCACCATCTGATACTCATTACTTATCAGCTCATAAAAAGAATCATTTAATACCTATTTGAAGATGTATTTTGCCTTTAAGTTATTCTAATTCAAGTACAGTCAAGCCTTTCTGTAGAATGAGATGAAAAGAAATGATACGAACTCCCACCCAAAAAAGAAAGAAAATTCTCCAATTTACCAGACTGGCCCAAATGAAAAAGATCAAGAGCACCAAGTCTTGGCAAGAACAGGGGAAAACTGGAATTCTCATATACTGCTGGCAGGAGTACAAATTGGTACAGCCACTGCTTGAGTATTGAAAGTTAAACTTAAGCATGAATATACAGTGTTCATAATAGCACTTTTTGTAAGAATCCCAACCAGGAACCAATGCAAATATCCATCAACAAAATTTTTTTTATTCCAAAAAAAAAGGAGTATAGTCACACAGTGAAATACTATATTTCCCCTGAAAATGAATGAGCTACAATTACAGGCCATATCAGAAATAAATCTCACAAACATACTGTTAAGTGAAAGAAGCATGGTTCAAAGGAGTACATTCCACCTATGAAAATGGAGACGTTACCATACATCTGACAGGGTGGCAACAGAATTTCAGGTGATTCACAGAAAGTACCAGCAGTGTTAGGCAGCCCTGGTGCTCTAGTGGTTAAGGTTTGGTGCTCTCACCACCCAGCATGGGTCTAACACAGACTAGGAAAAAGGACGTGGCCACCCACTTCTGAAAAAAGCAGCCATGAAAACCCTATAAATAGCAGCAGAGTACTGTCCGACAGAGCACTGGAAGGTGAGAGGATGGTGCAAAAAGACCAGGCAGGGTTCCGCTCTGCTGTCCACAGGGGCAGTAGGAACTGGAATCGACTAGACAGCACTAAGAACAACAAACCAGCAGAGTCCCTTCCTTCCTTCTCTTCCAGCCCGCCTCCTGGTATAAACTACACTGCTGGTGACTTTCCTGAAAAGATTAAGTAAAAATGTTCCCGTTAACACAGTCAAGTACTCAGTGTGACAGAATCAGAAATAAAGGCCCACCAAAGAGGAGTGAGGGTCCCCAACTTCTAAGACAACCTCAGAGACAGTATTTCATCCATGAAACTGGAGGGGCCAGGAGTTACAAGAGGTGGTCTCCAGGACCATCAGACTCTCCAAAGTCCACGACTATGATTGTTTTGAAAGAATTTGTAAATAAAGAGCACAATTAAAGAAGTTTCCACTTTTACAATCAGTATCCTTCCAACACTCCTGTAGAAAGATCCAGAACACCAGTGACCACAGATTTGCCGTTCTGTCTACAAAAGCTCTGGCTCTGACAGAAAAACTGCTTTAGTCACGGGGATTGCAAAATAACAGTGACATCTATGACAGGATAATCTCCAGATTTACTAAGATGAAATATATTTTTTCTTAACATACTTGAAATGGATTGCATTTTGGTCATGTAGCTTTCTTCTGCTTAAAATGTCAAACAAAACATGCACACCGTTGGCATTATTCTGAGTGCTTTAAAACAAATACTTCATTCCTTAGGTCTCTGAGAGAGTGGAAGCGACTTCCACATCTGTTTATGTCCTACTGCTGGGAGAGGGGAATTTAAAGAGAGGAGACCTTAACAATTTGGGATTCACAAACACACATAGAAAAATTTTAAACTGATTTTCAAAGTAATGATTTATAATGTGAATCCTTAAAAAGACCGAATAACAAAAAAAATATGCAATATCTAAGTCATTCTGCCTTTGTTGGTGGATCATACATAACACTTACAGCTCTTGGTGATTAAGATTCAGATGGCATAGTCAAAATGTCAAAAATCTTTTCCCTGTACAATATCTCCAGCAATAAAATATTATTATTAGGAAGGGGCTAAATCTGAAGTTGACTATGAAAGCTACAGCTCTGAGCTCAGGAAACCTGGTATCTAGAGATACCACTTGAGTGATAACTAAATCTTACTTGGTCAGTTAAACAATAAAGTCTCAATATGATACTTCCCCCTACAGAGAAATAAAGCAGTATAAGGCAAATTCCAACTAAGTGATTTACTACTGAAATTACTAGGAGAATTGAGTTTATTGAAATCTGTCCTGCTAGACTCCCCACCCCCAGGATAGGATTCTGTTAAAAGGAATCACTCCTAAACTGGCTTCTTGTTATGGTTTCAACGGAAAATTCTATCTAATGACACCTATAGGACAAATGGCAAGTTTAACAGGTCAAAAAAGATTTGCACCTGCTTAGTTCAAATTCCACTGGCCATAGAAAACTTTATTGTTTAAAGAGATAGTAAATACAAAAGGAACTTGTTAGTTCTTATGGCAAACTAATTTTGATATCCAGGTGTACCTCGGAGATATTGTGAATTCAGTTCCAGGCCACTGCAATATAGCAAATATCACAATAAAATGAGTCGCAAATTTTTTGGTTTTCTGGTGCACATAAAAGTTTACAATATACTGAACATATAGTAGTTTATCAAGTGTGCAAAAGCATTATGTCTGAAAAAATGTACATACCTTAATCAAAAAAATACTTTATTACTAAAAAATGCTAACTATCATCTGAGCCTTCAGCAAGTCGACATCTTTTTGCTGATGGAGGGTCTTGCCTTGATGGTGATGGCTGCTGACTGATCAGGGTAGTGGTTGTTGAAGGCTGCGGTAGCTGTGGCAATTTCTTAAAATAAGACAATGAAGTTTGCTGCATCAATTAATTCTTCCTTCCATGAACAATTTCTCTGCAGCAAACAATATTGTTTGATAGCATTTTACCCAGAGTAGAACTTCTTTCAAAATTGGAGCCAATTCTCTCAAACCCTGCCACTGCTTTATCAACTAAGTGTACACAGTGTTCTAAATTCTTTGTTGTTATTTCAACAATCTTCACAGCATCTTCACCAGGAGTAGATTCCATCTCAAGAAATCACTTTCTTTGCTCATCTGTAAGAAGTAACTTCTTTGTCAAAGCTTATCATGAGATTGTAGCAATTCAGTCACATTTTCAGGCTCCACTTCTAATTCTAGTTCTGTTACTATTTCTACCACATCTGCAGTTACCTCCTCCCCTGATGCTGAACCTCTCAAAGTCATCCATGAGGGTTGAAATCAACTTCTTCCAAGCCCCCATTAATGCTGGTATTTTGATCTCTTCCCATGAATCACAAGTGTTCTTAATGGCATCTAGAATGGTGAATCCTTTCCAGAAGGTTTTCGATTGACTTTGCCCAGATCCAGCAGAAGAATCACTATCCCCTATGGCAGCAATAGCCTTACAAACTGTATTTCTTAAATAATAGGACTTAAAAGTCGAAATTACTCCTTGATCCATGGGCTGCAGAATGGATGTTATGTTAGCAGGGATGAAAACAACATTAATCTCGTGGTACATCTCTATCAGAGCTCTTGGGTGATCAGGTGCATTGTAAATGAGCAGTCATATTTTGAAAGGATCTTTTTTTCTAAGCAGCAAGTCTCAACAGTGGGCATAAAACATTCAGTAAACCATGTTGTAAACAGATGTGCTTTGTAGTTCCATTTAAAGAGCACAGGCAGAGTAGATTTAGCATAATTCTTAAGAGCCCTAGTATTTCCAGAATGGTAAATGAGTATTTGCTTCAATTTAAAGTCACTAGCTGTATGAGCCACTAACAAGAGAGCCAGTCTGTCCTTTGAAGCTTTGAAGTCAGGCATTGACTTCTCTCTAGCTATGAAAGTCCCAGATGGCATCTTCTTCCAATATAAGGCTGTTTCATCTACATTGAAAATCTGTTGTTCAGTGTGGCCACCTTCATCAATGATCTTAGCTAGGTCTGCTTGATAACCTGCTGCAGCTTCTCCATCAGCACTTGCTGCTTCCCCTTGCACTTTTGTGTTATGGAGACGGCTTCTCTCCTTAAACGTCATGAACCAACCTCTGCTAGCTTCAGACTTTTCTTCTTCAGCTTCCTTACCTCTCTCAGCCTTCATTCTCTTCACTCTTAGAACTGAAGAGAGTTAGGGCCTTGCTCTGGATTAGGCTTTAACTTAAGGGAATATCGTGGTTGGTTTGATATTCTATCCCGACAACTAAAACTTTTTCCACATCAGCAATAAGGCTGTTTGGCTTTCTTATCATTCATGTGTTCACTTGTGTAACACTTTTAATTTCTTTCCAAAACTTTTTCTTTTGCATTCACAACTTGGCTATTGGCCTCTAAGTTAGAGGCCTCGTTTACAGCCTATCTCAGCTCTGGACATGCTTTCCTTATTAAGCTTAATCATTTCTAGTTTTTGATGTAAAGCAAGAGACGTAAGACTCTTCCTTTCACTTGAACACTTAGAGGCCATTGTAGCTTTATTAACTGACCTGACTTCAATATTGTTGTATCTCAGGGCATAGGGGGGCCCGAGGAGAGGTGGAGAGATGGGGGAATGGCCAGTTTGTGCAGCAGTCAGAACACACACAATATTTACCAAGTAAGTTCACCTCTTAAATGGGTATGGTTCATGGTGCCCCAAAACAATTACAAGGTAACATCAAAGATCACTGATCACAGATCACCATAACAAATACAGTAATAATAAAATAGTCTAAAATATTGTGAGAATTACCAAAATGTGACATAGAGACATGAAGCAAGCAAACACTGTTGGAAAAATGGCGCCGATAGACTTGTTTAACGTGGGGTTGCCACAAGCCTTCAATTTGTAAAAAATGCAATATCTGCTAAGCGCAATAAAGCAAAGCACAATAAAAAGAGGTATGCCTGTATAAACAAAGAAAATCACTGCTGCTGAAATATACTGAACTGAAATGCTTAGGGAGATGTATTTCATTTATCCATAGATAGCAGGCAGTAATAACGACTACATTCTTATCTTTGCTCTTTAATGAAATCTCCTTCACAGAGTTCAGCAGGCCACTGAGATTTTGCACTTAACCAAGGCTAAAGCAAAGCTCCACTATTGTCTAAAGCTAAATAGCAACTTGGCAAAGAATCAAAGAGGCCCTTTGCTTTTCCCTTCTTGGGGCACCAGCTTCCAGCTTGCTGCACTGGTGTTTTAAATGCACAGAACCAGAGTCAGTAGGAGACTGGCGTTAGGGGGGATCAAAATGGAAAACATAGAGCAAGAACCTTTTCATTCGAAAACTACCTGACAATGGTATTCCAAGACTCTGAGGCACTTGTGAATCACATTTAAGTATGCCTGTTTTCTTGCCAGCTCCTGTGGTCCTCCTACATCTGAAGACTGTTTAGAAACAGGAAGAGATTAGGGTTAGAGGGAGCACAGCTTTGTAGTGGAAGCATCTTTGCACCAGGAGTCCTCAGGTATGTGTATTTCTAGAAATAATTCATATTTCTGCATTGCTTAACATCATGAGACATCTAGTACCAGCAAGGGTCCATCTTCTCCTCTGGCCTGCAAGCAGCCCCCAAAGTCTCCAGTCCCTATGCCTCTTGCATTCTGTACTTTATAGAGAGCTGCTGTGCCTCTCTCTACCTTTCTACGGACAACCTCCCAACCCCCAATGATGACTTGTTACCATATTAACTTTCTTCTGGCTCACCTGGTTGTTCACCAAAGAACACTAAGTCTCCAAGAAAAGAAAAGGGCAAAGGGGACTCAGTAATATTTATGAGAGAAAGAAAGGGTGGACCATGTTTTAAGGACAAACCAGAATTCTGCTACTGTTTTATTTCATATTCTGTCTAAAATGAACTGCTCCAAAATGGCTTTATTAGAAATTCAAAGACTTCATGAACAGAAAGGGAAAAACAACAACAACAAATCAAATATGAGTTGAATAAATTCCATCTTGGCTTAGCAAGGCAGTAGATTAGTTTTAAGTAGTACCATGCTCCAATGACTAATACTTTTTAAGGGAGTGGTCGTTTATTTCGGTTGTTACATTTCATGGTCCCAAGACACTGAGAGCAAATATCCAACATGGAGTTTTTACTGTAAAACTATCCAGCTTCACTTGTTTTCCGAGGGAGTCATAGCCAAGGCTACCTGAGCTTCCCCAAGGCTGCCAAGGGGAGTCTGTGGTACAGTGCATCACAGCGGAAAGCTCTCTCCCATGGCTATTATGAGACTGTTCACGGGGAGCCTGGGAAAATGTCTCCGAGTGGCCTGCTGAGCCACTGACCAGCCTGACAGGTAAGCACCTGTTCACAGTGGGCTCCTCCCACCACCACGTGGCTCTGCTCAAGCAAAGCCTTCTCCCAAACCTCAAGGCGCCTCAGGATGACCTGCTGTGTCCTGCAGCAGTTCTCTCTCTGAGATGACTGCTTCATTACTATCAACACTCACAATCATGGAAAATTTCAAACACTCAGAAAAGTAGAAAAATAGTGCCATGAACACCCAAAAACCCACCATGTAGACTCAATAATGGTTAATACCTTGTCATATTTCATATATATATTCGCTAAACCATTTCAAAATAAATTATACATCGTGACATTTGACTCCTAAATAGGTGAGCATATCCTACAGCACCAAAATACTATGATCACAACTGAGCATGACATCATTGTGCAATCAAATAACCAGTCCATATTCAAATTTCTCAAACTGTCCTCAAAATGTACATGACTGATTTTCCTTCTGAAGCAGGATCCAACCACAGATCATGCTTTGCATTTGGTTGTCTTTTATATCTCCTGAAATCTAGAATAATCTTCCTCTCTCTTTTTTTCATAACTCTGACCTTTAAAGAGATCAGGCTAGTTTTCTTGGTGAATGATCCCCATCTGGGGTTTTAACTTTGTTTGTGTTTTTTTAATTTCAGTTGCTTAAGTACAAATTTTCAACCTGCACGCTCTTGTAGAATGACAGATATTTAATTTTGATGACTTCTTTAATTGCTGCAGGAAACTGTAGGTTCAAACTAAAGCTACAATTATAATACAAAGTCTGGAATACAGATGACTTGAAGATTTAGTCCTAAAAATAATTTTAAAGAAATAAAATCTTAAATTTATAAATACTTAAATTTTTAGCAAAGGTAAGCTTACCTAAGCAGGTAGGATAGTGGTCTCATATTTGTTTTAAGAAAGGGCACTTGGCGGCAATCAGATGACTATGTGCTGACCTAGAAGTAGCTCCATACTGTACCAGTTCAGACTTGCAACTGGTGCCAGCGTGAGGTTATGAGTCAGTTCCCATTCTTGATCTGAAGACTTGAGCGAGATTTAATAAGAGGGTCAGAAAGAAGGCGCTGATATCTACAGAGTATTGGCAATGTCTTGGGTGCTTAGACCAGACCGGGAACATAGAACATATTTAAAAGATGGAGAATATGTGTGTTTTCAAGCTATTTCATTTAGGAAAAATGAAGTTATAATTCATTACTTCTGAAAATTTGCCCATTAGGAAAGTCAGATGTGTCCTTATCAGATGGTCAAGGGTAGAGAAATCACAAATTTGATACTGTCACTTGGAGCATAAAGGGAGGCTAGGTAGGAGATTGGGCTTTTGGAAAAGCCTTGATGGGGCCCTTTGAAACATGTTACAGGCCTAAGTGTGACCTTCACCACTGCTAGCGATGGGTGGGGCTGGAGAAAGGGACTGTTCTGTGGGAACCAAAAAACAAGAGCCCTGTCATAAGTTTAAGAATACACACATAGGATCCTAGTCTAAGACCACAATTGGGAAACAATTTGGGTGGGTAAGTGGAATATTTGGTCCTGCGCTAAATATTTCACTTATTATTACCCAAGACATTTAGAGACTCCAAGGGTTCCCTTGAGATAACATTTTATGTCCTTAAATAAGGACAGTACTGGACTCTGAGTCACAATAAAGCTATGTCTATTTGATGCCAAAACAAATGGGGCAAAAGGGTTAGTTCCATGAAAAAAACCCCAAAACTGTGAACAAAGTAATTACTTGAGGCCAAATTTACTTAGAAAAAAACAAATTTTGTACCTATCACCTCATTGACTTTGTATGTAATACCACTAGCCACATGTGCTATTAATTTTATTATGTACGGGATCCATCAGAGATTGTTAACACTGAGTGAGAAAGCTTCTCAGGGCAGACAAAAATTAGAATAAAACAAATTGAGAAATTGTCACTTCAGATTTTCTTTCCCATACCACTTTCCCACTTTTTTGTTTATAAAAATATGCCCTTAACATTAAATATGAAAACCATGTTTAGATAATATGCAAGCACAGATGAAATGATATTCAAAATGATGGTTCCTACAATCATAGCTCTGCCAGACCACACATAATAATGGGAATGATATAATACTGTGTACTTACAAAGCTCAAAGTTCTTTACAACACCCTTCACTCACCTTTAAATAACTATGCATAAAGGAAACACAGAATTTTTTTTTTTGAGGAAGATTAGCCCTGAGCTAACTGCTGCCAATCCTCCTGCTTTTGCTGAGGAAGACTGGCCCTGAGCTAACACCCGTGCCTATCTTCCTCTACGTTATACATGGGACACCTGCCACAGCATGGCTTGCCAAGCAGTGCTATATCCGCACCCAGGATCCGAACCGGCGAACCCCAGGCTACCGAGAAGCAGAACATGTGCACATAACCGCTGCGCCACCGGGCTGGCCCCGGAAACACAGATTTTTAATAAACCTTCTAAATGAGGTAGCTGGTTGTTTGAACTGTTGGCTATTCAAGCAGGCTCCTCTGCAATAGCTTTCAAACTTCCTGTGCCTAAGATGAGGAACGCCAGATGAAGCAAACCCTCTGGGCCTCCCTGTCTTGTGGGGACCCATTCTAACTCTGAGAGTCTATGACCATATGCAATGAGAAAAAGAGTTCATGAACCACAGGACTATCCTAACAGGATCACGGAATCACAGGACAAGAAAGATCTTGAGAAGCCATCTAGTTCACTTCTTGCTTGTTAGCCAGGACCATATTTAAACCATATTTTAAAAACAATACTGAAATGCCAAATGAGAAGATGCCACACCCTTGCATGTGTAACTCAATTCTTCCTTTACCTATGAATTGAGGTTGCAAACTTAAAATGCTTAAAGGGCAAGACAGGTAACAGCAAAAGAACTGGGTTCTGACTGTGGAAAACTGGAGAAGGCCCACGCCTGGTTTAAAGGGGACAGCGGCTACTGAACTCCAGCCATTAACTGCCATTGGAAAAATACAGCTCAGGGGTACCAGATCTTAGGCCTTTCCAGAAAAGCTGGATATCCACATTTTTATATGAAATCTCCCCAAATTTTAAATTAGCAATGAATTCAAATTTTTAAAATATACTGTGAAGCCAAATCAAATATTTCTGAGGGCTGCTTCAGTTTTGCACTGCCATGTTGCAATCTCTAATCTAAATTCCTCACACTTTAGTTGAAGTTCATTTTCTTGTGTTTTGTCTTTGGCAGAACTGGATGAAAGCAGCCACTATCAAATGCTTGAAGATAGTCATTTCAATCTAGTCATTTATTCTAAGCTAAATAAACCCAACTCCTTAACCTCTTTACACAGGACATGTTTATCTATGTTTAAATCATCTTTCTGACTCTTCTAAGTCCTGACATTAAAGATAGACATTAAGGGTTTGATTCACTGTGGAGGAAAATGGAAGGATCATATTTTAGAAAACGTTAATTGTATGAATGTGTGAGACCTGTATTTACAAAAATCATAATGGGGCTGCCCGGTAGCCAAGTGGTTAAAATTTCCTGTGCTCCACTTCAGCGGCCCAGGTTCGCAGGTTTGGATCCCAGGCACGGACATACTCCACTCATCAGTCATGCTGTAGAGGCATCCCATACACAAACAACAGAAAAGGACTGGCACTGATGTTAGCTCAGGGTGAATCTTCCTCACCAAAAAAATAAATAAATTTTCAAAATCATAAAACTTATATTTATTTAACAAAAAGGACTTTAATAGATTAACATACCATGTTCTTGGCTGGAAGGCTAACTGTTATAAAGATATGAATTGTTCCCATATTTATTTATTTAACAAACATGTTCTGAGTGCCTATTATGCTCCAGACAATTCCAATCAAAATCACAATGAAAATCATATTTTTTGTGTGTGTGAGGGGAGGAGGCAGTTTGGAAGTTGTCAAAAATAATTTTAAAATTTGTCTAGAAGAATAAACAAGTAAGAATAGTTAAGGAAAAAAATTTAAAATGAAAGTTTTTTTCTTAATTAAAAGTAATGTATATTTAATTTATCAAAAAAACTAGAAACAAAAAGGTATAAAGAGAAAGTTACATCACCAACAATCTGACTACTTTGTTATCTTGACTTTTGATGTCCTCCAGATCTTTTCTCAAGATATATAAACGCACATATATTCTTATTTCTTTTTACAAAGATGGAACCACATGGTAAATGCTGCTTTATAACCTGATTTTTCTTTAAAAAACTCAATGTTATGTACATTGACTTTTGTGTGTGGTATCAGTTCGGAAGCCACTTTTAATCTTTCCCAGTTGAATAACCAACTGAATATTCTGTAGAAAAAGGTCCTTACTGACCTGCAATGCCAGCTCTGTCATGTATAAGCCTCTGAGTGATTTTATTACATTGACTTATCAGTCAACACACATTGTGTTAATTACCTGAGCTTTATTTATAATAACTCTTAATGCCCAGTACGGCAAGTTCCTCTCCTGATCCTCACACTGTTTCATCTTTATCAGGAGTACCTGGAGTTATTCTTGGTCCTTGATGCTTTCATATAACTTTTAGTATTAGCTTGTTAAGTTGCATGAAAAACTATGCTGGGAGTTTGAATAGAAAGGCCTTGAATCTATAGATCAATTTGGAGAAAACTAACATCTTTATGATTAGGAGACTTCCTATGCATTTAACATGGCAAATCTCCCAATTGTTTTTAAGGACTTTTTAAATATCTTTCAATAAAGTTAAAAAATCTTCTACATAAAATTCTCACATACTTTAGTAAGTCTATAATGAGGTACTTCGTATTTTTATTGTTGCCATCACACGTTACCTCCTAAAAATTATATTTCCAAACTGTCTGCTGTTGAAATTGACTTCTGTATGTTGACCTGCAGCTGAAAAACCCATTAAACCCTCTTATTAATTCGAATAATTAGTCTGCATATTTCCTTTAGACCTTTCCACGTATACAATCATATCATTTAGACCCACAAGGCCACTCTTTTTCGTTATGTCCAATTTTTTCACCTGTTTTCACCTGTATTTTTTTCCCTGTCTTACTGTTAGGGCTGGAACCCCTAGTAAGTTGTTGAATACTGTTGCTCATAGGAATCATTGTGGTGCCCTTGTTACAAAAGGAACACAACGTTTCATCACTGCAAAGAGTGTTTGCTTCCATTTCACCCAGGTTTTCAAATTTATTAGCATGAAGTTGTTCTTAATAGTCTCTTATTATTCTGTTTAATTTCCACTGACATTTAATTATATCTTCTTTCTTATTACTAGTATTTCTACTTCTAATAATTCTCTTTACCTTTTTTCCCTTGATTTTGATCACTTTTTGTCTTGATAATTTATTTCATAAAACTGAATTCTGGCTATTTAAAAAAGCCTTTCTACTATATATGTTGTATCTAATTAATTTCTTTGTATTCTTTTATTTCCCTTCTTTTTCCTTGGGTTTATTCATTCGTTCTTTATCTAACTTCTTAAGTTAGATGCGTAACTCATTTATTGTTAGACTTATTTTCTAATATAAGCATTTTAAGGCTATAAATTACCCCAGGTAGGCATGCCCTATAAGTGCTGCAAAGTAATCTTTTAATTATCAGTTTTAAATATTTTCTGATTTCAATTAACATTTCCTTTTTGACTCATGTATTATATACAAATATGCTTTTTAATTTCTAAAAGTACCTCTGTTATTAATTTCTAAGTTAATTTTATTGCAGTCAGAGAATGTGATCTATTTAAAAAATCATATTCTTTGAAACTTTTTGAGGGTTAATGTGCCCTAGTTTCATAAATGTTCACTATAGGTTTGATAAAAATGGGCATTTTCTGGTTACTGAGTTCAGTGTTCAAAATATGTCCGTTGATTCAAGCTTGGTAATTTTTCTGATCAAATCCTCTATATTCTTTCTATCTGCTGGATCAATTAATTAATCAGAATAGTGGGTTAAGATCTCCCTTTACGATAGCAGATTTATCAATTTCTCTTTAGTTCTGTCCACTTTGCATTTTTAGAAACTGAATTCCATGCATATAGGTTTAGAATTATTATATGCTCAACGAATTGGACCTTTAATCAATATTCAGTGGTCCCCTTTGCCTTAAAGGTTTTTGATGTAATACTAACATACTTGCTCCAGCTTGCTTTTCAGTAGTATTTTTGTGATATACCCTTTTCCTTCCTTTTCTTTTTGACTTTCTGAGGTCTTATGTTGTAGGAATCTCTCTTATAAACAGTACATCAATAAAATTTTTAACAATCTAGTCTTATAATATTTGTGATTATCAATAAATTTGGGTTAATATCTAGTATTTGTTAAATGTTTTACTTTTTCTGTGTTTTCTTTTTAAAAGTTCTTTTATTGCCATCTTTGGGGTTGATTTATTTGTTTTTCCTCCCTTCATTCCATTTTCCCTCTTCTACTCTGAAATTTATATCATCTCTTTCTATTCTTGCAGTGCTTACACTATAACTTTTAACATGCATATTTAACTGAACAAGTCCAAAGTCAGTTTGCATTTTCACTCCCCTCCAAAAAAGTCAAGACCTAAGAATGCTTTAACTCCAATCACACATGCCCTGCCCCCACTACATATCTGCCAGGGCTTTCCAGGATTTTAGTTTTCCCTTGACTTTTATAAATCCTATAAAGTGCCCATTTTTGCTGTTTAGCTGCGCCCACATGGTTACATTTTCTTTGTTCACTACTGCCTGTCTCTCAGACCTCTTTCCTAGGATCATGTCCTGCTTCCTGAATAATAGTCTTTGGAAGTCCTTCAACGAAGTTTTGTGAATAGCAAACTTTTTCAGGTATCTATAGGTCTGAAATGCCTTTATTTCACCTTCAATCTTGAAAAACAGAATATAGAATTCTAGGATAACAATTATTTTTTTCTCAGCAC
Source organism: Equus caballus (assembly GCF_041296265.1). NCBI lineage: Eukaryota > Metazoa > Chordata > Mammalia > Perissodactyla > Equidae > Equus > Equus caballus. The sequence continues at coordinate 14,074,339 of NC_091705.1, forward strand.
TTTCAGGAAATCATTCCGGTGTTTTGGCTTCCATTTTTTCTGTTAATTAATTGATTGATTGATTTTCCAAAGGTGATCTTTTCCTTTTGACAGCTTTTAAAATCTCTTTTAAGTCTTTGGTGGTTTGGAATTTACTACAACGTGCCTAGGGTCTTTTAAACAATTTACCCTGCTGGGATCTGTGGGGCATCCTTAACCAGAGAATATATCCTTCACTTATTTTGCAAAGCTGTCAGTCTTTTTCACTTTGATTCCTGCCTCCAATGCCTTTTTCACTATCCTCCTGCAACTTTGATTTTTCTTATACTGAATCTGTTTTCTCCTGTCCTAATTTGCCAGGATGTTGCAAACTGACTGATACAATACTGATGCATTCCATTCTAGGAAAAAAAAAACCCCTAATTCATATTCCCACCAGCAGTAGAAAGCCACGTCCACTTTCCCATACTCACACCGACAGTGGGCAATATCAATCTTTACTTACCTAATAGGCTAATGGTTACAGCTCATTGCTTTTTTATTTCCATATTTTTTGATTACCAGAAAGGTCAAACTTTATTTCCGATGTTTAAAATTCATTTGTATCTCTACATGTCCTTTGTTCACTTCTATTAGGGTGCATAACTTTTTTTTTAGCTTTTTTTCATTGCTTCATAAGCATGATTTTATAATAAATGCATTAACCTTTTATCTGAAAACATTTTCTTCCCATCTCATCATTCATATTTTGTTTATAGTATTTTTCATTTTGCCAAAGTATTTTCCACTTTTTATTTAGTCAAATACATGTTTCGTTTTGTTTTGGCATTCTGATATAAAGCCTTTCCCCAAGACAGAAGAAAAAAAAATCACTTACACTGTCATTTTCTTATAGTATTATGTTTAAATCAAAGATCACAAACTCTGATGATTGCATCAAAAATGGGAAAAAGACTTAGCACCTTGTAAAATGGGATACAAATCCTAAATGACTAGCACAATACTGAGAGGAATGTTTGTTACAGGCATGTGACATGCCTGCAAAGGTGCACTTGGTGTTGTAAAATTTTCTGAATTAGTTGCAAACATTTTAAGGATTGGGAAAGGTTGCATGAAAATATGGATTTTCAGCTTCTCTTTAAAATCTGAATATGTGGCACAAGGGCCTGCATTTCCACAATGGCACAGAGTGGCTGAAATTGGTAGAAGCAACTGCAAGCTGAGTGAGAGAAGGTGAGCCTCATCAGTCACCATCGGACTAATGAGAAAGGGACACATTCAAGGGACACTTCAGAGATAGAATCAGAGACAGATTTGGTGGTCAACAATCAACATGTGCAGAGAGGGTGAATTCTAATGATGGTTATTCTAGCCTTGTTGACTAGGCAATGGCAGCTTGCTACGGAACAGAGAGTGTGTGGAGAGTTGGTAGATAATAAACCAAGCTTAAGACAGAAGGACCTATGAGATACCTGGGCAACAAATGGAAATACGGTGTGGAGTTTAGAAGAGAAGTGAGGTCTAGAGATACATACTGACATAACTCTGCCCAAGGGCAAAAATGTCCATGGTGGAACACGTCAAGTGAGAAATGAAGATGACTAGGCCAGGACCAATGCTTCAGGGTCAGCAGAGAAAGAGGAGCCCACAAGGAGTGGCTGGATGGGAAGAGGGATAATCAAGAGAGTGAAGTCTTGGAAGTTTCAGGAAAAGAGAGTTTAAAGATCAAATGCCAGAGAGCATAGTAAAGGCAGAAATCGAACAAAATACTGAGAGTTGACAATTAAAAGGTGGTTGATAGCATTTTTGAGGTAGCTTCACAGTAGAAGAATGAATGAAGGTAAGAAAGAATGCAGAAAAAGGCAAACATCTGTTTCAGGAACTCTGCAAAGATGAGAAGCAGAAAACAGCATGGGAGCTTCAGGGGAACCACTAAGTTAAAGGAAGATCGTGTGTTCCCCCTATGCCACATTCCTGTTTCCGTTTCCCAGTCTCGTGCTGGCTTTCTCAATAGGGACCGCATCACAGATTTGTGGCAAGTACCTCACTGTGGCTCTGTCCTTCATGACAGGTAGTCACTGCTCTCTCCTCTGATGTTTATGTAGTCTGTTTCTGTTCTATATATTTTATTCAGCATTTGCCTGTAACAAACATTCCTCTCAGTATTATCACAGTCATTTGGGATTTATATCCCATTTTACAAGGTGCTAAGTCTTTTTCCCATTTTTGATGCACTCACTCAAGTCATGAATGAAAACACTAAATATTCCCAAAGTTTATCATCAATCCTACTGTTTCTTCCAGTTATTAAATAACCCACTATGAAGTTCAAGTAATTATCTACTAGAGTCTTTCCAATTCTGGATCACGAGTCTACCGCCCATATCTAAATCAACTGGGGAATCTGACTCTCCAAGGCTGGAGTCTTTTACAACTGTACAGATTCCTGTATCCTTAGCACCCAAGAACCTGATGTAGATCTGGGGTGAGTGCCAGAGAACTGCATTCTTTTCAAAGAGCTCTGGGGGATCCTGATGCACAGTTCAGGTTTGGAAGTCACTGCTCTAAATCTTATTTTGTTGATTTACTGGTATGTTATAACGACAAGAGTCTTGCTAGAGTAATGATGGTGCTTTACAGAATTCTTGGAAGATAAAAACGAAATGCAAGTTCTGTAAGTGAATATGAGAGAAATTACCCTAGTTTCTTAAACACAAATAAATAGGCCTTTAGCAAGAGTACTATAGCAACAGTGAAGAGGCGTGGGGAGAAAGCTAATTTCTAAGGCACTCAAGGCCCAAACTACCGAGGCAATTTATGAGAAGCCACTGCATATTGGCTCAATTATTATTGCGTCTCTGGAGGATTTCAAAGAACAGGTCTTATGCCCTCTTTGTTTTCTTTTCTCTCTCTCTCACTCTTTTTAACTGTCTGCTGATCTTTTCACAGAAAAAAAATCACTACATACTGTTCATTTTTTATCTTCCACAAGTCCTTAGAGTTCACAAAGAATGTATGTCATTTTTATACATAAAAATAAAGTGATAGGAATGCAATAACTTATGATCTTAATTAAGACACTAAATCAGATCTCACATAGACTCCGATGAAAAAAGGAACTAACTATGTATGCTACGACTCAGATTTATTATTTCTGAAACACTACCTTGATATTCTCAACTGCCTAAACAAGGCAAAGTTTAGAAGAATACATAAAGGGGTCTTTTTAATTTTGTTTTGCTTACATAGTATTTACTGATAATATAAATATCAAATGAACAAATCTAAAATACTGATTAACAAAAAAGTCATAAAACAAAAACTCCATTTTCCTTGAATACACATTATTAACATGAAATTAAGAGAGAGACAACCAGACATCACATGCTGCCCAATGAGACGCAACAGGAAACACACCCCATCTACCACAAAGTATTCTTGCACAAGAAACAACAACAACGAGGATCCTGACCTCATCAAGCCTGTGGATCTAACTACCGGTTTACTGGAAATACAGGGGCTGGAAGAATATGTTAACACCGCCATGTAGATACAGCCAGCCAAACCCAAAATGTGGGAAATTCCAGAGGACGCTTGACCCAGTTTCTTCAATAAGTAAACGGCAAGATAAAAAATCAGGAGGGCCGTTCCCATAGGTTCAAAGAGATATTCCTCTAAGGTAAAGAGAATCAACCAAACGCAATGAATGTGTAGATTGACTTTGTTTCGACCCTGATTTGACCGATCCAAAAAAATTGAAGAGATATTCAGAAAAATGTGAAGACAGGCTATATATCTGATGACATCGAGATTTTTTTTTTCCTCAATGGCAGTTCGATCATTAAAAAACCTTCTTATTGGGCTGTCCCAGTGGCGTAGTGGTTAAGTTCTCGCGTTCCACTTTGGTGGCCTGGGGTTCGAGGGTTCGGATCCCGGGTGCAGACATGTGCACCACATCTCAAGCCACGCTCTGGCAGGTGTCCCACATATAAAGTAGAGGAAGATGGGCATGGATGTTAGCTCACAGCTAATCTTCCCCAAAAAATAAAAATAAAAAAATAAATTTAAAAAACTTTCTTATCTTTTAGAGTTGTATATACTGAATCATTTGTGGTAAAGTAATATGATTTCCAGGATTTACTTTAAAATAATCTGGGGGCAGGGCAGGAATAAGCAGGTGGCGGTATAAATGAAATAACATTGGTCATATGTTAAAAATGTGATGCTAGGTGATGGGTAAGTGGGAGTTCATCGTATGATTCTATTATTGTATGTATTTGATATTTCTAGTAAGTCTAAAAATCAAGGTGAAGATTCTTTTGAAATAGGCTTAATTTTTAAAAAGAAACATTGTCATTTTATGAAAATATTCAAGAACCTTACAGATGCTGAATTTTTTCTTCTAAATATTTGTGTTAATATCATCCTTCTTCCAAAGTCTCAGAACATAAGTCACAATTAAAACTTGCTTTTCTTGGGCCGGCCCCCTAGCCGAGTGGGTAAGTTTGTGCGCTGCGCTTTGGCAGCCCAGGGTTTTGCCAGTTCAGATCCTAGGTGCGGACATGGCACCCCTCATCAAGCCACACTGAGGCGGCATCCCACATGCCACAACTAGAAGGACCCACAACTAAAAATACACAACCATGTACTGGGGGGCTTTGGAGAGAAAAAGGGAAAAAAACACACAAAAAAGCTTGTTTTTCTGGGTAATTTGACAACCTTGAAAATAAAATTTTATAAGGAATGCAAAAGCATTGTTTATGTTGTGAATTGTAACCATAATCTTTAGACTAATTTGTCTTAGTAGATAACAAAAGGAAACCTAAACAAAATGATCTTATTTAGGTAATTGTAAAGCTCTCGTCTTCCTTAAGCCTCAAGTGAGCACACTATTGTATTTATAACAGGAACAGTAACTTCGCCTTGAGATTCTTTAACTAGTGGCCCAAGTTCAAAATATAATTGATTATAGGTATAGGTATAGAGACAGATACATACATTGTGCAGACCGAAGCCACAGTATCAACCAGTTAAGTATGGAGTAAAAAGTGCACCATCCTTTAAAAATATAGCCTTGCAGTAAAAAGAGCACACCTCTAAAAGCTGAATCTGGGGAATCTGGTAGACTGAGATAACAGAGACTTTCAGCTAAAAACATAGTATCCAAGTAAAGAAAAAACAAGTTTAAATATGTAGCTGACTCAAAAGAAAGGGAAATATCAAGGAAATACCAAGAACGCAGAGAGAAGAATGGGAAACCAGTGGGCTGATGCTCTAATAGCTTAGGAGAAGCGTCAGGTCAGACTACACAGGAGGGAACTAAAGCTGTACCATCTGCATCCCAGTCCCCACACACTTCTGGGAGTAGACCTTGCTTCATCATTCCATGAAGACCCCACTCTCCTTCAACTTGTGTTTTCCTTTTGTTGAACACTGAGAATTCACCATTCCCTGAGGCTCTACAAACGCCACTCTTAATGTTTCATTATCCTGTATCTCCCAGCTTCCCCGATATCCATCCCACAAAACCACTTTTCTTCATCTTCTTTCTCTATTACCACCTTCCAAATGCAAACACTTTCCTGGTACCACTCAGCTCTCAGTCACTTAACTGAAGCTGAGGATGTTTCCAGTCAAGTTCTCCCTCCTTCAAACAGCAGCTTTCTCTCTTTGTTTTAGTAGAAGGTCCACATGACCTGAGGCCTTTCCACTTGGTGTTTGAAAATACTACACAATTTGCAGTGCTTTGGCGTCCTAGAGATCCCCGAGTGGTCCTGGAGCAGGCTGTGAGTTTTAAAGGAACGCCAACCTAAGCAAGGGCAGAAACACGTGGCATCTCCTCCTGCCTCACACACTGCTCTGTGCCCCTCTCTTTTCTCCCTGGCATTATGTTTCTCGCTGCTTTACTGTTTTTATCTTCATCTTTTCTCAGCGGCAGATCTCTCCGACCAACTCTCCCACATGGAGGTTCTCCAAGAAGCTAAATATCACTTCTTCTCAGGGTTTTCCTCCACACCAGCCCCGCCCACACTCCTGTCATCACCTCCTCCCACTCAGCCGCGCCCTGGGGTCAGCTGCGAGGGCCTACTTTTCCCTATCTGCCTGCACCTAACCCTTCCATTCTGCTGATTTCCATCAAGAAGACCCCTTTCCATTGCATCGGAGCAAGTCTCACTTTTTCTCAGCTCTCTTCTCTCTTTGTAGCTTTTCTACAAAGACACTTTTCCGGGTTCAGGAAAAATTAAAGATTCCTTAGAAATGGCATTAAGATTAATGTTAACAAACTTGGGCTGCACCTCTTTGTATGGGGATTATATGTCAGTCATATAGCATAAATTGAATATCACATTAAACATCACACTGATGATGAGCTGTTACTGAGGGAGCAGGTTGGCAGCAAACTGGAGTATGTCCATATAAGCGAGGTCTTCTAAATAGGGATTTTACTCTTTCTGACTCTGAAAATGATCCTCAGCAGAGGACTTATGGGGACCAGTGTGAACAGGAAATTGTTAGATTTTTTTTTCACTTTGTCAAAAGCTGGGTGTTCCTCTAACAATAATAATCGACCCACAGTCATCTAACTCATGCTACTTGTGCACCGACTACATATAAATATTATGTGCAGCCCTGGATGGGCCAAGGAAACTACTCTGCTCCAGAGGGACTCAACTGAAGTCAGAGAGAGAGAGGGAGCGAGAGAGGGAGGGGTTAAGGGACGACAGTTACAAGAGAAGTGCTACAACAAAGGCAGGCATCAGGAAGTGTGGATGCAAGGAAAGGATGTGTCTAATTAAACAAGGGAGAGCAACAAACTAGAGCCCTAAGGAAGGGAAACATACAAGCAGAGTCAGGGGGATTCTGCTATGAGGCCTCAGAATGGGAGGGCACCTGTGTAAAACCACAGACAACTCCCATTGGCTCCTGGGAATCTGGCAGGGTAGATGAGGCTCAGAGTTCAGAATGCAGAGAAGGATAGGGAGGGATGGGGGATGAGGCTGGAGGGTTAAGCAAAGGAGGTCAGACTTTAACTCACAGTCAACTTTACAAACTAAAGTAAAGGATTTTGATGGGAGTTATTGAGACCCATTAGCATCCCCAGTCATCCCTTACAAACACCAATACTCACTCCAGCTTTTCCATTAATATGAAGACCTTGACTACAATGAGAATCACTTTTCTCTTTATTGATTTGGTTAAAATGGAATAATTAGAATATAAATTTGTCAAAGGGTTAATTTAATCTTAAATACCAGGAAAAATCTTTGGCATAATTAACAGTATTTCATTAATTCATTAAAAATAAGGTATTTATAACAATTTAAAATGATGTTTACAGTGACTAGGTTAAAAGAGACTCTTGATCCTGACAAGTAAAATGCCAGCTTTAACCCTGCTGGGAAGAAAATAAAATAGTTCTGTTAAAAAGAATGGGAGGAGGATTTAAAATTTATTACAAAGCTACTAGTACTAGCATAAGGACAGACATGCAGAAATAGAATTGAGGGTCCAGAAATAAACCCTCACATTTACTGTCAATTGATTTTGACAAGGGTGCTAAGACAATTACATGGGGTAGAATGGTCTTTTCACAAAGAGTACTGGGACAACTGGACATCCACATGCAAAAAAATGAAGTTGGACCCCTATCTCACACCATATACAAAATTAACTCAAAATAGATCAAAGATCTAAATGTAAGAGCCAAAACTATAAAAGTCTTAGGGAAAAAACATAGGTGTAAATCTTTGTGGCCTTGGATTAGGCAATGGTTTCGTAGATATGCCATGAAAAACACACGCAACAAAAGGAAAAATATAAACTGGACATCATCAAAATTAAAACCTTTTGTGTTTCAAAGGATCCCATCAAGAAAGGGAAAAAACAATCAATCCATAGAAGAGAAGAAAAATTTTGCAAATCATCTATCTGGTAAGGGACATGTATCCAAACTACATAAAGAGCTTCTACAACGAAATAATAAAAAGACAACTCAATTAAAACATGGGCAAAGGATTTGAATAGATATTTCTCCAAAGAATATATACAAATGGCCAATAAGTACTTGAATAGATGGTAAACATCATTAGCCACCAGGGAAATGGAAATCAAAACCACAATGAGATACCACTTCATGCTCACTAGGATGGCTATCTCCAAAATGACATATAATAACAAGTGTGGCCAAGGATGTGGAGAAAATGGAACCCCCATACACTTCTGGTGAGATATAAAATGGTGCAGCCACTTTGGAAAATAGTCTGAAAGTTCCTCAATATGTTAAACATTGAGGTACAAAATTACCCAGAAATTCCATTCTTAGGTATATACTCATGAGAAATTAAAACATATATCCAACCAAAAATCTGTACAAATGTTCACAGGAGCATTATACATAATAGCCAAATAGTGGAAACAACCCTAATGTCCATCAACCGATGAACAAAACATGATATATCCATACAATAGAATATTATTTGGCAATAAAAAGAAATGAAGTACTACAATAAATGCTGCGGCATGAATGAACCTTGAAAACATTATGCTAAATGAAAGAAGCCAGTTACAAAGAATAACATACTGCATGATTCCGTTTATATGAAATGTCCAGAATAGGCAAATCGATAGAGACAGAACATAAATTGGTGGTTGCCTCCAGCTGGGGGTGGGAAGGGTGTTGGGGGAAAATGAAGAGTAACTGCTAATGGGTACAGGATTTCTTTAGAGAGTGATGAAAACCTTCTAAAATTGATTCTGGTGATGCTTGCACAATTTTGTGAATATTAAAAAACCACTGAATTGTATACTTTAAATGAGTGTATTGTATGTTATGTGAATTACATCTCAATAAAGCTACTAGTAAAAAAAAAAGAACGGGATGAAATATTTGTCAGCTAAATGGATGAGAACTGTCAGTGTTCCTCATTCTTCTTTTTTTTTTGAGGAAGACTGGCCCTGAGTTAACATCTGTGCCCATCTTCCTCTACTTTATATGTGGGACGCATGCCACAGCATGGTGGTGCACAGATCTGTGCCAGGGATCCAAACAGGTGAACCCCGGGCTGCCGAAGCTGAACTTAACTGCTTGAACTTAACTGCTACACCACTGGGGAGACACCAGGGGTTCCTCAATCTTAAATCCATAAATCAAATACGAAGAACAATGCTTTCCTCTAACTGAAAATGTCGAAGACTTAAAATGGGATATATGATGGGTCAATCACGCTGGTAAACTCCAAGAGGCTACACAGAAACAATGTTCCCCATCATTTTACCGGAATGGCAAATGCTTCTATGGGCATTTGATATGTGAAGTCTATAATTTTCCAACAGTAGGCCTCCTAGTCCTGCTGTTATCCTAATTAAATTGCATTGGTGTCTTCTGGCCCATTAGAAAACCATATACTACTACATGACCCCAAAGTTTATTCAGCCTAATTTTTACTTTTCTGAAAGGCTAGAGAAAAAAGATTTAATAAGCTAGAAATAGAAAAAAGAAGTATGAAAAAGCCTCTTCATAAGAGGACTATTTATAAACTCTGTATACCTTTGTTATTAAAAAGTGAGGATTTTACTAAAATAAGGGTAAACTTACACAATGCAAAAATCTTACAGTCTTCCAGAAGTTCACATTACCTTGAAAGGAAACCCAGAAGCTCTTTTATTTTCAAACATATTTTATAAAGAAAGATTTTCTAAGTGTTTCAAAAATGTTTTCTATTTAAGAAAAACCTTTACAAGTCATTCTTATAAATAATGCGAATTTCTTTTCCCCCCAGGGAATAATTTCTCCTTCAGTGTTTCTAAGAATATACAGGGTTAAAACCGTGTAAAATAGATTTTCTCACAGTTGGGGGAGAGCAAAACACCACAAATAGGAAACCAGACAGCTCGGGGGTCAAAACACTACACTTCCAGGTCAGACTTCTGGTTGCAATTAAGTAAAATTCCTGCAAATATTTGTAAGGAAATCATATTTTTGGTGTCTCCTTTCAGGCCTTGTAACTTTTTATTTTCTTTAGCAGCAACTTATATTTCTGGGTGTATACATATCCATATTATTCATTAAAGACACACAAAAACATAAAAACATACACATTTATGTGCACATACACACTAACCTATAACCCCAGAATTGTAATTTGATCTTGGCCTCAAAGTTAAAACTAGCTTCTCTTGTGGGCATTCATTTTTTTATGTTTGAGATTATGGAGAGCTGGTTTTGTTTTTGCTTAATACAGACATGGGTAATTTTCTCAAGATATTTCACAAAATAGGTTAAGCCAAGTTTCCCATCAGGTTACATGGGTTCATGATCAAATAGTTAAAAGAAATTTGAATCCGATTGGAGTTTAGGCTCTACGTAATAACAGCACTGTGGTAGAACAACAAATATCAACAAGCTCCACAAATTAAGTGTACCTGAGCAGTTATCAAATACGCCTCCAGTCAACCCCGTGGGAACAGCCCGGGGGCTCGCAGTGCTTCCCAAAGACTCACCTCACTCAGAAATCTGTGGTGGATCCATCTAGAGACAATATTAATGTCTACTGTGCCAAAGGGAGCAGATACTCCCGGCCCAGTTTATAGAAGTTATTACAAGGAATATAAAATTGTTTTGATGATAAAGTATTGAAGTGATAAACTGAAAATAGTAATTACAAAAAGCATAATTTTAGATTCTCCACTTTTATTCTAAATAATTAGAATAATTCGGGTGCCATGTCAGGGAATTTGTAAATGAAGGCTCTCTGGTTTTTAATCATCATTTGGGTTGTAGTCCCCCAAATTCCCAAGATATTCAGTTAGCAAATCTCAGTCTCAAAGTGTTAAACCACAGTGTGTTGTCCTACACTAGGGCCTTTTCCATTGTCCTCTGTACCCTTCAGAATCAAAGGGTTCTTACAGATCCTTAATCTGGTAGATAACTACTACCTATTTATTTTCTCTGTCAAGCTTCCTGATGGTTATTAATATTGTGATGTGAAACTCAATTACTATGAATTTAAAAATCTTGGCACTGTGATGGGAGGGCCTGACCAAATGAAAAGAATTTAAAGGGAAAAGACAAGCTGGTAAATGCTATAGGCACTTCCCAGACATTGGAAGGCTACTGCTATAGCGTCAGGGACATAAAACTCCTGAGAAACGAACAGCACATGCCAAGGTAAACAGTTTCCACTACACCTTGTCATCCCACACGTTAAAAATTATATGCAACTCCTATGAGAAAAGGCCACTGCTTTATGAGTAGGGGTAAAATAGAGCTTTCCTCATTAATATTGTCAAACACAGGAGAGGTTGCCACTTTTTAAGACTTCATCCAGGATGTGCCAAAGAAGTACAGCCTTGTAGGGGTCTCACTGTCTCCTTGTGCCCCTCGCCCCTCACCCCAACACATACACATGCTATGTGGCAGCCAAATCATTGATACAATATAAAGCCAGTGCCCCAGGGACCACATTCTTAACATGCTGGGATAAACCACAATTTGCAGTGGGTGAACCAAGAGAACTACAGGCATTCCATCCGGTTGTCACCAAATATTGTGACAAAACAAACAGATCACCAAAAGAAAAGTTTTTATCTCACCCCTATTATCAATTTGAAGGCAGGTGACTTTCTCTCCCATGACTTCTCCTCCCATTCCTAGCAGGGTAGGAGTGCCAACCCGTTCTACCAGACCACCAAATGGGATTTATCTTTGGAACATCTAGTAATAAATTGTCAGTCTTCATATAGCTGGTAAACAGGCAGGGCTCTCAGCCAAATGGGACAACTCCTTAAAAAAGCTCTTGGCAACCACCATTTGATGACAAAGATCCTTCTAGAACCCAAGAGTCCCAGGGGATTTAGTAAAGTTGTTTTGAACTCCCCAGTTCCAAAATATGCAGAAATTTGGGAGCAGTAAGTCCAGATGTAAATGTGAACAAGCAGATACAAAAGTAACTCTGAAGTTGCATTGCCATAAAAGCTCAACAGAACTGGCATTGTAATTTGAAACTAAGCCAAGGCAATAGAGACTGTTTGAGGAGGGAAAGACCCATCTTTCTGATGTGCGGGGTAGATCAGGGGAGTAGGGCAGGGTGGAGGAGGAAGCAGTTTAGTCACAGACCAGGAGGGTCAGTCTTAATAAGGTTTTCACTCACATCGAAATGGTCTTCTAAGTGGTTCAAACTGAAGTTCAACAACCTCTTAGCATGGTGAGCAGAATCCTAACCTTTTCTGAAACTTTGTACATCAGGGTTTTCGGTGTTTTAATTTCTTGTAAAATTCAGAAGTGAACAAAAGATCAGGCATTGCAATTCTGGCAATGTCCATAATAGGTGGAAACATTACCCTGAAAGATTTAGGGATTTTGTCTTCTTTCCATTTATTGCAATAAATGGTTGGTAGAGTCTCCCCAGTTTTTGAGAATGCAAAGCATCTTGTGCTGTCATTGCTGCTTTAGCACACTTTTGGTAAAAAGTATAAGACTTTACATTTTACAAATTGCCCATTCCTGGAAAAATAATCTTTGCTGAAACTGTGGCACATTCACCAGAGGGCTCATAGACATTTGCTTTCATTATTGCCCTTTTAAGCTTCTCATGTGCGGATGAAAGCCTAGAAAATGTTTTGATTGAGTACATTATGGGAAGAAATGTAAATAATAACCAAAGCTATTTAAACACGTGTAAAAAGAAAACACATGTTTCCACTGAGCCCTAGGACAGATCTAGAGAAATCCATTTCCATTTGTAAAGGGCTGTGAATAGAAAAAAACAAGTCTAAATATTAAGAATATTTACCAGAACAGCAGATAATTGAAAATGTGTTGTGCCATTTATAAAACCACACGAGTGCCCAGTTCCCCCTCAGTTGTCCGTGTCTGATTGGGAACATTAGAGAACTCTCTCCATCAGTGTGTCTGTGCCTGCAGAACAGCTCCATTCCTACAGCTGGGGTGCAGGACAGGAGCAAATGCCACCTCCCCATGGGAAGAGCTGCCACAAGTCAAAAGTGACAGCTGAAGTTAGTGGGACTTGCCAAGGACCTATATTTTGTCAGGGTTCACAGTTGTTAGACATACAGTAATGTTCATTGTTGTTAATGTGTAAGAAACGGATATTAATGTTTATGGATGGCGTTTCAGAGCAAGTTTTCACTGTCCTATCTGAAAATGCCTGATGGTTTATAAGGAGGAAGGGCTGGGCTCAAAGGGAAAAGTGTTTCACTTCCAAAATTTATTTTAAATAGGAAAAGGCCCTGTTTTCAATGGGCTGGGAAAATAAATACAAACCAAAACAAACAGCACACATACAAATCTGCCCTCATGGGGATGCTGGGGAGAAGGGCTCACAATCAGGCCTGTGTCTGAAGAGCAAAGAGAAAGCTTTCTTTGGCAGGTACCACGCATCGGGCGTTGGGAAAAGGAGAACATTTCTCAGACAGAGGGAAGAATAGGAAGAACTTGCTTGTTTTGGCGATTCTCGTCTTTTTCTTTTTCTCCTCTTGTTGTGTGAACACCCACTGATTTCCTAACATGGTGGTAATGCGCCCCACCGCAGAATGCTGCGTGGGTGTCGACAAAGAGAGAGGAAGCCTGCTAACTCAGCCCCGACATTCGCCGAAGATGCCTGGGATGCCACAGAAGAATGAGCAGACGGCTACACGCTTTGGCCGGAGATTTAAGCTAAGATTTTAGAGGAGTGCTCAGCTTAGAAGAAAAGCCAAAAAAAAAAAAAAGCCACTGCAGACAGAAACCACAGTACCCAGGAAAATTTAATTTATTTTATGGCATTTTCCAAAGGACTGGGCTTCTTAGATGTTAATTGCAAAACAAAGGTTGTAAGAATGGAATAAAAGGCAGTAAAAAAAAAAAAATTTACTGCTTCACAAACACAAAAATGTAGTAAACCCCTAATATTTAGACAATACATTGAGGTAAGTGCACGCCCTGGAAGATGAGCTCTGTTTTGGAGTCTATTTCTCTCTGTCCATCTTGTGATCAGACAGTAGGGGATATAAAATCTAAAACAAAGATACCCACGTGGTAGTTCAAGCAGCACACTGCTCCTGGCTTCCACATGGTTAAAGACAGCTTTGTTTTCACGATTAAAGAAAAATTTTATTAAAAGAAAACACACACACACACCCCATTCTCCCTAACAGGGATACTTTAGTAATGAAGACAAGCCAGACATCAGACAGCACATTTTCATGCCGCCTCTGACACTTACGATCTATGCGACCTTGGACAAGTTGCTTGAACGCTGAGTCTGGTTCTTCAGAACAAGAGTTAAGAATGCTGGCTAGAAAGGGCTGCCCCAAGGATCTGCCACGGGTATGTGGAAGACCCAGCACAGTGCTGACACCTAGCAGGTTGAAACTCAGTAACAGGTAACTAGTAGGGATAGTAATGCTAAAGGCCACATGGATGGGGTAAGGCTGGAAGGAATGAATTTGCAGTCCCTAGCTGCAGAAGAGTCAGAAGATACTGCAGCTAATCTTACCCTGGGGTAGAATGTGGTTTTGACTTTCTGAAGACAAAATGAGAAAAACTATTTAATAATTTGTAACTCACAGACCATGTTCCCCTCTGCCTTTTATTAGAGGAGCAAGAGATGTTGCAATGGAAGCATGCTGCAAACCCCTGGCAAATAAATGTGACCAGTGAGTAGAAACTACAATTTATTCTTTTATTCCTTCCAACGCTTGGCTCCTTCTGAGTGACAGAAGAGGACAAGACCCTCATCCTCTGGAAAGCAGGGAACAATGAGTGTTCCTACTGTCCAGGGTGGACTGAGCACATGGGAAGGGGAGGGGCAGCTCCCTGAGAGAAGATGCACGGAATCGGATAAGGCTCCTCAGGGGAAGTGACACCCAAGCATAGGTTGGCAGGGTGATAAGGAGCTGGCGCAGCAGACTGGAAGAAGAGAGTTTCAGGGAGAGGAAGAAGCATGTGCAAAGGCCCTGAGGCAAAAAAGCATAATGTTCTGGAGCCTGTCAGTTAGGCTATAGTGACAAGCTGATAAATGATCACGGAAGCTCTCCCAAGATTGCCTGGTGAAAGCCATCTGAGACCAATGACTCTGCTCCCTCTAGGGAAGAGGGGTTCCTCCTGAACTTGGCTTCCCACAGGTCCAGCTGCAGGGCTGCCAAAGTCTCCAGGTACTAGGCAAGTGACTTGCCCAGCATTCTCCTGAACAGCCAGGCTGTTTAGTACCTGAACCTGGAACTAAAATTTTTGTTACCCCCATCTCCACAGGATCATTTTCATACTTGCTCAATGGACAGGGTGATCAGTGGGAGAACTGGGGTCCCTCTGCTGGAATATAGCTACAAGGTACATTGAGCTGTACCCTAGCCAAGCACATCTAACTACAGGATGCCAAGAGAGCAGAGAATCTATGTGCATGCTGATCTGTGTGAGAATGCCAGCCTGTGCCAAGTGATTGCCCCGTGTTCCCTAGAACCCTCTGCACAATGGTGGGGGCCCAGCATAGGGAGGACACTGCTACCAGGGCTGTTTCTAAGTGAACAGCCATGTTAGAGGTGAGGGACACCCCTCAGGGAGTGAGAGCTAGTTGCTGGGAGGGCTAATGACCAGGACAGACATAGTGTCTGTAAACCACCAAAGCCCAAGAGTGGGTGGGTCACCTGGTGACAAGGAGGCCTGAAATTTGCAGTCAACTAAAGCCTATGCCTAGGCAAATCACTTGGTCTCCAGAGGGCCATGTCCCAGTGGTAACCTTAGTAGGAACCTTGTGAGTGGCTCAATCCACAGACATTTTTGACTTACTGGTGAATTGATACGTCTGTAACTCCAAATAAAATGGAGAATATTCTTAGGCCCTACCTAAATTCTATGTTATGGGCTGAACTGTGTCTCTCCAAAATCCCTACATTGAAGTCCTAACCCCCAGGACATCAAAATTTAACTGTATATGGATATAAGATCTTTAAAGAGATAATTAAATTAAAATGAGGTCGCTAGGGTGGGGTCTAATCCAATATGAGGGGTATCCACATAAGAGGAAGAAATCAGGACAGAGACATACAGAAAGGGAAAACCATGTGAAGACAGAGAGAGAAGAAGGCCATCTATAAGCCAAAGAGAGAGGCCTAGAAGAAACCAACCCTTGATCTCAGACTTCCAGCCTCCAGAACTGGGAGAAAACAAACTTCTGTTGTTTAAGCTGTCCAGTCTGTGGTATTTTGTTATGGCAGCCCTAGCAAACTAATACACTGTATAACAGAAAAAAAACTAGGTCTGGTGACCAGGGGCCTGACTTGGCTACCTTGAAGCAGGGTCATAGGCTCTCATCCAGTCCCCAGGTTTGAGTCAATTCTCAGACCGATATCTCCTTCAATGGAGAGAGAGCCAGCCATCTCAAGTAAGGACTCTTCAATAATATTGCAAGCACATTCTGTAAATATTCCATTTGGGACCTGCAGCTGTTTATTAGGATATCTACACAATGAGAAAAGGGAAATACCCAAAACTTTTGAGGATGATTTGACATTGGCTCTGAGATAATGCTAGTTCTTGGGGTTCCTGATTGCCACTGTGACCCATCAGAGGGTGGTAAGTAGAAACTTGGCTTCAATTTATCTCACAAAGGGCCCAGCAGGTTTGTGAAAATCTGTAGTCGCCTTCTCAGTTGTTGAGTATATAACTGGGACAGATTTACTCTGCAACTGACAGAATCCATACTTGGACTCCACGGCTCATGGAGTGAGTGCTCTTATGGTAATGAAAGGCCAGAAGGAAGTCTCTGGAGTTCCTCCTCTCCATCAAAACCATAAACCAAAAAAGCAATATTGAGCCCTAGGAGATCAAAGAGACTATGCCACCATCAAAAACTTGAAATATTCAAGAGTATTTTTTCATATAATTCTCGTATTTAATTTGTCTCTTTGGCCTAAGTAGAAGACAAATGGGTCTTGGAGAATGACAGTGGATTAATGTAGGTTTAATCAGGCAGGGATCTTCTGGAGGTGGTCTGGAGCACTGTAGCACCTAGCATCAGCAGTACAGAGTAATAAAATGTGGCGTTTCTATCCCAGTGAGCAGACAACATAGAAGCATATCCAGTGCTAAAAGTTAATGAAAACTATGGCAACCTCATAAAGACAGGCCCATTGATGGCTCAGTCTCTCAGTGACAACGGTTTGGATCACTTTGCCAGGTAAAGAATCCTGATCACCTGTGTTACTGGCTAAGGACAAAGGGAATACATAATAAATATTAGAGGAGGGAAGATATAAACACCAGCTATTTATTTCATTAACTGGTTACCAAAGTCAGAATGATAGCATCTTCCTATAGTGTCTTCCTTGCTGTATCATGTATATATTCATGTATTAATTAAGTTTTTTGGCTTTCTGCTTCCTTACTATTTTATTCAAGGTATGTTAGTAATAGTTAACTTTATAATTTAGTCAGCAAGTTAACAAATACCAACTGTGACTGAAATACAGGAGGAATACACATCACTCAGAAATCCTGGACTTGGAGCTAGGACTTGAGACTTTGAGTTATCTCTCGTGGAGGAGATGCTGAGCACATTCCGTTGCAGTTGAGAGAGTTGTGTAGTTGGCACTAGCTTGTTATTGTTTGGAAGTTTATGGAAGAGGAAAACTTCAGTGGATATTGGTAACGTGTCCACTCACGCCAAATTTTTGACCATCCTCTCTGTGTTTTGGTAACTTCCCTTATTTTATAAGTCCCACTTTCCCAAGGTAAAAGCCAAACATTTTGCATCCCCGGGCTCACATGCAACTAGGGTATGGCCATGGGATCTAGTTTTGCCTTGCAGCAGGCTCAGAAGGAACAGCCCAGGGCTATAGCCACATGCTGGACAGTCAATCTTCTGCAGGCTGGGACAGAAGCTGATACCTGGGCTTGGGCATCACAGATGGCAGCTGAAATGGCACACATACCAAAGCTGTCCCTGTCTTGTGACTGAGGTTATGCTGTCTGTATAGCTTCAGAATGGGGCCGTCTGGTCCTCCCACGGGTGGATCCTATGAGCTACCTAATACCTTTAATCAATTTCTTCTCAGCTGAAGAGCCAGACCCTCTGGCTAGTCTCAAGCAGAAACAAAATTAAATAAAGGATATTAGGCAAGTAAGGATCTTGACCACAAAAGGTTTTGCACTGGAGACTATCGCATTTTTGTTTTCAAAAGGTCACTTTGGCAGGAGAGGTGTGGATGAATTGGAAGGAAAATCAGGAGGCCACAGCAGGAATTCAAGAGCTGACTAAGAAGTGCCATGACCAAGGGAGTGAGAATGGGAAAAAGGGAAAAAATTAAGGAGAAAAAGGCAAACAACCCAATACAAAGATGGGCAAGGGCTATAAATATGCAGTTCAGTCAATAAACACATAAAAACAGAAAGATAAGTAAAAATCAAAGCACACGGGATCTTTTTTGAATTTTGGCCTGTCAGAGTGGCAGAAATTAAAAATACTAGTAACACCCAATATTGGCAAGATTAAGAGGAAAAACATTAATGAGGTAGAATTGACAGGAATTGACAGTGAAGTCTTTTAAAAAAGTTTCTTGTAACATGAACTTTTACTGAATCTGTTGAATTAACGTTTTAGGTGACCTAAAAAAGATGAGGCTCCTGGCAAATGCCTGTGCTATGCCGTTCACTGATTGAGTCTGTGAACACTCTTTGTATGCCTTTATATTATATGATTAAGGAAATGGCCTCAAAGCCATTTATGCTATTCTTTTATAAAGAAAACTCAGAGCATGAAAACTATTAATTTTATTAGAGTAATCAGCAAAGTTACCAGCCTAGAGTCTCCAGCTCACCCAGCATCATGTATTAGGCAACCATATCATGGTGACACACATTACTCACACAGATCTGGAAAGGGAAAAAGGTAAGAACTTCATGCAAATGAGAGAAGATATCCAATTTACACAAAAGCATAGCAACCTTCGTTCGTCCAAACCACCAATACAGAGACAGCAATTCTTTCTGTTTTCAGGGAACATGAGACACAGAACTGAATACTGAGGAGGAAATGGGCAAGGCCTTACAGTTAGCGGCTTGAAACTGCTTTAGAAAAGGGCTTTAAGTAAGATTATGGGAACAGCTGAGAACAGGCAGTTAGATAAGTGTCTACTGGGATGTCTTTGGCTCCAAGGAAAGAGTGAAAGCATATATCCAGTTTCCATTTTCAATGCTGCTGCTCATAAACAATAGAAGGTGGCGGTATATCATTGCGTGTGTGCACTCCGTCCCTGCGGGTGTGCACAGCCTAGAAGATAATGAACCTTGATCATCTGTGAAAGGCAACCTTGTGGTAGAGATGGATGAACAGTGCTCTTACCTTTAGGAAATTAACAGTTTAGCATGAGGTTAAGCACTTACAACCAGAAGCAGTCATCTGTTTATGCTCTGGAGTTAAGCAGCAAGGTAATTTGGAGAAGAAAAGATGCTCTGGAGGTGGCAAAAAAATCAATCTTTACCAGTAAAGGGGAGAGAGAAAGGTAGGTAAACTGATTATAACACAATGTGACATGTTATAAAAGTGTTAAATGCCAGAAGAGGGGAAACTGAGGAAGACTTTGGGGAAGTAATATTTGAGTTGGGTCTTAAAAGTGAAAAAGGAGTTTTCCAGACAAAAGAGAAACCTGTAAATGTAAACGTACGGAGGTATAAAGAATGCAAGTTTGCAGGAAGTAGGAAGTGAGAAGCAGGAGGAGACAAGCAGGATAGGTAAGTCATGGCAGGCCTTGACCTTACCAGGAAGAGGAAAGATACAGCCACGCATGTAATTTTTCACCTGTACAAACATTTATTAAGTACCTACTGCAAGCCAGGAAATGTGCTCCATGCTGGAGATACGATAGATAATAAAAGAGGCAGCATCTGTCTTCAGTGGCTTACACGTTTGTGGAGAGACAGACATTAATCGAACAGTGTAAACAAAAGTGCAGGATGCTCGTGGGCCTGTAAGAAGGGGACCTATCGACAGGATAAGCTTCTCTGATGAGTGGACTTTGAGCAGAGAGTTGGAGGAGGCAGAGAGGAAGGGGAGGACTGGCACACCAACATGGGCCGAGGCCCCAAGATGAGCAGAGGAGCAGAGCTTTGAAGTAGGAATCAAGTCTCCTGTGGCTGGAGCAAGACAGAAGGAAAAAGTGGTACAAGATGAGGCTGGGGAGGCAGCTACCTCAGAGATCCTGGCCTTCTTCCTGGGAGCCCTGGGGAAATCCTGGAGGGCTTTATGCAGAAGCACACAAGATCAGACCTGCGATTTTAAGGGATTACACCAACTGAAGTGTTGACAGCAGGTGGGGCATCGGCCACAGCAGATGCAAGGAAGCCAGCTAGGGAGTTAATGCTGGTGTCCAGGTGAGGCAGGAGCATGGACTGGTTAGTGGCAGCAGAGTAGGGACTGGCTAACGTGTGGACATCAAAAGACATGCTCAGTTAAAGGTTAACTGTTACCAGAAGTAGGAAGGAGAGGGAAGATGGTGCTTTCATACCAACTTTACTTTCAAAGAGGGATACTGGCACAGCTGTTTTCCTAAAGAGTGAACAACACAATGTTGCGTTAGCATCATCCTGCCTCCCTCTCACCATCAACTGCACTACTTATCTCACTAAAGGAAGCCTGGCATTCATCCTGCCAGTGGTTATTTAAGGCTCCATGAGGCAAACCGAGGCTGCTCCTTGTTTGTGCTTGTTCAGTTAAATAAACCAAGTGAAACTCAAATGACAGCCTGAGAAAAATCATTTGCAACATATGTAACAGAAAAAGCATGACTATCTTTAAGGAGCTCTTAAAAACCAATAAAAGTATGTATGAACTTTAAACTAGAAATATTATAAAGAAATTGAAGTTTGCAAATACGTATATCATCAAGATATTCACCGGACCATTGTTTACAACAGTGAAAATATTAGATGCAACCTAAATGTTCCACCAATAAATCAGAGTATAGACATTTAATGGAATACTACACGGCCATTAAAAATGGTGATGTGGACTCCAAATGGTCAAAACAATCTTGAAAAATAATAACAAAGTTGAAAGACTCACACTTTCTAATTTCGAAACTTACTACAAAGCTACGGTAATCAAAATAGTGTGGTACCGGCATAAAGACAGACATATAGACCAATGAAATAGAATAGAAAGCCCAGAATAAACCTTCACATTTATGGTCAAATGATTTTTGATAAAAGTATCAAGACTATTCAGTGGGGAAAGGACAGGCTTTTCAACAAATGGTGCTGGGACAACTTACATCTGCAAAAGAATGAAGTTGGACCCCCTACGTTAAAACATATATAAACATTAACTCAAAATGGATCAAAGACCTAAATGTAAGAGTTAAATCTATAAAACTCTTACAAGAACAAATATGGAAAAGCTTCATGACATTGTATTCAGCAATAATTTCTTGGCTATAATACGAAAACCACAGGCAACAAGGGGCTGGCCCCACGGCCTAGCAGTTAAGTTCAGCATGCTCTGAGTTGGTAGCCTGGGTTTCGTTCCTGGGCGGGGACCTACGCCACTTGTCAGCGTCCATGTTGTGGCAGAGACTCACATACACAATAGAGGAAGATTGCAAATCTTCCTCAAGTGAAAAGAGGAAGATTGGCAACAGATGTTAGCTCACGGTGAATCTTCCTCAGAAAAAAAAAAAAAGCCGAGGCAACAAAGAAAGAAGTAGATAAATTGGGTATATCAAAATCAAAATTTGTGCATCAAAGAACATTATCAAAAGATTGAAAAGAGAACCGATAGAATGGGAAAAATATTTGCAAATCATATGTCTGATAAGGGATTTATATTAAGAATATATAAAGAACTCCTACAACTCAAAAACAAACAACCCAATGAAAAAATTGGCAAAGGCAACAAACTGGATAATCTAGAAAAAAATGGATAAATTCTTAGACTCATACAATCTCCCAAAACTGAATCAAGAAGAAATAGAGAATCTGAGTAGAGCAATCACAAGTAAAGAGACTGAAACAGTAATCAAAAATCTTCCAAGGAACAAAAGTCCAGGACCAGATGGGTTCTCTGGAGAATTCTACCAAACATTCAAAGAAGATTTAATACCTATCCTTCTCAAACCATTCCAAAAAAACTGAAGACAATGGAACACTTCCTAATTCATTCTATGAGGCCAACATCACCTTGATCCCAAAACCAGACAAGGACAACACAGAGATGGAAAATTACAGGTCAATATTGCTGATGAACATAGAAGCAAAACTCCTCAACAAAATGTTGGCAAACAGAATATAGCAATACATTGAAAGGATCATACACCACAATCAAGTGAGATTTATACCAGGGACACAGTGATGGCTCAACATTCACAAATCAATCAATGTGATGCACCACATTAACAAAATGCAAAGTAAAAATCACATCATCATCTCAATAGACGCAGAGAGAGCATTTGACAAGATCCAACATCCGTTTATCATAAAAACTCTCAATAAAATGGGTACAGAAGGAAAGTACCTCAACATAATAAAGGCCATATGTGACAAACTCACAGCCAACATCAGACTCAATGGGGAAAAACTGAAAGCCACCCCTCTGAGAACAGGAACAAGACAAGGGTGCCCACTCTCACCACTCCTATTCAACACAGTACTGGAGGTTTTGGCCAGACCAATTAGGCAAGAAAAAGAAATAAAAGGTATCCAAATTGTAAAGGAAGAAGTTTGCAGATGACATGATTCTATATATAGAAAGCCCTAAGGAATCCATTGGAAAACTATTAGAAATAATCAACAACTACAGCAAGGTTGCAGGTTACAAAAATCAGTTACATTTCTATACTCTAATAATGAACTAGGATAAAGAGAATTCAAGAATACAACCCCATTTACAACTGCAACAAAAAGAATAAAATATCTAGGAATAAATTTATCCAAGGAGGTGAAAGATCTATACATTGAAAACTATAAGACATTATCGAAAGAAATTGAAGATGACATAAAGAAATGGAAAGATATCCCATGCTCATGGATTGGAAGAATAAACATAGTTTAAATGTCCATATTACCTAAAGCAATCTACAGATTCAATGCAATCCCAGTCAGAATCCCAGTGACATTCCTCATAGAAATAACACAAAGAATCCTAAAATTTACATGGAACAACAAAAGACACTGAATAGTGATGGCAATTCTAAGAAAAAAGAACAAAGCTGAAGGCATCATAATCCCTGATTTCAAAATATACTACAAAGCTATAGTAATCAAAACAGCATGGTACTGGCACAAAAGACACAGAGATCAATGGAACAGAAGTGAAAACCCAGAAATAAAACCACAGATCTATGGACAGCTAATCTTCGACAAAGGAGCCAAGAACATACAATGGAGAAAGGAAAAGTCTCTTCAATAAATGGTGTTGGGAAAACTGGACAGCCACATGCAAAAGATGAAAGTAGATTGTTATCTTACACCATACACAAAAATTAACCCAAAATGGATTAAAGATTTGAAGGTAAGACCTGAAACCATAAAATTCCTAGAAGAAAATATAGGCAGGACACTCTGACATCAGTCTTAGCAGCATCTTTTCAAATATCTTGTCTACTCAGGCATGGGAAACAAAATAAACAAATGGGACTACATCAGACTAAAGAGCTTCTGGAAGGCAAAGGAAACCATGAACAAAACAAACAGACAACCCACCAACTGGGACAAAATATTTACAAATCATATATCTGACAAGGGGTTAATCTCCAGAATATATAAAGAACTTATATAACTCAACAACAAAAAAACAAACAACCTGATCAAAAAGTGGGCAGAGGATATGGACAGACATTTTTCCAAAGAAGATATACAGATGGTTAACAGGCACATGAAAGGATTTTCAACATCACTATTAGGGAAATGCAAATCAAAACTGCAATGAGATATCCCCTTACAACTGTTAGAATGTCTATAATTACCAAGACAGAATATAAAAAATGTTGGAGAGGATGTGGAGACAAGGGAACCCTCATGGGAATGCAAACTGGTGCAGCCACTATGGAAAACAGTATGGAGATTTCTAAAAAATTTAAAAATAGAAATATCATACGATTCAGCTATCCTACTGTTGGGTACCCAAAGAACTTGAAATTAACAATTCAAAGAGATTTATGCACCTCTATGTTAACTGTGGCATTACTCATACTAGCCAAGATGTGGAAGCAACTCAAGTAGCCAACAACTGATGAATGGATGGAGAAGATGTGATATATATATATATACACACACACAATGGAATACTACTCAGCCATAAAAAGACAAAATCGTTCCATTTGTAACAACATGGATGGACCTTGAGGGAATTATGTTAAGTGAAATAAGCCAGGCAGAGAAAGACAAACACTGCATGATTTCACTCATATGTGGAAGACAAATAAACACATGGACAAGGAGAACAGATTAGTGGTTACCAGAGGGGAAGGGGGTTGGAGGGTCGGGTGAAAGGGTAAGGGGGCCCATATATATGGTGATGGATAAAAATTAGACTATTGGAGGGGCCAGCCCCATTGCCTGGTGGTTAAGTTCAGTGCTCTCTGCTTCAGTGGCCCAGGTTCACGGGTTCGGATCCCAGGTACAGATCTACACCATTCATCAGCCATGCTGTGGCAGCGACCTACAGATAAACTAGAGGAAGACTGGCACAGATATTAGCTCAGGGTTAATCTTCCACAAGCAAAAAAACAACAACAAAAAAGCAAATTAAAAAAAAAATTAGACTGTTGGTGGTGAGCACAATGCAGTCTATACAGAATACTTATAGATAATAATGTACCTGAAATTTCACAACGTTATAAACCATTATGACCTCAATAAAATAATAAAAAATAAATAAATAATAGGCAAAGGACATAAACAGACATTTCTCCAAAGCAGATATACAAATAGCCAATAAGCACATGAAAAGATGGTCAATATCACTACCCATTAGGGAAGTGCATTTGAAACCACAGTAAGATACCACTTCACATCTATTAGCATGGCTACTATCAAAATAACAGAAAATACGTGTTGGCAAGATTATGGAAAAATTAGAACCCTCATGTATTGTTGGTGAGAATGTAAAATGGTGCAGTCACTATGCAAAACAGTACGGCAGTTTCTCAAAAAAACTAAACACAGAATTACCAGGTGATCCAGTGATTCTGCTTTAAGGTATATATCCAAAGAATTGAAAGCAGGAACTGAACTAGATATTTTTATACCAATGTTCACAGCAGCATTATTCACAACAGTCAAAAGGTGGAAACAATCCAACTACTCAAGCACTTCATTGACAGATGAAATACATATATATTTGTATTTATTTACTTCCTAATACATATAATATACTAGAATAGTGGTTACTAGGGGCTGGAGGAAGGAGTAATGGGGAATTACTGTTTAATGGGTAAAGAGTTTCAGTTTGGGATGATGGAAAATTTCTGGAAATGGATAGTGGTGATGGTTGCACAACAATATGAATGCACTTAATGCCACTACATTTTATACTTAAAAATTGCTAAAATAGTAAATTTTATGTTATATATAGTTTAACGCAATAAAACAAAACTTTTAAAAACAGTGATGTACATGTTTTAAAGGACTTTTATATTATGTAAGGTGGAAAAAATAGATTACAAAATTATACGTACAGAAAGATGACTTTTCTGTTTAAAAACAAACTTTTTGCTCACATGAGCCCAAAAAGGCTTTGATTTTCATCTTGGGGCCAGAACTGTGTTCCCTGCCTGTGAGAGAGGCTGGGAAATTGAGTCTTTAGCTTTCTTCACCCAGTAGGAGAGGAAGGCAGGGAAGGGCTAGTTGAGGATGGGTATGGACCAAGCCACCTCCACACCAGAGATGAAGGTCGTGGAACCTTCTCCATTCCTTTTCCTTTTCCTTTTGTACCAGTTAGATTGTGAGACTAGCCAGATCTGCTGGAATACAAAGGATGCAAGCTCCTAGGGCTTTTCTCAAGATTTATACCACTACCAAATGAAAAACCTGAAAGCATCATCTAATAGAATATTGTTTGGACTGAAAATTCCACTTGTTCAAGGCTTTCGGTTTGGGTAAAATTAATGTCTGCCTACTTATCAGCTGCGGCCAGGTGGACATTTCGGATCAAGTATGCCTTCAAAGGGGAGTACTTAACACAATTCTTTCCCTAAAAGATGGTGCACTGGCATAATCCAGTTCACAGCAGAGCAGCACTGTCCTCTGAGGATTAACACGAGGCTGACTGTATTTGTACCACAAAGAGCACTATGAAATGCTGACTTAAAGCAAAAGAATTAAAAATACAACAATGGCAGAATGGAAAGAACAGTGGGCTGGGAGTCAGAAGAGCTAGGTCTGGGGTCAGGTTCTGCCACTTGTCACTCAAGTCCTCTTTCCTTCAACATATCATTGCATCTGTCTATCAGGCACTGGGCTAAGGACGGGGGCAGGGGGGCGGGATGGGGCTGAGGATGAGCTGGGAAGATGCCAAATAAACAAGATCATCTCTGTCTTCAGGATGATCTTTTACTCTGGCAAACCCCTTATCTTGCAGATCGTCAGCTTCTTCACCTATAACTCAAAGACATTACCATTCTCAAAGGGTGATTAGGAAACAGAGTAGGATATTTCAACCTCCGTGCCCTAGATATTTTGGGCCAGATAGTGGGATTTGGGATGGGAGGCCGTCCTGTGCATTGTAGGATATTTAGTGGCATCCTTGGCTCCTACTCACTAGATGCCACTAAGCTCCCTGCCATCCCTCCCACTGTAGTTATAACAACCAAACTGTCTGCAGACGTTATCAAAAGTCCCCTGGGGCAACACCACCCCAGTTGGGAACCTCTGAAATAGGGTGACATATATGAAAGCATTTAAAAGCATAAAGCCCCAAATCAAGTCAGTATTAATGTAAATCCATTCGAAAGACTACTTGTGAACAACAACAACAAAAATCCTTTAAAGAATTTACAGTTTCCTTAGGAATGTTTTATTTTCTATTTTTATATATTTTGCCTACCATTAAAAGCCCTTCAGGGCTTTTTGGTTAATTTTCTTTACTCAAACAAAGAATCTTCATTAGAACATATTTTTAAAATGTATCACTCTACTAACATGACAGTCAGAGTCAAACATAATAGCCATCTCTACAAAGCAGAAATTTTATCCAAAATCAAAGTACTCTGTGCCTACCTTTTAAGGACAAGGGACTGGATCTTGTGAATTCTGTATTTGACGGCCTGTGCTGTTTACGAACCTCCAAGTACTGCTTAACTCTTGAATCAATGGTTTCTTTTAACAGTAAACAGACTTCCTAAAGCAAATTTAAAAATTAGATATAATTTTCTAATTTAATGCAATGCAAAGTCAACATCATGCATATTAGAAAGTCAACACTGAAGATTTCATTTTGCTTGCTTTTTTATTTAGCTACAAATGCTGAAAGGCATGTTATCTGTGCTCATGGATAACACCGCAGATTTAAATTTGCTACTGAGGTCTGTTTGAAGCCATGACATTGGCTCATTCTACGATCTGAGAAATTCACTTAATCTCCCTCTGCCTCAGCTTCACATTTTTAATAGGGAAATAAAAACACTTTAATGTAAACATGAGGGTGACAATCGTGATGAAATCAGCGAGATAATGACTGTTTTTATATAAATATCAATCAGTTGTGACAAATAGAAGGGAGAAGTCAACAGAACCAACACTAGCTGGCAGCAAGGGCCCCAGTGAAGTGGCGGCTGTGTCCAGGCAGGGGACTGAGGATGAGGGAAGGACCCAGGAGGCAGGACATATTCAGAGGGAACCCTGACCCCAACCCAGCCAACAAGGGGCAGCCCCCCATGGTTTTAGTGGACTGTTGTCATGTGGAGATACAAGGCACAGTGTCACCAGATCTTCCGATTTGTTCAAGAGGGGCCAGAAATAGTAATTTTTATACAAAAATTTCCCATGCTTCAAACTTGGTTCAAAAAACTTTGTAAATCTAAACAGCCTCATTCATTAGTTTCTGACCTCAGGTTTATAAATCTACTCCCTCAAAAAGGAGCAGCATTGCGTAGTGGGTTGAAAAGAGAACTAGAAATCAGTAATCTGATTTTCTTCGACACTCTTGTTGATGATACTGTATTTGCCCACTTGCTTTTGTGAAAATTGCATTATATTCAGCTATTAATGGCGAAAATAATTTAACTTCTTATATTTCTTTAAAGTAGATTAATATTAGGCAAAAGAAACACATGGTTTTAACTCAATGTTAACATACATACCACTAGCAAATTTCTGGAGCAATCTATTGTTTTATGTATCAGTGTTATTTATAAATAGAAAAACAAAAACTTTGAAAGTCAAACCATGCTAAAGTATGTCCATCTTAGCCACATTACCAGAAAAATGTAACTGAACGTAGGGAAAGGAAAAAAATGCACATAAATCTAAATTTCCTAACTAAGATTAAGAACTGATGCATAAGGACTGATAATTCTGGTTAAATTCCCAAAGATTCTGCAGAAGGTTCAGAACTGCTGAGGTCACCTCAAACCTGTTTCACTGGTTTCTTGCAATGCCATCTCAGGTTGATCTCTTAGAATCTTCATAAATTAAAGCAAGAACAAAGTTTTAAGCTTCTTAGAAGGGCAACAAGAGCCAAATTTTTCTTTTGTTGCAAATATATGCACTCCTCAAACAGTACAGAAAACCCTAGATTTAATTCCCAAATGTGAGTTTCTAGATAAAACTACAGAAACTTGGGCCGGCCCCGTAGATGAGTGGTTAAGTTCGCGCTCTCCGCTGTGGCGGCCCAGGGTTTCGCTAGTTGGGATCCTGGGCGCGGACATGGCACCGCTCAGTAGGCCATGTTGAGGCAGCGTCCCACATGCCACAACTAGAAGGACCTGCAACTAAGATATACAACTATGTACCGGGGGGATTTGGGGAGATAAAGCAGGAAAAAAACCAAAGAACAAAAAACAAATGACAAACACTGGCCTCCTCTCTCCTGCTCTCATTTTGCAGCCCAAAGATGCAGTGCCTTGTGGAATACAAAGATATCCGTTTACAGTTGAGTGTTTTGGCATTGTTCACACAACAGAAAGGCAGCCTTGCCTCATACTGTTGTTTTAACAATTAAAGAATTTTGCTTCACATGCAGGGTTCAACTATGACTGAGCTAGAAAATATGTGAAAGACATACATGGAAACAAGGATTGTTAAAATTTGGCCATAAATGCCCTATAAGGCTAGAACTAAAAATAGCAGGACAAAAATAAAGCAAAGGCCCATACACACACTTTCTCCCTATAGTTTCGGGGCTTTCCTTCGATGAGTCAGGTTTGACGAATGGAAGGTGGACCATGTGCAATGTGGTCAAGACACCCTAGTAACTAACCACACCACACTGAGCCAAAGCTCTCTCTTCAGAACCCAGGCACTGCAAGACAAGACAAATTGCCAGCTACACTGGAGGGGTGGACAAGAAGACCAAGTTAAAGTCAATGAGCGAGAGAGCCGTATGGCATCTCTAGGCGGTCAGGAGCTCATGTTGGCTTCCTCAAGTTTCCAAGTGGAGCAGTCTGAGTTCGACTGTTTGGGTACAAAGACTACTCATGCTGGACTCAAAATAAACATATGTTTAATACATGTAATTAGTTCCCTTTTCTGGAAAGGAACTGGATATTCTTAAGACTTTCGCTATATAAAGTGACTGTTAAGAGACAATCAAATTGGTTGCTCATGAAATCCTAATCATGAGATGATCTAATGATAAAAAAGATGAAAGCATGGAGACACTGAACATAGGCTCAAGTCATATCCTTTCCTCAATTAGCTTTTCTCCCTTCTCACACATATACACATACAAATTATCCCAGAGCAATTTTAATGTCAGTGAATATATTTTAAAGGAACAACTTAAAGTAGAAGTAGCAACCCATCTACTTTGCTCTGAGAGGACGGCTCGGCTTGTTGGCACAACCCGCCCTCTTGCAGCTGCCATGCCAGCGGAGCGCTGCAGGTCCAATCGTGCACAGAGCATCTTTGCTAAGTCATGCCCTCCTGCCCGGATGTAGGTACTAGGTGGAGCAGCATAGCTGCGTGTGGCACCCTGGAAAAATCTAGCCTCACACTTGGCTAAGAGGTGATTCACACACATAGCTTTATTTTAAAGCCTTTCACATCAACTGACTCTTGGCAAAACCAACTAAATATCAATGAGAAAGGTTTAAGGCTGAGGTGGTAAAGCTGGGAGAGAATGGAGGAAAATCTGGGCCTGGAATAGTGGATTCCAGAATGCTGTTAATGTAAGTCAAGTCAGAAACCTTTTGGGTGAGGTCCTCTCAGGTGAATATCAGTCACTTAGAGGAAATAAATGAACTGTTTTGAATCATGGGGACATGTGTTGGTAAGCCAAAGCTTGGAATTATATGGCGGTGAGTTGTAATAGAAGATGCAGGCCTCCTAGATATTAAGTCCTGAAGAGAACAGCCCATGGTTATTAACTCAAAAGAGAAATCCCGTCATACCAAATCTTGTGCCTTCCTTCTCCCAGCTTTGGGCCACCAGGTATCCCTTGCAAAATTATGACAGCTAAGTCCTGATAATATTATTACCTTTTGACTGAAAATTTATTATTTATAAATTTTCTTTTGGGGAGATTTTTTCTTTTTAGTAATCTTCAAAAGCTGACTAAAAATAGTTATTACAGTAAAGGTTTTTTAAGTTGGTTTTTTCCCCCCACTATTACTAGTTTCTTCTTCATATACTACCTTTTAATAAAACTTATTTTTATTTCTAGCTCTAGAAAGCTATTGTGACAAACGAATATCATGGGGGACACGAAG
Organism: Equus caballus; assembly: GCF_041296265.1. NCBI lineage: Eukaryota > Metazoa > Chordata > Mammalia > Perissodactyla > Equidae > Equus > Equus caballus. The sequence continues at coordinate 14,105,173 of NC_091705.1, forward strand.
TGCTATAATATTTTGAAAGTTATGTGAAAGCTGCTGCCTCGCTCTCCCTGCTCTTTCGCGGAGGGACCTGGAGAAGGAAGCCACACGGGTGATGAGAGGTAGATGGGCCTTCTAACCCTCTCCCACAGAAGCACTTGAGTGGGATCATGGAAACTGAGAGCCACGAGTGACAGCCAGCCTCCGGTGGAACCTCTTCACTTGCAGATGAGGAGACTGAGGCCCGGGAGGTCAAACTCCGTGCTCCCAGTCACACATCCGTTCGCTTTACTGACTGACTGTGGTGAGAGAAGGAATGTGGTCAAACATCTCTGCATTTCCTGTCAACGTCTCCTGCTAACAAAAGGAGGGTAGAAGATCCAAGTGGAGAAGATGAGGATTTCAGACAGGTGTGAAAGATCAGCCACGTTTTAGCCTCCACACCTGTTCCAGGTGCTCGGTCCATCCTTCCAACCAGTCAGATTAAAATATCTGCTCACCTGGAATAGTCAACTTAATGATTTCTTTTTTAATACAGACAATGCCAGAACAAAGAGGTAGGAAATTTCTAGTTTAAATAATAGAGTAGTATATGAAATATATGGATGTGTCAGTTTCTGAAGGAAAAAAAAAAAACCAGTGTGTGTCTGTCATTGGGAACAGAATAATTGTTTTTCAAGGGTTAAAAATCACTCAGTATTTTTTGCCCACTAAGGAAAATGAAAGCTGGAAAGAGTTACTATTTCTTCTAGCAGCAGCTACTCGCATTTAGATAGTGAAAAGTTCTGTGGTACCTTTTTCTTCTGCTCAGAAAACCAGCTGGTATCCTGGTTGGAACCTCGTGGCAGTATATGAAGATCCACCAGGACAGCAAAATCCCCACACTGAAAGACATTAATGGCAGAGTTAGCTCACGCCCAGAGAACAATGAGAGAAGATCTCACAAATTCCTATGTGGTTGCTCATGATGAAATGGCAACAAAGTTCACTACTGGGCAGAAATGTTAATATGGGACAGGGCTACAAGTCATAACCTACTAGTTTTTCAAGTTTAATATTTATGGTACAGTGCTAAAGAGAAATACAATTTTTATCAAGATAGAAAAGACAAAATATCTATCTCTGGGCCAAACCTTGAAGGGGGATGCCCAGGCATCCAGTGGCAGCTAGAAGACTATCAAACACTGAATGAAGTTAAATAGGTCAGAACTAGGGAGGCTCCAGAAAAAAAATGATTCTGTGGACAGCCAGGGGAATTCTTTCTTGTAGGTAGGAAAGAACAAATATAAGCTATTGTACTTTTAGACAGACAAAGGATTGAGAGATGCTGAATGACTGTTATCAAAACTAAATAAGTTTCATTAAAATATGCTCTAAAACTGTACAAAAGCTGGCTTCCTTTCACTGTTCAATAGAGTAGCCAATAGCCATGTGTGACTATTGAGCACTTGAAATGTGGCTACTGTGACTGAGAAACTCAATTTTAAATTTCATTTCATTTTAATTTAATTTAAATAGCCACATGTGGCTAGAAGCTCTGTGGCACAGCTATAGACCCTGTAAAAAGCTGTAGCCTTATAAATCTTCACACCTTAAGAGTAAAGCAATTTCTGAGAATTTCAAGATAACTGTGGATGAACTAACTTAGAAAGGAATAGAAGATCGAGACTGCCATGTTGGGGTGGTCTCAGAGGCCCAAAGGTCAGTTTATGGCCCACAGGGAAAAGTCACTTCTGTAACTCTTTGGCTAAACAGATTTTTTTTTTAAATTCTGTGTTATAATTCAATGGTGAAAGGAAAGTATTTTCAGCAAATGGTGTGAGAATACCAGATATAAATATGGAAAGAAAATAAAACTTAAAACCTACCTGACCCATATGCTAAAGTTAATTTGAGATGGATCATAGACCTAAACAGAAAAGCCAAAACTATCTTCCTGATCTTAGGGCAGGAAAATATTTCTTATCCGGTACCCAGAAAGCTCTAAATATAGAAGAGAAAATTGTTGGATTGGACTTTGTGAAAATTTAAAACTTTTGCTCATCAAAAGACACCATTAATAAAATGAATATGTATGTCAGACTCCAAGAAAATATTCATATATCTGACATATACAGATATCTGACATAAAGGACTAGTATCCAAAATATGCAAAGAACTCCTACAAATCAATATTAAAAACACAAACAACCCAAGCTTGAACATATTCTTCACAATGAAGATAAACAAATGGCTAATGAGCACATGAAAAAAAAGTGTTCAACATCATCAGTCATCAGGCAAATGCAAATTGAAACCACCAAGAGATACAACTACATACCTGCCAGAATGACTAAAATTAAAAAGACTGACACACCAAATGCTGGTAAGGATGTGGAGCAAGCCAAATTCTCATACACTGCTGGTGGAAATGTAAAATGATTCAACCACTTTGGCAAATGGTTTGTCAGTCTCCTATAGTTAAACATACATTTATTTACTGCCTGAGCCAGCAATTCCACCGCAGGTATTTACTGAGAGAGATAAAATATATGTGCACGCAAAGACTTGTATGCAGATGTTCATGGAAGGTTTATTCAAAATAGCCGAAATGGAAGACAACTCAAAACTCTGTTAAGAGAATAAACAAACTGTGGCATATTCACGCAATGGAATGCTCCTCATCAGCTCAACATGGACTATATCAAAACCATTATGTTGAGTAAAAGAAGCCAGGGTTAAAGAATACATACTGTATGATTCCATTTATAGAAAGTTCGAGAACAACAAAACTAAATCTCTGGTCAAATCAATTAGAACAGTGATTGCCTGGGGAGGAACTGGCTGAGAACAGGCAAGAGAACTTTGTGTGGTGATGAGAATGTTCTATATCTTGATGGGGTATATCCCTGAGATCAGATCATTTCACTGTATACAAATTACACATCAACAATAAATAATTTTTAAAATATGGGTAAAAATACATTCATATTCGTTGATAGTTATTTAAAATGTAAGCATTATGTCCTTGAAAATGTGTGGATATTTTGGGGGACAACAAAGTGAAGTTCACTGGGTAATAAATGGTGAAGTATGATGAAAGATGGTCTCTCAAGATGTCACACAGTGCAGTGTGACCCAGTGAACTGCAGTTTAGTGTTTTGCAACCAGCATTTTATTTTAATGAAAGAGAATAGAAGAGAATATTGGAATGGGATAAAAAATATCAATGTGCTACATGGTAAGGTCAAGTATTATTTTGTGAAACTTATGTATGAGTGTACTGAGTTATGATGTAAAGCCTATTTTTTACTGTGGGTTGTGGTCAAAACTGCTTGAAAATTGTATTCAAGTATACTGTTATTTTAAGTTTTTTCACAACTGTTGATTACAGATTTAACCTTTAAGGAGTATGCTGCCACCAGGTGGAGGTCATATGCCACAACTACATGATGTTAGCCAGAGGTTATTAAACTTTCATGTGCCATAGACCTGTTTGGCCTGCTGTGAAGCTGATGAAATAGGCTCAGAATAATTTTTTAAATGCATGAAACACAATCCTTAGGATTAAAAAGCTAACCAATTTGATTTAACTGTGGTTATCCAAATTAAAAAAAAAACAAGTCTGTGATATAGTAATGTATGTACTTGTTTATTAAGGTATTGGCTCTTGTTACCTAGTGGTGGGTCTAACAGTGATCTAACAGATCACATAGTGGTGATAAAATAACTACTATAAATCCAAAGTAGTGATAAGCATAAATATTTTCAGATATGTGCCACCATTATAACATGAAAAGAGCTGTGATTTCTAAGGGGGACATATTGCTGATACTACTGTGTCTTGAACACTTCATTCATAATAAAAACTAAATTTATTAGAACTTGGTCAAAATAAAGATGTACTTTTTTTTCCCAGCCAAGTTCACCGACCCTCTGAATTCTATCATGGGCCCCTTGAGGCTCCACAGATTGCAGAGCAAGAGCCCCTCCACAGCAGCGAGATGTGCCTCGCAGGTTATTCTACCCTGAGTCCTCAAACCAAGTTCTCTGCTACTCCTCCTTCGTTAGCAAAAATCATTTTTAAAATAGTAAAATAACAATAATGATGCTTGGACAATTTGAACTGATACTATGTAAGAGTAACTTTTTAAAGAATTAAATAGCAAGGTCCAATTTGGTATTTTCTCATTTTGTAACTTTAATCACAAATAACCTAGTATAAATTGGATTATAAACAGATTGATTGGAACGTCTTTTTTTTTTTAAATAAATCATCAAATCTTACTCTGGTGCTCCAGCCTTCCCGGGATTTCTGCCAGACTCCACCCCTGGGCACACAGGCAGTCCCCTCCCCTGCAGCTCCCTCTGCAGCCAGCAGTTCCGACTTCTCCAGCAAGAGCTCTCTCAGACTCCCCACACTAATCAAGGGTATTTTGCCTTTCTAAAGTTCCCTGCTCTCAAGGCTTTGCTGATTTTCTCCCATGAGTAAACAGAAGTGAAAAAAAAAGGCCTCTTGTTGCAGCCGGCAGCACAGCCTCCACTTCTCCTCCTCCTTAATTAGGAAGAGGTTACTTCTACTCTCAGCAGATAAACTCTCTGGCTCTCTGCTGAGAGGAGCAACACATGAACCATCACTTCTTTCTCAGGCCACAGCTGCTCATTTACACAGGCCAAGTTACTTCCTTAACAGCCCAAAGGCTACTAGAGAAAGCTTCACATCACATGCCCTGGGATGGGAGTGAACAGGCCAGGGTCAGGTCCAGCTTCTAGCCCCCTCCACCCAGAGGTTTCAGCCAAAAACCTGGGAGTCAACCCTAACCCCTCCCTTTCCCTAACCCTCCACCATCAGTCACCATGTCTTCTCGATTTTAATTCTTACAGAGCTAAACACACCCTCCTGTCTTGTTCCGCAGCTCACATCATTTCCCACTTGGAATATGAGGGCTACTTATCTTGGTGTCCCAGATGAACTCTTGATGCCCTTGCCTGAAAAAGCTCTAACATAGAAACGGGAGCAGTGCACTCCTGCTGCAGCTCCGAGCATCACACATAAGTGTCTGAGGAAGCCCTGCTCTCCCGCTGTCTCCCACTGTTCTTGGGCAGGTGCTGTTTTTGCCATTGGCTTCCAATGCACCTCAGCATTCCTATGCTTAGTGCATCCTTGAACCCTAGCAGGAGCGTGGACATCTCTGTGGAGCTTCTCTGAACAGCTGTCACTCCTACCTCTGGATCAGGCACATGATTCACGTACTTACTTATTTTTGCATCAAATGGCTTGTCTGCGTAGGGACCTCCCCTGCTAGACTGTTAGCTCATTGGCAGAGACAGCACCAATACCTCAGTGGACTTTGCCCTCCAAGGGTTAGCATAGTACCAGCTTACAGTAAGTGCTTAGTATTTAATGAAAGGAAGAAAGGAATGAACGAACAAATGACAGGACCAACGAGGTCTGAGTTTTGGGCAAACCACAGCCTTAACTGCAACCTAAGGGCTCCGAGCCCATTCTGGGGACAAGGCCATTCTGATTCAGCCCAGGACACTGATGCACCATAGAACAGCTTCGTCCTTCCTTACTCTGGAGTGATGACAACTATGTCATCACCAAGGACAACTAGTCATTTTCCTTATTTTGAGGAAAGGGAATACAAGGGTCCTAGGATTACCTCACCCAAAACTCACTGCCAACTGAGTATGTTGGTGATTTTTCCTCTTTCCTAAGAATTCCAAAGCCACATCTTAACTTGAATTACTACCAAATCTTCAGGGGTGGAAGATATTGTCTTACTAATTTTACATTAAGTGTAAAGTAAAGGTGAAAATGCTAACGTTTCTTACACATGTAGAAATCTCAGACAGAAGCAGGTTCGGAGCTCTGAGATATGTGGAAGGTTTCCCGCATTCACTCACTCGCTCACTCCTTCATTCATTAAACACCCGCTGAGTTTAATAGGGGCACTGGGCCAGAGAAGGAGGGGAAGAAATGGAACGCTGTAGTAAGTGACCACAGCACACATCCAAGGACTAGAGGAAGCCAAGTGACAGCTCTGCCTGAGGGAAGCCAGGGAAGACGGCATGATGTCGCAGCTAGGCCTTGAGGAATAGGGCAAGTGGTGGAGAAAGAAAAATGAACAGCACCGACATAGGGAGAGTCCCAAATAGCTCAGCACGCTCAGGAGACAGAAAAGAATCTGATAATACAGAAACAGGGCAAGGTTAGCAGATAAGGCCAACAGGGCAGGAGGGTTCAGACCACAGAGGAACTCAGGGCAGGCCAAAGGGGCCAAGAAGAGCTGCAGGCTGGAGAGTTCTCTCACGTAGGAGTGTGGAACATGGGCTGGTGGGGGAAATCACTACCTTGTGGTGGGCCAGGTAGACAGGTTAAAAGCCACCACAAGGGCCAGCCCCAGTGGCCTAGTGGTTAAGTTTGGTGCTCTCCACTTCGGTGGCCTAGGTTTGGTTTGTGCACACGGACCTACACCACTCGTCTGTCAGTGGCCATGCTGTGGCGGCAGCTCACATACAAAACAGAGGAACATTGGCAACAGATGTTAGCTCAGGGTGAATCTTCCTCAGCAAAAAAAAATTAAAAGAATAAAGCCACCACAAGAACCCAAACAAGAGACAACTGAAGGTGATGGGTGAAGAGCAGGGGACAGATTAGAGGGACACTCAAAAGACAGAATCAAGAGGATGTGGTTGCGTGTAGGAGGAGGTAGAGCAAGGATGATGCCCAAGGCATGTGAGTGGTTTCAACCATACCCCCAGGGCTATTCACAGGCAGCTCATCCATATGGGTCTGTTGCAAGTGTTATTGGCATTTTACACCTACCTGGCATTAAGGATTTAAGGCAGCTTGGATTAACAAGGCAAAGATTAAAAATGGAGGAAATAAGTAAGACAAACAGGTGATAAAACCTGAAATCCAGCCAAGAATTAAGGTCTGTAGAGAATTCCCCCCAGAGTCCTAAGTCGCTGCAGCATTTGCTCTAGCATGCTCCTAGCTGACAACGTGAAAAGAGACAGGCCAGTCAGAGTCCCTAAGAATGAATCAGGGCTGAGGATGATTCAAGCATTCCTGACACTAAATCTAGAAAGACATGTCTCCTGAAGATTGTCATGAAAAAACACGGCAGTTATCTTCCTGGAGTATCAACTTGACTAAAACGCTTTAAGAAAAATATTAAATATTTTCTATCAAAACAAACTGTATATATGTTACAGCATGAAATTAAAAAGTCACATGGTTTTTAAAGAAAAGGCACAGTTTAAAATATTTAGTACCATGTCCAGAGCACCTATGTTCTAGGCATTGTGCTAAGCATTACCTACGGTCTTCAATTTAATACTCGCCACCAGTCTGTGAATGAGCACAACTATTACTCACATTTTATAGATAAGCACATGGAATCAGACAAGATAAGGACAATCCAAGGTTACACAGGCAGTAAGTGAGAGACCCAGGAATCAAACAGAAATCCATTAGACTGCAAAACCCACTGCCATGCATTACTTTGAAGAAATATCCCCACTGTGGCAGGCCACTCAGGACTCACTTTCAGACCCCATGTGGGGGCACATTTAAGGCTGCCTAGGCTGGAACCCACTCCACTCTACTTGGGAACCAACCCCCATTCCCTCTGGGATGAGCAATGGCAGCCCTGTTTGCCCCATGGGCACTGGGTGACTGAACCAAGGATTCTGAATAGGGTCGCTCAGCTCCATCCCCTGGAGAGCTTGACTCCATGCTTGAAGGGAGGCACTGAGATTTCAGAGACTGACACTGCCCTGGTGGGGTACCCTGTTGGAACAAGAGTGCCCTGTGGTGGCGAAAGGCCCCCTGCAGAGAGATCACTGGGGCAGGAGGGGAGGTTAGGGAGAAGGAAGGAGGAGAAGGGGAAGGAAAAGAATGCAGCAGAAGACCAAGGCAATAAATCACGCTGAAGGTGGGGTGGGGTGTGGGGGCAGGAAGAGAGGTCTCCTGACATTAACAACCCTACTCAGAGAGTTACAGCTGAAGAAAAGTCAAGGCAAATATTATGTCAATTTAACCCCCTTGGCCTGTTCCTTATTAAAATACTTGCCCAAGAAATCCAAGCCAGGAGTTTACATTCAAGAGAAGAAAGCAGCATACCTTTAGGATGGCATATACAATAAGCCAGCAGAAGGCTGGATCAGGGGACTGGAGAATAGCTGTTCTGTTAGAATACACTATATCCCTAATCTAATTGCAAAATCCTACTCAGGGTGAACAAGTGGGGAATAACAAAAGTTAAGATTCATTGAGCACTTATTGTGTGCCAGATACTGTGTCAAGCCCTCTCAGTACATTACTGCATTAATTCTCATGACAACCCAGAGAGGCATGATCTGTTATCACTTCAGTGTTCTGGAAAGACTGGGAAACTTATGAGCTTTCTCTCTCTTTTAGAAGATCCCTAGTGATCATGGCTGGGTTTTGTTTCATGTGGTGCCTTGCCAACCTGGCAATACTCAGGCTAGGTACAAGGAACATTCTATAACCTTAGTAACACAATTAGACACAGCCCGAATTCAGGATCACAGCACCCAGAAAAGACTGGAGAAAGCCCTTTGATGACAAACGGGAGAATAGCCTGGCATAGGAAGTCCAAGGTCGTGAATCTCTTCCGATGATGCCCCAGTTTAGGAGGGGTGTGCCACCTCCCTTCTCTGCGTGTCAGTTTCTCTCTATGTAAAATGAGTGGACATTGGGGCTGGCCATGTGGCATAGTGGTGAAGTTCAGCGTGGTCTAGTTCAGTGCCCAGGTTAGTGAGTTTGGATCCCAGGTGTGGACCTACACCACTTGTCAGCCATGCCGTGGTGGAGACCTACATATAAAGTGGAGGAAGACTGGCACAGATGTTAGTTCAGGAAAAAAACTATAATCAGTGGACACAACTAGATCTCCTTCAAGATGTCTTCCACTTTAAGATCCCATCTCCTGGTTGGGTTTTGGTTTGCAACCACTTGCTTGGATTCTATTTGCACACCTTTGCCCTCCTGTAAAGGTTATGAAAGAGCCACGATGAGTCTGGCACCTTAGACTGTCCTCCACCAGTTCACTATGGGCCACTCACACACAGTAGTAAAACCTACCATTGTTTTGGAATAGAGAACAGGGGAGCACATTTCCTGCTGTGCTGACCTTTGTGGGCATGACTTAGTCTTGGCAACCAACGACAGAAAATGCCAGTCACGTGGCTAGAAATCATGGTATAAGCCATGGGAAATGGAGATGCTCAGTGGAGTTGGCTGAGGCAATAATCTCAGCAACCAATGAGCTCTTCCCCAAAGCATCCTCTGACACCTTCAGGCAGGATTAAGCCCTTCTCTGTTGCCGCAGCACTTTACCTATGATTCTGTTATGGACCTCATGACAGACTGTAAACACATGGGTGCATACACCCATCTCCCATGGGCTGCCTGCAGGAGGGAGATGCCATTTGTTACCTTTGGGTTGTCAATGCCTACTATTGGGCCTGGCACATAGATGGTAGTGAAGAGTGTTTGTTAAATGAATGAAGAAATATGTCAGTGATGAAAATTACTTAAGTGGCTGCCTTGTTCTCTCTCTAGGAGGGACTACCACACTCTCACCTGCAGCCTGTCCTCAGAATAAGAACCACCACAAAATCAAGCTCATGAGTTACAACTAAAGTTGCCTCACGTATGCACAGAATACTGTCACCCCAGAAAACAGGTAGTGATGCCCACTGCTCTAGGGCAAAGGGTTATTTTCCCACCTTCTAATCAGGTGGAACAAGCTGCAAAACCCTGGTTGACAATGTGAATTCAGACTTATAAGAGAGAACATGTGGGGGGCTTCCATGGTTGCAGAGGAATGACCAGTCCTTGAGATCAAGTTTTGCTGGCTGAAAGGGATGCAGGGGACAGTGTGACTTGTCTGAAGTAAAAAGGAATCAGGAGGGGAGGGATTTTCTCTCTCCTGTTTGGTGTCTGCGGAGTACAGGTCAGGGATGAACACCTTTCCAGCCACTTGTTTGTTTTCCCTAACAGATTTATTGCTATGGGTTGGGAAAAGATTCTACACGGGTAAGGAGCAAATCACAAAGGAATGAGAAAGAGAGATAACAGAAAAGCAGAGCTAATAGGTTTGATGACAACTCCTAAAAGGAGGAAAAAAGAGAGTAAGAGGCTGATGTTCTTCAGCAAATTGTCTCAGGTCTCCTATTAAGAAAGAGTTTTGGGGGTTCTTGCTTGGAATGCTCATACAGTGGTTCACTGCCTTCCTGGATAAGATCTGGGCAGGGAAGCAAAGTGCTGCTGGGAAGAAAGCAAAGGCCAACCAAAGCAGTATTAGGAAGTGAGGCTTAAATTTAACACATGCCACCGGAAGCTGTAGGGAGTATTCGAGGCTGAATTACAGACTCTAAAGCCCATCACTGCACGAAGAGGGCTCATGGGTGGGAACAGGCCCTCAGTTACTTCCTTTGAAAGATAAGAGCTGATGTCACTTTTTTAGACACTTTCCCTAATGATTTTCAAGAAATTATTCTTTCAAATGTAACCTGCAGGCCAGTATTCCTCAGGAGACTGGCCTGTGGCATGTAGAGAGCACATGCAGCAATGAGGAGCACAGCGACTTGGGGGTAGGACGGACCTGACTTCGAACCCCTGCCATGTGCCTCAATGCTACCAGACTCCGGATACTTTCTGCAATGTAAAATGGGGACCATAACGAAAAACACATTATGAAGTTGTTTTGAGGATTAAATGAGAGAATGCAGGCATGAGGCTTCAGCATAGTGACAGCCATACAAAGAATTCAAGAAAGAAATATGGGCTGGTGGTTGTGTTTTTTCCTCCAAAGGTAGAATTTGCCTCAAATTCCAGGGCAATTTAAATGAACTCTGAATTGTCAGTTCCATAAGATTTACAAATAGATAGGGCACAGGTTTCCACCTATTCCTACTAAGAGCTAATAAATGCCTCATAATTCTTTTGCACAGTTTTACTCTGGCCACACACTGCTTCTTAGAAAAAGAACAGATGGCTTGTAATCACACCAGATTACCAGGGAAAAATATGAACTTTCCTCTCACGTATTTCTGTAACAGAGAACATGAAATGAAAAGAAAACCTGATGGAAATTATTATGTACTTGTCTATAGGGAACTTGTCTTGAGAGGGTCTTAAGCAGCTAGAAAGACAAGCAACATTCATAGTCAGCAACACGGAGGCCTGTCGGAGTGTGCTCAGGACCAATTATGGCCAACCATGTAGTAATCTGAAAATGGAATCTGGTAAACAACAGGGGTGGGAGTCCCCACAAATTCTGCTCACAATTTCATCCAGCATGTGTTATCTGGAAGCTTTGGAATGTGGGTTTGGATTTAAACTCTCTAAAAATTAGCATATTAGAAAATATTCTTCTATATTCCTGAAGAATCTTGACATTCTTCAATGTCAAGAAAAATAAAATAAAAGCAGTGCAGCTTATAAACTAAAGAAATTATAAATGAATCAGAATGAAAAGAAAACAAAAACAAAGGAAAATCCTGTAAATATTCCCCTAGTGATCAATGCCCAGAATTTGTGGATTGTTCTAAAGGGTGATCAGTCTTGAAGGGAGATTTCTTGAAAGAGGAAGGAGGATAAAAGAGAGGAGGCATAATTTCCCTACCTACTGGTGGGGGCGGGGGGGACACCAAAGAGTTTTTGACGATACTTCGGGGAATCTGGATGACTTAGAGGAGTTCTATTTTTTGGTTAAATGTAAAATAATTTAAGGAATCCCACATACCAGTATTCTTTCTCTGGAATCTTCTTGTCTACTTTCAAATATAACAAAGGATTTACCAGATAAAGCTGTGACAGTCACTCTCTATTCAATCCAGGTGTCATGTGATTTTTTCTGGAGGATTAATATTGTGTAAGTACTGTGGATAAAGGAGGCTGCATTTGCTCTCCTAAACTGGATAAGGGTAATGCTTTCCAAGCCAACTTTGAGGCCAAAGATAAGGCTACATGTAACCTTTACAGGAGGGCAAACAGAATCCAAGCATATGGCTGCAAACCAAAACACAACCAGGGTGAGAAATTCCTGAGGCCTGTTGCACGTGGAAAGTTTTCACTTCTGCAAGGCTCAGGGTTACCAGAGCCTCTGAGAGGCCCAAGCAAGTCAAGTACCAGCCTCATCTCCGCCTTTGGCCATGCTTATCCTCCTGGTTCTGCCAGTTCAAGAAAGCTCTCTGTGTGCACAACCTTAAGAATATTTACCCACTAGAGCCTAGAGCCCTGGTTCTTAAAGCACCACCAGCATCAGCATCTCCTGGAGCTTGTTTGCCATGCAAACTCAGACCTACCCAATCAGAAATTTTAGAGGTGGGGCCCAGGATCCTATATTTTAACAAGCCCCCAGGGTGATTCTGGTGCATGCTCAATTTTAAGAACCACGGCTGTAGGCCACTATGTCTCCTTGAGGACTACATGTGGCATTCTAAGTACAATACAGGAACTCTTTTGGAGGATACACTAGAAAGGAAGAAAAAAATATGATTAGGTTTCACCATGTAACACAATGGAAGGTGAGAGCTCACCAGAAATGAATATATTACAATTCTAAAATTCACAAGTAAAGAACATCACAATTTTATCACAATGATGAGAAAATAATTCCCTCCGAGTTGTAAGAAATTCAAATTATAATTTTCTTTAAGAAGAAAAAACAAAAACCCTCCAGAGGTGAATGTGATATGCAGCCAGGATTGAGAATCACAGATATAATAATGCCTCATTGAGCATCTTAAAAACTCACCTCTGAATTAGGATGATAAAGACGGTGATGGGAATCCAAAGGGAAAAAGAGATCTACCTGCTAGTTTGAGCCAGAGCCTTAAGAAGAAATGAAAAGGAAGGCCAGAAATGGAAAGGAAGGAGGTTGTAAGCCCACGACAGACAGGGAGGTTACACAACTGTACATTAAGTCCTTTAAATGAGTTCACATCACAGGGCTCGAGGGAACCCATCCCAGAGCAAAAAAGGATGGGCACTGTACATGGCTCGGCCCCTGGGGTGATGAGGGGCACTGGAGTTGCAAAGAGATGCTAGAGAGGGGCAAATGACATTGCACTTTGCAAAAAGGAGAGAAAGATAGATTTTGCAACTATAAACTTTATCCCTAACAGATTATTAGAAGGGATCCAGAAGAAACCCAAATTATGAAAAACTAACCTCATTCTCTTCTTTGACGAGGTTCCTAGACTGGTGAAATGCGGTTAACAAAGCAGATGTGAACCTCAGCCAGGAACTGTGCAAAGTTTCCCATGACATCCCTTTGTCAAGGTTACCAATGACCTTCAGGTAGCCAAATACAATGGTCCTCATGTTACTTGGCCTCTCAGTACCATCTAACAAAGTGGTTCTTTCACTTGCAGCTTGAAATCCTCACTTCTGAGATACCAGGCTTTCCTGTTTCTCCTCCCTCCTCCCTGGCCACTCTTTCTCAATCCCCTCTGCTGGCTTGTCCCCATTGCACCACGTCTAAACTGACCAGGGCTCAGTCCTTGGACCTCTCCTGTCTCCACCTACTCTCTCATCACTCTCAAGGTTTCAGATACCTGGCAGTTAACGTGCTGATGATACCTAACATTTCTGCTCCAGCCCAGACCTCCCCGCGGCTCCAGACGCACATATCCAATTGCCTACTCTACATCTCCACTTGTATGTCAAATAGGCATGTACAGCTTAATAAGTTCAAAACCAAACTATTAATGCTTTACCCTCAAACCTGCTCCCCCCAGGTGTAGCTAAGCTGGCTTGGTAAATGGCAACTCCATTTTTCCAGTTGTTCAGGTCAAAAGCCTTGGATTCATGTTTGATGCCTCTCCTCTCATAGTCTGCGTCTACGCTATTAGCAAAACCCTAGCAGTTCTACCTTCAAAAGGGCCTGCCTGGCTCACAGTAGGAGCTCAGTAAATATTAAGTGAATGAATCTATGAATGAAAAATGACTCCTAGTGAATAAAAGACAGAAAAATAGGGGTAGATGAAATGACGATTAGGTGGATTCATAACTAGTTCAACAGCCATAATCACAGGAGCCATGAATGGTTAAACAACAACATTGAGGGAGACGGGGAAGAGCTTTTTCCTTGACCCTGGTCTTGGCCCACATTCTTAGCAGTGACATAGATGAAGATATATAGTGGACATGCCCATAAAATAGGTGGATGATGCTGCACAGGAGGGGATAGTGAACAGCTGGGGTAGAAAAAACAGTGGCAAAAAAACAAAAAACTGGATCTCTGTGACTGAGAGACACTTAAAATTGGGTTATAAGGATCAGTCGAAAAAAGCAGTTAGATGAGCCTAACTACATGGAATTTAACAAGGATACATGTAAGGGCCAAAAAGCTAACAGCCTGAGCACAGAGGTACTCAGTGGAGAGTAAGCTATGTGAATGGGCAGCATAGCGCTGTGGCCATTGATAACGGTAATTTCATTTTAGGTTTCCCTTTTTTTTTTAAGATTGGCACCTGAGCTAACAACTGTGGCCAATCTTTTTTTTTTTTTTTTCTGCTTTATCTCCCCAAATCCCCCCTGGTACATAGTTGTATATCTTAGTTGCAGGTCCTTCTAGTTGTGGCATATGGGAGGCCACCTCAACGTGGCCTGACGAGCGGTGCCATGTCCGCGCCCAGGATCTGAACCCTGGGCCACTGCAGCGGAGCGCCCGAACTTAACCACTCAGCCACGGGGCCAGGCCCAATTTTAGGCTTCCTTAACAGTAGCGGCCAGCATAAGTATTATGATGGCTATGCTTGAAGCATTTAGTGTCCAATTAGTCTCAATATACAAATTGAGACAAACTGTCATGTATTAGAATAAGAGTGATCAGAATAGGAGCAACACTTAAAATCATATTATGAGGATCAGCTGAAGAAAGTAGAATGATTTACTTAAAAAAGAAGAAAACAACCAGGATGAAATAACACTAACAGGACTTTTAAATGTGGAAGAACAATCCTTTTTGGTTCTTTAGGTTCTTAAGGGATAGAGAACCAGGTAAGAGCAGAGAAACCACAAGGAGACAGGTATTGGCTCCACATCAGGAAGACTTTCTGACTGGAAGGCTTTCCAACACGGAATGATCTGCTGTGGGAGGTGACGGGCTCACCATCCAATCCAGGAGACCCAACTGTATTGACACAAAGCATGTGAAAATGGATAACTGCATAAATACTGCATTGTTATCAGAGGACACCAGTCTAGTTTGAGGAGTGATGAAAACCACACAGGAAAGGATCTGCTACTGATTTGCTCCATTTTATCCATTAGTCAACCATCCAATGCACCACTGGTGACTGGTGTATGCCTAAGATGTGGGCTTACTGACCTCAAGAATCAGAGAACTTGTCTTCTAAGACACACTTTAACAAAGAAAGCATGGGCTTTAGAATCAGGCAGATGTGTGGCCAAACACTGGCTGCACCTTATACTGGCCATACGGCCTAGGGCAAGTTTCTCAGCCTGCGTCTCAATCCCCTTGTCAATAAAATGGGTGTAATTATGCCTGCTCTCACAAAGATGTTGTTAGGACTAAATTCAAAGAGAAAAAATATAGTACAGTAGTAGTTAACATATAGTAATTAACTAATAAATTGGGAATAGCTAACAAATAATGACATCGTTCTCACTCCCAGTATCCCAACTAATGCAGGTGACAAAATTGACCAGCTCTGTCCAATAACTTTCTTTGGTGATGGAAATGTTCTACATCTGCACTGTCCAGCATCTTAGCCACAAGTCACATGTGGTTACTGAACACATGAAATAAGGCTAGTGTGAATTCTAAACTTTATTTCATGCTAATGAATTTAAATTGCATTAGCACTTATTAACTAATTTAAATAGCTACATATAGTTAGTGGCTACCATACTGAACAGCACAGACACTTCCCTAAAGTGACTCCTGGTTCTATTATTTTAGTGACAGACTAAAACTAAAAGAGCAAACAACATCGGGAACCCCATAATAGGAAGTGCCCAGTGTTGCAAGGGGATTCCCATCCCAAAGGGAATTCCAGAAGGCTCCTCAGCACTGCATGTGAAAGAATGATAGGGACTAACCTGGGAAATTTCTATGAACTTTACGAAGGACGGTGCTGATCCAATAGAACTATTTTATTTAAAGGTGTTTTCCTTGTAAATAGAAAATGAAGCAATACAAGCTGTTATTGTCAATTAGAAGATTAAGAAGTTTAAATTTCCCTTCACCTTTCACCCCTTCATCGTGACCCTGCTTTATGAAATCAGAAAACAAAATTCAAGGAGAATTCCTAAAATTATTACAGCCACTGTAAGCACTCCTAACCCCTTGGCTGAAAATGAACCTTAAAGTTGGGTGCTGAACGTCCCTTGCTACCCTGCTCAGCTTCTCAGAGCTCAGGAAACAATCCTATAACTACTTTCATCACTGCTTCATCAAGTTTCTACAAAATGAGCAAAAGTTCAAAGGGAATTTTCAACCATTCATGCCTAAGGCAGCAATCTGAAATACCAAATGGGATAGAAGAATGTTAGACAAAAACAGGCGAGGTCTGCTGGGGAGAGCCTGAGTTTTTCTTCCCCTGACCCATTTTTAGAGAACTACAAAGAGGAATAAAGGGAGGTGGTTAATTGGTCACAGGACTTGTTTAGAGCCACCTCTACTTTCCTTTTCTAATTGACTGCTGGGAATAACACCCTCTTCAAGGACTGCTCAAAGGGGAAACGTGCTGGGACAGGAGACCACTGATGAAATGGCTTCAGAAGCTGCAGATCATTAATTAAGAATATTGAGAGCGAGGTTGAAAGCTTAGCTGAAACGAGTGGGAGGGACAACTGGGTATCAGCTGCTACCTACATATTAGCAATTAAGCCTTATGAAGGCTCTCAGTGGAAAGTTACAGCTCCCAGGCATTCCTCCTTGGATAACTGAAGAGTCTCCTGAGGCAAGTGAACTCTGAAGACAGTATCACTGACTCCAGTGTAATATTTCCAACATCCACTATGATAGTACCCTTGATTCTCAGGATTCAGTGTCCTCCAAGTACCACTACGCAATGACTGAAATAGTGTTTCTCAAACTTGAGCATGCATCAGATTTCACCAGAAGGGCATGTTATAAACAGATTGCAAAGGCTCATCCCCAGAGTTTCTTATTTCATAGACTTGCAGTGGGGTTTGGAATTTGCATTTCTAATGATTTCCAGGTGAGGCTGCTGCTGCTGGTCTGGAGACCACACTTTGAGAATCATTGGCCTAGAAATACGGATTTGCCACCCTGGAAGCACATGAGAATCACCTGGGGAACTTTTGAAGCCTATGTCCACACTCTTCCCCAGACCAATTAAATCAGATTCTCTCGGGATGGGGCCTGGACATCACTATAGTTTGAAAGCTCCCTACCTGATTGTAATATGCCAGCTGGATTGAGAACCACTGTAGAAAAGATATCCTTCGAACTATTTAAATTTGGAGACCGCATATACTCTTACAAATTAGAGACAGGGAGGCAGATCCTGGCATCTGCTTGATTCCACCTACCCCTGGTGATATTTCACCGGTCATTTTTTTTTCCCCACAAACCAAAACATAATGATCCTCCTTGTACCAGCAAACCACACATTCTCTCTCTCCAAGAATTCTCTGAAGTTACTAATTAGAGCAACTGAAGATCTATGGACACTGATAAATCGGCTAATCCCTTGAAAACACGGTACGTAACCAGTGATAAATTTTGAAATGAAAACCCTACAACTAGATGAGCAGCACGTAACAATTTTTAAAACATTCAAAATCATCGAACATCCTTCTTCTTTCAATCTCTTTTCTACTCTCCTCGAATACCTTTGCCTTCTTTCCAAATCAGATTCTACTTTTCCTCATCTCTACACATCTATCATTTGTCTGCTTCTAGTCTTCCCTCATCATCTCTGCCTTAATACGACAAGTATGAAGTTTACTGTTATTCCTATGAAATAAAGTTTTATGATGCCTGTTCCCAATTTAACAAACAGGAGAACTAAATATATTTCTTGGTGAGAAAAAAAGAGGCTAAATTAAATTATTTTTGGTATGTACCTCCTGATTAACTGTCCCTCAGGCATTAGTCCTTAACAGGAAACCTATTCCCTGCCCTGAATTCCTCAAATTAAGGAATCTTCAGGCTGAAATACACCATGTGCCATACATTAGCACCTATTGATGAAGTGTGACAGTGCAGTTTACCTCCAAGTAATTAGGCTAAAGAAGAAGGAATATATTATTCATTATCTAGAACTGTGGTGGTTCTAAGGCAAAATGACCCTTACCTCCCAACCCCCCCACCAATGTGCAATATCTGGAAACAGGGTTGTCACAACTGGCACCTAGTGAGTTAGAGTCCAGGAAAGCCGCTGAACATCCCACAACGCACAGGATAGCTCACAACAAAGAATCACCTTGTCCACACCGTCATCAGTGCCCAAGTAGAGAAAGCCTGTTCTAGAAATTGCGACATGAAGTCAACTGAGTTCTCAGGCACCGGACAATTTGTAGGGATATAAGGCCAGCCAGGAGGAGGAGAAAGAGGCGCAAATGGTCCAGAGTCAAAGTACTACTACTAAAAGCCCAGCCAGAAGAGAGAGCTGGGGCTGCTGCTCATCTTCCCAACTACCCAGAACAACAGAGAAAGGGTCCTCTTAGCTTTGACCTTGCCAGACGTTATCAATGAGGGCTTTTTTATGGGGTTAAAGGTTTAATTTGGTAACAGAAACAATTCCATTCCATGATTCATCACCTGGCCAACTGACAGACTACTCCCACTCTATAAAGCATTCTTACATCACTGTTAACTTTTAACAAAGGCTAAAACAATGAAGGAAGGAATGAAAGAATAAACGCAGGAATTTGAACAGATAACATTTTAGAAATACTTCAGTTTTGTAAAAATTTTATACCATTACTTTTGTAAAAATCTAAATGTATAGTGCTGCCCTTTCTCTTGAGAGACAGTTTAACCATTTTTATTTGGGCCAATTTGCATAGGGGTCTTTACATAGGGGCAGACAGGGTAATACTTAGGAGTTTTCTCATGCATCATTAATATAATGAGATCATGACTACTAGATATATGTCCTGTGACTATTAAATTCCGACAAAAATTACACTGACCAACAGAACTGTAAATATCAAATTGATATCAAATATCAAATTGATCCAGCTTAAAAAGATCAAGTTATGCGTTTAAATCCTAAATAACAAAAGCTAGTACAGTATCTGTGATATTCTTCAGGTTTTAAATGCCAAATAGCTACTTAATGAGTCCTTTTAAAAAATCTAAATTTTAAATGGGATTATATTAAGGAAGTGCTTAAATGCATCACAAAACAGGATTTCCATTCTAGGTCTTCACTACAAGTTTCCTCTAAACAGCAAAGCCCCATTAGTTCACCTGAGTGCTTACCTTCCTCCCAGGTGGGGAGGGAAAGAGACACTGCCAATCAAAGACGGATCAGAAAAGAATAAGCACCAGCAGAACAACAGAAACTGTCCTTTAGTTATGGCACAAACTGCCACCATGACCCCATATTCTCAGTGCCCCTTCCCAATGGAGTTATTTTAATATACTCTTAAGTTTTACCATGTAACATAAACTCATCTCTAAATTACAAATTGTGTAAATATGGCACCAAGAAATGCTAAAATGCCCCTATTGAATATGAATTGTTTATCCCAGGCCTATAATGTTCTGTGCCCTAATGCTTCAGAGATATTAGATACTAAAATTTTATTAAAACCATATTCCTTGCATTTGCTGCCATTATCGATGATGCAAATTCACACATGTGTTAGCTAATGAAGCAGTCAGACAGGGTTTCACGGGCAGAGAAAAGGCTGAAAGAAATCTTTTTTGCCAAATAGAACATGGCCCAACCGTAGAAAATGATACAGATTTCTAAGGTAGTCCCCACCAGCCAAAACTGTAAATAAGGTTAGACCCTCACATGGTTCCATGGTCTGAGTATACATTACAGCATTTTAAACCAAACGTTCATTTCATTATAGGAATTCATGCCAGCTGGCAAAGCATAGTTGACCAAAAGTGAAAAATGAGCTTGAGTTTTCCTTCCTTGTAAAACTCACTACATTTGTAGCATTGGTCCCTTACCAGAAGAGGGCAATGGTGGCCCGGCTGGCATGACTCAAAGCCGTGGGGTTACCTGCAGTCAAGGTCAGACCTGCCAGGGGAGTCAGGCTTCAGGAAAGAGCCTGCGGAACTGCCAGCTCTTAAGCATCATGCCTGCAAAGACACAAGGCTCTTTGCCTCTCCTTTTTCTGGGATGAATTACCAGGCAGCTGCTAGACCCAACCATTCCAATATTTCCAACTGATGAGGTAGAAGTACTGCTCACGGCCACCCAGCCAACACATTTTTTTTTTTTTTAAAGATTTAATTTTTTCCTTTTTCTCCCCAAAGCCCCCCGGTACATAGTTGTATATTCTTCGTTGTCGGTCCTTCTAGTTGTGGCATGTGGGACGCTGCCTCAGCGTGGTTTGATGAGCAGTGCCATGTCCGCACCCAGGATTCAAACCAACGAAACACTGGGCCGCCTGCAGTGGAGCGCGAGAACTTAACCGCTCGGCCACGGGGCCAGCCCCCCAGCCAACACATTTTAAAGTAACCATCTCTCCCTGCTCAAACCAGCTATAAAACTCCTCACCTTCCAAAAACTAGGCAGTGCTTTAAAGATCTCTGAATGGAGAATGATGACATAAACCGTACCTAAGAAGTCTGCAAATTATAGATAACACAAGAGTCACTCTACACTCAGATTCAAGTTCTCTTGCAGTACCCTGGCTTTTCTGACCCCTTTGGTGGAGTCTCAGTTCTGCTTTCCTTCTCCTACAAAAGTGTTTCCAAGTTCATGTTCCCGAACAGGGCTCTTCCAGCTCAGGGTCTTCCAGCTTTTGTAAACAAAGCATTCTCCAACCTCTTCTCCCTGACAAACTACTCGCTGTGCTGTACAGGCTTACTCCATATTTGCTTTTAAACACATTTATCTCTGACGAAGGAAAGGATTTGTTTTCAGTTAATAACATTTCAGGCATAAGTGAGTAGTGAATGGGTGGGAGGGGCTGGGAGGAGGTTTAACAGGGGCGGGGCATGAAAGTGCATGCAGTACTGGCGGAGGTATACTCTCCTACTTTGAGAACTCACAAGCCTAAGGATGGAAGCTCTTAAGTTCATACCCTGACTTCTCAAACTGTCCAAAACTACACATTCTCCCCAGACCTGCTCCTTCTCCCTGCTTGGGCTCAGCCAGAAGCACCAACTCCTGTCCAGTTCTGTGACCTCAACACTCCCCTTTCCTTAGCAGCCACATGCCACCCATCACCACGTCCTGTTCTACCATCCTCTCTACCCCCACCTCCAGTCCAAGCCACCACATTCTTTTGCAGGCCCTTCACTACCACAGTCTCCCATGGTCTCCTGTCAACTCACCTTCCATCCGCTACCAGCCTGTTGCCAGAGTCATCAGGTCTTTCGCACCACCACCCGTCCACCCAAGCTGAAAATCTTTTGAGGGGCCTTCCACAGCTCTCAGAAAAAAGACTAAATTCCTTATGGTAGCCTTGTAAAGGGTTGATCACACTTCCCAGTTGGCCCGAGTCTGTCTCATTTAATGCCCTACTGTCCAAAGAGAATTATTAATAGCACCCCCTTTTACTCTAAAAACTATCCTGATTTTCATGATAACTCACATGGCCGCTTTAGCTTTAAGCCTCTGCAAGGTCTGGCCCCTGCCAGTTTCTCCAGCCCCATGTAAATACACTGTTCCCTGCACTTTCTGTGCTCCAACCCTGCTGGCCTTCGTTCATGCACTCAATTTTTATGTGTTAAGTGTACACCAGATACCATCCCTGTGCCAGGAGCTGAACACAGAGCAGACAACGAAACAGCCAAGACTTTGCCTCTGCTTGAAGGCATGTCCCACCCCTGCCTGCACCCACCTCCGCCTGGGCTCATACCAGGGCTTCCTTCAGCCTAGGCTCATGCCTTTTGCTCATGGAAACCTTCTGAGGGCTCGAGACCAGTGGTCCCATCCTTTACCTTGCCAACAGCACCATGTGCCTCTCTCCAAAATAATGGTTCAAGATTGCAGTTTTGCCGGCTTCTGTGTGATTGACCTGACTGACAGTTTCTTCCAAGAGATGATGAAATCTGCATCTATTTTTGCTAGTTATTGAAGCCCTGATGCTTAGCAGAGCCTGGCCCTTGGAAGGTGCTCAATGAGTGTACTGCAGGAAGGAAGGAGGGAAGGAAGGAAAAGGTGGGGAGTGGACGCCCACTCCCCAACTCTGGGCCAGCTCTCCTTCTTGGGTCCCAGAGCATCTCTGATGGTGCCTAGAGTCATAAATCCTCTCGTGACCTCGGCTTCTGCCCCTGCTCACCCTACTCCCCAGGCTCAAACCTGGTTCGAGGGTCTGGCAGGGAGCAGGAGCCCCCGGCCCCCTCCATCATCATCACCCCTTCTCAGCTGAGACACGACTCTGTACTCTGCACGAAGACTATCACTCCCAGCACAGGGCTGGAGGAAAGTCTACCTGCAAACTGTAGCCAAAGGAAAAAGGGACGGCAAGGTGAAAATCAGACAAAATAGAATTAAAGGCAAAAATCATTAAAAGAAACAGAGATGTTTCATATAAAAGGATCAAACCATCCACACAGTCACAAAGCTTCACGCACCAAACAACCTTCTTCTCCCCACCAGAGTGACCTATCTCAAACTTCTCTCCATTTCAAAGTGTATTTCTGCTTTGTTTGCACAAAGACAAGGCTCTTCTGAGCAGTTTTCCCAAAGAGGTTTTGAAATATTGAAGTTTCCCATTCTTGACAGAAAACCATTGCTTGTGGCTTATAAAATTTCATTTTTTCCTTCCACTTCTACCCATCATGGATTAAAATCTCAGAGTCCAAATTTCAGCTTGGGTACACCTACCTACTTTGGGATGACACTAAAAGGGTATGAAGCCCTATTCAAGACATTGGTTATTTTCACCACAATATGCCATCAAGGGGGTGGGGGAAGTGAGGACCGGAGACCCGTTGTGTTTTATGAAATAACCACACTGACAGTACCCTATAGTATGTGCCGCAGCACGTCCCAGCCCTGAGAGTGAGCCCGCAGGTGAGGATACCTGGAGACCACTGCAGTCAACTAGCGAAACATCTGGATGACTCAGAGGAGGCCGGGAGTGAAGCAGAGGCAAAGTGCTGTGGCAAACGCACACCAAACAGGGTCAGAAACCATTAAATGGGAGCCATGAGAATTAAATGTGATGAAGGAGGTCACTGATAAGACAGAGGATAAAAGCTATAAAGAAATTACCACTATCCTGGGAATCCAATGTAACAGACAGAATACAAATGCAGAGAGAAAAAAACAGTAAAATGTGCTCCTCTAAATGCCACTTTTGTTTCTATCTCAATGCCTATGCACCTGCTGTTTCCTCTGCTAGAACTCATTTCTACCAGATCGCTGGGGAGGGCTCGGAGTTCGACTTGAATGCTACTTCCTCCGAGAGGCTCTCTGACCATCCTATTGGAACTGGAACCACCTCCAATCACAAGGCATCAAATTACCATTTTTCAGTTTCTTCATCACACTCCTCGCTACCTGAAATTACCTTGTCTCTTTCCTTGTGCAGTGTCTGTCTTCCCCTAACTAAAATGTCACCTCCATGAAACAGGGACCTTGTTGGTCGGTCTCATTCAGAACTGTGTCTCCACAGCTGAGAACCATTCCTGGTACATGGGAAGCAAGCGATAAATATTTACTGAATAAATAAAATGTTTAAAAACAACAGGAGAAACACAAAAGTCATAGAAGACTGAACCCACTTCTTTCAGCCCATGTCAGATCAGGAAGGCAAAAATAAATAAGACCATGAGACATACAATATGCAATGCTGATCTGCGAAATATCTATCAAATGCTGTACAGTGAAAGCACAGAATATATCATCTACCATCTTCTCAAGCATTCACGAAACAGTCTCTCTATCTGTCAGATATTTCAACTTCCAATATCCCAAAATGAATCTGAACTTCCCTGAAAAGGCAAAGCAGGCAAAAGGTGGAGGTGAGGGTCTGATCCCACAGCAAGATACAGCAGCCAGAGGCAGGGGGTCTGATCCCAGAAAAGGAGTCAACACCACAAGCTGGGTGTTTGCACGACATGTGTCTAGCAGGCCCATCTTCATGTCACACTGCTCAGTGGACTCCATGTGCAGTCTAAACAGGGAGATATGATATAACCTAGTCAGCCACGAATAAACCTAAATAAGTGTTTAAAGCTGAGGACTCTACAAATATACGCTCCTTAAGCCACTGATGCACTCACTCTAAGAAACATCTCATCATGCATCTAACATGATAAACTGTGTTTATGTAGAATTCAGCTGCAGCACTGGTTCTTTTGAAAACGACTAGTAATTGTTCTTTTCTACCTTAGAGTCACTTTAGGAACTAAACTCTCCTCTTTAAAAAATTTGTTTCAATACCAAAATTAATTATTTTCTCTTCATAATCAAACCACTTTTTGAAGCAAGATGGAAAAAGGATTACAGCCTCTATACCGAACCCTTATGCTCATGCCATAAATAATTTATAGCAAGATGGTTGCTTCTCAGCAGCAGGCTCAAATTCCCATTTTAATCAAAACTGATTGTGAAATCTACTTCTCAATTTACATGTGGTCGGGGAGCTTCTCACCACGTGAGCTCTCAGACTTCTTCATGGAAATGGGCACTCTTCCCAAACTCCTAAAACTCCGAGACATTATTAACTACTGGTTATCATTTTTTTCTACCCTCTGATGTTCTTAACTTCATCAAAGGTTAACATCATGGTGGCAGCTTCAGAAAGAAATCAAGAGTTCAAAGCCACAAAACACCAATGCTACTATGTTCACTGAAATATTCAAATGTGGAAACAGACCTCACAAATGAGAAAGCTCAAAGACACACGGAGTCATCTAAACACACAAACTCATACCAGAAACATAAAGACGAACCAATGTAGTACTGTGTACTACAACCAGTGTAGTACTGTGCCTCAAGTTTCCAGGGCCGTAGCTCCAAGACTACTTTTCCTTACTCTGGGGCAGGGAACATAGGAAAATTCTTCTACACTATTCTTGTTTACAAAAACAGTCTTTATTCATTTCCCTGCAAAGCTTTTTAACTTTTTTTTTTGTCTTTACAACGTGGACTCCTGTAATTTAAATATCAAGTAGAGTGTCAGCCTGTTCATAACTGGCTTCCTAGCATGGATTCCCAAAACTTGTGATAAGCACCACACTTTATGACTGAGTACTGGCTAGGCAGCTGGAATTGCAACAGAGAGAACTAGAATCTTCACATTGCCAACTCTGCCAGTCGACTTCCCAACTCCTGTTCCATAGGTAGAAGCTCTGTACACTGCTCATGGTCTTGGACTTCTCCATTAGTGGAGAACTGAAATAACTGCCAAAACGAGTGTCTTCTGAGGGCAGAGACTCAAAAGGCTTCCCGAACTCATGAAATTCTCCTGGCATTGAGAATATTGTTAATTCTGGCTTAAGTTGTTAATTCTGGTTTATATTCAGGTGGACTAGAATTGGAAAGAACATTTTACGTGACAGCAATTATGGGAAACGGTCCTTGAATTTTCAATGACTTTGCTGTTTCTCCTTTCTTAGTGATATAGAATTCTAACAAAACTTGGATTTAAAAAAAAAAAGAAAGTGAGTGATCAGGAGCACTTTTCAACAGCAAGCCATTTATTGTATCTTCTTCTACCACAAGGCTGAAGGGAAAGACAT
This sequence comes from Equus caballus, assembly GCF_041296265.1. Taxonomy (NCBI): domain Eukaryota; kingdom Metazoa; phylum Chordata; class Mammalia; order Perissodactyla; family Equidae; genus Equus; species Equus caballus. The sequence continues at coordinate 14,131,002 of NC_091705.1, forward strand.
AAGATCAAATTATGAAAATTAAATATGTCTCGTTAGCATGAGAAGAAAATTACATCCACTTACTCCTCCTAAGACTGGACTTTTAATAAAGTTAAAGCAGCAAACAAAATCTGAATCTATTTACCCTGAACTTATCCTAAACTTATTATTACAAAGCAAACAGACTCAGAAATCCATCTAAACACCTCACTGATGTATTACCACGTGATATTACCTCGCACAACTCAGAATGAAATAACAAACAGCACCTTGTTTGTAAGCCACAGGCATGAAGGAAAGAAAGCTCCAGGAGTCTCTAACAGCCTCAGCTTTAACCTGGGTTACATTTCATCACATAGTTTGAGGGTGTCTGAGATGTTTGCATCCACGTTTAGAAGGAAAATCCCACATTGCAAAAACATTTAACATAACCAAACACATCCAGCCTAGGGCAACATGACCAGTGGGGTGAATACTGGCCAGCCACTCTAGGCAGCCATGGGTCTTCATGTGGATTTAAGGGTTTTCTCTTCTGGGTCTTCAGACCAGGGCTGACAAATCTAGGCCCTTCTCCCTTGTTCTGGTCCATAAGGAGACAGGTCCAGAGCTCACTCCAAAGATCTAGTCTGGTACAATAACACACATTCCTACGAGTTTAAAAAAAAAGAAAAGAAAAAAAAAGAAAAACCTAAAAATATAGCAAGGTCAATGAAGCTTAAGTCCACAATCCACTTAACTCTTTCCGGTAAACTAAGTAAAATTATTTTCTACATCATAAATGTTAGTTGGTGCTTTTGTTATTACAGATAAAGGAGAGGAAAAAAGAGGGGCAGGAGGATGAGTGACTATGGGAGGTACAAATCCCACTTGAATGACTCAATCTCACCATGAAAATTAATTACATTTGAAAAATGATGATGTTTATCAAACTAATGTCATGTTCTCATGAAGGGTCCAGTTTTTGTAATAAGCACAAAGCTTTTAAAAAGTGCTTTGATGCTCTTTTGTTTTGATATAATTTTAAGCTTCAGAGAAGTTGTGAGAACAGTACAAAGTTGGAGAATTTCTTAATAGCACATATTGAATTATCTTCTAAAAACTTAAAACTATTTTTTAATTAGCTTCAAAAGTGAAAAATAAAATCAATGCTACTCTTATCTGGTAAAGGGTTACACAACATCCATAATAATCAATTACTTGGGGAAGGTAGAACCACCAGGTCTGTCAACCTTTTTTTCCCTAAATGGAACATATATGACAGAGGATGACATTTGTGACCCGCCCCCAAGATTGCACAGATAAGGGAGGCTGGGGGTTATGTGCAATTATAGAGGCACCAGCTGTCCCTCCACCCTTTTCCTCCCCAAATGAAAATACAGGATGGAATGCAAATGAAAAGGGGTAATTATATTAACAGATAACCTTAAATGTGTGTCAATCTTTTTTCCCCCAGTAAAGAAATCACTGACAAACACAGCCCCTTAATTCATGATAACAACTTGTCTCTAAAACACACTGCACTGTAAAGAAATCATGGATTAGAACCTCTAACAGAGGTGCTAATTTTGGATTTATAAGTTACTCTTCCTTAATTACTTGAGTCCAAGAAAGGCTTATAAGAACACCCTAAAAAAACAGTTTTGTGTGCAATCAAGTACCCTAAAACAAAATGAATGCAAGAAAGCATTTCCAAAGGCTGAAGAGTACCTGCCATTTCCTTTGCACTTTATAAAAACATCTTCCCTGGGAATAGAATGGAGTAAATTTTTAGGGCAAGAAGTAAAAGGGCTCATAGTGAATAAACTGAGAGGATTCTACAGAGTTCAATGCCTGGCTTTAGCAAAGTGTTCGTATTCGTATCATAAAGCCACTTCGCATACTAAAAGTCTGCTCAAAACACCTTTGGTTGGTAAAGCATGAAACTAGTCCTTTGACTGGACCTCTCTGAGCCTTCCATAATGTGTCTAACATACTTGCCAGAGTTTCCTGTTGTATTTCTAACTGCTTATTTCTATGGTTATCAAAAAATGTATTCAAATAATAGGTTAGAATCCTCATGGGAAAACTGGCCTTTCTGGCAACACTGAGGGCTGTTGAGGGGCAGGATTTTGTCTGTGTTGGCTTTTATACAACCAGTACTTAGCAGAGGGCTGTGGTATGTTTATCTATTAAGTGAATGAATGAACCAGAAAAATACTGATTGATGTGTGACTGATCACCATGACCACAGAATAACCTATCTTTTGATTATTGGCAGAGACAACACATCTCAAAGGGCACTTTGCTTTAGAGGCTATAACGGGTTGAATGGTGGCTCCCATTGTGCATGTCCTAATTGCTGGAACCTGTGAAAGTTGTCCTATTTTGAAAAAAAGGTCTTTGCAGATGTTATTAAAGATCATGAGATGAAGAGATCACCCTAGATTATCCAGATGGGCCCTAATCCAATTGTAATTGTCCTTATAAGAGACATACAGATGAGAAGGCGATGTAAACACAAAGCAGAGGGATGTGACCACAAGACAAGGAAGCCAACACCCACCAGAAAGTGGTAGAGACAAAGAACAGATTCTCCCCTACAGCCTCCAGAGAGAGCATGGCCCTACCAACTGCAGACTTGACTTCAGATTTCTGGCGTCCAGAACTGTGAAAGAATAAACTTCTGTTGTTTTAAGTCGCCTAGTTTGCAGTAATTTGTTATGGCAGCCAAGAAAAGTAATATAGAGGCCTACTAAAAACATCTCAGAAGATCAAAAATAATTTGATGGAGGGGCCGGCCCCATGGCCAAGAGGTTAAGTTCGCACGCTCTGCTTCAGCAGCCCAGGGTTTCGCCGGCTCGGATCCTGGGCACAGACTTGGCACTGCTCATCAGGACATGTTGAGGTGGCATCCCACATGCCACAACTAGAAGGACCCACAACTAAAAATACACAATTATGTACCTGGGGCTTTGGGGAGAAAAAGGAAAAATAAAATCTTAAAATAATAATAATAATAATAATAATAATTTGATGGAAACAACACCTGAACAGCAATCTTGAAAATATATTTCAGACAAACAGTCAGCATTTGTTAGTCTGCATGCTATTTCTAAAGTTACCTGCTATGCTGAAATTGTCTTCTTTGAGGGAACACTATTAATTATATTTGCTAATGCCTTATACCCTAGCTCATTTAAAAAAGGATCAAGGCAGTTGACAAACTCAAACCCAACAATTGTCATACACCTGCTTGAGAACTGTCATTTCATGCTTTGCCAAACCAAAGTAGAAATAATGTTCTTTTTCAACTATAATTTTATCACCTACATAAGCATCTAGTTTGATGACTAGACTTTTACCAGGTAGAAAATTGGAGAAGAGCCCTCTAGTCTGAGGGAATAGCACAAACAAATGCATAGGTATGAAAGTACACAGTGATGTTGAACATGGGAGGGTATGGTGGGGAAGATGAGGCCCTAAACACAGGCGAGAACAAACAGGACCAGCCAATGGGTCCAGTAGGGAGAAAGAGAAAGGATTTCAGTGAAGAGTGAGACCCTTTGGGTGCTTAGCTGCATCAAAACTCTGGCAGCAAGGCTTTTATCACAAGACCCCAAGCCCTTACCCCCTACATCAACATTCCTGTCTCAGGAAGTTACTAGAAATGTGTTCCACCAAACAAAAGAAAAAACCAAGAAAGTGGGAAGAGTAATGTAGGAAAGAGAGGATCTAATACAAGAAAGGGGCAAAGATAAATCAAGGATGATGCCTGTGCACTGAGTCTCAAATGCAGCCAGTCCAGAAAGCAGCGGGATGGCATCTCCAGGAAGAGACAGAGAAATGGACCAATACAGGTTGACTGTGGGAGAATACTCTTTGGGAGAACTTTACAGTTCATTTGGATAATTTTGGAGGAACATAGTAATAGAAACAAAAAAAAAATCTATTAACAAACAAGCAAACAAAAAAAGAAGAAACTCTAAATTCCAGGAGAAACATTAAAACAATAAGAAAATATTCATGGTATACAGTTTGGTACAGCAGGGAAAATACTTGTACAGTTATAATAACATAAACATTAAAGACAGATTTAACTAAACATTGTGATACAACTATGCAGGACACAAAGAGGGGAAGTTTCTGTGTGCGCAGGTGGGAAGTGAGAGATTCAAGAGTGCTAATTCCCATCTATCAGAAGTGAACAGATAATGTCAAAATCTGGCAAATCAAGAAACTACAACATAAACAACTAAAAAGAAGTATCTTCTGGGGTACAGGATTCTGAGATGGGGAGAAACGGGGCAGGGGCCTGCTACTTTTCACTAAAATCCTTGTAGTACTGCTATTTGATATCTGAAACCATATACATATATAAAATGATAAAAAATATCAACTATAAAGAAACTGCATTTGAAAGAAAAGGAAAAGGTAGCCTGGACAAGACTGTAAAGATTTTCTTTTGTTTTCTTTCTTTTTATTTTAAATAATATGCTAAGGACATTTTATCATACAGGATAACATACACACACACACACACAGATAATTAACAAAGGTCACCCTGGCTCTAAAGTGGAGGATAGGTGCAGAAGGGAGAAACTGAAGGCATGAAACTAGTTAAGTGGTAACCACAGAGTCTGGCAACAGAAGATGACGACCTGAACCAAGACAATGGTGGCAGAAATGAAGAGGAGAGAAGGGAGAAACAACCAAGAAACGAGCAAGTGTGACATGGCAGGAGATCTGATTTACAGATACACTGAGCTTCAGATGTTTGATGGAGAGGCTTCATCTGAGAATTTAGGCTAGAGGTGCTTATTTGAGGTCATCAGCTGCATAGGTAATGACAGAAGCGGAAAGTAAGACACCTAGGGACAGTATACAAAATGACAGAAGATGAGGGTTTGGGGCAAAATGTTATCTAATCTTCACCAGAATCTTAAAATATGGGCAAGCACGAATTTGTATCCCCATTTTTGAGAGCTATACACTGAGGCTCTGAAAAGATAAGCTCAAACGACGAGTACTCAGTGGATGCCCAGTTCTCCTTCCCAGCACTATGTTTTGTCCTCTCCTGAACAAACACATCTTGCCCAACACTTCTGTAGTTCCACTACCATACCACACCCCCGCAGGTCAAATAAAACTTGAAAGCAACTCACAAAAATATTAATTGTTTTAGACATCAAAGACATTTTTATGTGTACAGTAAACTAAATTTCCAATTAAATCTCTTCCCTATGACTGTTTTCTCATCAGGACTGAGTGGGCTCCTGGGAGCCTTGTGTGTTCCTGACTTCATCCCCAGGCCTGGCCATCGCTGACGGAACCATCACTGCATGCTTCTCAGAAACACGGAAGTAGGGCAAGACGGGTAGTCAAGGGTGTCTCCCCAACGGTCACGCCTGTCATGTGCAAACCTGGGAACTGTTGGGGCTAGATCAGAGCCTGAGAAGAACCAAGCTGATGCCCAGAGAGGAGCAGACACGAGAAACACCGCAGAGGGTTACCCCGTCCTGGAGTTCTATAAACCATCCCTGCAACTGTGTAATAAATGCCAAATGGATACAGTGGCCTCTTTACCAACCCCGAGGCCCTCAGCTTTCGTCCCTCACACAGCCCTGGGCCTAGCTCACATCTGCTGCCACCAAGTCTCTCTGCTTTCTCCACACTCACCTTCCAACCCAGAGTCTTGGGGCCGTGGGCCCAACTAGCTATGCAGGCTCTGTGTGAGACCAGCCAGCACAGCTCTCCCAAGCCCATGTAAGGCAGGAACAAAAACAAACCACCAAACATCCCTGCCTCCTCCTACAGATTCATTTTTAAAAAAATACTTCTCCTACTGTTCACATCCTTTTTAAAAAAATGGGTTTAATAGATTCAAATAATAATTCAGTTGTACCTAAATGATAATGTGTTTTGTTTATATAATGAGAGATAACAAAAAGATTTCTTAATCTGCTCATGATTTTAAAACTTAACATGAGTTTCTCACATAATACATCCTGCAGCAGACAGCTCCAATGCATCATCTTCTGCAATAAATTCTTCATTCCCTCAATAAGGCAGCACTGGGTGCTGGGTAGTGGGAAGGACAATGGGAACAGGCAGTTATGGGCTCTGTCTTCTCTGGTGCTTACGGTCTCATTTTAGAAATAGTTATTAGAGGTTAATCTCTTTCCATATAATCAGACTTCTACAGATACGGAGAAATAAACACAAAAGCATTTGACTACGTCCACACACAGAGGTCAGTTGAAAGAGGGTGGAAAAAAGACAAATTTAAGCAATCTAACAACTATCATGAAAACTAGCTAAACGTGATTTGAATGAATTCAACTCTTCTTCCCCCGCTGCGAACTGGCTTAAGTGAAACTTCATCATTAGAAACAAATCAATACAAACTCCTCCCAAGAGGAGAAAGCTATCAACCATTTCCCTCTCCCAGTGACCATCACAGTCTCTTGTGGCAGAGCATCCACTCCAGGAGGATCTGAGCTGGAGACCTGTCTGGCCAGGAAGGCAGTGACCAACCGCCACCTTCTCCATACGCTTGTACCTACTGATCCATGCTGTGCCAAGAGGTCTGATGCAGAGGAAAGATTTGAACTCTGTTTGCATTTGGGGCTCAGACACACACACAGGTTGTCTAGAAAAAACAGGGAAGGACGTTGGGCTGGAGAGTTAGAGGCTAACTAGCAAGGAACAACTACAGGGTGATCAGGGCTCAGCGAGAGTTGAGGGCAGAAGGGAAAGGGGTTGTGCCCCCAGTCTGGTGGCTGTGACCTGCCATCTTACCAGACTCTGTATTCACAGAAGGCCTAAGCAAGCCTGTGGTGGAATGGGGCATGCCATGGGGCAGGAGAGATGCTCCCTTCATCATTTTCCAGCTGGACTGCTGTGGCATGGGTGGATTATGGATTAAGAGCTTCAGTGCCTTGGGAAGAAAAATAAGGAGAGTGCTCTATGGGGAAGACGACCAGTAGCAGCTGCTTGTGCTGATATGTGAGCACATGTGAGACAACCCCACATGCAGGGGCGCAGAGAAGAAGTTTGAAAAACACTGATTGGTATCACCGAGCTTGGGAGGGGAAGGTTTAACAAGTCTTTACAAAAAGATCTAAGATCCCAAGAAAAGACAACAGCAAGGGAGAACTAATAAGCCCCTCATATTAACTGCACATAACCTACATTTTCTACTGACAGCAGAAGATCAAAACAGACGTTTTCCAGTTCTGTCTTACTAATAATTATCTCTAATGCTTGCATGTCACAACACATTTAATCAAACTCCTATTCTGAGTCTCTGTGGAGCCCAGCTCTCCCGAGCCTCCAGCTGCCTCTATCTTGGTGATCTCTATCACTTGCCACAGTGGCTTCTTCCTGTTCCATGACTGTGGATAATGGAAGTTCTAATTAGTTCCATTTACTGTGCAAGGACTTGATCAACCCAAAAGATGAAGCTGCCCCTTCTTTTTTTTTTTTTGGCCAATCTTCCTCTCTCTCTCTCTCTCTTTTTTTTTTTTGCTTGAGGAAGATTAGCTTTGACTTAACATCTGTGCCAATCTTCCTCTATTTTGTATGTAGGTCACCACCACAGCATGGCTTGACAAGTGGTGTAGGCGGGTACCCAGGATCCAAACCTGCAAACCCAGGACGCCCAAGCGGAATGTACAGAACTTTAACCACTTGACCAACGGGCAGGCCCCCTGAAACTGCCCCTTTTGATGTCAGAGAGAGATGGTACAGCAGGTAGGTTCTGGTTCCACTTCAGCCTGTATACACTCAAAAAATCTTCACCTCAATCTCTACCTTTGGACAATCTGAAGGGGCTAATCGTGATCATAGCTAAAACCACCTCCAGATTTTTTGTGCTAACAAGTGGTCAGATTTAAAGATAGCATCCCAAAATACACATTCAGTATGTTTTTATTTCAACATGGTACACAAAACTCTGTTTTAGAGTCTTGACATGCTCTAATAATAGATTTCCTGGTTAACTAACGTAGTGTTACAATAATAAGACACAAGGAGGGAGAAGGAGAGAGAGACATATCAGAAGATTTTTTAACTATCACTGATAGACTGATTTATATATGTATATACATATGCTTTCTACTTATTGAACACAAATAGTTTTAGTGAAAGAAATGCGATTTATAAGGACAGTCATTATGGTGTGTTTTTAAAAGCACATCAAGGGGATTAAATTAAGTCCAGGTCCCTGCATGTATTTTATTCTCATAAGGATATAAGGTAATAATTTTTTTCCTTCTTCTTCTCCCCAAAGCCCCCCAGTACATAGTTGCACATTCTACTTGTGAGTGCCTCTGGTTGTGCTGTGTGGGACGCCACCTCAGCATGGCCTGATGAGCGGTGCCATGTCTGCGCCCAGGATCCGAACCGGAGAAACCCTGGGCTGCCGAAGTGGAGCGCGCAAACTCAACCACTCAGCCACGGGGCTGGCCCATAAGGTAATAATTCTCTTATTTGGAACTGTGACAAATTGATTATTCTACATAAAATTATTTTCCAGATAATTAAAACTTACTCTTTTAAACATTTTGTGTTCATAAAGAGCACCAGGCACAATGCCTAGCACAAAAGGAGCTGTTTAATAAATACCTCAGGAAGGAAGGAAGGGAGGGGGGAGGGAGGCCAGCAATGGAGGAGTGCCATAATGAAGTGAGACCTCTACGTGATCCTGACTCAGACAGGACTTTCTGTAATTAACATTAAATGACGTACACTTCAGGTCTTTACTAATTATGTATGGATTTTAAAAATAATTTCCCCATCTGTCCCTTAGCTAACTGGCAATTCTTTCTGTTCACAGTGTGCTTGTTTCTAACATTCCCTTCTGCTCTTAATTTTTAAATTTTTCAACTTATTATCTGTTGTGCCCTAGAAAGCCAAATAATCAAGCACTTTAGAAATGTATGTAAAAGAAAAGCTGACTTGAATGAAGACAGATGTGGTGAGGAAGGTGTTTGAGCTTTAGTGGCCATATTTGGGGATGTAGCAGCACTTCTGGTCTTTTCCTGTTAACTTCTTGGTTCCTAGACTTATGGTCCTGATGAATAAGGCTGCCATTCTGGGTAAAGGAGCTGTTCTTGACTTAGGATTTTTAATTGATTTTAACTCATTTTCAGTAGCCATGAGCAGAAAAAGGAAATACAAATTAGCTCAAGGATATTAATAAGGAACCTCATTAATCTGGGCATCAGGTTCCTCAACTGTGCATAAAGGATCTCTGACAGAAAGATTCATGCTGGGCAAGGAAGCATGGCATCCAAGACAGAGGAGAAGTGAAGGGAACTCTTCAAAGAAGAGCAACAGAAGTCTCTGGAAGACAGCAATCCTAGAGAGAAGCCAGCCGGGAATGAATGGAGCAGGAGAGGAATCCAGGAGGGATGACTCCCAGAACAAAAAAGACAGAAAGACAAAGGGAAAAAGGAAATAGAAAGATCATCTGTCGGGTCTGTCCATGTGGAGAATTGGATTGGCAGGCACCTTAAAGAGCTGCCGGAGGGCGAGGGACAGATTAGCCAGACTGCTGTTCAGAGAGCAAGCAAATGAAAACAAAAAGGGGGGGGGGGGGGCAGGAATTAACTCAGAGGAAAGAAAAAATTATACAGACAAAAGAAATATAATCAGAGAATACTACTTGGCTCAGCAGTAAAGATGTGAAACTAATAAAATATTGTCATAATGAAACTATGGATTTACATAAAAACATGTCAGAATTAAATATGCTGAGTTTTATAATACTCAAAAAAATGCCACATGAGCATGATATTTAGAAATATGGAGGTAAAAACCAGAAGAAATGGCTAAAAGAGTTTAAAGTGATGACTTTTAGGGAATAGGAATGGAAGATGGAGGGGGGTGGGACAGAGAACTATTGTTTTTCTTTCAAAGTCTATAATGTGATGCCAAGACAATTAAATGGCGGAAAGAATTTAAAAAGGAAAGAAAAGAAAACATATGTTTATACAGATGGTGTTGGGACAACTGGATATCCACATGCAAAAGAATGAAGTTGGACCCATTCCTCAAACCATATACAAAAATTAACTCAAAATGGATCACAGAACTAAATAAGAGCTAAAATTATGAAACACTTAGAAGAAAACATAAGAGTAAACCATCAGGACCTTGGATAGGCAATGATTCTTAGATACGATACCAAAAGCATAAGTGACAAAGAAAAAATAGATAAATGAGACTTTACAAAATTAAAAACTTCTGTGCTTCAAACAAAGCACACCATCAAGAAAGTAAAGACACAACCCACAGAATGGGAGATAATATTTGCAAATCATGTACCTGATCAGAATATAAAAGGAATTCTTACAATTCGACAGTAAAAAGACAAATAACTCAATTTAAAAATGGGCAGAAGATCTCAGTAGACATTTCTCCAAAGAAGATAAACAAATGGCCAATAAGCACATCATGTTAAACACATGCTAAACATCATTAACCATTAAGGATATGCAAATTAAAACCACAATGAAATACCACTTAATACCACTGGGATGGCTATAATCAAGACAGACAGCAGTAAGCGTGGACAAGGATGTGAGGAAAGTTGGAACCCTCCTACATCACTAGTAGAAATGTGAAATGGTACACCATTTTGGAGAACAGTTTGGCCATTCTCAAAAAGTTAAACATATGACCTAGCAATTCCACTCCTAGGTATATACCCAAGAGAAATGAAAACAGACAAGTGTACATACAAACTTTTATACGAATGTTTATAATGTCATTATTCATAATAGCCAAAAAGTAGAAACAACTCAAATATCCATTAATTGGTGAATGGATAAACAAAAGGTGGATACCTATACAACGGAACCACAAAAAGAAATGAAGCACTGATCTACGCTACATGGATGAACCTTGCTAAGCGAAAGAAGCTAGTCAGAAAGGACCACATATTGTACAGTTCTTTTATATGAAATGTCCAAAACAGGCAAATTTATAAAGAAAGTGATTGATAGCTGCCTAGGGCCAGGAGTAGGGGCCGGGATGGGGGAAGAACGACAAGTGACTGCTAATGGGTATGAGGTTTCTTTTGGGGGTGACGCTAAAATTACATTGTGATAAGCATTGCACAATTCTGTGAATATACGAAAAACCACTGCATTATATACTTTTTATGGGAGAATTTTATAGTATGTGAATTATATCTCAATAAAGCTGTTTTTAAAAATCTATAAGGCAGTGGTTATTACAGAGATGTAAAGAAACATTTGTCAAAACTCATCCAACTGTACACTCAAATAGGTACATTTGATTGTATGTAAATTATACCTCAGTAAAGTGAACTTTTAAAAAAGTTTCATTTAATAAAATGAAATAATTTTATTATAGTAAATTTAGACAAATGTTACTTTCAGAACACCAAGCAGGAAAGAATATCAAACTCATTACTACCTTTCCGTGGCCAGCAGTAACCATCTGTGTTAGTTAGACATCCTCTGCCTTCCTTAGAAAGGCTCTAATGCTGGTCAGAGAATGGTCATCTGTCAGAGTGACAAGACTCAATTTCCAGCAGGAAAGTAACAATGTCAGTTTAATTAACGTTTTCCTAAAGTTAGCAAGTGTGCCTTCCTGGCAGAACTTCTGTTTGTCTAAAGAGAATTATTAATTATTAAAGTACTAGGTATTCTCAGTTTGCTTTGGGGAGAAATACAATTTCACCTTAAAAACAAAGTTTTCATTCTGGAAGGACCTTGGTTATCAAATCCCTTATTTTACAGAGGCAGAAATTGACTGAGGTCTAGAGAAGTTAATAGATTTGCTCAGGATCCTATTGACGGTAAACTGAAAAAGCTGCAACCAGACTCCCTGTCAATGAGCACCTGCATAGGTCACTTATCACACTCCCAGGGACATGGGCCCCACGGCAAGCACGTATCGAGGGCTTCCTGAATGCCAGGCGCTGCACTAGCACTGACATGCACTCCTCCCTTCTTCCTCATGTCAATCCTATGAAGCAAGGACTATCACCCACCCCAACCTCCCCAATGTACCAATGAGAAATTAGGTGCCACAGGGTTAATAAGCAGCCTACAGTCAAAGAGCTAGTAAGAATGGAGTCAGAAGTCCCACTCAGGCCATCTGTCTCCAGAACCTAAACTTCTAGCCAAGAAGATATGCCTGCTTCCCCAAAGCAAACACTTTACATTTTCAATTCTTTTAATAAAGGCCAGCATTTTACATTTCTAATACATGGGAAGATACTGACACTTCACTTCTGTTAGAACACCCTGTTCATCCCTAACCTCAAATAAAGTTCTGGCCTACGTCTATCTTTTGTCTCAAATCTAGTCCCCCCTCTCCTCCTCCGAGTTTTCCCTTGTCAAGCCAGACGGGGGCACGGCAGTACCCCTGGCCTTTGGCAGTGCTATAAAACCCAGCATAGCACTGACCACATGAGAGTGGACAGTAGAGAACACAGTCTTTTTTGTGTGGTATATAGAAACAAAGAACCGTAAGAGATGATAGCAAGGAGTCAGTAGAAAGGACTGGTTTAAACAATTTCATAAATTCTTACAAATACTTTCTCAAATGTGATGGCTTGGCAATTTAAAGTGATCAGAATGGACATACATAGTTCCACTCACGTTCATTCTCAGCTATTATTTTACTAAACACATGAGTCTATCAGGCTTTAAGTTGCATGTTGACCTAAAAGATAATCTTGACCTCCAAATAAATCTATTAAATATTGTATAGGTTGAAGAGAAAGAAAAGGAGACCTCTCTGAAAAGCAATACCATATTTGGTCTTAGGAATCTACTGGGATGTAAAACATAGACAAAATTATGGGCCACTTTAGAGCAAAGCTCTAACTGCCTAGACATTTTTCACTCTGTTAAAGGGAAAGATGAATAAAAGCCAATGGAGACAACCTAAGCCACTTTGGGATTTTCTTTGCTAATGCCAGCAAATTCCTTCTAATAAACAAGGCAGTGAACTTATTACTTGATGTTTGTCTCACAGCTGTCTTCAGTGGGACGAGCCTGAGTTTCTCCTGGTTAGAGGCATCTTGATCGAGAAGGGCCATTAAGCAAGAATCTGACTTGTTATAAAACATCCCAGAACTGACATATGCAAACAAACACACATCTTAGAAAGCATAATGTTCATTCCTGAATGCTGCCAATGTGCAGGAATTTCTCTTTTGGAACAGCCCCTTGTGTCAGTTTGTAAGCCTCGCAGTCATACCTCAGCTTTGCTCAATAACCATCTTATGTATCTACTCTAGTCAATAGCCTGTTATTTTCTCTGAATTGAAAAACTAAATCTCCCCTTGAAGATTAAAATCTTGCAGCATTTACATTGTGTGTGTGTGTGTGTCCAAGACAAAGAAGGCCCTTCTAGGCCAGGTACAATGGTGCAGATGAAAACAGCCTCAGGAAGCAAGAGAGAGATCTCAGGTGACTACACAAGAAAATCATAAATAAAGACTTTATTGCTCGTAAAATATCAGCTTTAAAGAATGAACTTTGATATTAATATAACATTGATAATATAATTGAAATTCTGATATCATACAAACAGACCTAAAATGATAATATATGTGAATAGCTGACATTTTCAACTAAACAACAACAAAGTTTTCAAGTTAAAAAAAAACTACCATGGGGCCGGCCCAGTGGTGCAGCAGTTAAGTGCGCACATTGGACGCTTTGAAGGCCCGGGGTTCGCCGGTTTGGATCCCGCGTGTGGACATGGCACCGCTTGGCACGCCATGCTGTGGCGGGCATCCCACATATAAAGTAGAGGAAGATGGGCATGGATGTTAGCTCACGGCCAGTCTTCCTCAGCGAAAAGAGAAAGTCTGGCAGCAGATAGCTCAGTGCTAATCTTCCTCAAAAAAAAAAAAAAAAACAACTACCATTCAAGTATAGTATTCAGGCCAGTGAAATGTTGAGCTGTACTTACGTCACAAATTTTATTCAAAAGACATAATTTCCTTCCAAATACTTAAGAAATATAAATTCTCTAAATCTTTAATTTATGCACATTATAATTGTAAGTGTTTTGACTGGATTCCATTTGGAGTAAGGAGCCAAGATTCTTTTAAATAAGCCAAAACAAAGTAAAACTGGTAATTACATTATTGGACTTTGTCCTTGTTTTAATCAGTCCTTTCTGAGTGTCAGAACACAACTGTATCATTTCAAATGCACACCTATTTCACCAGAGAAAGATTTCTTAAAAGATGCTTCAACTTAGAAATAAATATGAATTCAATTCAATACAATATATATTAACCTTTGATTTTTTTTTCCTTCCAAAGGTGGTGTATTTTTAAAAATATTTCCAGAGGGGCCAAATTCAAACCATCCACACTGCCAATCAAAGAGCAAGTTCTTAGGGCCAGAGAGACCTCTGTTGTGATGCTGGTCTTGCTGCCACCCCCACTCATAATCACGTAACCTGACACACGGCAGATGCCCCATAGTGGGGGGACACTTATCCCCACTCTGAAAAGCAGTAAACTGCAAAGACGTGCACAAAGCTCTAGGTTAATACTTACTCTATTTCTGTTTCTTTTTACATAAAAATTACTTTCAGAATATGCTATTTATTCTAGACTTATAAACTTCCAATCTCTCAAAGCTGCTTTGAAGAATTTCTCTCAATTTGACGAAAGTTAACTTGATAGTGAAGAAATACATTTTTACCGCATTAAGGCTCCCATGTGGCCCATTAAAACTGTTCGAGATTATGAGTACAGTTATTAAATGTTTAATCGTTATACAGAGGGTGATCTTTCCCTGCTATGAGAACTTTAACTTTGGTGTGCTCCAACCAGAAAGCGCTAACATGAAAGCTAACTGTTTGCAGATTTTTGCACTTGGTGCCCTAACATCAGCTAAAATGTGGAATATGAGAGAAAAGAACTTAGCCAAGAGCCTAACAGAACAGAGAAAGAAGTTGGGGCAGGAGTCAGGCAAACAGGAAACATCCTCTCATTTGTCCTGATGCCAAAGTGGACTTAGATGAATGTCCTGGGGCAACACTGAAAGTCTGGGAAAATACACCAACTATAGTACACCTCGAAGAACACATGTTAAAAAGCTGGGGCCAGGAAGCATACCCCACTGGTTCTCCACTCTCACCGCCCACCCCTGGGAGGGGTTTTGTAACCAAACCTACAGGCCTCCGTCTTAGCACTTTTCTCTGAGTGACTACTTTGCAAAAGCTCCAAATGACTGTCCTCATTGTGGTTAGGGTCACTGCTTTGGAAACTGCACAAAAAAATACCACCCAGAAATAATAGGAGTTGATGGGAATTATTTTTAAAGATTTCCTTTTGGCACAGGTTTATCTAAAGAAGGCAACTCCCTTTGAAAATTATATACAACTTGGTGTTCTCTTTAAATCACTGAGCTAAAAATATGGGGATCTAACTTATAAGAAGAGTCTAGAGAATAGTGTGGGCCTCTCTCTCTCTGCTGTCCAAGCTAGAAGCCACAGGTGTCCCAGGAAAATGCACAGCTTAGCTCCCAGGCAGATGCTGTACTGAACACTGACTTCTTTACTCTGCTGCAGAGGGCAATGACCAGGGAGAGGCAAAGTCAGGACTCCCCTGTCCTTTTCACCCTTCAGCCCAGCCAGGCAAAGCCCTCAATAGGCCAGAGGCAGTGCTAACACAAAAAGTAGTGCCCAACCCCTCCTCAAGCCCTATGTCCCTCAAAGTCCAAGGATGTTCTTGGCACATCTGGTACCTTCTGGCCTCAAGTCCCTCCAGTGCCCTGAGGCTTCTTCCAACCAGAAGGCCTAAGGATCTTGCAATTCCTTTACTCTCACTGAAAGGTCCCACCTAATACTTGCTGACCTCCATGATGTTTATACCTAAGATGGAGAAGGTGGGAGGTGATATCAGCCACCATTCCCACCTCAGAAACGAGCATGGTTCCACTTCCCCCCAATCTTGTCCTGCTTGCATCTGACTGATTTATTAGACAATTATTTCACACTTCATCAGCCTCAGAACTTGGGTTCTGGGGTCAGACAGTCCAGCTCTGAATCCAAATCCAACCACTAGTTCTGTGACCCTGGGCAAATTTCCTAACCTTCTGTGCTTCAGTTTCCTCTTCAGAAAAATAGGGATAATAATCATACTTAACTGATGGGAGTGTCTATTTCCTGAGACAGTCCATAGGAAGCCCTTGGTACAGCTGACACACAGGCAGTACTGCAAAAAGGTAAGCTACAGATACTCCCCTAGACGGTCTCTGTATCTATCCCTCACCTCCGCCCTCCCCCTGCTGCTCCCTTCCACTGCCACGACCTCTTACTGGCCTGGAAAAGGACTGGAATCAATGGAAAGGTCACCTGATGCAGAAAGGTCCTGACAATTATTTTAACACAAAATAATTGACTGAAGTAAGGACAGAAACCGGTTTCTATTTCATCTTACTCTCATTAATAACCTTAAAGTGACATAATACTTAATTTATTAATTAATATGTTAATTTATTGACCAAGACACTTTGTAAACTGAAAGAGGGTGCTATTAATAATTATGCCAAAATAACTAGGATAGTCCTTAAACTTGTAAACACCTTCTCACCATCAAGAAAAACCTCATTAAATACACACTATGATCCAAGGTCCAAACCCAGCTGTTGCTTGGTTTTGCAAATAAAGTTTTACTAGAACATGACCATTCTCATTTGTTTACATACTGTCTGTCTGTTTTCATCAACAAGGGCGGAGTTAGGTTGACACAACAGAGACTTTTCGGTTCACAAAGCCTAAGATATTTAGTGTCTGTCTCTTCACAGGAAAAGTTTGCCAACCCATTCTAGGCTCAGGTAATTCAGAGACACTGCCTTCCAACCCACAGTCTCACATCTGTGTGCTAATGTCTGACAAGAATAAAATAGCAAATTACCTCTCTTATGGCAAACATGGATTTTTTATTACGTAGCAATGCCACATTTAAAATGAAACTAAAATTTACTAAAACGCAGCTTCTACGTGGGCAAGAAATTTTCAGAGGATTCTGTCAAACTTTTAGAAAGGATCCAAAGTACGAATTTCTAGGTACCATGTCTAGAAACATTATTATATGTGGAATGATTTAATACGGAAGGAGAAGAAAAGACTTGGGGTTGAGGACAGGGCTGAGGTCTTGGCACACAGGAAGGGCTGTCACGTGAAGAGCAGGAGCCAGCGTGATGTGGTGACTCAGTGCTCTGCTCCTGAGTGCGGCCACACAACTGAGGTTCTTACCTTCTCCGAGCCTCATCTGTGAAACTAGGGGAGTAGCAGTACCTGCCTCACAGGTGGGTGGGGAGCATCAAACGAGACGGAAAGTGCCCAACTGCTGCTGCTGCTCTTATTAGTCATTTGTGTTATTATTTTTTTTTTAAATTTTTTAAAGATTTTATTTTTCCTTTTTCTCCCCAAAGCCCCCCGGTACATAGTTGTATATTCTTCGCTGTGGTCCTTCTAGTTGTGGCATGTGGGACGCTGCCTCAGCGTGGTTTGATGAGCAGTGCCATGTCCGCACCCAGGATTCAAACCAACGAAACACTGGGCCGCCTGCAGCAGAGCGCGCGAACTTAACCACTCCGCCACGGGGCCAACCCCTCATTTGTGTTATTTTTGTTAAATGTTGTTGTTGACGAGCTAGTAGACATATTCTGTTGACAAAATCAAAACCAGCAGGGGTAGGTTCCAGGTGGGCAGATTTCAGCTCAACTTAAGGAAGCATCTTATCACCTTTTTGCCCACCTACTAGTCAAATGAACAGATATTTTCAGAGTTCAAAATCCCTGACACTGTCCCCAGAGGCAGCACGACACCGCGGTAGGGTTGGTAGGGTGCATGCAGAGAGGACTGTAGAAGAGTGAGAATTTGTACTGAATAATTTCAATGTTTTCTCCTCTGTGACTATGTTTAAGAAACTTTCTTGTGTGCCTGAAAGATGAGTATGTACCATCTTATTGATAGGGAAATATGACACACCAGAGATTAAATAGATGTTGGCAGTTTGTGAGGACAGTGTATTGTAAACTTTAAGTTTTAAAGGACCATTAGCAACTCAAAACAGAACAAGAAAACAAGTTGGTTCCATTTCTCCAGAAAGGTGAATGCAGGAGCAAGACCATGGCACCAACAAATGCCGCAATGCTGATGGGTTAACCCAGGAAGTGGCCTGGTCCCAAACACAGACCCAGTGGTTTTGGGTGGCAGGAGCCTGGAGAGGCATACTGTGCCCAATTCCTGCTGGGCCCACCGATAATCTGCCAGGTGCCTGAGGCTGGGCCCAGGCTCCCTCTCACTGCAGCCTGCCTTATCTTGAGTGCAACCGGACAAGCTCCAACTCACTGATCATGGCAGTGGGAAGACAGACGACTGTATAATGGGCCTGCAGCCCCAGCGCCTGTCACCCAGGATGAAAGATAAGTGTGGCCACAAGGAGTATAGACTCAGGCATGCCTTAGCACCCTAGGGAATTAAGAGTCATTAATTCATGATCTGAACACAAAGTCTAAAAGAAAACCGGAGGAGCAGGAGGAGGAGGAAAAAGCATGAGCTAGCTATAGAAAATCACAGTTGAAACACTGAGAATAAGGTGCTGGAGGTGGATAAATGTAAGTGTACCACTAGAACACACGAAGCCCATGTTTTCTTTCTTCTTGAATTATTAGTATGAAATGTCTTTTTCAGGTTATTAAATCTTCAGTGCCATCCACCTCAAGTCCTCCCCTCCAGGTCGGACAAGGCACTGGAAAGCATAACAACTGCCACTCCTTTGCAAGGTACTTTACAGTTTATAAAGCACAACTACATACCGAAAATAGTGAGGTGGGTAGTTCTACTCCCATTCCTGCAGATGAGGAAACAGGCTCAAAAAGCATGAGTGGCTTGGCCACTGTCTGATAGCTAAAGAAGACCACGGTCTGCCAATCCGAAGATCTTTTTTTTCATCAGTTAGACAGCTTTTCAAAGCTAGAATCCTCAGACAGGGTGGGAGGAGAATGAAGCGGAGAGAGAAGGAAGGAG
Source organism: Equus caballus (assembly GCF_041296265.1). Lineage (NCBI taxonomy): Eukaryota > Metazoa > Chordata > Mammalia > Perissodactyla > Equidae > Equus > Equus caballus. Next base: position 14,150,007 of record NC_091705.1, read on the forward strand.
TGATAGGCCCTTTCTCAGACATTATTTCCTCACACAGTGGTCATGCCAACCCTGCTGTGTGTGTGTCACTTTGCTCAGAGTGAAAAGTGAACCCTGAGGGGTCAAGTTCAAGATCACCCCAGGACTGGCTGACAGCAATAACTCAGGGCTGTTTCCCCCACCCCAAGGCCGCAAGGAAAGCAGATGTGGAGACATCAAGGCAAGAGAAACCCTGGGCACAGCCCTGGAGGCAGCTCTGCACCAGGATGAGGTGCTCACCAGCTTCAGGGAAGCAGATGCCAGAGCCCAGGCAGGAGCAGCAGCAGGGGACGTGGTAAGAACTGACCAGGGGCCAAGTGGTCGTGAGGCAGAAGGAAAGGGGGTGAGGGAGGGGGCGGGAGGAGAGCAAAGGGATGAGATGGTCAGGAGGACCTGGCACCGTGTCCTTCGCGGATGACCTCCAACGCATGCTTATCCACCGCAGCAGGTGGAGGCAAAGCTCTAGAAATCCAACCTGAAAGCAGTCTCATGAAATATGCTAATCAGTGGCTTGCAGTTAAGTCTTTGATTAATGGAAAGAGGAAGAAGTTCAACCCTAATGAAGCAAAAGCAACTTAGCTTCTGGAGCAGCACCTGCCTCCTCCCCTGCTCCATGCCCACCCACACACTTGCCGGTGCTCTCACTGCCACCTGGTGGGGCTATCCTGACCCCTCCCTTGTATTTCTCAGAAGTTTCTAGAAAGCTGGCAAGCAGTGAAGACCAGGGTTTGAATCTCTGTTGGAGATTTTTGGAGCCCAGTTCCATTTCTGCCTTCCTAGCCAGGTCTCACGGGTAGAGAGGTGAGCAGGATGGGGCAACAACGAACCATGCAGCTCCCCTACCATCTCCCCGACAAGCATCCTGGCAACAAATGGCCACCTTGCCACAGTACTCGGCCAGGGCTCTCTCCTCACTTCCCTGGAGTGTGAGCCGCCTGAAGGTGCTATCGGACCAGACGAATGATCTGGGCTTTGCCCTATGCAGACCTGGGCATGAATTCCAACTCTATCAAGTGCTAGCTGGGTCACAGTTGCTTTATCTAAACAATGAGGATAATGATTTTTATCTCAAAAGGTTGCAGTAAAGATTCAATGAGATTGCATCTGCCAGAATCTGGTACTTTCTGTCTAGCATATAGTCGCTAGTGAATAACCACTATATTTTCTCCCTCTTCACCCAATATTGGGAGGTGGGTTGGTCTGGCATGACGTAGGACACACAAGGTAACAATCCTCTCTTTGCCCTGCTTCTCCACCCTATTCACTCCTTTTCTCCTTCTCTCTCAGGCTTCATTTCAGAGCCTGATACATGAGCACGTGGGGGGCAAAGATTACATTGCAAGGCCTCACAGGCTTGCACAGGCACACCAATAGCAATGGCATTTATTTATTAGGCAAACAGAGTGGAATCTGGAGCTTATATGATGATTAGGTTCTAATTTCACCAAGAAATTACTGTATTAAAAATTACTTCTGAAAATATCTTAAACATAATAAATAAAACTACAGTTTAATACTATCTGTGCATGTATCAATCCAACGTGGCCAGTTTATTTTTCCTCCAGTTTTGGAACAAATCACTGTTTCTTTGGTTAAGCACCAGATGATAGAGCTGGCATGCATTTAGGGACCACGTTGTAAGAAAGTCCACCCTGCATATCTGTTCAGTGGCATCCCACAGTGAGGCGCCTGCCGTTAGTGCGGGCCATGTGGCTTCACACCATTGTGTTCAGGGAAGCTTACATATGGTTTCTCACACTGTCTCCTTTCTGCCCTAAACAGTGCCCCCACACAACCCACGACCCCATCACCACCACCTTTACTATCATTCTCTCCAGCTCCTTTCACTTTCTCCATCTTGACCATAAGGCAGTAACGGCTCCGAAATCAGACTGGGTTCATATCATGACTCCAGCATTAATTATCTTTGACCTTGGGAAAATTACCTCTTATATCTGACCTTGAATTTCTCCAACAGCAACTTCATAACACTTAACCTCAAAGGATTACCATAAGGATAAAACACTGATAGCAGCATCCCATACACCATGGACAGTGATATCCAGTACACGGATGACAGTCTCTTTCCCTTTTGTCAGTTAGGAAGAGTGACCAGTTAACGTTTAGGCCATTTTCTTCTTTTGAAACAGAAATTTCAAAACTTATTTTAATTTTTAATATTTTAAAATGAATACTGTTTATCTTATAAAAATAATATATGGGGCATTCTAAAAATTTTGTAAAGTACAGAAAGGAAGTAATAAAAAGACAATCTGCCTCCAAAAAAGGCAATCTCATTTTGGAGTATTTCTTCTCCAGTCTTTTTTCTCTTCAAACTTTTTATATAGTTAAGGTTATACTGTACACAAATTTTATACTGTTTTTCTTACTTAATAATTCTGTCTACTTGACTTAACATAACATTAGACTCAAAAACAACCAGTGACTTTGTCAATGCCCTTGTTATTAAAAACTCTGTACCTGTAATTTTAATGGCTGCATAATATTCCATTATATAGCTATTTCAGAACTGATTCATCAGCCCAATACTGGACCAGCTGTCACCAATTTTTCACTATTATAAATAAGGCTGCAATGAACACCTTTCCGGATTGTCCACACAGTGAACAGGTTCCAAACCACTTTTTTTAACCAGTAGAAAACCTGGTCTGCACTGAGGTGATATCCCACCAAGCTTGGGAAACAAGGCACAGGAGAGACCACCTACTTTGCACTGTTGCCAAGACTGTCCCACTTACCAGCCACTGTGTTCAGATATATGACAGCAAACAACAGAGTACTTTTGACCACAGTGGCCAGACACTTCTACGGTGGGAACACTGCTCAGTCAGCGACTATCACCTCAGTGATCTCAAATCATTTTCCACTGGGGGCTTTCGTTTCTTCAGCTGTAAAACTAGGAGCTGGAATAACAATCTCTCAATACTCCCCGCCACCTTTATAAATGAATGACTGGTTTTAGAAAAACGAACAAGCTTTATAGACCCAGCAGTGACTTTCCTTGACAGTTTTACAATGGGATTTCTCTAATGCTTATTACAACTTGAGGCCAGCCATCATGGCAGTTACTGAGAGGCCCTGCCCCGAGCTCTTAGTCAGACATGTGGGAAGAATCTCAGGAAAGGGGAAGTGAAGCCCTGACTCAGTGTGGAAGGGGAAAACGACCCCATTCAGAGAGCGAGTACAGAATGCCTATAGCACTGCACTAGTGTCAGCTGTCTGGAAGAGACCACACGTTCAAACTTGTTTGCTGCCCAGTATCAGAATGTCAGCTGGGCAGTCCAAGCCTGACTTAGGCCCTGAGGCCCACTGAGAACCCTCAATGGAGAAACACTCATTTGAGTCTTCTTTGGCCCCACCCAGAATTTACTTAATTTGATTACCTGCTTTCCCAGGCCAAAGCAGTTGGAAACTCCTAGGTCAGGAATGAGAAGTGGGACTGAAGGAGAGCTACAGGCAGGCTGACAACAGCAAGAAGGAAGAACTGGCGGCTGATGGAGAGGGAGGACTGCAAAAGTTAGCAAAAGCGGGCAAGAGTTTTAGCACAGCAGTCTGGAGCTGTTTAGGAGCAAGCTGTTGGGCCCCTGTGACCATTAATGGATATAGCTACTGGTATTCAAAAGAACGATCCTGATTAATTCACACCAAAGATTAACAGACTTCATTTAAGAAGACAGGGAAATCTAAATCTGCACGACATTTTAGGAGAATTTCCATCAAAAGTGTTTCAAATAAAAAAGGGATAAGCTTTAGTGATCTGGAAGAGTTAGCCATGTTGAGCATCTCATCTTCGGAAGAGATCAGAAGCGAGGACAAAGTGATTTGAGACAAATCATGTTAAAGGGATGCCAGTGAAAATGGATGGGTCTTCAGGGCTGGGCTGTTTTGTAGGCTCTGCCCATAGTGGCATCATGCCTGGGTGCTCGCTCCATGAGAGGGTGCAGAGACACTGTGCAGAGACACTCCTGCTGACTCCAGCCAGGGGAATGTTGGGCCACAAGGCCTGTCACGCTGCCTCTTAGAAAACGTTGGCTCTCCTCTCTACATTCCCCTTCCCCAGATGCAAAACAGAAACAGGATCTGCTAACAAATTATTAGGCCAACTCATAACATGTCTGCCTCTAGGGGTGGGAAAGCAACTGAGGATGGTAATTGAAAAGAACTTTCATATACATATACATATACATATACAGTCATTCGTCTCTTAACAATTGGGGTAGTTCTGAGAAATGCGTGGTTAGGTGATTTTGTTGTTGTGCAATCATGACAGAGTGTACTTACACAAACCTAGATAGTATAGCCTACTACACACCTAGGCTATATGATACTAATCTTATGGGACCACTGTTGCATACACAAAATGTTGTTATGTGAACCACGACTGTATACACACACACACAATAATTTTACAAAGCCTGGAAGCATATATGCCAAAATGTTAAGTGCTGTAAATTCTGAATGGCTGGTATGTAAGTGCTGTTCTATTGTTCTTGGGATTTTGTGTGTGGGGGTGTGTTTTCCAAACATCTCAAAAAATAACAGATATACACTTCTGTCCCCCAGGAGATATGTCACTAAATTGTTCGTCCATGTATCCCTCCATTCAAAGACTTTCTGCTTTGTTGTGTCTAATACCTGCCAGGTACAGGTCAAACTGCTAAGATGCAGTGGTGAAGGCAACAGAGCAAGTCCCAGCCCTCACAAAGCTTGCAGTCCCTATGTGTCATTTATGCCACGTTCTTCTTCCATTCCCTGAAATTTTAGATGACAAGTAGAAGGGAGTGTCTCATTTCATTCTACATCTCCTTCCACTCAGAGTAAAACCCAAACTCCTCACCCTGGACCACACGACCTTACCTGAGCTGTCTCCTGCCTCTCTTCCATCCCCCTCATCCCATCTCACCATCTCCCCTCTTATGGGACAGCACAGTGGCCTCTGTCCTCTTCTATCGTACACCCTTCGTCCTTGCTGTTCCCCTGCCTAGAACACTCTCACCTAACTCTTCACATGACAGGCTCTTCAAATCCTTCAGGTTTTAATTCAAATCTCACAACCTCATCAAAAGGGCTTCCCTGACACCCTATGTCTACAACAGCAACCCCCGTCCCTCTGTCACGCCTCCTGACATGCTTTCATACTTACATCCTTAGTACGTATTGATGCCCCTACTCTCCTCCCCTTGCTCACTCCATTCCAGCCACACTTGCCTCCTTGCTATTCTCAAACACACTGGTCTCCCACAGGCCTAGAACATTCTGCCCCCAGACACCACTGGGCTAACTCCCTTACCTCTTCAAGCCTTCTCAGTGAGGCTCTTCTGGATCCCTGACTTAAAACCGCAGCCTGTCTGCTCCCCGTCTCACCCCCCAATACTTGTACCTTGGTCTACTTTTCTTGTTGGATGTGACTTACTACCTACCAACACACTATATAATCTATGTATTTATTTTTGTTACTGCTTATTGCCTGTCTCCTGAACTAGAATGTAAGACCTGTAGGAGAAGAGATTTTTCTTTTGCTCACTGACGTGTCTTAGGGGTCTCAACCAGGCCCTCAGTAAACATCCGATGTTGAACAAACCCACTTTGGAGCAATCACAATGTCTTTCTTGTTTACCTGATTACTTATTTACTGTTTCCCCTGAGAGAGCCAGAGCAAGCCCTGTGCGGCAAGAGCCTGTCAGTCTTGTTTAAGCGGCACACCCAGCACACAGAAAGGAATTAGACAGATTTGAGGTGTTCAGTAAATATTCAAAACAAAAGAAGACACTGTCAGGCTGGGTCCAATGTGAGTTTTTCTATAAAAGGACTTCATGGGAATTTAGCTACCCATTTTCCTCTGATTTCTTAAAAGAATCTTAGCCAGCAGAAAAGGAATCATTATTTTAACTAGCATAATCACGATACAAAAATAATTATTTCCCTTATTCCAAAGCCCAAGTTTGGAAGTCAACTTCAGACTGTAATTGCTGTGCAAATCCCAGTAGTAAACAAACCAGCTTCGCGTTTTATATGTTACCATGAGGCTCTCCAGGTTTGCTCTTTCCAGCCAAAGAAATGTTGACACAGTTGCACACCAAGTTTCAACATGCTGATCATGTTAAAATAGTGCACAAGAAATATTTTTCCACTTTATAAAAAGCCAGACTGTTTACATGCTTAAGTGGCCAGAGACTTTGCTATCTGTGTGTGGTCCTGAAGCTTCAATATCATCAAAACCATGAATACAAAGTAGAGCAGCATGCAACAAACTAGTTGACGTAGTTTCATGACCAAATTGGGAATCAAGATGTTACCATGCAAGAACTCACTCATAAATGGGCAGGTTAAAGGGGTCGGGGAGGGAGGAGTTAAAAATCTAATTTTTAAAATATATATAATATATATACACATACACACACACACACCTTTTTTTTTTTTTTTTTGGTGAGGAAGTTTCACCCTGAGCTAACATTCATTGCCAATATTCTTGTTTTGCTTAACGAAGATTAACCCTGAGCTAACATCTGTGCCAGTCTTCCTCTATTTTGTATGTGGGATGCCTCCACAGCATGGCTGATGAGTGGCATAGGTCTGCACCCGGGATCTGAACCCACGAACCTGGGCCACCAAAGCAGAGCACGTGGAACTTTAACCACTCAGCCATGGGGCAGAAAAAGAATAATTTGATATATCTGGCTTATATTTGCACATATGTAATACAGAAAAACATAGATACTAAAGAGAGAGGACAGAAATAGCTCACAAGGTCTTTGTCCTACAGATTTCTAGTCAAGATCACATTACAAATATGCTGAGCACAGCATTAACTACAAGCCCAGAGTCAAGTGGTCATGCTTGAAGGATTCCCAAGCATGGACCTTCACACGAGCATCCGGGAGATGAGAAGCGTCACTTAGGCTCAGCCCACCAGCTTACCCCAGGCCTTGTGCAACCTCCCAGGCACCAGACAGGGAGCCCCAAGTTCATGACCCAGCCAAACGAAAAGACATGCCCTGTCTCCTGTGTCTTTCCCATTTTCCAAGTAGTGCTGGGTTTGGTCTATGATAATTCGGTCTTTCTCAAGCTAGAAACAGAATTTAAGCAGGAACTCCACCCTGTCCAGACAAGATATAAGTAAAAAAAGACCTCACAGAAAGAAAAATTATCTGCATCTGACTGACTAAAGTGGTGCACACATTCCCAGAGTCTAGGGTTTAAATGCTCAAGACAGTTTCTGGATTCTGGGCTGTTTGCATTTATCGTTCCTCTAAGTCCCCAAATGCTTCAGGTTAGTGAGGACTGCCGGTTCTCACATTTTTAATAGCTCTCCACTTGAAGAAAGTTCTCAGTACACTGTATCTAAACAAAAAAATAAATCCCTTAATGTAAGCGAGTTCATGTTGCAACACGAAATGCCATTTCCCATTTGATTGCCAAGTGCACAAACTGTTATTCTCAGCTGACTGAATAAGTGAAAGAATGGTGCTTTATTACACCCTGGCATTATTTTTTTTTCCTTCTACAGTTTCTTTTACAGAGTCCTCCACAGCTATAGGTCAGAACAGTTTTCCTGTTGCTATGACAATGATGTAAATAAGGCAACTTTAAAACTCACTTTGGGGGTATGGAGCTGCCACATTTCCGGCTACCTAAGCCCTGCTGGGTGTGTGTTGCACACTTCCCCGCAGACAGTGGATCACAGCCATTTAACTGGCCTCCCTCCATTGCAGCCACCATCTTTCTGGCCAGGAAAATCCCACAAGCCTCTCAGAGGCCCCTTTCTAACTGCTGGGACTCCTACAGACAGATCCAGCAATGGTCTCCTGTGCTGTAAGGAGAGGAGTGTACACTTCCCCAAATGCAGAACTGTGATTAGAGGAGCATGTGGATATGCGCCTCTCCAACTCCGCCAAGCATCTGCCGTGCTTCCCACTTGCTCCACAGCGACGCCCCAGAGCAATGATTAAAATGAGGAGCCCTAAGGACACCTCCGGAGGAGCAGGACAAAGGGTCTGGGAGAGCCCTTGAGAAGGGACTCTTTCCATGCAAGATGCTCTAACCACCTTTCCAAACTTCCACTGTTCTGTTGCAGCCTTCCAGACCTACCCCACTGGAGATCCGGGAGCTACACAAGGGACCAGCCTACACCTGCAGCAGGGTGGTTCTTCCTGTATCTTCAGGGAATTCTCCATTCACAGTTAATCTGTCCGTTTACCTAGGGCTCCTGGACCTCAGAGAAAGAAAGAAGGTACACATGGCTCCCTTAACTGAATCACACGCCAGAGTCTGAAGATGAAAGACCCCAGTCCTAGGATAAAGCCAAAGAATAAAGACAAAAGTATTTAGGGAATCTTGAGGCTGTCAAGGAGAGGTCAACTCTGCTCCCTATCCTTACAAAATTTCTTCCTAGGTCCTGCCTCTTCCTCATAAAGAGTGTTGTGGGTTCAAATGTGTCCCCCTAAAAGATATGTTGAAGTCCCAATTCCAAGTACCTGTCAACGTGACTTTATTTGGAAATAGGGTGTTTGCAAATGTAATCAAGTAAAGATGAGGTTAGTATGGTGGATCCTTAAACCAGTATGACTCGTGTCCTTATAAGAAGAAGAGAGGACAGAAACAGAGAGAGAAGACAGCTATGTCATGACAGAGGCAAAGATTAGAGTGATGTGTCTACAAGCCAAGCAACGCCAAGGGTTGCCAGCAAACACCAGAAGATAGAAGAGGGAAGGAAGGACCCTGCCCTAGAGCCATCAGAGAGAAAGCACAGCCCTGATGACACCTTGATCTTAGACTTCCAGCCTTTGGAATCCTGAGACAACAAATTATTGTTTTAAGCAACCAACTTCATGAGACTTGGTTCTATTAGCCCTAAGAAACTAATACAAAGAGCAATTTCTGTCTTGGACTGAAAAAAGAAATCATGACATCTGTGAATGGAGTCCCCCTTCAGATGAAAGTAAAGCTGCTTGTAAAAGCATGTGCACATCAAGTCCTCCTATGGCAAGGTGGCAGCAGGCTGGCCTCAAGAGCAGTTTTACTGAAAACAGCATGGGTGGCTACTTCTCAGGGAGCAGCTCAGCACCTGGCCAAGTCTGGCTCTACACTTTCTGGGTTGTTTCAGCAAGCCACCCAACCCAGCCCCACCTCTAGGCCACCTATACTTACAATCTGCCTGTGGGCGTGCCTGCTCATGCGTGCAGAGAACAGTCAGATCACGGAGAGCTCACACGAGGACATGGGCTTTGACTCCATGGGAGTGACACTATTTGACAAGTGTTGAAGAAGATCTCTCCGGCTGCTACATGCAGGGCAGGCTGGCCGGGGGCGAGGGCACAGGCAAGGAGACCAGGTTGAAAGCTCCTGCAGGAACTACCACACCTTGGCTAGCACTGAGGATTATAAATCTTGGCCAGGATAGTGCAGTTTGTTAACCCCTACTGAGTATCTACCCTAAAGAAAAAGCAACAAACTGCAGCCGCCCAGCCCAATGAAACAGCTCAGCCCAATGAAAAAATCTGCCCGTTCTTCCCTTAGACAAACTACACACAAATGGAAGCACACATCTACACTTATTTAAGGAGAAATGGTCTACCCTACTGACAAATAAAAATGGCAAGCAACAGGATATATTGGAGAATATGAGGAAGCCATTTGGTATAAACCTAATTCTGCCTGACCCTGTCTTTCCAAAAGGGCCTGACCGAGGCCATTGAGCATGCATTGTACATCTGCTTTAGATGTTCCCTATGGCAGGAACAAAGGCCCTTGAAATAAAGGTGCAACTTCCCTCCCCCTCCCAACGTTGGCGTCTCCTTAAGGATTAAGCATCTTTCCTTAGGCTAGAAACTGATTGCTGCGCTCACCTTGACAGCCCAGCTCGAGACAATAGACTTGCCTCCTGCTACACCCACCAAGATAGCAGACCCACTACCTGCTGTGTCCATCAAGCGCTGTGCCGACAGGGCAATCCTGTGACTATTGTGGGAGGGACATTTCAATCATATGCGAAACACCCTGTTTGGGGGTATATAACTACTCTGTGCCCCCCACTTCTTCGGTGACCTTTCTTCCTTTGGGAAGAAAGGCCCCAGGCGATGGTCCTCAGATTTCAGCTCAGAATAAACTCACCCAAATTTTCATTTATAGATTGGTTATGGATTATTTTCGTCGACACTACTCATCAGACTTCTGTAAGCACTTGACCCATTACATTTTTATACAAGCAATAAAAACATCCAAAAGCACTACATTGTCTAAAAGGTCTTATAACAAAACATTATTAATTCTTTTTATAAGTTGTCTGTGTCTCAGAAGAAAATGAGAAGGAATTAATACATTAGGATGCAAACTTTTCTTGATGGTGACAACTCTCATTTCACCACCAGACCTTGTTAAGTCTGTTGGCCTGGGTAAATGGAAGCAAGTATAACCTGTCGTCTGGCATGACTGCCATCCTTGTGGCCATACAGTAAGTGCTGGGCTCTTTGACAGGAGAAGGTCCTTGGTAGCCCTGCCTGCCAGCCTCAGGAACCAAGTGGAGTGGCAACAGTGGAGAGCGGGTAAAACAAGGAAGCTTCTGTGGAGAGAGAAGTACTTGTCATGAGCAGTTACGCCCCTGAAGGAGGGATTCTGCCGCGGTAGATGAGCACTTCGTCTCTAGGATCTCAGAGACGGTCGACCAGCTCTTTGGCAACTGCAGTCAGCCTGCAACTCTTCAGTGCAGGTGACCTCAGGATGAGGACAGCTCCTTTTATAAGCTCGAGGTCCTTCTACTTACTAGCATCTTTTTTGAGAGCACAGATTATGGAGGGGGAGAGAATAAATAAAACTCAAATTTAAAAGAAATCAGTGTATGGTGGAACTGTTTCTGTACTAAGAACACTTGCTCTGAAGTTAGACAACTTGGGATGGAAGGGGACTGTTCAGAGACACAGAGCCAATAGGATGTGTATAGAAAGAGAAAGAAGATTTATTTTAAGAAATTGGTTCACACGATTGTGGAGGCTGGCAAGTCTGAAACATGCAGGGCAGGCCAGCAGGCTGGAGACCCCGGGAAGAGTTCATGTGGCAAGCTTGAGTCTGAAGGCAGTCTGGAAGTGGAATTCCTTTTTCCTCAGGGACCTCAGTCTTTTCCCCTAAGGCCTTCAACTGACTGAATGCAGCCCACCCACATTATGGAGGATAATCTGCCCTACTCAAAGTCTATGGATTTATTTAAATGTTAACATACCTTCACAGCAATGCCTAGACTGGTATTTGACCAGAAACTGGTATTATGGCCTAGCCAAGTTGACACATAAAATTAACCATCACACTCAGTTTGCTCATCTGAAAAAGAAGCACAAGGTCACAAGATGACTGTGGTTGCAGCAGTTAATGAGATACTCTATGTAAGATGCTTATTAGCTCACTGGCAGATACATATGAAAGGGCCCATATACATACATGTTAGCCACCATTATCGTTATCACGGCCATCACCACCACTAGTGTTTCTGCTCTCCAGTAACTGCAAGAGTCTCACCTATTTTAGCCACCATCAATGCAAGTACATATGGCTCAACTAGTACTCCACAGGGGAACATTCATGATTTATTTTAAGGTATAATTCACATAAATAAAACCATCAACTGATCTCAGCAAACAACCTCAGGCCAGTGGAGAAGGAAGCTCAGGCCGAAGGAACTCATGAAAAGACTAACAGGTCTGGTTCTAGAGCGCACTGATGCACTATGCCCCCACAGACACGGCCTTAATCTGTGCTTACATCACACATTCTGCATCTGATGCCTGGGTTTGGCAGCATCTTTACCAAGAACATTACCCCATAAAACAAAGTTGGCTACAAAATAGAATCCAAAAATGAGTATCTGGGGCATGGGAAGGGCAAAGGTTGTAATGGAAGACCCTTAGAAAAATCCCACATATAAAAAAACCACATGTAGAATCTTGACAAAGAACATCTTAAATGCGAGTCCCTCTCCTTCTATCCCCAGAGCTCAGACAATAATTTCTAATAAAGGGGCAGAGTTTTTAAATAATCTTCTGGTCTCCTGACAAAGGGGTGTGTGTTTCTTAAATTAATCATCTAAAAACTATACAATAACCATGTTTTAACCACGGCTTTTTTTTTACATCTTTGACATATGCCATTCCTTTGAAATCAGTTATTGAGTTTATTTGTATCTTTGATAGCAGTCGTCATCATAGTTAGCTATATTTACTCTTTTAGGTCCAGTTAAACCCAGGTTATAATTTATGATGGAAGTGCAGCATTTAATTGTCTTTTATCATTTCGATTTTTAAAGATTTTTTAACGTTTTTAATAGCTTTTATATCAGATCAAATAGATTCTAATGCTGTGATTAATTCTGTGAAAAGGGGTGAAAAATGCCTTTGTTCTCATGTATAATCACACCTTCTAGCATTTTCAGGGACACTAGAAAATTTCTCTTGTCCTTAGGTAATACCTTAATACATTTGAATATTTTCTGGGCCAGTAATACAAGGGCGAAGATGAAGCACATTAATGAACTTCCACAGAAATTATCACATATACAACAGAAACTGTTTTCCAAACAGCAATGCATTAGTGGGTCCTGAAATCAGAGGCCTAGTTTACAAGCAATATTTTGCTTTACTGAATATAATGACAGTCTAGAATTGAATAAAGCAAAGTATATTACATGTTAAAAAACATTTTTAAAACATTATAAAAGTTAAATATTGTTTTGTGACACTTTGGTTTCAGTTATATGTATGAATTCAAGTGTGCTGGCATGCTGTGTATGTACGTTTTTGAGGACTTGAAATCGTGTAAAATCAATTTCTTACTGTAGGTAGAATCAAAGTTTGAAGATGGACAGTGGCTCTCACTTAACTAAAGAGAGTACATCCCAAAAGTCAAAGCCACATATGAGATAAAGAATCAAGGGAGAAAACTTGTATCAGACCCACAATTTCTGTCATTAAAAAATTAATTAACAAGATCATTAAACATAAAATAAAAATTTGTTCATGCATATATTTAAGATAATAATGATTATTATAGACACAAATTGAAGAGTGAAGATGACAACATGTAAAATATTTCATTTTTATCTGTAATCATCCTCAGTGAGAACTTACTGTCCAATTGCTTTAAGTTCTTTTTCTTACTTAGAAGAAAAGAGGCCAGTAAGAGTTGTCATCATTATAATCTATTGTTATAGATTGTAACTGTTATAATCACTGTTGTAATCTATACAAGGATAGAATGATATGATCACAAAATAAATTTGTCTAATACAGTAAATTTACAAAGTTAGATGACTTTCAAAAAGATTTTTTAGATGGACATTTAAAAATGTAAGTCCTGAGAATAAGGGACAATAGACTCAATCACGACACAGTGCAAGATCCAATAGCGAATTCTGTGGCGGAAAAAAAAAGGCTACGAAATTCCAAAGAACCTCCCATCAAGAGCACATGGTAAGTTCTCATCTTGCAGAATCCTTGTAGCAATGATCAATTTTTTAAAACCATTCATAAACTATCACAATGATAGATAAAGCCAAGTTCAAAACTCAGATAATCATTTCATGAGCCAGAAATGGATGTGAATAAGTGAGGGTCAGGGTAGAAGCCATGGACGTGCTGCAGGAACAAGTGGGAAGTTTCACTCCCATGGACGAGAAAGAAGCCCCGAGGCAGGAATGGGTGGATTGGGCGAGGACTACTCAGAAGCAAACTGCTAACAGATGACCTAGGGCACTAGCAGAAAAGGAAGCTGCTATCATAGGATGGCAGGAGAATACAAACACAGCCTTGGCAGCTGAACAGAGCTGCCCACTGGCTCAGTTAATTGATTAACAACATCTATTTCACTGCAAGACAGATGATCTGAAATTATATTACTTATTTCATCAAATCTAAGATGTCATCAAATGTAATGCATAATATTATTTTACAATACCACTAGGAAAAAAATATTCCCAACTAAACCATGATTCATCATGAATTACAGATGCATCCCAATCTGAAAGATTTTAAAACATGAAAAAAATGTAAGGTTTGGAACTAATGAAATATACTCCATGATTTGGTTCTAGACCTCATGCTGGACGAGTTGAGAGGAGAAAGAGCTGGTTCTCAATGAGAAGAGGCAACATTTTAGAAAATGCAAGATTAGAGGTAAGGATGTCCTACAGAGAGCAAGAGAGGAAAATTAAATAAGGGGGAAGGAGGGAAGGAAAGGGAGGGGAAAGAGGGAGGGGGAGAAGAAAAGAAAGAAGCAGAAGAAACCATCGCCACCACCTACCCAAAATGAACTGACAAACCAAAATTCCAAAATATATGAAGAATTCTAAGGTTAAGAAAGGTAAGCAACAAAATCAATAGAAAAAATAATTTTCTGGAAAACTCTCATAGACTTTTGAGAGATTTAAAGACCTAAATGAAAGCATAGTTTTCATTAAAAATATTAGGAAATTATAATACAGAAAGAGACAAAAAAAGAAACTGATAGGAAAAATACCAAAAGAACAAATTAGAAATCTTTAAAAATCTTTAGACAGCATAAAGTCTAGACTGAAGTGAGTTGACAAAAAAAGAATTAGTAAGCTGGTAGATAATACTGGGGAACTTCCCCAGAACATAGCAGAGAGAAAGAGAAACAAACAACTACGTACATATGAGAGAACACATATGTCATGGAAGATAAATTGAAAGGCTGGAATAAGGGTTCTAGGAAATGAAAGTGGAGGGAATGGTGGGAAAACAGTATTTGAAGAGTATAGTATAGTGAAGAACGTTCCAAAATTGAGGAAATGATTCTTCAGATGAAAACACCTTTGGGTACAAAGCAAAAGATAAATCCACACTTAGAGACACTGTAGTGAAACCACAAAATATCAGAAATTTTAACAAAGTTGTGAAGCTTAAAAGTTATCATAAAGTCTTATAGAAGATTTCTAATCAGAGGCAATAAAACAGTACCTTCAAAATGCTCAGGGAAAATCACTGTTGATGTAAAATTTTATACCCATGAAAACTATCATCCAAGATTCAATGCAAAGTAGAGACATTTCTGACATCAAACAACTAAAACAATGTATCACCCACAGACCCCTCCAATCTCTCACTACAAGGACTTTTAAAGGATGTCCATCAACAGGAGGAAAGGCATGAGATACATGAAGCAATAATGAGTTCAGACACAGAATTTTAAAAAAGAAGGAGACACACTCATACATACACACACAAACTTAACTTCTGATTAAAAAAAATAAATATCAATAACCAATTAATGTGGTAGTAAGAAAAGACCGTGGAAGTTGCTCAATATTTACACAAATTGTACTAAGTTGTGGTCAAATACGCAGAAATGATAGAAATACTAAATATCTGTAGAGTTTGCAAGAAAATTTTAAAATGAAAAATGTATGGTAGACATTGTAGATGGTCTGACCTCAAACTCCAGTCTCAATTCCGCCAGCCTCTTTCCAGTTATGAGTGGCTCATGGCACAGTTCTGGCCAACAAGATGGAAGTCCCTTGGGTAGTACACTCAGAAAAGCCTTTGTTTTTCTGACAAAAAAGGGACTCCTCAGTAGGCGCATCTTTCTTTGCCCATTTGCCTTTTCCCAGTTTCTTCCTGCCTGGTACATGAATGTGATGCCTGGAAGTGCAGCAGCCAGCTTGCAACCATGAAGCAGCAAGAATGAAGAAAAGCCCATGAGTTATGGATGATGAACCAGAAAGCTGGAATGAGCCTGGGTCCCTGATGGGAGGCCCACCTCCAGATTTTGTGTTATGCAAGAAAAATAACCCCTATTAGTTTGTGCCTCTCTAACTGGTTTTCTGCTCCTTGTAGTTGGATATCATTTTAACTATACAGTAAAAAGAATTAAGAATAAGCTGTAAAAAAATAGAATTACTATATATGTATTCCCAAACCAGACAAGGGACTTCAAGAAGGAAGGAAACATAAAAAGTTTTGATTAATTCAGCAGAAGGCAGGAAAGGGGAAGATATAAAGAAAAAAATGGTAAGCAAAAAGTACTGTAGTTGAAATAAGTCCAAATATATCAATATTGGCAATAAATGTAACCAATGAATAGGTTAAGATTATTACACTGGGCAAACAAAACAAAAGAAAGAAAGAAACAAAAACCCAGCTATTTGCTGCTTACAAAAGAGAAGATGCAAAGAAAGAGGTGGAAAAGCAAATGTCTTGCAAATTCTAGTCAAAATAAAAATTGGTGAAAAAATATTAATACCAAACAAAATACTTTGTTAGAGAAAAAAATTAGTACCATGAAAGATAACTACTTGATAACAGAAATACAGAAATACATGAGGATAATAGAACAATCATGAACTTGTTTGATTCTACCTAGCAGCACAGCTTCCAAATATATAGAGTAAAAACTGACAAAATTATAAGGAGAAAATGCCAACTCTATAATCACAGTGAGAGATACTATCAGAGCTGAGGAATCAGGCGGAATACTTGAGCAATAAAATTAATAAGCTTTATCTAATATTTAAATAGAATATCTTCATTTAATAAACACAGAATGCTAATTTTTATTAATTATACATGGAATATTTACAAAAACTGACCAAGCGCCAGGTCAGAAAGGAAGTGTCAACAAATTTCCAACAATTGCTGACATACAGACCACAACCTCTAACTATAATGTAGGCAGTGAAATTAGAAAATGACAATATAAATGTTCTTAAAAAGGATTATTGTGAGACATTTAAGATTCAATCCTAAATAAATCAGGAATTAAAGAGGAAATAATAATGAAAATCATAAAATATTTATAAATTAACAACTATGAAAGTAGTACATATCAAAACATATGACACACATTTAAAGCGATAATTAGACGTAATTTTACAGCATTCCATATATTTTCTAAAACACAAGAAGGAACTAAAACAAATTCAATTTACAACAGAGCAAACTAAAGAAAGAGGAAGAGACATGGGGTGCAGGGAGAAGAAAGTAACAAGGTTAAAGGAAAAAAGTAGAAATTAAACAGAAAATTAAAAAATAGCAAATATTAACAGAACCAAATTAAGCAGGCAAACCTCTAGCACAAATAAACAATATTGGATAAAGATGATGATGTAACCTTAAATACAGTAGGGTTTTTTAAAAAATAAAAAGTGAAAACTATAACTCAGTTTTGCGCCTATATTTGAAAATGTAGATGAAATGGCTGTTTTTCTAGAAAAATATTAATTACTGAACCAGACAAAATAAATATTAAAATGCGTACAAATCAATAAATGATAAAGAAAAGGTCCTTGCCAATGTACTGATTCAAGAAACCGAAAATGAATATATAAGAATTCAATGAAAGAGACAAAACTAACCTTATTTGTAGATGATGGCTATTCACATAAAAGAATCAAAAGAATCTCAGAGAAATTAAAATAAGACAGTTCAGTAAGGTTTGTTGGTGGTTTCAACATCAATCTATAAAAATGAATAATTCTCCTAAACTCTGTGATGATATATTATAAAACATAAAAGATCGCATTTACAGTAGCACCAGCAACAACAACAACAAAAGGCCTAGAAATAAAATTAATAAAAAGTTTTGCTTAAGGCCTGTATGGACTTCATTCCAAGATAAGATGCAGAATCATAAAGATTACAATGCCCTCCAATTGATCTACAAACTCGTGTTACTTGATCAAAATCCTAAATTTTCAAGGAAGATCAGAGGTCCCAGAGTAGACAAGACAATTTTGAAAATGAATAAAAAGATAGAAGGACTTGTTCTGCTAGATTAAAGATTTATAATGTTACAGTAATCAAAACAGTTGGCATTGGAGGTGGTCAAAAGGTACAAACTTCCAGTTATAAAATAAGTAAGTCCTGGGTATGTTATGTACAGCATGGTGACTCATTAATAATACTGTATTAGATATTTGAAAATTGCTAAGAGAGTAAATCTTAAAAGTTCTCATCACAGGAAGAAAAATTTTCTAAGTATGTGTGGTGATGGATGTTAACTGGACTTTTTATGGTGATTATTTTGCAATATATACATATATCAAATCATTATGTTATACATCTGAAACTAATATAACATTATGTCAATAATATTTCAATTAAGAAAACAGTTGGCACTGACATAGGAAGAGATGAAAGATAAAGATAATAACATGTAGGTCAAAAATACATCTATGTATATCTGGAACCATAATATATGACAGAAGAACATTAGAGATCAATGGGAAAAGGACAAATTGTTCCAGGACAACTGGTTACCTATTTGAAATTAAATAAAAGTAGATACCTTCCTGATGTCATACAACAAACTAAATACCAGGTGGACTAAAGACCTAAATATGAAAACCAAAACTCCAACATTTTTGAAGAATATATAGGACACATTTTGGTTGGATATTTTAAACAAGACCTAAAAAGTACAAACCATAAAAGACTGGTAAGTCTGACTATATTAGAATTTAAAACTTCAGCTCAACAAAAGATACCAGAGACAAAGTAAAAAGATAAGTCACACATTAGTATTTGTAACACATAAAAATGAGAAAAGATCAGTATATAGGATAAAGGTTACAGCAAAAGATAAATACAAATAATCCTGCAGAAAAATGAGAAGGATATGAATTGACTATCTACAGAAGAAATAAAAACAGACTGTAAGATATCTTTTTCACACCCATGAGAATGATAAAAGCAAAATTTCTGGCAATCCAAGAACTCCCAAGGATGAAGAGGAAATTCTCACGCACTGCTGGTGGGGGGAAATTGGCGCTTCAGTGCAGAGAGCAATTCGCAGTGTCCAGTGAAGGATAAGCATCCTCTGCAGTCCAGCACTTCCACTGCAGGCCACATTTCCTAGAGCAACCAGCACCTGTCAACAGCCCTCCTCCCCCAAACACAAGGATGCTTGCTGAAAGCTGCTGGAAATAGAATAAAATTAGGAAAAATGTGAATGTTCAACTGAGAAAGGGGTAAATAAATGGCGTATAGTTATGAAAGAGAAACTACATAGCAGATCCACCACTAGAGCTACATGTTCCAGTGTGGCTGTAACACCAGCATAACAAGGAGTGGTAAAAGCAAATTGCGTGATACCATGAACAGCAGGATATCATTTATGTTAAGTTTAAAAACATGCAAATCAGGGGCTGGCCCCGTGGCCGAGCGGTTAAGTTCGCGTGCTCCGCTGCAGGCGGCCCAGTGTTTCGTTGGTTCGAATCCTGGGCGCGGACATGACACTGCTCATCAAACCACGCTGAGGCAGTGTCCCACATGCCACAACTAGATGGACACACAACGAAGAATATACAACTATGTACTGGGGGGCTTTGGGGAGAAAAAGGAAAAAAATAAAATCTTTAAAAAAAAAAAACATGCAAATCAATACTATTATGTTGTTTATGGACACATTCGCTTGTAGAAAAGGCATGAAAACATACAGAGAAATAATAAATATCAATTTAGGAAAACGGTTATTTCTGAGGGAAAGAAAGTTAGACCCAAGAACATTATACCCATCCAAGTTTCTGGTCCAGAACACACACAACATGCAGTCTTATGCCAAAAAGGAAAAAACAAAAACCCTCAGGGAAGACGGTATCCAGGAGCCCTTCTTGAAGATTCTTCTGCACGAATAACCAGCCCACTGAGAGGTAAACAGAGACGGTGTGGTAAAGGCAAAGGCACTAGTGTTAAGCATGGAATCCATTTACACGAAGAACTAAGACCAAACAATGTCATAATTATGCCTACAGAGGATAAACATTAACAATCCTAGCTGCATAAAAGAGTAACTTAAAAATCAGGAAAGGCAAGGAATAGGAGAAAATGTAAAAGTATTCATTCATTCATTTTCTTAGAGAGATATTGACAGATCCTATCTATTTTTGGAAAATGTTATGAAATGTTCAAATTGGAGAATGAGTAAAAAGGTGTTCCTTATGCATTATCCATTTTATTAAATATTTCAAATAGAAACAAGTTGTTTTTAGGAATCAATTAAATCTACAAATGACTAAAGCAAGACTATAATCAAGTGCCAAAGTTTATAATGATTTGCTTTTTCAAAAAGTGGAGCCAAGTGACAGCAACGTGGCAAAACCATTCTCTTTCACTTGCTTTCCACTATACTATCCTGAATGGGAAAGAAAGGGGTGGAATTACAAGTTGCTTGCTTGGAATTCTCCATAACCTTGGATACACCCCTGTGAGTGTGCGAGGCATATGAAAGCCATCTGTGTTGCAGCAGAAAACAAGTTGAGAGCCACTGAATCAGAGCATGCAAATCAAATAATGAAAGCAAAGTGGCCTCTCACCATGAGAAGCTATATTCACCAGGAGAAGGAAAACTGACAGACACACTTTAAAATAAACAACCAAACAACAATGAAAAAGAAAATCTTAGTCACTATCTGGCCAATAATTTTAAACTGCAGACCCACCAAACCTTCTTAACTTCTATTAACTAATAGCAACACAGATGGGTTGGGTTTCAGGTCCTTCCATTTGTTCTTCATCCTTGGCAAAAGGCACAAAGGACGAAATAAAATGCCTGAACACTGTGTCTTCAGAAAAAAGGCACTGGAATTAAAGCGTTGGTAAAATTCACAAAATGAGTAACCAGTCCCAACAAAGTGATGTCAGAAGAATCTATAAAACTGTGAATCTTAATCCAAAGGGGGCAGATTATTTTTAATCCACATCTGACACCAAAAGACGAAAATATTACAGGAATCCACATGGACAAATTAGCTAACCATCTTTATTACTACTGCTCTGCTTCAACTAGTGCAGGGGCCTAGAACCATCACGAAGAAAAGATCCAGGCACAGATCCAAAAATGGAATATTGTAATTATTATATCTGATTCAGGAACTACATGAAATCACAAATAGTAATAAACAACTGATGCATAGAATTATACAAAAAAGTCTTAATCTTTTAAAAAAAAGATTTTCACTACTTTAAATACGAGAACTATCTCCTTTCAAAACACAACAAGTTTTTAGGTTCACATGATAGAGATGATTTCTTAAGGCCTCTCACGGTGACAATATTTTTCCAAGGTGTGTCATTCTTTATAATGCATACAGGTGCTTCATTGGAGCCTCTTCAGAAGAAATATTAACACTACAGGCATTTTTTGGCCCTTCCCTGAGTTTTAACCTATGAAAGATAAATGGGTGGAGTAGAATTAAGTGAAGAAGAAAATTTAAATCAGACTGGATTTCCAAGTGTGAGACATCATGCCTGAAAACATGGCATGTGTTAAAACACCTGCAGAAGATAGGCCAGAAATTCACTAAGCATGTGAATAAAATCATTACCTTCAGTTTGGCTGAACATGGTGAAACTGTCCTCAAGTTAACCATTTCTCTATCCTCTTCACTAAGGAATACAAAGAAAATAGAGCCATTAAAGCACTCCCCCCCCCCCCCCCCCCCCCCCCCCCCCCGCCCAGCCACACTCCACATCATGGCTACTTCCACTCCCTTTTTAAATTCTCTCCCTAGGCCTGATACGACCCCTTGGTCTTTTAGTCCCAGCAGATTGAGGAGAAGGTATATTCCAGCAGAGGAAGAAGCTATAAAAGGGTTCTGAGGAAAAGAGGAAGAACATGAGAGGCTCAGATAGGAGAGCAAGTGGTATCAAACATTTATCTTGTTTTAAAAGATTTCCCTTCCGTACATTGAATCAAATACAGGATGATTTTTTTTTTAGAAAGGTAAGATAATTTTATATTACTTATCTTTCCTTAAAAAGTTTAAGGCATTTTTCAAAAAATTATCCACCGTACTATGGGGACTAAGGAAAAAGAGAAAAAACATCTACAGAGAAGCTCCATGGGTAGCATTATTTCACAAATTTCTTTTAGGTTTCAGCTACCACTTTTCTAAGGAAAGAGATTGATGAAGAGGTGGGTGACTGTCTCCTCACTGTATTCCTCTAGGACAGCACCAAACAATGTCTTGAGTTTGCTGCATGAGTGGACCCAATTGTAATCTAATGACAAGGCAAGAAAGACAACCAATCCCATGGACCCCTTGACAGGCATGAAGTCTGGCACGAAGAACTCTCCACAGCACACAGGGAGCTGCTTGCGCTGTTTACCGAGGTGAGGCATCTAGCAAATACCTGAATGGCCTGTATCTATGTGGCAGGTTCCTTTGGGAAAATTAGAATAAGGCTGTGAACATCTAAAAGAAATCATTCTACAAATCTAGGGAAGAAAAGTTAATGAAATGACATCCAAAATATGCTAACCCCGAACCAGCAGAACACAGCTATACGTTTTTAAGTGGTATGTTCTTTGGTGATATAGTCTATACAGACTAGACATGCTGTCATTTTTTCAGTGTGTCAGTTTGGAAGGGACAGCCTTGCTCAATACTTAGCTTAAAGGAAGTACCACCAATGACTCCTGAATGAAAAGAACAAAATTGGGAACTGAAGAAAAATGTATTCGTTGCGTATTTCAGCTATATTAGGAAATATAACAATGACATTGCTAGAAATTGAGTGCACTTTTTGAAGTATTAATCATCCAATGTCAGAGCAGGAAGGTCCTGACATCACCTACTCCAAGGACTGTGACCTTACAAATGAGGAAGCACAAGTCCAGGAGGCTGAGAGGCTCACTCAAAGTTTTGTGGATTTGGGGGGATCAGAATCATATTCAGTTCGTGGGGCTGCTGTAGCAAAGCACCAAAATTTGGATGGCCTAAAATAACAGAAATTTATTGTCTCTCAGTTCTTGAGGCTAGAAGTCTGAAAGGAAGGAGTCGCAGGGTGGGTTCCTTCTGAGAGCTGTGAGGGAGAATCTGTTTCACGCCTCACTCCTTGCTTCTGGTAGCCTCAGGTATTCCTTGAGCTGTAGATGGCATTCTTCCAGTGTCTTCACATAGTCTTCCCTCTGCGTGTGTCTGCACCCAAACTTCCCCTTTTCATAAGGACACCAGTCATACTGGATGAGGGCCCACCCTAATGATAGCATTTTAACTTGATTACGTCTTTACAGACCTTATTTCCAAATAAGGTAACAATCTGAGCTACTGGGGATTAGAACTTCTATGTATCTTTCGCAGGGGACACAATTCAACCCATAACAAGGACTGTGAGAGAACTCTGCTCAGGACCTCAGTAGAACCTTCCCAATTCTATGCCAGCAGCCTTTCTCATTCATGAAATTCTCTCTGCTGCTGGCACACAGCACATATTACAGGGTCCACAGAGGACAGGCCCTACTCACAAAGTTAGGTATGACTTCTCTCACACACAATAAGTTGACATTTTACAAAAGCCAATGGAACATTAAAAAACCAGCAAA
This sequence comes from Equus caballus, assembly GCF_041296265.1. Classification (NCBI taxonomy): domain Eukaryota; kingdom Metazoa; phylum Chordata; class Mammalia; order Perissodactyla; family Equidae; genus Equus; species Equus caballus. The sequence goes on from NC_091705.1 coordinate 14,173,365, forward strand.
TGGAAAACATCACTCCATTTGCTCACTAATGTTCATCAATGTATTTTAGCTTCCTCCCTCACAAAAATGCCTGAAATGTTTCTGCGGTAGGCTGACCCTCATCTCTAAAATGTCTACTCTTCAGAGGAGAAGAATATGTGGAAACATGACTGTGGAGGAAGGAGAAATTAAATCTACTATTCCATTCTGTCCATGACCGTCCCTCTCACACATCTTAGCCTGCCTAGAAAAGGAAACATGTATGGAATTTCCTTCAGTGAGAAGAAACCTCAAGGGTTTTGGATTTCCAACAGGCCTCAGTTTCCTTCTGCCACCCAAGTTACAAAGCCAGTGGCTGGGCCGCTCAAGCAGGGCAAGAGGCAACGAAGCCCAGGCCCATCCTTCAGCTTGGTGCTTCATCCTGGCAGTGGCATCTGGTAGCAGGCTCTGTTGGAATCACTCAATCATCACTCACCCTGCTGTATTCTTAAGTCTGAGGATAATTGTCATATTGTCTCACTATTTTCCATTATAAATTAATGACATCTGTAATACTGAGTCATAAAACAAAGTCCATCCAAAGAACTGTATTAAAAATTACATGGAACTGATTTCCCTAAGTGGCCTCTTGACGAACACATACCCGCCCTTTTCCATTAAGGTCTTTAGCATCCTGAGGTACAGCTGGCCTTGGAAAATTGGGAATTATGTTTTACTGCACAAGATCTAACAAGTTATTACAGTTCCAAAAAATGCATAAATAAGAGCTAAGCAGGATTGGACAGGATGCTGGGGTTTTTTTTTTGTTGTTGTTGTTGTGTTTTTAACCCTCAAAGGGCTACTGCCTTAAGGAAGAAATAGCTTTCTACAGTACAGGACGGAGAGTTCAGAGCTGGAAGGACACGGGGGCCGCTCTAATCCAAACCTCTGTTTACTGAGTAGGACCCTAAGGCTCACACTGAAGTGGATCAAAATCAATGGTCAAGTGAACCAAATCAACACTTAATTGTACCCTTCACGTGACAATTCAAAAGAAACAAAGTAATTTTGAATGTAGATATTCAGGCATTACTTTGTTCCAATAGGAGGAATTTTTCTCAGACTAGAATGTTTTCAAAGGGCAATTTTTAAATGTTCCAAGAAATGCTAGGCTTGAATGTTTAGCATAACTAACTTGATTCTAAGCAATATTTAAAGGACTATTAATCATCTTAAAGTTTAACATTTTGTAAACAGTCACATTGAGCTGCCCTGCTTATACCCTCTGCCTGATCATTCATCCCAGGAAAGATGTAACAATACTGAGTTATTTTCTAAGAAAGACTTGCCAGTTCTACCAACATTCTATCAGCAAATTCATCCAAATCTATGGCTGAGATGCTCCTATCCATATACATTGGCCCCCAAAGCTGCTTTTCTCCTCTGGATACTAGGATGTTGTGAGGATTAAAAGAAAACATTTAGGAAAGGACAGGTCCCGCCTCTTTCAGTTCCTGACTCCCAAGCAGAAAGCAGCCCTTCTCCCCCTCTCAACCTCAGCAGCCTTTCATCGCCCCTGTTCTAATCATCCACCCACCCAGTGTGTGGTTCTCTCTCCATCTCTGAACTCCCACAGCACTGGTATCCTGCATACAACATGTCCTCAAAGAATTTCTGCCTGAATGTTTCAAATAAAACATTTTTGCTCTTATTTCCAAGACTGTGTTAGAATCCCTATTTAGATTAAATTAAAATAAAATAAAAAACCAGAAGAGTTGATAATTATTTTGCTTAAGTTACCAGAAAAAAAGAAAATGCAACAACCAAATATACAAACCTTCTTAAATACATAAGCATCTTGCACCTATGAGATGCAAAGACAGCCAAATTATCCACATAGTCAATCAACAGCTTTAACAGCGTGTTTGTAAATTTTATTCTAATCATTTCCTGGCTCAAAAACCCACCGACTCCCTAATGCTCAACAAAACAAGCCCAATTTCCTCTTTGGGGCTTTAAAGCCCCTGGGCAGTGCAGTCACTCTTTCCATCCAACTTTATTTCCCAGTTCTTCCCTCTGCTTCAGTCAGTCTTGTCTCCTCAAGGTCCCCCACACAAGCCATATTCATTTCTACCTTGGAACCTGTGCGTACAGCATCCCCAAGTATTTTCTCTGTTCTTAGTCAGGGAATCAGGTGTCCTCACTTGAGTACCACTAATTCCACAGGCTTTTTCGAGCAGTCCGAGCCACCATCCTTTTCTTCCACAGGCACTATGTGCACAACGTGAACACTTGGGATTTATATGGGGCCTTGCGTTATTAGTTATCTTTTTCATATGTGAGTGGCTTAGTCTCCTAACTAGCATATACTCTTCCTGAGGATAAGGACTACATCTTATTCTTTCATTCACTTATACTTTAAATATTTACCAAACACCTGTAATATACAAAGGATCAGAGACATAAAAAGGAATTCATAAGACACAACCCTTTGCTTCAGGACCTCATACTTTTAGAATGACCCACAGTGCCTCATATCAACGTCTTTACACATCTGTTTACTGGAAAGCTGGCTGATAGGAAGCTCACCATATTTCTTTTCATATCTTCCTAATCGATCACAGAGTAATGAGTCCCCAATAAATACTCCTTAGATAAGTGAATGAAGCTCCCGCTAAAAGAAGTGGAAGTTATTTTTTAATTCCTTCAGCCACACTGTATCTTTGTAATCTAAAGACCATCAAGATTTGACTCTATGAGACTCTATATCTTACTATGGGAATGAAATAAACAAAAGGCTATCTGTTCATAGAAGTTTTTTAGGAAAGCAATACTTTAAATTTTTTTCCTTTTTGCTACTACCTTTTGTTTAAACAGTTGGAAAGTAATTAAAATTTAATTTGCATTTCTGCAACATTTAGGTTGTACTCTTTAGGGAGGAGTAGGCAGTGCCCTTTCATTTACATCATCCAATCAATGCTATAGATAACCATGTTGTTTGCTAATAAAGCTAACGAGAGAACAAACTAACTCATTCCATACTAATCATAAAACTATCTTTTTAGTGTTATTTATCCATGGCAGGACATGTTCTCTAAACTAATTAATAAATATGAACGATGAATGGTTGGGATTGTTGAGTCATCACTGTCCTGAAAATTATCATTAATATCTCTGATTCCGGAAAAGAGCACACTAAACAGATATGCTTTTTTAAAACACCTGTATTAAGATTTAATTTGCATATAATAAAATTCACCCATTTTAAGTTACCAGTTTGGTGATTTTCAGTAAATTTATACAGTTGTGCAACTATCATCATAATTCAGTTTTAGAGTACTTCCATCACCCCAAAAAGTTCCCTCAGCTCATTTGCCCACTCCAACAAAGATGCTGTTCTTTCCCTCTGTGATGTATGGGAAATGGTCATTTGGAAGGCAGAGTTAACAACAGGACATCCCCATGGACGAAGATCCAGCTCTGCCCCAGCCCTCCCCAACCAGGAATGAACTCTGACACAGGACCTCTAACAGAACCTCAGATGAGAGAAGGACCCAGGCACTCTGGTGTTTAACCTCCTTACCTCAGCTGAGCTCTCTTCCTCCAGAGAACATCCTTTATAGCTGCATAAAAGTAGACTGGCTAAAATACCCAGTCCTCAAACTGCAGCTTAAAGAGAAATCAAACTGGCCTCAGATACGGAGGTAAGAATATAAAACGGTAACACACTATATCAAAACAATTAGAATGTGTCAACAGAGCCACACAAGACCAGGATCAAAATAGATGCCATGGCTTTAATTGCATTCCTATCAAAAGCACAACAAAGAAGTACACATGCAAGACACATGCCCAACCCAAAAGGAAACACAGTGTGAGAAACAGGAGTGCCTGACTGCTTCAAGTAACAGAGCAACTTAGGGCTAGGGGGAAAACTCATTAACACAAGAGCCCAAAGACAGACGATGAAACAGAATAAAACGAAAAAGAGGGTGTGGCAGGTAGCATCTAACATGGGTCCCAATGACGCTTGCCTCTCGGTTTTCACACTTTTGTGTAACTCCCTTCCCCTTAAGTATGAGCTGGGTTTAATGATTTGCTTCTAGCAAACAGAGTATGGCAGAGGTAATGATGTGATGTCACTTTAAGCTTAAGTTACAAAAAGACCATGGTTTCCATCTTGCTTTCTTTGAGGAAAGCCAGCTGCAACGTTGTGAGTTGCCTTATGGGGAGGCCCAGGTGTTGGGATCCTGATGTCTGGAGCTAACGGCCAGTGAGCACCTGATTCTCCTGCCAATATCACATTAGTGAGCTCCGAAGCAGATCCGCCCCTAACTGAGCCCTGAGAAGACTGCTGCCCCAGCTGACAGCTTGACTGAAGCCTGTGACAGCTCCTGAGCGAGAGGCACCCAGCTACGCTGTGCACGTATTCCTAACCCAAAGAAACTGTAAGTCAGTAAATGCTTGTTGTTTTAAGCTGCTAAATTTGGGGGTAATTTGGTGCACAGGAATAGATAACTAACATACTGAAAATAAGGAAACAAATTGAGAATCAAAATGAATATCATTATGGAATTAATATATAAGTGAAAATAAGACAAGAAACTGACAACCCTAAAAGTTGATTTACCATCAGTGAAAAGAGAATCATGGTGATATGGTTTGGATAATAATTTTTCAGACTAAAAAGTAAAAGAAACAAGGAAATTAATTAGAGAAAAGCAATAAATATAGAGGGCAAACAAAATAATTTAATAGGAGGACATATCCCTGAAGTAGACAAGTTAAGAAATGGAACAGGCAATGCATCTCAAGATATGAGATGACGTAAGAATCTCTCTGGAATGAAGAATGAACAGAATTTGTAGACCACAAAAGCACATGTTTGAGAAAAAAAATGATGCAACAATACTCCACACTGAGAGATATTTATAAAATCTTTCAGTATCCAGGGACAAAATATATAATGGGAGAGATACTGGGCTGGCTTTACACTTCTCCAGAGAAAGAGTCACAGTCAGAAGATACTGGAAAAAATTTTGTTACAAAGTTCCGAGGGAAAGAAAGTATAAGCCACGGTATCATTCAAATACAAAGGCAAACATTCTCGAACATGAAGGAATTCAGGAAATGCAACACCTACAACCTCTTCTTGAAAACCGGTGCTGTCAGGGGCTGGCCCTGCGGTGCAGCGGTTAAGTTTGCGCACTCTGCTTCGGCAGCCTGGGGTTTGCCAGTTGGGATCCCGGTCGCAGACCTAGAACTGCTCATTGAGCCATGCTGTGGCAGGCATCCCACATATAAAGTAGAGGAAGATGGGCACAGATATTAGCTCAGAGCCAATCTTCCTCAGCAAAGGAAGAGGAGGATTGGCAGCGGATGTCAGCTTAGGGCTAATCTTCCTCGAAAAAATTTAAAAAAAAAAAAAGAAAACTAGAGTTGTCCAATAGAACTTTCTGTGACACCTGCACTTTCCTGCTACTGGCTGGCTGTTGACCACTTGAAATGTGGCTAGTGAAAATGAAGAACTAAATTTTTAATTTTATGTAAAAGTAAGTTTAAAATTAAATAGTCACACACAGCTAGTGGCTACCATACTGAATAGCACAGGACAAGAATGTGAATACTACAAAACTGGAACACATAACAACAAAAATTGGGAGGTGAGAAGACGGGAGGGAGGACAAAGGATGAGATGCTGTGCCCCCCCTTCACAGCAAGGGGTCAATCAATACTGTTTAAGACTGAAATTTAATTTTTAAAAAAATGAGTTCAACCTATTATTTATTTTATAAGCTATTTTAATCTTAGAGGAATCATTTAGGAAATAAAATCTATTTGAGGAAAAGAAATTTGAGGTTCAACAATTCCTTACATTTCAATTCAGCTTCCTTTTCTACTATTAAAGTAAAATTTTCATTTTATGTTTTTAATTAAAATAACATCATAAAATAATTAATTATAATATCCAATATTGAACAAAAGTATTTCTACCTTTTGCTGTAATCATTCTATCTGTACATATACAGTCATGCTTCGCTTAACAATGAGGATAAATTCTGAGAGATGCATTGTTAGGTGATTTTGTTGTGTGAACATCATGCAGTGTACTTACACAAACCTAGATGGTATAGCCTACTACACACCTAGGCTCTATGGTACTAATCTTATGGGACCACCATCGTATATGTGGTCTGTTGTTGACCAAAACGTCATTATGTGGTGCATGACTATAATATAGCCACAGTGTCTATCTGGAATGATGTTCACCTAATGCTAACAAGAGTTGTTTCCATAAGAGATTTGGAGTGATCTTTTTTTCACCTTTGAATTCTTCATAAGGAAAATGGGTAATTTTTTATAAAACATTTTTATAAAACAAGTCTGGTTTGCCTGTTTTTAAATAAGAGCCTAGAAGCTAATACTGCAAGATGTTAACAGCAATAGGAATATGGAATTGGGTGCAAATACAGAAAATTTTCTTCTTCATGCATTTCAGATTCTTTTTTTAAATTTTCCAAAGGGAAAAAAGAAGTACACAGAGCCTAAAAGTTACATGACATTGATTTTTATTTTGCATCCACACTAGCTGACTACCCAGACTGTCCTCAATTTTCCTGGGAGGCAGGTTCTCATCTGGGAAGTAGCCATAGTCAGTTCAGTGTTCCTACCCTCTTCACAAGGTCTTCCTAACTTCTTCCCCAAGACCAGATCAGGATGTGGCCAGAGGCCTTAGTCGGGGAAAGACTAGGTGGTTTTCTCTTGCTTCTACCTGACTATGGATGTAACAGACCTTTTTCTCTAGCACTGAACCCTTCCTTCTCTCACTTTCCCTCTTTGCACACTCTCTCACCCCACTTGATAAGCCAAAGGAACTCAAGAATTTCTCTCTTGAGAGGAGCACCTACCCCGACAAGAGCTTGGCAGAGGTGGCCTGGTTCATTAAGGTTCCATAAAGGAGGGCGGGGCCCAAAACTGACCTTTGACCATCACAGTCTTCAATGCATCTTTTCCCCTACAGGACTTTTTTTGAGGAGGAGGGGCAATAAAGAACAAGAATTGGGGGCTCCAGGTCCTCTCTTTAATAATTACACCTGCCCTGCCTACTTCCCAAGATAAATATGTTTTAATATGGCTCGTAAAAGTTAGTTACATAGTTAATAAAACTTTAACAATTATAAATCACTATAATTAAGTAGTCTTCTTACCAGACAAGGACGATTCTAAACCAATCTCTTTATAAGACTGTAGCTAGCAGTTTCAATCTTCTTCAAAGCATACAACTTTCAGTAAGAGATCCCAGTCTTGAAACCTGCCTTCACCATTCTCTACCTCTGACCTGAGCAAATTATTCAACCACACTGCCCCTTACATCTCTGCCCCATCAACAGTAAGGTGTAGCTGACAATACTGTGAGAATTAAACAGGGTAATATGTGAAAAACGACAAATTCAGTAGGTAGTTAGTACATATTAGTTCTCTTCTTTTGCTGTCACAAAAGCTGTTAACAAAAGAGAGTTTGTAACAAGGAACACTTAAACACACTTGAACTTCACATCTTAAGCAGCTGAAATGAAATATCTGAAGAGGATAAGAGGGAACCTACATACTCTCAAACTTGGTCTGCTTCCCAGCTGGTATCTTTAAATGACTACTGGTAACTAAGGCTTATTTACAGTAAATGCTTACTAATTGCCAGGGACTGGGTTAGACAGTTTTTATCAACAGTTTTAGTGGCTGCTTTTGTTAAGGGAAAACCCACATTCATGCCCCAATAAGATCTCTTAGTATATTTCTAATGATATTTCTTAGAACTGAAACTGAAGACTGAAGGAAAGAGCTAAGGCTCTTTTGGTTTTGCAAAGAATTGCTAACAGCGCTGAAATCTGGAAAATTCAGGTTAAACATGAGTGTTAGTGTCAGATGGTACCGCTCATTTTTTAAAACCACCTTCAGTTTGAATATTACTTCATTTAAAATAATGCACAATGTTGAAGATGTGTGATGGGTACATCTATGTTCATTATACTCCTTCCCTTTAATGGTTTTAAAATTTTCCATAAAAAGTTTTTTAAAGTGCATATACACATACCCCTCCCATGATCTGTGCAGTAAAAGGCAGATTCATGTGAATTTTACAGAAGACGCCCTTCTCTGGATAATTTTAACTTTTCCTAAAAATAAACATTCTAGTCACCAACTCAGTGAGGGGGCAGCAGCTCAGGAATGCACTGTCATGGCAGATGGAGAATCAGTCACTGCGGGAAGTGAAACAGACCCAAGCTGCATCGGAACTGATGCTTGCGGCAACATCTGATTCCATCAGGCCATCTTTGAAAAAGTAAGCATTTCAGCAGCTGTTTTTGCACAGACTTCGCACAGTGGCTAGCAGCACTACTTGGTGACAATTAAAAGACTAAAGCTACAGTTCAGCTTCTGTTGTCTCACACACTGAAGGGAGTACAAATGGAATGCTGAGTCAAAAGCAAATATGCAGACTCATAGCTGACTAGGGACTCTGGAAGGCATTCGGTGCTTCAGAATTTAAGATTTAATGCCAGATTCATGCTACTGAAGGTTGGGTCCTCTCTTGACTCAAAATGTCATCTATAGAGTAGATATTCAGAAATTTTAGTAGAATGACATCCTCTCTGATACTTCTCTTGACTGTCACAATATTACAGTTTAATTACCACAACTTATACAGACTGAGGGATGTGAACAACCTTAAATGGCCTCAACATGCGCAACACCAAAGCAAGGTGCAAACTGCAAGTAAAGCAGCAATTATGATTGTCCTCATCCCCAGTAACCAAGAGAACCTTCTCAAGGGTCAGATTATTTCAGCTACCTCTTGGATGCCCCTGAGGCCTCTTTACAAACTTTTAAGTACTCATTATTATGTTCCGTAAGAAGGTCTGTCTACGGGATTGCCAAGGAAAAACTTTATAGTCAAGTCTCTAAACCATAAAGTACTGCTATATAGCTTTTGGGGTAATCTGTGCCCCTTTTCCTGACAACTTCCATGCCCAAGGTGGGCATGGGCATGGACAGCTATGTATGCACTAAGTGATAGTGCCCCTATGCCACAGTCATTGGCCAAAGGTGGACACCTACCCAAACTCACCTCCAGAAGTTCGCTTACTGGGGCACAAAGCACAGCAGTCTTGTAAAATATGTCACTTGGGAGGTGAGAAGCCATCATGATCTATAACTTGTGTACTGGAGCAGAGAGAGGCCAGCAGAGGGAGAGTACCAAGGAAGGCGCAGATACCAGGGCCCCACTTCTCAAAGAGACACCCACACTGGAGCTGCCATGGGCAACCCAAAGCCATGTGCAGGCCTTCGTGAAGCTCAATGCCAAGGGACTCTGAGACACTCCTGCTCCCTTATCATAAGGCACCCTTTTTCAGTTCTGTTAGTGTGCACAGGTTTGTTTCTTCCTCCAAAGAGCCTAGACTAGCACTGGCCCAATATAGCTTCTATGTCTCTAAAGGAGGCACTAAGTTCTCTTGTACAACTTTTCAGATCCTCACCTTCTGCTCCACAGGCATTCTCATCTCATCCATGAAGGAGCTAGATTACATCAGCATTGTTCAGTGTGTTTTGTGCTTTCCTTGACCCCAGTTAAATTCTATGCAGAACCTCAATATATCAAACCAGTGGCAGCTGGGCCACTCGGGCTAGAGCAGGGACAGGGATCTAGCTGGGTCCTCCATGGGAACCAGGCACTTCCAGGGAATACTGTTGAAAACTCTGAGTGCAATGCTCTCCGGGCCCCCTGGCTCTGCCCGGGGATCTCATCCCCCAAGGGAAGAGCAGCATCACATGAGCCACTCCACACTTTGGCCCAAAGAAGAAGAGAGATAAGAGGGTGAGGACCAATACCCAAGCCAAGACCAGGAGGCACAGACAAGACAAGCCATCAAACACTAGCCATGGCCTGAACCCAGGGTTCCCTCGGGGAAAGCAAACACTTCCAGCCCTGGAAGGAGGTGCCAGAGGGAGGCTGAGGTGAGTTATGGCTGACAGCTCAGCGGTCAGTGAAATCCCAGAGAGCACCCATGCCTCTGAATCAGCAGGCTCCAGAGGTGTACTTTGGGACTGGGCTTAAATATAGTGGTAAGGGAGAGAAAAGAGGAAGTGAATAAGGCAACAGGCTGAGGTGTAGAGGCTCTGGGCCCTCACTGAGGCCTCCACAGCCCAGCCGGTCTTCCTTTTGGGGTTAACCATGATCCTTATGTGACCACAAGTGAAAAAAAAAGAAAAAAACTCCACACAGGGACTTTTGTTTAAGGACATCAATATCTAAAATGAAGAAAGAAAGGGGCTCTAGAAAGAGAATGGCTTTTAAAAGCTAACTCTAGAATTCAGACATTGCCTAGGGACTCATTAAATGGCATTAATGACTCCCACAAACAAGAAGGCTTTGAACATTTTTGCATAACTATGTTATATAATCTCTCAACACTGCTTTAGACTGAAGAATATCTTCCTCAAAATTAAGGGCTTCTCTAAGAAGCACCTTCAGTCTTTGCTTAAACAAGTCTTCATTTACTTGACAACATGAAATACTTTTAGAACAACAGACAATGCAAAAAAATTTTTAAAAGACTAATGAGAATTCTGATAGCTTTAAGAAGAATTGCAAAATAAGCTGCTTCATAAAACATCATGGAAGAAAAACTCACAATGATTAATATTTACTATCATGTTGATGAATATTATTGATAAAACCTAATGTTTCTTAAAATAGTTAGCTGTGCTAAGCACTCTATACACATCACTTCATTAAACGCTCACAATAACACTGTGATAAAAACACCGCAATTATTGCAGGAGGTGCTAATACTGCTGGTCCAGGGGACACACTTTGAGAACCAGTGCTTTAAAGACTACAGGTCTTTCTTTTCTCTTATTCCCCTTTGTCTCTGAGCTTTTCGACCCGTTTAGCACGGAGTACAAGTGCTCGCCCTGTCTCACCTAACAGTCCTGGTCCATAGGTTAGGCACGTCTACAGGCCAAAACAGCGAGACTGAATGCTGGCCACCCAACATGGCTTTTTCTTTTTTCCAGACAAAAGGTACTAGAAATGCCAAATAAGTCAGCTATTCACAGACCAAAATGCATTTTCAAACTAGTTATTTTTAAGCATGCTTTCTAAATAGCAACAGTGTTCTAGCGATAATTGACAACCTCAAAATGGTAAACAAACTGAACAGTTTTGTTTGAACTCCTGGTCTAAGAAAAATATCCTAGTTCCTCAAAACATGATTAAATACCTGAGCATCTCTGCACTAGAATTAAATAAAGTGAACTGCAGTTAACATCTTCTACTACTTTGGCTTTGAAAAGGCCCATATCAGGTAACAAGGAAAGGAAAAGTGAAGGATGCTAACAATTTCTGAGAGATGACTCCGTGCTAGAAGCAAGTTTATATTAACACTATTTAATTAACCCTATTTAACAGATGGGTGGCCAGCCCTGATGGTCTAGTGGTTAAGATGTAGTACTCTCACCATCCTGGCCTAGGTTTGTTTCCCGTTCAGGGAAGCACACCTACCTGTCTGTCAGTTGTCATACTGTGGCAGGCACATGTTACTGATGCTGAAAGCTATACCACCAGTATTTCAGATACCAGCAGGGTCATGCATGGTGGATAGGTTTGAGTGGGGCTTCCAGACAAAGAGAGACTAGAAGAAGGACCTGGCCACCACTTGGGAAAAATTTGGCCATGACAACCCTATGAATAGCAGCAAAGCATTGTCTGATACAGCATCGGAAGGTAAAGGGCTGGCACAAAAAGACCAGGCAGGGTTCTTCTCTGCTGTACACAGGGTGGCTAGGAGTCAGAATCTACCTGACAGCACTAACAACAACAACAGATAGGAACAAGAGCTCAGAGAGACTTAAGTCACTTTCCAAAGTGCAGGGCAATGTTAAGACCCAGATTCAATCCCAGGCCTTTCTGTCTCCAAAGCCCAAATCCTTCCACTCTATCATGCAAAAAATTTCCTTAAATAAAAATTATAAAAATTATAAGAATTATAAAATTCTTACATAAAAAGAATTATAAAAATGTAGGGCTAAACAGGCCCTTAGAGACTCCTTAATTCCACACTTCATTTAATAGATAAGGAAACTATGGTAAAGAATCTCCAGAGACGGCCACCAACAATTCCTCCCCTCCCTTGGATATGCACACTGCTCCTCCCATCAAGAGGTGCAGTCTATTTCCTCTCCTCTTCACATTGTGATTTGCCAATAGAATACGGTAGAAGAAAAAGTTTGCCAGTTCTAGACGCAGCCCTTAGGAAGCCTAGCAGGTTCTACTGTCATGTTCTCTGGGGAAGCCAGCTGCCATGCTGTAAGGGAGCTCAAGCTAGACTGCTGCATCATGAGGCACCCTGTGCAGAGAGAGGAGAAACATGGAGGAGAACCGAATATGCAAGTGACGCCTCTTGAGCTTTCCAGTCCAGCTGGTATCTGAAAGCATCTGAGTAAGTGACCCCAGCCAATGCCATACAAAGCAGAAATACTACCCAGCTGGATTCTCTGACAATGGAATTATGAAACTTTGAGGGCTGGTTGGCTACACAGCTATAGATAACTAAGACAAAAGAGGTTAACTGAGCTGTCCATAGTCAGGAATCAATAGCAAGGACTAAAGTCTAAGTCATCTGACTTCTAGCCCTGGCCACCTGCCACTAGCCCATCATGTAAACTGACACACAAATAGGGCATCCAACAGACTGACTGACTTATGGCTTTGCCACAACATCCCATTAGGAAAGAGAGCCGAACAAAATTACTATACTCATTTGTCCATCACACAGCTATGTAGAGCACTCTGGCACCTCTGTGTTCCACTAACCTACAGCTATTTAAATTTTGACATGCTAATTTCTTATTGAAAACTCTGAGGATAGGGACAGGGGATCATCAGCCTTGTCTGTGTCTCTACTGCCTAACCCAGGGCCTTACAATGCCAGGGATAAATGAAGATTTGCTAACTGACACCTCACATATGAAAAGAATTAGACTAGTCCTCACTCCAAAGAATTATGAGACTAGGAACAAATAAGACGCTCATGCCAAGACCCTCTAATACTATACAGAATGTCACTGTCAAATAACTACTGAGGGCCTTGACTTCAGTAAACTTTATTTCCCCAAACACTTTCACAGCATTGTCTTTTATTATTAATTTAATACTCACAAGGAACCCTGCCAAAGAGATAGTGCTATCATTCCTATCTCATAGTTGAAGAAATGGATGGAGGCTTAGAGAGGTAACACAGTTCACCCAAAGTCCTCTACATTTCACAAGTGAAACCACAATGTGAAATCAGGAAATATGATTAAAAGTCTGATGCTAATTTCATCTTTAGAATCCTTTCCTCAAAAACCTGATGATGTAAATTTCAAGAAGTATGATAAAAGCTAGATCAACATAGATATAGAGAATCACAGAAACTTCGAACTAGACATGAACTCAATACTGATCCATAAGATATAGCGAATTTTTCAGGTAATGAGAAGTGGGATGCTAAGACCTGGTACATGCCTTGCTATAATCCATGTGACACTATACCTTTGTGAAACAAACATCATAGCATTCTTTCTCACCTTGAATCACACTTGCAAAATACAGCACGTGCCTGAGTGAGTGTGTAGGGTCATTATTAAAAACTCATTACTCAATGTTGCTAGTAGTCTTAAAATCAGAATATTACTGTCACATGCTACTCACATGAAACGAAGAAATATACAGAGTGGCCCAGTTTCCTATATTACATAATCAAGGGACTTCCAAGAGGTTACTACCAGACAAGCATTTAAAGGACAATAAGTCAACACTGTGCATCTTTATATTATTTGGCTAATGACTGTACTGCTGCACACGGAGGACATTTCAGTGGAATATCATTTCCATGGACTTCCCAGGGACTGTAGAATGCAAGGACACTCTGTCAGTCCCCACCCCACCTCTCGATTGCTCAACCATGCATCCCCAAAACTAATAGTAATAATAACAATAAGGAAATGCGAGTAGGAAGAGCAGTAACTGTAATAACACTGTTTCTTCAAGTACTTCATTCCAGTCCCAATCAAACCTCTCTAGCCTTTAATGTTGGACAAGGGCTGGGCTGGGGTCCCCAAAGTTGTCCAAGGAGAAAGGGAATCCTCAACTCTCAGCCCACTGCTTCCGGTTCCTGAGAGTGGGAAGGAAGCACGCCAGAGGCAGTCTGTGTCACTCTGAGAATGTTTGCTCTCGGCCACCTTGGCTAGTCCGGGCTGTTGTGACTGTTTTCTGCTGCTGCAGTTAATGGCGGTGTTTCCTGGTGAGGAGAACTGTAAGACAGAGCAATCTAAGTGTCCAGAGGCATAACGGGCTATGGATGAGAGCATGCACACAACTCCCAGAACACAAACACAGGCATTTAGGATGTCATGATAATTTAGGAATGAGCCAGCGATTTTAAAAGCACTTTAGTTGCTCTGCTTTCTTGGATCACGTCACAGTTACTTTACAAACACAGAACGACGATGCCCTCTACAGCCCTGAGAGAGAATCCAAGGAACGTACTGAAAATTCTTGTATCTGTGAGAGCTCCTGTGTCTGCTTTTCTACTAAGAATCATTTAAGTTAATGACATATAAAGCAAATGTTTTGTATGTATATTGGAAAAAATTCAAGTACCAAGGTCTAACACTAATACGTTAATTAAAAGAAAACATAATAATGTCCAAATAATTAACACCATTATACTGAAATAATTTACTCTCCTGAAGGACACAGAGAAGCAAACTCTACATATGGTCATTTTGGCTATTAACAGAGGCTGTTTTCCAAAGAATTAATTAAAATATTTTCAAAGTGGAATTGCGGACTCCTAAAAGGAGAAATAGGTTGAGACGAAAATTTTTTAAGAAAAGAAATATAGGGGCTGGCCCCGTGGCCCAGTGGTTAAGTTCACGCACTCCGCTGCAGACAGCCCAGTGTTTCGTTGGTTCGAATCCTGGGCGCGGACATGGCACTGCTCATCAAGCCACGCTGAGGCAGCGTCCCACATGCCACAACTAGATGGACCCACAACAAAGAATATACAACTATGTACTGGGGGACTTTGGGGAGAAAAAGGAAAAAAATAAAATCTTTAAAAAAAAAAAAAAAAAGAAAAGAAATATAACCACAAACTGAAGATTACAACATTCCCTGTCTGGAACTGAAAAAAGACCAGTAAGAAATAACTCTAAATTCAAGTGACTTCCCTGTTCTCCATGAGCCACGAGGAAAGAAACTTCTCATCTTTGTGATAAAGAAAGTGAGGGATACTGGGAACCTCAGAAATGCTCCGGATTACTCAAGGCCTGTGCTGATACAGAAGCAGAGCACAGGTCCTTTCCTCTCACGGAAAGTGGCTGGGAAGAGTGTGTTGTAAAAGCAAGGGTAGACATACATATAAACAACTGGAGATTATATTTAACACATGACAACAGAAGCTGCACATGGCAGTCAAAAAAACAAAGTGAGAGTAATCAATGTGGGAAAAGTTTAGATCGTGTGTCAAAGAAAAAGCACGTCACTGGTCAAGCCTGGAAAAAGCTGATGGGCAGACTAAGGAAGAAAAGGTGGGAGAGGACAAGAGGAGAGAAAACCACAGGATAGATCCCTGCAGGAAAGGCAAATGCATCAGTTTCATAGGAACAGGTGGGCCACTTTCCCAAATTCCAAGATGAAAACATGAGTCAAAGTTAAAGAGGAAAAGCAGAATGATTATCAGAGTGTCTTAAATCTAGCTGGAGAGTTTAGATTAGATCTGATTAAACAAAAGGAACTACTCTGATCACCTAAGCAAGGAAGTAATACGATGAAAACAGTGTTAAGAAAACATTATCCTGGCACTTGTCTGGATGAGCTGGAATGGCAGGACAAGAAAGACATTGAGATTGTTCAGAGATTAATGCAGAAACACAAACGACAAGGATAATAAAGGCTGACTTTGTAAGAAAAGAAGAGAGAAGTAGGTACTCTGCGGAAGGTGGATGCCTAAATAGCTGATTATGAATACAGGACAAGGAGATATCATAATATCATAATTTATCATATCATAATTTGGCAGGCCCAGGATGGGTGATGGCAGCACCAGGAACATTCAAAGCAAAAGCCGGTTTAGAAGAAAACTATGACAAACTGAATTCTTAGTTTGAGGTTTTAGGGATCAATTTAGACAGAGACATCATGGAGGCAGGTGGAAAGTTGAAACTGAGAAGAGGATGGGAAGCCAGGGCTGTGTTTAAACACTTTCTAATCGTCCAAAACAAGAACAGATGAGCTTACACACATGGGAAACGACTGGGAAAATACTGCCCGGAAAATTGGGTGTCTGGCCAGAGAGGGAGAGAGAACACTTGGAAAGGGAAGTTTCATTTCAAGTCCAACAAGAACTTTGTTTCAAAGTCATCAACACTCAGAGCAGACGCCCTATCCAGTGAAAGGTATCTAAATGCTTTAAGCCTGAGGCAAAATTAATTGAGTGACTGTTGGTGAACTGTTAATGACTTTTATTTCGATTCTATCGAGTTATCAGCACACACTTAGTTGAACCGTTTCCAGCATGGGCAATGTAACAGAACAGATGATACTCAATGGGGGAAAACAGCGGCCTACCTTAGTGTGAGTATGTCCTCCACCACTAGGCAAACTCTTATTGATCCTCCGTCTTTAAAACTTAAACCTTGCCCAAGGAAGAGACAGAGTTAAGAAGACACAGGAAGATGAAGAGTTTAAGTACCAGGAGAAGAAATACAGAGGTACTTCTTTCACCATAAAAAGTTTCACAAAGATAAATGCCTTTGTAAAAACATTCTCAGGGATAAAGGGTCCAAACTCCTCATTCAAATTTATCTCTGGTAAAGAATGTAACCATTTAAACCTTTCGTGATTTAGGACACTTCAGTTTTATTTTCTTAAAATTTAATAGAAAGTTATTACCTAGAATTCAACCTATATGAAAATATTTGCATAAATCTTTTCTTCAATGTAATACACAAAAACCTATGCACCTACAGTCAGGTGTCGAATAACGACATTTCAGTCAATGGCAGGCTGTATACACGATGACAGCAGTCCCGTAAGATCAGTACCATAAAGCCTAGGTGTGTAGTAGGTGTGAACTCTATGATGTTCACACAAGGACAAAATCGCCTAACAACACATTTCTCAGGACATATCACCGCTGTGAAGCGACACATGGCTGTGTTTTCAAATGGGCACTGATGACAAAGTCAGTACCACATTCCCCAGTAGGTAACTGAAAAGCCTAGGACACAGAATTTAAGTTATTCACCGAGGCAAACCAGCAAGACAAAAGCCTATTTGCTATTCAACTTTCTTTCTCTGAAAGTTCAAAGCCTTGCTCTTTACTTGTATTTCTACTATAAAGGGGAAATTACTGTCAATTCTTGGGCAGATTTCTCTTTTTGTGGTTGTTCTAAGGAATGCAGAGACTAAGGTTAACTGAAATTCAGAGCAGAACATAAAACTGCAATTGCTACAAAGGAGTGGAAAGAAAAACATAGATAGTAAAGATGCTGGGGGGTTAAAATAAAAAAGTGAAACCTCTCCTCTCCTAGTTAACCTTAACAAAATCATAAGCCTATTATTTTAGACTTAGAAAGTGACTCAGTCTTCCTACCCCAAAAGCCCAGGTCCCCCACCTCCCTAGAATAAAAAGAGGACAACTATCAAGAGCAAAAGTAAAAGCTTTATGTCTCCTGGAGCGGGTAGGAAGGAGGAGGAGGGAGTCATTACACATTCCCTGTGGAAGAAGACAAAGCCAGATCCACATTCCAGGGAAATCTGGCTGGTCCGAGTTTTTCCTTAAATACAGATTGGCCTGTCACTAAGCCAGGCTCTGTAATCTTCCCAGGCTGCCATCGCCAGGGAAGCCAGGCATCCCTTCTAATTAATCAAGCCCTCCCAACAAAAGTTTTCCCACCCACAATAAAGTGGGCTGTGGGGAGGGGAAGCAGCAGAGCAGGCTTTGTAGCCAAAAGAATTCTAAGACTTTGGTGTAATACCTAACTAATCCAAAAACACAGATGCAGGAAGCAGAGGAAACGATCTACAAACAGAGACAGACAATGAGGTGGGAACCTTTCATGGTATGTTTCGCTGGAAGCCAAGTTGAAAATTTAAAATTTTTCTAAAACGTAATTATTATTGGGACTGAGACCTGGAAACATTACATAGTTTTTAAAACACCTCTAAAGCAGGAGATGGACTTATAAACTTTTCAGAGGTAGACACTATGCATATTGATTTGACACTTTTAAAGATAATTTATTATTCAACAATTTTTTTCTCTTTACTATAAAGCTTTGTGTTTTAATGGATGAAAGTGCATGATTTAATACATTACATATCCCTGTCTGTTTCTTGCTTCCACTTGCAAAGGAAATGGCTTTACCTTGACCTTGCTAATTTACCCTGCCCTTGCAGCCAGTTTAACCCAAGGTAACTTCATTGAAAGCTTACTCTGACAGGTGCAAGAAGGTAAGAGTACAGAAGGCTGCACTGATTTAGACCTGTGTTGTCCAGTTCAGCTGCTGCTAGCCATCTGTGCCTACCCAGCACTTGAAAAGTGGCCAGTAGGGATTGAGATAAGCTTTATATACCTAAATTGGCTTATCTATATATTATACATAAATATATATATTTGGTATATACATATTTCGCACTTTGCAGGCAATAAGGTCTTTGTTGCAACTATTCAATTCTGCCATTGTAGCATAAAAGCAGCCAGAGACAATATGTAATCAAATGGGAGTGGCTGTCTTCCAATAAAACTTCATTCACAAAAACAAGCACCTAGTCTGAGGGATGTAATTAGCTGACCCCTGGCCCCTAAAGAACTTATAATTTTGGAAGTTCTAAAATACTGAGGTGGGTGCAGAGCTAGA
Organism: Equus caballus; assembly: GCF_041296265.1. Classification (NCBI taxonomy): domain Eukaryota; kingdom Metazoa; phylum Chordata; class Mammalia; order Perissodactyla; family Equidae; genus Equus; species Equus caballus. Next base: position 14,192,292 of record NC_091705.1, read on the forward strand.
ATTAAGATCACTAAGGAGCCTTGGAGAGACATGCATCTGCTGCCACTACTACTTTCAACGGAGAAAGGAGGCACCGAACGAACTATAGGACATATCTCCCAGCCACAAGCTGCAGTTGCCCAGAAGTTGAGAGACCCTGAAAGCTGTGGTTCCAAGGACTCTCCTCTCATCCACTGCAGCCATTTCCTGGAATTCTGGCCTAGAAGGCAGTTATAACAAAGAGTTCAAGAACAGGGACACAGCAGTTTAAAAGAAAAAAAACAAAAAGCCCTCTGATATGCAGGAAGGTCAGAAGACCTTTTTTCATTTGAAGAAGTAGCTGTTTGCATTGATAATTAATACCATTCAGGGTAAAGTCTCAGAATAAACAATGAGATGCAAGTGGCAAACTAGAGTTCATCTGGTCTTCTGTTACTTTGGAAACCATGCCCTATCCGAGTATTTTTTAATCCAGTTAGTCAAAAGTAAATGCATCTATATGAGAATGTGCCTAAGTTAATTCCTTTTAAATTTTATTCATTAATTTAATTTTTTATCATAGTAATGCATATACACGATTAAAACGACATCAAAAACAGGCCTCTTCTGCCCCATCCTGCCACCACCCCCACCCCAACTCTCATTCACCAGGAGCAACCACACTGAAAACTTTAGCTATTTGATCTGGTTATTTACCATCATTTTGCTAAATACTATGTTTGTACTACAATTTATTATTATTTCAGTTTTACATACTTTCTATTGAAGATGAGGACAATCCTTACAACCCATCCTCCCACACGTCTCCTTCCCCAGACTTCCAAAATTTACAGTTCACAATATAAGAAATTGTTACTGAACCAGGTTCGTTTTTGCCCTCTGCCCAGAAAGCCAAAGACCAAGTAGACAAAATTACAGCAGAGAGAGAATTTACTCACAAGGCAGCCATGCAAGGAAGCAAGAGCACGAGCCTCACATTTGCTTCCCCGAAAATAGGGATTCAGGGATATTTATGGGATGGGGGCAAGGTGGTCTGAAATGTGGAGGTAGACGAATGGAAGCGAGGAGAGGAGAGGTGATCGATGATCTGCGCAAGCGTAGTCAGACTCCACGCCTCTTCACAGGACCCAGGTTCACAAAATGGTGGAGTTAGCATGATCTGAGGGTGGAATTTTTAGCCTCTTGACATCAAAAGGTTGCCTATCGGACATCTATGCAGGCCCAGTTGATGAGTTGGGGGGTCTCAACCCATCTGAAGTGGTCAAGGAGTTCTAATTCCCAAAAAACAGCTCACATACTCATTACCAGGGTGACCCAGGCTCCAGGGAGATGTTATCTATAGGAGCCTAGAGGGAGTCAGATAGCATATTGCCTAAATAGCACAGTTAACAATGGGTGGGTTAAACAACTAAAAGCTGTAATCAGTAATTGCAAAAAGGAAAAAAATTTTAGTACCTAGACACAATCATCAATGGCCATTTGCCAGTTTCAATCCCCCCTATTCTTTAGTCATTCCTCATTCTTGAGGGATTTGGGGCAACAACCAATCTAGCTACTTATCCTGCTGAATTGAAGCACAGATCTGGGTTAAAGGAATGAAACTGTTTAACACTCATTTGGAAATATTCTCTTGTTCCTGGCTTACCAGAAGGGTAAGACATATAGACAACCCAAATTTTAAGAGTCCCTGAAAAACAGACCTAATTCCAGTGGGGCCTCCATCTGATTTCCAGGTGGGGGCAGACATCTGGTCTCAGTTCCTGATAGTCTTGTTTTACTGGATATGCATCAGAGACCTGAGCAACAGCCTATACCCTGATCTTTCAGTTATCACTGATGATGGCCATCAGCATAGATTCTCTGCCTGGGGGTCATCACATTCCTAAGGAACTCAAAAGAACAAACTTATCAACTTATAGCAGCTGGGAGGGTCCATAACATCTACAGAGCATGTCTGGGTTAATCAGAGGTCATTCAAAGTTACCATATGGTTTCTTTTTTACAATATGGCTTCCCTTATGTCAACCTTCTGTTGACCGGTGGCAAAATGTACCCTTTGTTCAAAGCTGAGCCATGTAGTATACCACACTTACTTTCCTATCTCACCCAATCTTTTGTTTACCTAGAGTTAAGAGCTGCATTTTTCTTTTGTTTAGTTTCCCATATTCCTATCACTAAATCATTCCCACTGACAGACCTAAAAAAACTCCTTTAGTACATTTAAATACATGAAGTATTTTATTCATTTTTTGTTGCAGACATCTTTCGTGGAACCCTCTGTCCTGTTCCAATCAAACTGGTTCTTTTCTAGGCAGGATACTTAGTTGATTATCACAGGATTTGTGTAGGCCCTCACCTGTTGGACTGCCTATTTCCTGGATCCCGTATCTCACTGGTTCTGTGTTTACCTCCTTGTTTTGGAAAACCATATCCTTCCTAAAATAGAGTACATTAGAAAGAAATTTTTTTTAGACTTTACCCCTCTGAAAATGTCTCTATTCTACCTTAACATGTGACTGAAAATTGGCTGTGAAGGTAGTTAGGAGTAGGAAACCATCATCCTTAGAATATTGAGAGAACTGTTCCACTACCCCAGCTATTGCTGTTGAGAAGGCTGTTTCGAGTCTGATCCTCTCTATGTGATCTGCTTTTCTTTTAGGATCTTCTCTGTATTCCCCGTGTTCTGAAATTTTAGGATGATGTGCCCTGGTACAACACTTTTTCATTGACTTTTTTGGGTATCCACGCATAGCAACTTTGAAATAGGAACTCTGTGCCCTTCATTTCTAGTAAATTTTATTCTATTATTTCCTTCATAATTTTCCTATCATTTTATTGATTTTCCTTTCTAGAGCTCCAATTTTTCATATCAAGATTGAACTTCTAATTTTCTTATGATTTCTCCCCATTTTTTATCTATGATCTTTTCATTCTACTTTCTGGGCAGTAGTCCTCAACTTTCTTCGCATACTTTACTAAATTTTTATTTCTATTTTATTTTTAATTTACAAAGGCTCTTTGCTATTCTTAGGAATTTCCCTTGTTTATAAAATACTGGTTCTTGTTACATGGTTATAATAGCTCTCTTTATTGCTCTGAGGACACTAATTACAGTGTTTTAAAAGTCTTCTTTTGCTCCCTAGAATCTCTCTCACCCTCCCAAGTTTGTTCATTCACGTTTTTCTCTCTTTCTCTGTTCTCTGGTTCTCTCTCAAGTTTTCTGTAAAGTAAGAATCTTTTCTCTGTTCATAATTAAGAGCAGACAATAAAATGCTGATTGGAAACTTTGTATACATTACTGGGACTTACTGACTGCTGGGGTGTAGGAATCCAGTGGGGACTCAGATATCTGGTTGGGGGATCCACATACAGGCCCTACTAACAGCAGACAAGTGGACTTTAGAGATAAAAAGAGACATTTCATAATGATTAAAGATTCAATTAAAGAAAGATAGAACAGTCATAAATTTGTACACAGTATTAATATAGGCTCAAGGTATACAAAGCAATTATCACTAAAAGGGAAAATGCAAATCTAAAACCATAGTTGGAGCTTATACTTCTCTTGACAGAACAAGTGAACAAAAATATCAGTAAATACATAGCAGATTTTTACAACACAATTAACAAGCCTGACCTAAGCGACATATACAGTTCAATCACCTGACAATCACCACATTTTTCAAGTGCTTATGGAACATTTACCAAAATAGAGGAATTATGCTAAACACCAATAACAAAATGATTATTAGAAAATTCCCAAATACTTGGAAACTATATAATATACATTTAAATAACCCATTGATCAAAAATGAAATCACAATGAAAATTAGAAAATATTTTTATTTGAAAAACAAAATCCGTCCTTGAACTGCATCTTTATCAAAACAAGAGGGATACAATTAAAGTAGGAAATGACTAAAGAGAGAGAAATTTACAGCTTTAAGTGCATATGTTAGAAAAAAAGAAAGGCTCAAAATCAATGAATTAAGCTTCTACCTTAAGAAGCTCCTTTGGAAATGGAAATCAAAACCACAATGCGATATCACCTCACACCTGTTAGAATGGCTATTATCAAAAAGACAAGAGATAACAAATACTGGTGTGGATATGAAGAAAAGGGAACCCCAGTTGGTGCATGGTAGGAAGGAATGTAAATTGGTACAGCCACTATGGAAAACAGTATGGAGGTTCCTCAAAAACTTAAAATTAGAACTATCATATGATCCAGCAATCTCACTTCTTGGTATATACACAAAGGAGATGAAATCGCTATCTCAAAGAGATATTTGCACCCCAATGTTCATTGCAGCATTATTCACAATAGCCCAGATACGGAAACAACCTAAGCGTCCATCGACAGATAAATGGATTAAAAAAATATGGTATATATACACAATGGAATACTATTCAACCATAAAAAAGAGGGAAATCCTGACATTTGCAACAACATGGATAGACTTTGAGGGTACTATGCTAAGTGAAATAAGTCAGAGAAAGACAAATATTGTCTGATCTCACATACATATGGAATCTAAAAATATCAAACTCATAGAAACAGAGGGTAGAATAGTGGTTGCCAGGGGCTGAGCAGTGGAGGAAATGGGGAGATGTTGGTTAAAGGGTAGAAACTTCCAGTTATAAGATGAATACATTCCGGGGATCTAACTTACAGCATGGTGACTATAGTTAACAATATTGTATTGTATACTTAAAAGTTGCTATGAGAGTACAGCTTTAATGTTCTCACCATAACAGCAAAATAGTAGTTACATGAGGTGAATGATGTGTTAATTAACTTTATTTGGTAAACATTTCATTATATATACATTTATCAAATCATAATATTGTACACCTTGTACAATAAATAGGGTTAGGGTTAGGGTTAGGCATGTGCCACGTTATATGTCAATTATATCTCAATAAAGCTAGAAAAAAAATAATCACCCCTTTGGAAGGTTCAAGCCTGGCAGTCAGAATATTTGGGAACCAAGATACTGAGAGCTGGTATTCTAAAGCCCCAAACGGGGAGAAGTGAAAGGTGAGTTGGGAATGAACTCAGTTCAGTTCAGTTAAGCCCAGGGTTATGAAGAACTTCAACTTTCACTTCTTTGTACAATGCCCAACACATAAATTAGTACTTGATTTATAGATATCCTCATATGATACTCTCTGGTTCACATGGGTAAGTTTGTCCACAATTTCTTGGAACAGGAATTATTCAATAGAGCTTTTCCCTTCATTCTCTTGAGAAACTGTAGCCTTCATGAAAATGCAACTAAAGATTCTCTGCTCACTGACCAAGGGAAGCAACATGAAAGCCTGCCATCCATCCAGGGCCATGGGGGGTAGGGAGAGGGAGAACAGCAAGAAAAATACTAAAAACACTGACTCTGTGCAAGACTCTGTTACGGGTTGCAAAGTTACACTACCCACAAGGTGGTGGAATCCCAAGCCACGAAATTAATATAACACCTGGTCCAAAACCATTGAAATGCCAATGGCTCCAGCATAAGTAAAGCTGAAACTGCTCAACTGCTCTGCAGGGCTCGCATGTCTTTCCACCCGTGTGTGTGTGTGTGCGTGCGCGCATGCATGCATATGTGTGTGAAGGATGTGACTGAAAATGAGCACACAATTAAAAGTCACACACATAATCCAGCAATTTCAATGAGCAATTTATTCCAGACTTAGTAAATAATAGTGGAAATAATAGAACAATCTAAAAGAGACTATGAGGGGCCGGCCTGGTGGTACAGCAGTTAAATTCGCACAGTCCGCTTCGGTGGCCCGGGGTTTGCCGGTTTGGATCCTGGGTGCAGATCTACACACCACTTGTTAAGCCATGCTGTGGCAGGTGTCCCACATATAAAGTGGAGGAAGATGGGCACAGATGTTAGCTCAGGACCAGTCTTCCTCAGCAAAAAGAGGAGTATTGGAGGCAGATGTTAGCTCAGGGCTAATCTTCCTCAAAAAAAAAAAAAAGAGAGAGAGAGACTATGAAATAAATTTCTTTAAAATTAAGGAGATAAAAGGATGCTATGGAAACATATTGAAAAAAGTATAAGAATATTAAAAAAAACTGGTAGAATTTGAATTTTAAAAAAATAACCACACCCAAATTCTCAAATAAAAAAATACAGTCACTAAAAATAAACAAGTTAAAGAGTAGATTAAATACAGATCAAACAGCAGATTAAATACAGATGAGAAGATTTCAAGGAACTGGAAGAGGTCTGCTAAAAAGCACTCTGAATGCAAGAAAGACACACAAAGAGAAGAGAAACAGGAAAAGGCAAATGACTGAGGAGCACTCATACACACCTGCTGGAGCAGCGTTCATCAGAGAAGGCATGTGGTGACACCATCAGTAGCAAGAGTGCACATGCCCTGTTGCCCATGACACTCTAGGGCAGTGCACAGCAGTCTAGCAGGGCAGGAAGTCAGATGTTCAGAATGGGATCCCACTGCTTGGGTTGTGGGGCTTTTAAGCTACATGACTATGGAAGCACTGGCCCCTTGCCTGTGTGATCAGAGGCAGGGATACAATCACAACATGATGGGTAGAATCTTCCATATAATGTGTCAGAACCCTGTCTCTATCCCTAACCTGCTAGCTTGATACTCACGATTGGGGTAACTTCCCTGCCTGGCATGATCTGGGAGCTAGGTTCCAAGCCTTGCTGGTATGGCTGTGAGATGGGGCAATATGGTAGCAGAATCTGTCACATCAGTATGTTTGGCCTGGAAATCAATAGATGCATCTCCGGCATAATTAGCTTTCTGGGGTCCAAGCTTTGCAGTGACCAAGACTGTCTGCCCTACAGGGCCATACCCAGTTTTGCCAAAGCTTTGCAAGAGACCCAGTCCTCTTCTGAGCAGACAGCCTGCAAGGGCTCGGTCTTGGACAAGTTAATATCACCCCTCCAGCACATAAACTATTATATGAGACAATCCAACAAACTCCATATATGAGTTCCAGACAGAGAGAATAAAGAGCAGTACCTGAAGAAAAAATGGTCAAGATTTTCCAGAAGTGATGAAGAACCTGAATCTTTCAAATGAAGATGTACATTGCATCCCAAGCAAGATAAATAAAAACAAGTCTATAGCTAGAGACTTCATAGGGAAATTGCAGAACATCAAAGACAAAAACAAAATCTTAAGAGCAATTAGAGGGAAAATCTGATAACCAAGAAAAGAATTGCAATGAGGCTGACAGCAATGTTCTGTGGTGACCAGTCTCCATAGATATACCCCACAATTCTCCCCTTTCCTGTGAGCACACGCTGCTTCTCACATGAAGAGCTGCAGCTTCCTAGGGCTGGTCCTTTGAGTGCTCTGACCAATAGAACGCAGTGGAAGTGGCATCTGAGACTTCTGAGCCCAAGCCTTCAAAAAACTGGCAAATGACACTTCTTTCTTCCTGCACCTCTTGCTCTGGGATACCATCCCTCAAAACTCAGCCACCATGCTAGGAGAAGCCCAAGCCACACAGAGTAGCCACGTAAACAAGAACTGAAAGGTAACAATTAACAGCCCCCGGAAAGATCCCAAACACAGCCAGTATCAACTGATAGCCATGTGAGTATGGCACCTCTTATGTTGCAGTCGAATTGAATCCCAAGATAATTGCAGCCCCTGCCATTATCAACAGGAGAAACTACCCCACTGATACCAGGCAACCTACAGAATCACGAGAGAGAAGAAAATGGCATGTGTTCTAAGCCACTAAGTTTTAAAGTGGTTTTTAAATACCAATCGATAACTAAAACATTTCTCAGTTGCAATAACAGATTCTAGAAGACAATGGAAAAATATCTTTACAGTGCTGAGGAAATATAACGCTCAACTTAGAATTCTAAAACCAACTAAATAAATTTCTAGTGTAAGACAAAAATACAGTTTTAGACAAATAGTGAAAGTTCACCACTTACAATCTTTCACAAAAAGAAATACTACAGAACACAGGGATGCAAGAAATAATTGTAAGCAATGAAATTTATAAATATCTTATAAATCTAAATAAGTACTGACTTGGTAAAAATAAGATATAACTACAATATTAAACAGTATCTGATCTGGTTAACTGCCGTAATTTGCCTATTTTGAATTTGTACTCAATAACACTAGCACAGACAAAATGTCCTAAAGAATAGGAAACATATATGAAGGCATCTCTAAAACGTTATACTATTTATCAATTCTTCCCCATCCTTCCCCACCACCCCTCCACACATGACCCTCTCATGCCTCTACGCTCAGCCCCAGCCATAAAGGGACAGAGAAGAGACACTTACGAGAGGAAAACAAAAGAGAGCAGCCAGCCAAGAGAAGTCTCTCCTGGTATTCACCCAGGTGCGGCATTTGCTCCCTGCTTCTTTATTTTTACCTGCTTTGTCATCAAAAATCATGTCATGGATATGCAATGTGAAGGATAATTTTTAACATTAAGGACCAAGTTATGACCAAAAGGCATCTTACAAAAGACTTTAAGCAAGAAATTCCCATAACCATATAAACTATTAATTTCCCCCCGCATCTCATTCCTAACATGCAAATTTTCAATCTTCTACTTAGTTTTCAATAGAGTCCCAAATTTAAAGAGTAGAAGGAAAGGTCAGAGCTTCACTTTTCAACACAGAACTCAGTTATATTGAAAAGTGATTAACCATTTTAAAGAAGATTATTAAGCATTACTTACTTTAATAGCAAATTTCTTTGATGCCATGGCCCACTGATTCCAGAGTAATTACAGACCTTTAATAGAAGAAAAAAAGAGTTATAAGTAGGTATATCAAAATCTCTTTCTATTTGGATATTATACAGGAGGAAGTTTACATGAATAATCAAATATCAATAGGTATTTGCAAGATGAACGTTCACTTATAACTGGTCTCAAAAAGAAATTATATTGAATTAGTAATTTAAAAACTGCCCACAGAGAAAAGCACAGGCTCAGATGTATTCTACCAAATGTTTAAAGAAGAATTAATACCAACCCTTCACAAACTTTTAAAAAAAACAGAAGCATAAGACAAACTTCTCAAATCATTCTAAGAGGGCAGCATTATTCCGATACCAATATGAAACGAAGACATCACAAGAAATGAAAACCACACACCAATATCCCTTATGAATAAAGACACAAAAATCCTCAATAAAATACTACAAACCAATTCTAGCAACACACAAAAGGATTATACATAATGATCAAGCTGGATTTATCCCAAGAATATAAGGTTCGTTTAACATATAAAAATAATCAGTCTAATACATTATATTAATAGAATAAAAGAAAAAAAATATGATCATCTCAAATTTAAAAATTAGCTAAACCCAACCCTGTTTTTTGTTTGTTTGTTTGCTGAGGAAGATTCACCCTGAGCTAACATCTGTGCCAATCTTCCTCTATTTCGTATGTAGGTTGCCTGCCACAGTGTGGCTGCCGACAAGTGGTATGGTTCCACACCTGTGAACTGACCCCAGGCTGCTGAACTTAAACACTACTAGGCTATGGGGCTGGCCCCCTAACACTCTTTTTTGAGTAAAAAAAAAATCCAACACACTACGAATAGAAGAAAACATCCTCAACCTGATAAATCATACTTAATGGTGAAAGACTGAATGCCTTCTCCCCTAAGATGAGGAAAAGGCAGTGATGTCTGCTCTTGCCACCTCTATTCAACATTGTATTAGAGGTCTAGCCAGGGAAATTAGGCAAAACAAAGAAATAAATGGCATCCAGACTGAGAAGGAAGAGGTAAAACTATCTCCATTCACAAATGGCATGTTATTATATGTAGAAAGTCCTAAAAAATATTTTTTTAAATACTATTAGAATTAATAAACAAGTTTGGTGAGGTTGTAAGGTACAAAATCAATACAAAAAAGTCAACTATATTTCTATATACCAGCAATGAATAATCCTTAAATAAAATTAAGAAAACAATTCCATTTACAATAGCATTAAAAGGAATACTTAATGAAAAGATTTAACAAAAGAATGACTTGTAGAGGACAACCACAAACCATTATTGAAAAGAAATTAAAGACTTAAGTAAGGGGATTGACATCCCATATTCATGGATTGGAAGGTTTAATACTGTTAAGATCACAATACTCCCCAAATTGGTCTAAACATTTAACACAATCGCTATCAAAATCCCAGCTGACTTCTTAAGAGAAATTGACAAGCTTATCCTAAAATTATAAAACACATATAAAAACACAAGGGATCTGGGGTAGCCAAAACAATCTTGAAAAGGAACAACTAATTTGGAAGACTCATATTTCCCCATTTGAAAGCTTACTCCAAAACTACAGCAATCAAACAGTATGGTACTAGCACAAGGATAGATACACAGATCAATGGAATAAAACTGAGAGTCCAGAAATAGACCTTTACATTTAAGGTCAATTGATATTTAGCAAACATGCCATGACAAGTTGAGGAGGAAATAGTCTTTTCAACAAATAGTGCTGGGACAACGGGATATCCATGTGCAAAAGAATAATGTTGGACCACTATATCACAGTACATACAAAAACTAACTCAAAACAGATCAAAGACCTAAGTGTAACAGCTAACACTAAAAAAACCCTAAAAGAAAATATAGGCATAAATTTTTGTGACCTTGCATTAGGCAACAGTTTCTTAGATATGATACTAAAGGCACAACTGACAAAAGAAAAAATTGGTAAATCAAATTTCATCAAAATTACAAACTTCTGTTTCAAGTGACACTACCAAGAAAGTGAAAAGATAACTCACAGAAAGGGGGAAAAATATCTGTAAATCACACATCTGATAAAGGACTCATTTCCAGAATACATAAAGAACACTTACAACTCAACAATAAAAAGACAAATAACCCAACTTAAAAATGGATGAAGGATTTGAATAGACATTTCTCCTGAGAAGATATACAAATGGGCAATGAGCACATGAAGAGATGCTCAACATCATTAGCCACCAAGGAAATACAAATCAAAACTACAATGATATACCACTTTACACCTACTAAGATGGCTAAAACCAAAAAGACAAACAATGACACGTGTTGACAAAGATGTAGATAAATTAGAACTTTCATACATGCCTAGGAAGAATGTAAAACGTTGCAGCCACTTTGGAAAACAGTTTGGCAATTCTTCAAAAACTTAAACGTAGAGCTGCCATATGATCCAGCATTTCCACTCCTAGGTATGTGCCCAAGAAAAAAAGAAACGTATGTCCACACAAAAATTTATACAGGAATGTTGACAGCAGCATTATTCCTCACAGCCAAAAAATGGAACTAACCCAAATGTCTGTCACCTGATGAATGGATAGACAAATGTGGTACATACATACAATGAAATATTATTTGGCAATAAAAAGGAATCAAGTACTAATACTCTTTACTCTGCTCACCCAGGCAACTGCCCTCTCCCATTCCTGAGGAAGCCTGGAGAATTATTTTCTGGAGAGAGTAAGACAGAGGATCTCTGGTCTGGAAAACAGGCAGAGCATAAGGGAGGGGGTACTCCACTGAAAAAAGAGAAATTAAGGGAATATTTTTAAAATGACTGATATCTTCCCTAGCCCACATGCCCCTTATGATGGTTAATTTTGTGTGTCAACTCGTCTGGGCTAAGGGATGCCAAATAACTAGTAACACATTATTTCTGAGTGAGTCTGTGAGGGTGTTTTCAGAAGAGGATAGCATTTGAATTGGAGAATTCAGTAAAGCAGATGGCCCTTCCCAATGTGGGTGGGCATCGTTCAATCCACTGAGGGCCCAAACAGAACAAAAAGGTGCGGGAAGGTGAATTCACAATCTCTCTGTTTGAGTTGGGACATCCATCTTCTCCTGCCCTCAGACATCAGCACTCCTGGTTCTCAGGCCGTTGGACTTGGGCTGAATTATACCACTGGCTTTCCTGATTCTCCAGCTTGCAGACGGCAGATCATGGGACTTCTCAGCCTCCATAATCACATGAGCCAATTTCTATAAATATATACAGACCGTACCCAACTTAGGATGATCTGACTTATGATTTTTCGACTTTACAATGATGAGAAAGCAACACTCGTTCAGTAGAAACCATACTTCGAATTTTGAATTTTGATCCTTCCCCGGGCTAGCGATATGCCGCACAGTACTCCCTTGCGATGCTGGGCAGTGGCAGCGAGCCACAGCTCCCAGTCAGCCACGCGATCACAAGGGTGAACAACCCATTTGGTACCCAGACAGCCATTCTGTTTTTCACTTTCGGCGCAGTATTTGATAAATTACATGAGATATTCAATACTTTATTATAAAATAGTCTTTGTGTTAGACGATTTTGCCCAACCGTAGGCTAACATAACTGTTCTGAGCACATTTAAAGTAGGCTAGGCTACGTTATGAAGTTTGGTAGGTCAGGTGTATTAAATACATTTTCAGCTTAACAATGTTTTCAAATTACTACAGGTTTATTGGGAGGTTAACCCCATCGTAAGTCAAGGAAGATCTGTGTATATACACATATACACATATGCGAGTGCACACAGTTCCTATTGGTTCTGTTTCCTGGAGAACCTTGACTAACACAGCCCTCTACCCTGCCTAGCCTCTCCAAATAGGAGACTGAAACCTCCACATTCAGGGAACTGGACTAACCTAAAAGGCAGCTTCTCAAAGTACTGACATCAGGGGTTCCCCAAGGAAACAGCCTAGAGAGATGGCTCTAAAGTAAAGCCCATGCCAATAGGCCCCACATCTGTATGCAGAACGAACTTCCATCTTTTTAAGGTCCCACTCTCAAACACAAGCAAACAACCAGGAGTCATCTGCCATCTAAGTAAAGACTATCATGAAAGAAAACAGAAAAAAACAACTTGGCTGAATCCAAGACTATGCAGGGAGAAGGAAACGTTGTTTATACCATTAATATAGGAAGATAGGAGATACTGCATCCATAAAGCAATAAATAACAAAAATTATAAGGAATATTTGGAAAATAACAAATTAAAACTATGATAGCTGAAGTAAACTTAGAAGAGCTGGAAGACCAAGTTCACTAAGTCATTAAGAAACTTCAGCAAAAATAAAAAAGATGAAAAATAAGAAAGAATAAATTAAAAATTAAACGACCAGTATAGAAGGACAAACACATGAAAATTAGGATGGAAACAGACTCATATTAAGGTATATATCACAGTAAAATATCAGGCATTAGTGACAAAAAGAACCTTAAAACAATGTGTGGGGAGGTGAGGAGGGGTGTGGCAAAAGAATATTTGGTTCCAAAATGCCCAAAGCCAACTATGGAGACTAAAAAGCAATGGAGAAATATCTTCAAAATTGTGAACAAAATTTTTTCCAACCTCCAATTGCATTTAAACATGAAGAGGAAAAAACACATTTTTAGACATGCAAGGTCTTAAAAAATTTAAGTCTTACGTCTCCTTTCTCAGGAAGCTACTAAAGATGTGTTTCACTAAAATGAGGAAATTAACCAAGAAAGAGGAAGATACAGGAAAGAGGAAGACTGAGACAGGCGAAAGGCAGAGGAAATCCCAGGATCTGGTGAAAGTAGATCCCTTTGTGAGACAGTGGGGTAGACCAGGAGAGCATCATCAATGCAGGCTACAGCAGGTTGCAATGTTCTAGGAGAGGCATCTTCAGAAGCGTCTAGATGCATGCAGATGAATTTTAGACAACTGGTGAAGAATACGAGATTGAATTACGACAGGGGCATGGAAAGCTCAGCAACTGAATAATAACAAGGCAATTAGTAATTCCAGGATAAACAAAAGCTGTGCAAAAAATAAAAAGTAAAGAGTATTTCATACACAGCTCAGCTATGACTAGCATTTATAGTCATGATGACAAACACTGAAACTTGACCTAAACAATATTACGTTTACAACAATATTAGGAGGATGGGGAATGTGTGTGTATTATGTGGTAGGGGCACACGGTTAAATCAAGCAAAAGCTCCCCTTAACGTTAATGGAATGTTTCAAAAGCAAAGCCTAAAACTAATAAGAAATAATAACAACCACCACAACAGTAATAACAACAAAGCAGAAATAGAGCAAGTAATTTAGTGACACAAACCCAATTCTTAAGTGCTAAACTCATCTCGAACCTGAAGAGCAGGTTGAAGAGAGCTGCTATGGCGGAAGGGATGAGGTGGAAAGGATGCCGTAACTCACAAGCCTTGTGCATGCAACTATCTGCCTGTTAAAGCATGTGCACAGATACTTTTGGAGCAGCACTGTACAAGAGAAATAGAATGCAAGACACAGGTGTGATCTTAAATTTTCCAGTAGACTGCACTTAATAAAAAGTTAAAACAAGTAAAATTAATTTTAGTAATAGTTTTTATTTAACCCAATAAATCCAACACATTATCATTTCTGCATGTAATCAATATAAAAATATTTACACTGTTGGGGTTTTAACGAAGTCTGAAGTCAGGTGTGTATTTTATATTTCCAGTACATCTCAATGTGGACTGGCAAGATGTCAAGTGCTCCACACTTGTGGTTAGTGGCTGCCATATGGACAGCACAGTTTGAGAGTATTTGGTTTTATTATAAGGAAAGCACTTATTTCTGTGTCCCAGATTCCTAATTTATACAATAGGGATACTAATACCTAATTCAAAATTACTCAAAGAACTAAGCAAAATGACATATGTAAACCCCCAATATAATCTTTTATAAACACTAGTCCCTCGACGAGTGTTAATAATTACTATTACTTAGCCAATGATGATTCTTTAAAATCTGATGAATTTAATGATTTTTTAAAAAAATGTGATAACCTTTGATTCTAATTTTTTTAATAGATAAAACATCTTTATCCAAACTCTTAAATCATTTTCATTATTGATTTCTATTCTCTGAAAAATGCAACACATACAATTTAGAAAAATTTTTAGTGATGATCCTTTCAGCAAGTCCATTTAGACACAGGTGCAAATGGAAAAAATAAGTTCCTAGAAAATCAGAATCGTGTTTGAAAACAACATGTATAAAGGCTGTCCTGAAAACTTTAGATCTTTAAAATTATATTATTTGAGCTTGATAAACATAAAATCAATACCCTTGAATCTATTAAATCAAGCTTGAACAACTTCTGCTAAGAATTTCAGGAGTCCCTCAGTGGGGGTCCTGAGAGAGTATTCAAGTAGTTCAGCTGATAAGAGAAAAGAGGGAGAGAGTTTTGTCAGCAAGTACCTAACAAAGCTAAAGCGTGTGTGACCTAATCATTTTTTAATTACACACTGGTTTTCCTTTAAGTCCTTCCTTTCCCAAAGGACAAGGGACCACACGGAAGGCTGTGGCAAAGCTTTGAGCCGTATCTGGCATCAGACAGATTATGAGCCATGTTACAGTGATGCTATACTTTAAACTCACAATAAGATTCCAGTAGACTCTTTTTTAAAATACTTTATTTCCTTTTACTTTTATCTGTAAAGCAAGAGCAGTTGCATTTACTTTTTAAGGACTGGATTCTTCAAAAAGTATCATCAAAGCCCAATCTCAAAAATATGATCTCTAGGAATCTAGGACTAACAAGTATGTATTTTTATATAAAATGCTATGGTCTGCTAATGTAAAATAGGCTGTGTGGGAAAAAGGAACTATATAATACACTTTGCATATTTTTAATCCATTTTTTAATACCATGTGGCATTCTGCCTCTCAATGTATATAATTTTTTCATTTGTTTCCAATGTTTGGAGACTCAAAATTTCACAATTTTAGGGCTAAAAGAGGCCTTACAGACCCAGCTCTGCCATCTATTCCCCTAAGGAGAACTTGAGGAACCAGGGCAGGGTCTCACAGCTGAGGGCCAAGGGCAAGAGAAGAGTCTTGTCTGCTGAGGGCAAACTAGCAGCATCTGTCACCTGCAGAACTGCCAAGGTCGACTGCTAATGGGCTGTCAAAGTAGGTGGGTGCCCCCTCCCTCCCTGAGCCCCTGCCGAGGCACAGGTTCCCAACACAAAGGATGACTTCAAATAAAGCTACTGGAGTAGGGGTTCTCTCCTGCTAATTGGAGAAAGAGAGAGAGGAAGAGACAGAGACAGGAAGGAACTCTATAGCTAAAGAAAATAGGGTTTGAATTAATTTAATTTACCATTATGCTATGTGACATGGCACACTTCTTCATAAACAAAAAATAAAGTGTACCAAGATAAAGCCCATAACACATCTGGACAGCCAGCTGCATAGACCTTGAGTCTGCATATTTGCTAGTCATTTTAGATAAATAAGCATATTTCCTTTGCTTCTTCAGGACAGCATTAGGCACAGATGCTGCAAATGAACTAAATGGTGAACTGAAACCTGAAAAGAACGGAAGCAACCTGCTAATTCCCAAATACGGTGAAAGCACGCTTACCCATCCAGGAGGAGCAGGTTCTCAAAGGTGAACAGCCCTCAGAGCACAGCTTAACACTAGAGGGTGCTCAAGAAATGTCTGCCAGATGAAGGAATATTCCAGATAACAGAAGCTGAGTCATTTATGCATATAACCATTTTATTTCTTGCTGTTCGGAAATTTTACAAAAAATCTATTGAATCATTAGCAACTTTCATAAAAAATACCACCTACTGAATATTTCTTTGATATTCCAGATGAAAATTATCACCTGTCATCACACTGGGCAATACAGATACAACTAGCCCTGAGATGCTGGTTCCTCCACAGAGCTGCTGGACAGAGAAGCCGCTCTCTGTTATTACATCTTTACATTACATTATTATTTAATCTCTCATTAAAACATTAATGGGATGTTTTCCAAGCCTCTCTTGCATGGATTTGCATGGACTTCAGTGGGAAGGATCTGAGCCCTCTGTCTTAGGCAATAAAATAGCCACTACCTTTCCTTCAGAATTAGGGTTTCTATAATGACGAAATTGCTGAGCCATGGTACAGTGGACCGTGCCCTCTCAATTGAAGCCTCAGCATTTAACTCTTTCTGCCTCGAAAGAAAAAAGCTGTTACAAAGGTTAGCCTCTCAGGTCGCTTCCATTTCTAAGCCTCTGTGATCCAAAATCCAACAGCAGTTCAAGGAACAAATAACACCAGTATACAGATTCTTCCAGAGAAGAGAACAAGAGGGAGACCTCCCGACAGCTGACTTTATGAAGCCCTGACAGCAAAACCAGACAAGGGCAGTAGAAGAAAGGGAAATCACAGCCAATTCTATACACGAATGTAGAGGCAAGAATCCTAAACAAATAGAAGCAATCTGAATCTAGCAACGTAGAAAAAGTACACTAGAACCACGTGAGGTTTAGCTGAGGAGTACAGGTTTGGTTTAACACCAGAAAAATTACAATATTTAAAAACGGAAGTAGAAAAAAAGCGCAAGATCATTTTAAAAGAGGTAGAAAAAACAAAAACATTAAAAATTGAGAACAGAAAAATTTCTCAATCTAAAAAAAGCATCCCAAAAAATGCAGCAAACATGCTTAATGAAGAACCTGAAAAACAATTTCTTTGAAACAGCGAGTAAATGTAGATTGACTAAAATATCCTTTAAACTAGTATCCCACAAATATAAAATATCTTGTAATAAATTTAAGAAGATATATACAAGACCTCTTCGAACTTAATGCAATTCTAACCACAAACTTGAATTGGGAATCTAAGGAAGAGCAAAAAGGACCAAGATCCCTCTAAGGGAGGAGAGGGGATAAAAAGAAGAAAAAACAAAGGAGGGAGTTTGTCTTACTAGATCTAACTAAATTACTACAATGCTCTAGTAAATAAAATAATGTACTGGCAAAGGGGTAAACAAACAGGCTGAAGGGACAGACTACGCAGACCAGAAACAAACCGACGTGTTTATGGAAATGGATGATAGAGGCAGTAGTGCCGATCAGTGAGAAACGAAGAGACTACTCATTCAATAAACTGTGGTCAAACAGCTTATCCATTTGGAAAAAATGAAGTTGGACCACTATTCACATATTTTCATGTAAAAATCAATTACAGATGGGCTAAAATCTCAAATGTGGAAAAATAAGAGCCTTTTAGAAAATGTTTTCATGAACTCAGATTAAGGAAGGAGTTTTTTTAACTAGACACAAAACGTGCAAACTATAAAGAAGAATGATAGGTTTGGCCATATTGAAATTAAAACTTCTCTACAGACTGGAAGAAAATATTTGCAATCCACATATCCAACAAAGGACTTACAAACTAAAATACAGAAAGAATTCTCAAAACTCAACAGTACAAATACAAACAATCCAGTCAGAAAACGGGCAGAAGACACGTACAGGTTATCTCACCCAAGAGGACACACGGATGGTACACAAGTATATGAAAAAATATTCGACATCATTAGCCATAGGGAAATGCAAAATAAAATCCCAAGGAAACATCACCACACACCTATCAGAATGGCAAATAGGAGCCAGCCCGGTGGCACAGCAGCTAAGTGCGCATGTTCAGCTTTGGCAGCACGGGGTTCACCAGTTTGGATCCTGGGTGCAGACATGGCACCACTTGGCAAGCCATGCTGTGGTAGGCATCCCACATATAAAGTAGAGGAAGAGGGGCACGGATGTTAGCTCAGGACCAGTCTTCCTCAGCAAAAAGAGGAGGATGGGCGGCAGATGTTAACTCAGGGCTAATCTTCCTCAAAAACAAAAGACAAGATGTGATAAAACTGCACAGAACTAAATAAATACATGTAAAAATGGTTAAATCTAATAAGCTCTTTGGATTTACCAATGTCAATTTTCTGGTTTTAATATTTGCACTATTATTATGCAAGATGTTACCACTGGAGGAAAGTGAGTGACGGGTACAAGGGACTCTGTACATTTTTGCAAACTTCCTGTGAATCTATAATTATTTCCAAATAAAAAGGTTAAAAAAATTAAAACTTCGTTTCATCAGAATACACTATAAATGGGGTGGGACAGAGTCACAAACTGGGAGAAGATATTTGCAAGACATATAACCAGCAAAGGATGAGCATCCAAAATAAAACAATTCAATAGGAAAATGGGCAAAGGAGGCATCCAGAGCAAGGGGCCCCGTCTCCCAGCCAAGCCTCCATGGGTCTGGCGGCAAAGTGGTGGAGGTGGAGGTGGGAGAGTTTCCTGATCCTTTCTATTATTTACGCCTCGACAAGCACTGTGCAACATCCAATCATGAGTCTCTTACCTCCTCTGCGGAGGCAAGGGGCATGTCCTTCACTATCCTGAGAAGCATGAAATCTAAATACAGAAAGACCATTTACCAGGGAATCTGGGGACAGTACACACTCGGCTCTCCTCTCTTACTACAGGCACACAGCCTGTCTGGGACAGAACAGATTGACAGTCACAGACAGTCCCATCTGCCTCCCACAAGAAGGAAAAATTATGACTTGATGATGGCAGGAGATCCCAAACCCCAAAGAGCTGATTATCCTGAAGGTGCCCCACAACCACAGCCTCTTAAAGTACGTCCTGTCTCCATCTTTGCACTTCTCCATCTCAAAAACCATCTCAGGCGGTATCTGAGCAAGACTCCCCCAGTCAAAACTTTTCACTTGGGTCTCCCACAGCATCGCAGGCCCCCTGTCAGCACTGCCCACACCTCCTCACAGCTCGGGCAACTTCACAGCTTCAATGCCTCCACAAAGCCAACTCTGGCACGTGTCCTGGTATATGCAGCTCCAGCTGTCTCTGCCTTCGCCCATACACACTGCACCACAGAATGTCCTCTCTCTCTCCCAAGGTGAGTTATCCTCTGAAACCCAACTCAGATGCCACCCATTCCTTGGACCCTCTATGAATCTGCAGAGTGAACCACTCCCTTCCTCTGGGCCATACCTGCACCTTACACCACACCTACGCTCACTCTTACCTCACCAAATTACACGTAACTCTGGTCCTATCTCTCTCCTCTGCCTGACTACTGTATAAGCTTCCTGAAAACAGGGTCCATTCTTATCCTCTTTGATACCTGGTATATGGCACAGGTATGCATCAAAAGTTTGCTAACTTGGGTCTGTTGATGTTACTAAATCAGCAGCTACAGACTGTGTTAATTTATTATTTTTTTAGATTTATACCTATTTATCTAATGCATCTTTACTGTCCCCAAGTCCCAAATTCCACATCAAGCCTTCTTAAAAGGAGGACAAAGCACTCTAGACCTATTTCAATACATAAATAACACTTAAGTTACATGTATCATGCAGCCAAAGTTGAGAGAGTTGTAATGTATATAAATGTAAACAGAAGACCAAAGTGTTTCCTATTGAAAATAATGGGCAACAGATCAGAGCTTTGGTTGAAGTTTAGGCCATAAATTTGAGGTTTTCAGTACCTAATTTTTTTGTCTTTAAATTCTAATTTAAATTCTAAGATTCATTTGAATGGAAAAGATATTATTAGCCTCTGTATTAAGTAGGTTTTAAATCTGGGAACATCCTGAGGTTTTTCTAGATTTGTTTTACTGATTATTAAGAAGTAAATGTGCATACACACACAAAGCAAACATGCATCTTAAAAAACTATTCTCCTAGGCCCTTAAAGTTGCTTTCAAGAGGGAGCAGCGAGCTTGGTGCCTAGAGTTGAAAGCATAAATGTTAAAAGCCTTCCTCTCAGAGCTGCCAGTTCCAGTCTAAATTCAGTGGAATTTTTACTCTATTGCCTGTTTTTAAGAAGTTCAGGACAATCTCCAAAAAGATCAATTTTCCAAGCATCTGAAAGCATATAATTTACATAAGCACGCTGAGAAGTTAAAGTATACTGTAAGTCTTACAAAATAACATATCCTCTATTCTGCATTCTTGAGCCCACTTTCTCTGGCCCGAAAACAGGCATTCTTTCACAGAGAGGAGACAGGCATGGGGTATGACCCCATCAAAACTATGTGTGCGTGAGTGTCTTCAGTGGAGAGGGAAAGATCCTAAAATCCTTAAAAAAATTAATTTGGGGAAGGAATGGAAGTAGATTAAAGAATATCACATGATTGTCCTGTCATTTAAATACAAAGCAGAGATAAACTCTAATAAAAAGTCAGTGACCTTCTAGATTATTCTGTGGGAAAATCTTAGGCACTCTGAAATTCACATTTGTCTTCCTTTTAGTGCTGCTGGCCTGTGTCACAAGCCAAAGCAACTACTCCAGATTAAACAGACCACAAATTAACTTTAGGCTTCTAATCTCCGGATTTCAAATTTTATCAAGAAAATTATTATACTTCCTTCTATCATTTTAAAAAACTTTCATTAGCTATGGGAGCAGAAACTGAAAACAACAAAGGCCCTAGAATTTCTGAAAGAAGAGCTATAATTCAAGAATGCACAATCATTTCATTCCCTACTTCCCCTACCCCACAATCTAATTTTATCACCAAAAAAAAAACAGTATCAAGGAAGGAATCACAAACTTTAACAAAAAGCCAAGGAAAAATGACAAATGAACAAAGGTCTGGCTGGTGACAACTTAGATAAAGTTTGAGAAGGCAACTTCAGTAGAAACAAGAATCAGCTTTTCCTATTATTCAGATGGTAATTTTGAGTGCCAAAGTCTAGCCTGTAAGAAAAGACAAAACAAATGGGGAAGCTCCAACAGTGGAAGAAAGATAATGCAAGTGACAAAAAAAATTAGAACTTTTTTCTTTTCTTCGTCTTTAAATGTAGGTCAAATATTGAAATCCTCTACCAAGATCAATTCCACAGAAGAGTCCTACCTTTTAGTCACTCTATGCTCTTAACCCAGGCAGCTGGCCGGTGATCTGGGCCTGCCATCCCTGCTGTGCCCACAGAAAATCCCCACCCACCCCAGCATGGGATGCTTCATTAACAGACAACCACTAACGTTTAATACTTTGTCAGAAACAAAGGCACCAACCCGTGAAGCAGTCACGTCCTCAGTACAACAGACACATATTCAAATCCTGCTTCTTCATGTGACCTCAGACAGGCTGTCCAACTCCTCTAAGTCTCGTGTTTTCTTATCTATGAGACGGGACAGTAATATCTATCTTGACGGTGCTGTGAGGATTACATGAGGGCAGTTGGTAACACTTGGCCCAGCGCCTGAGACGAGAGCGCTCAGCCTCTGTTAACCATAAACACGGAGGGCACAAGTAGACAGCACATAATCAGTCTACTTTGCACGCCAAGTCCTACTCTGATAACAAATGTTTTCCAATCACCTTCACCGTAGAAAAAAACTTCTGATATCATTAATGCAATTAATTGTCTTAAAATTTAATCCTTTCAATGCAAAAACTTTAGAGACTGGGAAGAGACCACTGGGTTGTTAAGGGTGGAGGGATGGGGAAATTACTACAAGGGGCAGCAGCAGGGGATCTGTGCAGGGAGTGACGGAACTGTTCTGCATCCTGATTGAGACGGGGGTCACACGACTCAATGCATTACTCAAAGCCCAGGAAACTGTACACCGAAAAGAGTGAATTTTACCATATGTAAATTTAAAATAATTTTCTTAATTCCAAAATAAAAAATCTAATCTTTTCTAACTAGAGAAGAAATCAAAATTGTGACATAAATGACCTTTTAAGTGTCCAAGATAGTTTAACGGCAATCTTACCCTATAATTAACATAAGTCAAATCCGATTTTAGTTACCAGCTCTGATTTACTCAAGCACGAAATGTCAATAACATAACAACCACGAGGCACTGCTTTCCCATTTATGGAAAAAGGGATTTTTATGACATTTTAGGCTTGGCTTCATAGATCTCTATTTTGCTGCCCAAGGAGGTTTCTTAATGCCCATGAATTATTGTTCCCAATCTCTAAAAAGTAATATATATACATATAGATAGTAGACTGCAAAGATTTAATACAACTTAAAATGATTAGGCATGTACGTCAAGAGATCCAATACAGATGGCCAACAAGCACATGCAAAGGTACTCAGCAGCACTAATCATCAGGGAAATGCAAATCAAAACCACAATGAGATATCACCTCACACCTGTTAGAATAGCTATTATCAAAAAGACAAGCAGTAACAAGTGCTGGCCAGGATGTGGAGAAAAGGGAACCCTTGCGCACAGTCGGTGGGTATGTAAATTGGTGCAGCCACTATGGAGAACTGTACGAAGGTTCCTCAAATTAAATTAAACCTAAATTTAATTAAAAAAATTAAAAATAGAATTGACATATGATCCAGCAATTCCACTTCTGGGCATTTATCTGAAGAAAATGAAAACACTAACTCGAAAAGATACTGCACCCCATGTTCACGCAGCATTATTCACAATTGCCAAGACATGGAAACAACCTAAGTGTCCATCAATGGATGAATGAAGAAGATGTGGTATTTACATACACACCCACACACAATTTAATATTATTCAGCCACAAAAAAGAAGGAAATCCTGCCATTTGTGACAACATGGATGGACCTTGAGGGCATTATGCTAAGTGAAATAAATCAGGCAGAGAAAGACAAATATTGTATGATGTCTCTTACATGTGGAATCTAAAAATAAAAACCTAATAGATACAGAGAACAGATTGGTTTTGCCAGAGGCGAGGGGTGGGCAAAATGGGTAAAGGGGGTCAAAAGGTACAAACTTCCAGTTATAAAATAAGTCAGTCCTGGGGATGTACTGCACAGCATGGTGACTATAGTTAACAATACTGTATTACACATTTGAAAGTTGCTAAAAGAGTAAATCTTTTTTTTTTTTTAAAGATTGGCACCTGAGCTAACATCTGTTGCCAATCTTTTTTTTCCTTCTTCTTCTTCTTCTTCCCAAAGCCCCCCAGCACATACTTGTATATTCTAGCTGTAGGTCCTTCTGGTTGTGCTATGTGGGATGCTACCTCAGCATGGCTTAATAAGCAGTGCCATGTCTGCGCCCAGGATCTAAACTGGCAAAATCATGGGCCACCAAAGCAGAGCGTGTGACCTTAACCACTTGGCCATGGGGCCAGCCCCTAAAAAAGTAAATCTTAAAAGTTCTTATCACAAGAAAAAACAATTTGTAACTACATGTGCTGACAGATATTAACTAGACTTATCTGGTGATCATCTTGCAACATATGTATATATCAAATCAGTAGGTTTTACACCTGAAACTAATATAATCTTATACGTCAATTATATCTCAATGAATAAAAGATCCCAATCCATTAAAAAGTCAATGCATGCGTTTTTAAAAAGCTATTAACATTTCATTCAGAAAACGTTAATTCATAAACTACACAATGGCAAAGATAAAGTCCCAATACAAACAACGTTTTACCACTGTCACCTCCTGGGTTCACCATATACAGAAGGCTTGACCACCAAATAGACCTTCTTTTTCCAATTCAAGTAAGCTGGAGAAGAACAAAACAATGTGAAAATAAGCACTGCGAAAATAAAAACAACCCAAATGCCCTTCGACTGGTGAATGTGTAAAAAAATTACAGTATATCCATGCAATGGAATACTACGCAGCAATTAAAAAGGAATGAACTATTGATACTCACAACAACAAAGATGCCTCTCAATTATAAGTGAAAGAAGCCAGACACTACTCCCCCCAAAATAGCATGTACTGTAAGATTCCATTTAGATAAATCCCAGGAAATGCAAACTTATCTAGAGTGACAGAAAACAGATCAGTGGTTGCCTGGAAGAGAGCAGTTGTAGGGATTACAAAAGGGCAGGAGGAAATTTGGGGGGTAATGGATATGTTCATTATCTTGAGTCATGGTGGTTTCACTGGTATACACATAAAACACAACCAACTGTACACTTTAAATATGTGCAGTTTACTATAGGACAATTATACTTCAATAAGGCTGTTTAAAAAGACCATTTTTTAAAAAAAAACACACCTTCCTGGCCTGGAATATTGTATTTAGAATACCCTCTTTTCCAAAGGGGAAGATGTCCTGAAAAGTCATGGAAATGCAACACCTCTTCCCTTAGTGATTTGCACGCATGAACGAAATGTTAATAACCCAAAGATTTAACTATAATAACCAAAAACAGTAGTTAATATTTACATGGCTGTGACTACGTGCCAGGCACTGTCTTAAGCACTTTTCTTACATTAACTTATCTAACCCTCACATCAACCCTATTTTACAGATGAGGAAACAGGCACCTAAGGGTTAAGTAACCTGATCAAGGTCACACAGCTGGTGAGTGGAGGCACCAGGATTTGAACATCTGGCTCAAGAGCTCATTTCCTCACCTGCTATACCCTACTGGCAGACATAAGATACAATACAGTCATGCGTCAAGTAACGACAGGGATACATTCTGAGAAATGTGTCATTAGACAATGTTGTGTACTTACACAAACCCAGGTGGTATAGCGTACTACACACGTAGGCTATAAGGTACTAATCTCATGGGACCACTGTTGTATATGCGGTCCGTCGTTATGTGGCACGTGACTGTATGCAAAAATCAGAAAGAATGAATATTGCACTTATAAAATATTTTTCCCCCTCACATTCACAGAATATAAGTATTCCCTACATTTTGCAACATTCACATAAGGCTAAATAAAAAACAACAGGACCTTCATTCTTCTTTTCCCAATTAGTAGATAGAGGAAGGAGATAGAAAGGCTGGACAACTTGGTGAGAACACAGAACAAATAAACAGCAAGTTGATCCATTACTGAGAAGTTGGTTCACCACGTTCCCAGTCCAATTCTCTTCGTTGCCTTCAAATTCCTAATTATTTGAAGTAAGACCGTAAGGGAGAGAAAAATCTAACATACAGCAGCATGGAAAATGTAAAAGTCGTTTGCTGTTTCTCAGATACCCTACTGGTCGCTTAATTCTACCCACAAGGTCTCAATCTCTGCTGATACTGGTCCGGTCTCTTTTTTAAAAAGCTCCCCAGGTGATTTTCACGAGCAGCCAAGGTTGAGAACTCCTGAGATAAATGAGGTGTGGATTTCTCATTAAAGGAAGACACAGAAGAAAGCGAGGTGCCACAAAAAGCTTTGGTAAACCATTGCCCAAGGTTTTCCAAGTCAATACTGAACTCCTGAACACAAGCAGGCTTTGAAGTTCAACTATTAATAAATTAAAAGTAAAAATAATGCACACAGGATATATGTTGTCATAACAAAAGTTATATAACAATATACCACACTGACAAATTCTCTTCAACTTTTTAGGATGCTAAATCGGCATCTTGACATCAAGTTGATGGACTAATACGTCCAGTGCACTTAAAACACGGAATAAACTGAAAATATATTGTGAATCTGTTTAAGAAGCACAAGTTGAAAAGAGACCATCTTTATCTTTAGTCCATGCCCTGAATTCGTGCTCCTTGAACTTTAAGGAGCACTTCTTGGAGAAAAATCTGATTCAGTGGGCCTGGGGATGGGGCCTGAGTTTCTGCATTTCTAACAAGCTCCCAGGTGATCCTGACGGTGCTGGTTGATGGACCACATTTTGAATAGCAAGCCCCTAAGTAACTCAATATTGGTTGTAAAATCAGTCAATTGGCCTACAAATATGGTTATGTCTAGAATCCAAGAAATAAATGTCAATACATGGATTCCTAGTCGAGGGAAAAAGGGGGACAGGATAAGATGCAAGCGAATACTTGTTTGTATAGTCTAGCAGTGCTAAGAACCATACAAGACTTACATGCCCCAGCCTCACAGGTGTCAAGGCGATGGTTAGAATGTAAGCTGCACGACAGGGTTTTTTTGTTTATGGCCTTGCACACATTAGGTACTCAATAAATGCATTGAAAGAAATGAATGAATGGGAAATACAGACACTGCAACCTATACTTATGTCACATCCCACAATATCTGGGAAGAGAGCAATATTTGTACATATGGATGTGGGTGGCCACAATTTGATACAAATACCTGCCCCATCCACTGTACTCCATTTTGTCCTAAAAAAGAATTTTCCAGACCAATACTTCCACTTTACCGCCTAATCTTCCCACACCTTTATGTTTAACCACTTTTTAGCTCTTTGAAAACAATGAAGAGAGGTGGAAGCACAGGGAGGATTCAGACAAGGCTCAAAAATTAGACAGAAAAAAAAAAACCACAAGGGGAGACGAGATGGGCAAACAGTTCAAGCAAAGGAACACCTCAGGTCGTCAGGAACTCCGTGTTCTTACCTACGATGGTAGCGGGGTTTGGGTTCGGGCTTTTATTTGTTTTGCTACTGTCCAGGGTCAACGGTGGAGCAGGACCTGGCTGTGGAAACAGCCTAATCAGGCAGCAGGCTCTCAAGCCAACCCTCAGAAGCTCGGGGGAATCATGTTTCCGGCGCACTTCCTCCTTCCCAGGGTCCCCCGCGCGTCGGGGAACGCGGCCGCCGCCCAAACACAAGATGATCTGGGCTGACTCGCTGTCGGCTTGAAGCCCAACCAGGACTTAAGATGGCGGCCAAACACTAGGCGAAGGACCTGGACAGCGCGAGGAATCTGCCCAAAAGAAAAATGGCCTCCGCTCACAATCTTGCAGCTTTCAAGATGGACCCAAAACAAAAATGGCGGCAAAGGACGCCTATTTAGTGGCTGCGAACGCAATGAATATGATTGGCAGGTGACGAATCACGGTTACTCAGAGCTAGACAGCGGAGATGACCGAAAGAAAAAGAAAACGCAGCATTTCTGCGTTACAGAGTGCTTCTTGACACCAGAAAATTACTACCACAAGGATGGGAAAATTCTTCCAAATCTTCGAAGGGGAGGATTATAGGAGACAGATAGGAAAGGAAAGGTGGCTTTCACAATGCCGGATAAAACTTAAAATAGCTATAAACATAAAACATAATTTCCTCCATAATACTTTTGAATGGTACAGGAGAATAAATGTTTTGTCCTCGAACTAAAAACCCGGATGTGCAGATAGCGTATGCACACATTGGTGAAGGACACGGAGTTAAAGAACTTCCGACCTCCCCATAAGGGCCCAAACGAAAAACTGAGTGCCGAGGCTGCGTGAGTGCGACCAGCTCCCACGGCGCATGTCCGCTTTCCAAACCGATCCAGAGAAACCGCGGCTTGTGGAGTCCTTTTCTCCTTGTTTTCAAGGCAACCGTAAAAGAAGGCGGGGAATTGGCGCTGAAGGACAGAATCAGGCGCTTTGTGATTGGTCAAATCAGGAAGGCGGGAGAGCCGCCCGAAGAGTTAACTACTTTTTCATTCTCTCAATAAGTGCCTTTTAAGCGGGCGCCCTAAGGAAGGTACTGTATCCTAAGGACTCTACTTGATAGGTTATTTAAATTTTTCCATTTCAACAATTTACTGAAATTGAAGCTGAATAAACTCCGCCCCCTGTTCTTTACGGCCGCTGCCGCTGCGTGCTTCGTTGAGAACTTAACTAAAACCCGGAGGAGCGGAGCTGGAGCGGGCCCCGAGCCAATCGCAGGGCTGCGCATGCGCCGTGCCCAAGTTCGAGGCGCGGGTTGCCAGGACCGGCGGCGGCGTCTGCGCGAGGTTCGGCCTCTGGGGCCTGCTGGCGGCGCGGCCTAGGGAGGCGCAGAGGTAGGTGGGCAGGTGAGAGCGCTGGACACTCAGGCGGACAGGCAGCTTTCTTCCCAGCCGAAGAGAGGGAAGGGTGCTTGTAGGTGCCTCCTCCCTGCTCAGAAAGGTCACTGGTTTCCTCGGTGAAGGATATTTGGGGGCGGGGACAAGGAGGAGGCTGTCTCCTTGGAAGGCTAAAGATCTACCTTTAAAATAGCTGTAGGCAGTGAATACTTGCTGGTGCCAGGAATGTGGATGGCTAGGTGGCGATCCAGTGTGGTCAGTAGAGTTCCCGGTGTAGAGCGTCCCACTCACGCGTCTGCACGGCGACACCGTGAAGGAGGTGGAGCAGGTGTTCCAGGGAAAGCCCGATGGCACCTGCGCTGCCACCTGTTAGCCGGAACCTGTGACTCGTCGGTTACTCCTTCGCTGGGAGAGGGCACCGTATGCCTGTGTCTACCTGGGAGGTGAGGGCCACAGGCTGATGTGAAACGACGTCAGAACCTCTGTACAGCGTGTTGGTGCCGCCTGTGTGAAAGCAGAAGCAGGACTCACGGGGCTTTTGAAGTCATGGGGATGGAAGTCATTCTGAGATGGAGACCTCCCGAGGTCGTGTTCATCTTCCTCCAAAATGGGACCATGCCCAGATCCTGTTGCTGTTTCAGAGGCTCTCAGTACTGGCAGTTTTATTCATTTCGTTCATTAACATCGCCAATTTATCTATTAACATATGTAATATATATACATATGGAATATATGCATACAACATATATATGTCTTGCCCACAACTCTCCTCCTGTGCTGAGTTAGGAGATTCAACAATGATCAAGACAAGCATGGTCCCTAACCACAGGGAGCTTATATTCTAGAGATGGGAAAAGAAACAGTGAGCAAGCACACTAATAAATGAACAAGGTGTTTCCAGATTGTCCTAAGTTGGGTTTCTGGGAAGCACACTGAGGAGGAGATTTGTAGGCAGGATATTTATTAGGGAGGACTTTTTGGCTGTTACCAAGGAAGAAAGGAAGCAGGATTCGGTGGATAGAAAAAGTTGAGTAGCAACACAGTCCCAAGGAAGGTTTCCACTGGTCCAACAGGAACTCTGGTGTTGGGTTGGCCCTTCAAAGATGGCCAAGTTGGAGGGAAGGGCTGGGCCTTTATATCCCTGTGTTGATCAGGCATTGGATGCCTGTTGCCCTGGAAAGAGGGCATAACTTCACCTCTTTTGAGCCAGCCAATCCTGCAAGGGCATTGACCGCTGAGAGCTGTTTCAGCACTCCTAGGACCTGGAGAAATAGGTCTCATTCCTTTTTTTCTATTCTTTTTTTTTTTTTTTTTTTTTTGAGGAAGATTAGCCCTGAGTTAACATCCATGCTCATCTTCCTCTACTTTATATATGGGACATCTGCCACAGCATGGCTTGCCAAGTGGTGCCGCATCCGCACCTGGGATCTGAACCGGAAGCCCGGATTGCGGAAGTGGAAAGTGCGAACTTAACTGTTGTGCCACCAGGCCAGCCCCTCATTCTTAAGAGGGATCAGGGTGGCACATCACAGCATTCACCACATTGTGGAGCTTTGACGGTAATAGTAGATGTGCTAGAGAATAATGGGAGAGGGGGGAGGGAAAAAACTAGATTGAGTGCTCAGAGAAAGGTTCTCTGAGCAGGTGACATCTGAACTAAGAGGTGGAGACAAGAATATGCTACCCTGTGTAAGACGAGGGAGTAAGACTTGCCTTTCTGCTAAGCACTAAGAATGTAGCAGAAAGAAACAAGTGGGGGCCGGTCCCATGGCCGAGTGGTTAAGTTCGCCCGCTCCGCTTTGGCAGCCCAGGGTTTCACCAGTTCGGATCCTGGGCACGGACGTGGCAATGCTCATCAGGCCATGCTGAGGCAGCGTCCCACATGTCACAACTAGAAGGACCCACAACTAAAATATACAACTGTGTACTGGGGGGATTTGGGAAGGAAAACAGGAAAAAAAAAAGAAACAAGTGACTGCTGCCTTCTGTTACAGTGGGTGGCAGTTACCAGTTTATGGATGTTGACTCCCTGCTGTAACTAAAGATGAAGTAAGTAAAAATGGATTAAGACTAATTCAGAGGAACACGGAGGAGCAAACTAGAAGTACAGTTTTGAAAAATTAGTCATTGGTAAAGACTTTTAATCTGTACAGTGTTTTCTTTTTTGCTCCTATACAGCATTTAATCGTGTTTTATTAGGATTGTGCCTTTCTCTTCTCAAGCCTGTGTTCTCTTTGAGGACAAGAACTGTGACTTACCCGTCTTGGTAGTCATACCCCACCCCTAGCCTAATATCTTGCTAGCACCTCATAGACTCTAAGTAAACATTTGAATAAAATTAATCTCACACATATTTGAAGTGAAAATGGCTGAGTCCTAAATAACGTAAACACTGCAGATATAACCGTATTTGGATCTGTCTTTACAATATGCCCCAGTTTTGTGAGTTATAACCAAATATTAGTTGAAATCTTAGATGATAATATACAATTGCTTTAGTCAAACAGAAATCTCCAGAGGCGCCCATTTTTATATATGATTTGTTTTAAAGATAATGTGCTTCAAAAATAATAATAGCTGCCATGTATTGAGCACTTCCCACATACTAGACACTGTCCTAAGTAATAAATACATAGCAATATATGTTGTAATCTTCATAATGTAGCCCCGTATTGCAGATTATGAAATTAAGGCAGGAAAGAAGTAATTTGCCCAAGATCACAACTGATTTGTGGTGGACATTAGAATTTTATTCCCATTGTTACTCAAAGCCCTTGCTCTTAAGTCACCAACAACATTTCTGAAAATGAAGACTAAGTTCCATCACATTAGGACTCTCATATTCACTCGCTTGGTAAGTTTATTAAATGTTATCAGAGAAACAAATAGGAAATTATCCATCCTGGCTTTACTGTTTTGCTCTGTCCTTGAGTTTTCCAGTTTCCTTCACCATTAGCTTTCCTGGCTCTCACTCTAGGAGCTTGACTGTTATCATTCCTATAACATCCTGAATCTGATCACAGATCTACTCTCCTATAATCAAAATAGCCCCCAAGACCTCAGAACCCCTCTCTTGAGAATCTGGGTGTTTTTATTCACATCTAGACTAACTGAGACTGCCCAGAGAAGCGGGCCTCCTTATGGAGACCAATTCCCTTAGTCTAGGCAGTCATTCCAGCCCTCCCCTGTTCTTACTACACTCCAGATTGACTCCAGTAATGTTTTTTCCTTTTGAGATAATCAAAATAATAATAATAGGTAAAAGATCACTGAGTCCAAACTAAGTGCCAGGTTTTGTGCTGACTGCACAACAACCTTGTGATAGGAAAGTGATTACTCTCCTTTTATGGATGATGGGATTGAGGTAGAGTGAGGTTAAGTGATTTATCCGGGGTCACACAGCCAATTGTGACATGATAAGGTGGAGCTTGGCCAGCGCTGGTGGTCTAGTGCTTAAGATTTGGTGCTTTCACTGATGCAGCTTGGATTTGTTTCCCTATCAGGGAAACACACTGCCGGTCTGTCAGTTTTCATACTGTGGCATCTGCATGTGGCTGTGATACGCCACCAGTGTTTCAAATACCAGCAGGGTCACCCATGGTGAAGGTTTCAGTGGAGCTTCCAGACTACACAGACTAGGAAGAAGGACCTGGCCACCCACTTTGAAAACATTGGCCACAAAAACCCTGCAAATAGCAACTGAGCATTATCTGTTACGGCTCCAGAAGGTGAGAGGATGGCGCAAAAAGACTGGGCATGGTTCTGCTGTGCTGTCCACGGGGTCACTAGGAGTCCTTGGCACTAACAACAAAAGGTGGAGATTGAAAGGCCAGGCAGTAGGATTCCACAGCTCATCCCTTAATCACTACGGGACAATGCCGTCTTACTAAAATGATCAGTCTTCTGAAAACTGGTAGACAGGAACTAGATCCTGGTGGGTCTAGTGGGCTTTTTATGCTGTACTAAGAAATTTAGATTTCATCTTTTAGTCAAAAATATCACTAAAGGCTTCTAAGCAATGCAGAACCACGACCAGATTTGGTTGTGTTCTTTCTTTTGCAAGATGGTTCTGCTAAGAGTGTGGAGAATGGATTAGCGGGGAATAAACTGGAACAGTGGTTCTCAAACTTTAGCTTCAGAATTACCTAGAGACTTTGTTAAAAAACACATTACTGGACTCCCACCCTAGCGTTTCTGATTCAGTAGGTCTGGGGCAGGCCAAGAATTTGTATTTCTAATAAGTTCCCAGTTGATGCTAATGTTAATGGTGAGGGGACCACACTTTGAGAATTACTGGGCTAGAAGCAAGGAGGTCATGTGATGGAATGAGGGTCTGGACTGTAGCTATGGGGAGAGGTTGTGTAAAAGAAATGTCATGTCGATTGGCAGGGCTAGGTGACTGGCTTGAGGAGTATAAGGAAAAGGGCAGAGTCCACTATACCCCCATTTCTGAATTGAATGGCTTGGTAGACAATGCTTTTTTAAATTGAAACAGGTATTACAGGTGGGACAGCAGTTTGGGAAGAAAGGAGGATTCATTTTTATGTTAGATGAGTTTAAACTATTTGGGGACAGTTAGGTAAAGGTGAACAGTAGCAGTTGGCTATGTGAGTCTAAGCTGGAAATGAAGATGCAGGAGTCATTAGTGGATGTCTTAATAGTAGAAGCTTTGGATGTGAATGAGACCACCCAGGGAACAAGAACATGGGGAGAAGACGACCAAGGACAGATCTTTGATAAGAGTGAACAGATGGATGGAAGCCAAGGGGCCATTAAAGGAGACTGAAAAGGAACAGACTAGAGTCTCGAGTACTTAAAGAGTTTCAAGAACTCATCAAAATGATTCAGAGAGATCAAGCAAGGGGAGAGATTGGTGATCTTTATAGTCAGAGCAGTTTCTTTGGAGAATGGAATAAAAACAGATTACTTGGGTTTGAAGGTGGAAGTGGGAAGTGACTAGAAAAAGATGCATTATTTGAAAGGAATTGGGTTGTGTAGTAGCTGGAAGGGAGACTGGTAAAGGGTAGTTGCTTTAGGGAATTTGTTTTTGGTTTTCTTCAATGGAGAAAAATGGTCAGGTTATGCAGAGGAGGAAGACCCATCATGAGTGGGAGGTGGGAGATAGAAGAGAGAGGCTAGTGGAACTAGAATTCTGAAGACGCAGTAGAAAGTGGGACTGACTGGAGCATAGGTAACAAGAGTACCTGTTCTTCCTCTGAGGCAGCGAGGAAGGAGGTTAAAATGAGAGCTGACATGGATAGGTTTTTACATGTGGGGACAGGAAGTTGAGGGTGCTCATACCCAATGGCCATAATTTCCTCTGGCCAGTAGGTTATCTGCACAAACAAAGGTGGGGAGTAAAATCGAAATCTCAAAAATGATGAAGATAGAAATGGGGCCTTTAGGGATTCAGAGATGGCCAGGGCACATAAAGTCACTGCTGTAGCACTAAGGGCCCCATCAACTGCACAGTTAATCTGGAACAATCTGGCTATCTGTAAGATACCCACTTTCCTTCCGCCCACCAACCCCAGCATCAATTGGCAGCCATGGGTAAAAACAGTGAAAGGAGATGGAGAGATTTCTCTCAGACAACTCTATAAACTCTGTAACAACACTACAACCTGTCTGAGAAGCTACAGCCTGCCCCTAAGCTGATTTTCTCTTCCTCATTAGTCACTAATCACTCACTGTTCACATTTGGGACTGCTGACAATTCGTAAAGCTGCTGTATAAAACTTACGATGCCTTCAATATATTATTTTTATTTATAAATCATTGAAGTCAGAGTAATGGGAGGAGATATTAAGTCCATAAAAGATATAACTGTGCTGACCTGCACTGTACCCTGACTACTCCTGACCGGCTCCTGACCAGGCTGTGCTGTCAGCAGCCCAGCTATTAGGTGTAGGTCAAGCTGACCTTGAATGGTGGGGTGGGGATGGTGGTAGGGTTTTGCTAAATTGAAACTTTAGAACTCAAGTATGATCCATTCCATTCATCAAGAGTTGACAGTAATGTTTTTGGTGTGTGTATTTTTTTGTTTTGTTTTGTTTTTTAAAGATTTTATTTTTCGTTTCTCTCCCCAAAGCCCCCCAGCACATAGTTGTATATTTTTAGTTGTGGGTCCTTCTAGTTGTGTATGTGGGATGCTGCCCCAACATGGCCCGACAAGCGACACCATGTTTGCGCCCAGGATCTGAGCTGGTGAAACCCCTTGCTGCCAAAGCAGAGCATGCGAACTTAACCACTTGGCCACAGGGCCAGCCCCTGGTGTGTGTGTTTTTACAAGACTGGAAAAGTTCAGCAAAATTGTTATTTTATGTAATGTAGTTAGAAAAGAATAAAAGAAGGAAAACTATTGTTCCTTTTAGCATACCAGTCAAATAGTCATGAAGACAACATGCAGTCCTTCCTAATATGTACACAAAAAATGTCAATATTAAAACTGCTATGTTAAAAATTGAGGGGGGCCAGCCTGGGGGCATGGTGGTTAAGTTCGTGCATTCCACTTCGGTTGCCCGCGGTTTACAGATTTGGATCCGAATTGCAGACCCACACACTGCTCATCAAGCCACGCTGTGGTGGCATCCCACATATAAAATAGCAGAGGATTGGCACAGATGTTAGCTCAGGGACAACCTTCTTCACTGGGAAAAAAAAAAATAGAGGATAGAGCCAGCCCTGGTGGCCTAGTGGTTAAGTTCGGTGCACTCCACTTTAGCTGCTTGGGTTCAGTTCCCAGGTGCAGACCTACACAACTTGTCTGTCAGTGGCCATGCTGTCACAGTGACTCACATACAAAAAGAGGAAGATTGACACCAGACGTTAGCTCAGGACAAATCTTCCTCAGCAAAAAAAAAAAAAAAGAGAGAATATGGGTCCAGCCCAGTGGCCAAGTGGTTAAGGTCATATGCTCCACTTCAGTGGCCCAGGGTTTCAATGGTTCGGATCCTGGGCACGGACACGGCACCGCTTGTCAGGCCACACTCAGGTGGTGTCCCACATGCCACAGCTAGAGAGGGACCCACAACTAAAATATACAACTATGTACTGGGGGGATTTGGGGAGAAAAAGCAGAAAAAAAAGAGGATAAAAAGAATTATTTTTAGTGTCAATGCTTGGAATTCAAGAATGAAGAATTCACAAATAGCTAAAGCCAAAATTGTCACTGTAAAAGAAAAGGCATTATACAGTTCTAATAAACTTCATCTAATATTACAATCACCAAAGCTGGGTTAGCTAATTGTTTAACATTCTGCCTAATGTTCTTTTCATGATTAAATTACATTCGGTGGAAGTTTTTAAAAATTACTATTTTTCCAAATACTTTCAGCAGAGCAGCCATGAAAACATATAAAGAAAAGAATCTGGGGCCGGCTCAGTGGCACAGCGGTTAAGTTTGCACATTCTGCTTCTCAGTGGGCCAGGGTTTGCTGGTTCAGATCCCTGGTGTGGACATGGCACCACTTGGCAAGCCATGCTGTGGTAGGCGTCCCACATATAAAGTAGAGGAAGATGGGCACGGGTGTTAGCTCAGGGCCAGGCTTCCTCAGCAAAAAGAGGAGGACTGGCAGTAGTTAGCTCAGGGCTAATCTTCCTCAAAACAAAACAACAAAAAAAACCCCAAAAAACAGAAAGAAAAGAATCTGCCTTACACTGTGTCCAAAAGACCAGCAGATGGCGCCCAGCAAGCCCAGGAGGCAAAATAAGAACCTTTTACAGCCTATGTCCTGCATCCAGGTTGTTGTAGGCCTAATTTAGTAGTCTCCGGTAGCAAAATGTGGTTGTTTTAATGGGCATGATGCTCCATAGAAAGAGTAATCTGATAGCTACAGTCAGGCTGTTTAGGATTTTCTGGCAAAATTTGTCCTTCACCTTACTGTCCAGTTGTGTCGCCAAGAAATCTTCATTCAACTGTAGTAAGCCTGTCAGAGGCTTTAGTGGTATAAACTGAAGAGAGAATAATCTCTCTAATACAAATTGTGGGGAGAAAAAGTTGCTCTCTTAGAGGAAATGCCTTAAATTTCAGGAGTATTTGTGGTCTGAAGCATACATTTCACCGTTTTCCTTTCTTGGCCTTTCTATTTATATACACCCTAAAAGATTATGGTATTTTAATAAAGCAGAGATATAGCAAGCTTCTCACAGTTCATTCTGCATTAAAAACTAAGCTAAAGAAAACTGAACTAAGATTAACCCAGCTAGTTTCAACTGTTAATAGGTCATGGATGTGGGTTTGGAGGATATAGACTCTTCTGCCCTCTTGTCATTTTGGACAAAGTGGCATGAGACTGCTGTTAACCTCTTACATGCCTGACATGAGAATCAGAAGAATATGCTAGGTGTAATGCGCCAGGATAGTTGGCCTCATTGACCCTCACAAGTGGGCACCATCTACTGGAATGTTCTCTTCCATCATCATGCACTGGAAATTCTGATTGACTCTACTGCCAAAGCTGGGGTGCTAATTCTTCACTTTTGACAACTGCTTAATAGAATACCAGCAAAGACTTTTAGGACTCAAAATCTGAGTGCCACAATTAACTGACAGTAATCTTGGAATCAATCATTTAGTGTTTTCTCTTTTATAAAGCATTCTCATAAAATTGCTATGAAAATGAAACAACATAAAAAATATGAAACCTTTTGAATAATGCAAAAATAATGCAATGTATATATTTTTGAAAGAAGAGTATGAGAAAGCATAATTTGTGTTGATTGCCTCTAAACTTAACAAAAGGCATTTCAATGAATACAACCATAAATATCTGCTTTCTATTTTACCTAACCTAAAATTTACTAATCTCATTTCATTTCTCATGGTTTCCCCTATCTTTCTAAAGAAGTCCCCTACCTTCTGTTTTTGTTTGTTTAGGAGTGTGTTTCAAGAAGATTCAGGAAAGAGAAGCAAAGGGCAGTGGCAGGTACACTAAAGGAGGGTAAGGAGGGACAAGCATCCCACTGTCGTTTCTTTTGCTGCCTTGCTTCAAGCAGACTTGAGAAGCTCAATAAATGAACAACAAGCACTAACTTACTTTAGGGACCAGCCTGTTATTGCTCATCAAATCTGATCATTTTGAGCACCTTCTTGTTTTGTTTCAGACTCAGGAACCTCTGGTGTCCATAAAAATAGTTCCATACCACTTGGAATGACTTGCCAAGTGTTTTAAGGGAGGGACCGTCTCAAGATAAACTGTATTTGGCTTAATTTTCGTTCCTAAATTGGATCTCCCAGTCTCCCTGCTGCTCAGCCCATGAACCTTGGTAAAAGTCAAGGTTTTAAAACCGTCTTGTAAGTTCATTTGAAAAATGAGTTAATTGTTAACAAATCTGGTAAGTCTTTATCTTATCCTGAGAAGCAGCACATAGAGGCTCTGAGCATGGACTCTGGAGTATTTACAAGGATACTTATTGCTGTAGCATATTTAGCAATAAAGCATTGAAAAAAAATCTCAAGTTTCTATCAATCAGTGAAGTGTCAAATTAGGATATCTCCATACAACCACAAGCTCTACAGCTATTAAAAATGATGATGA
Source organism: Equus caballus (assembly GCF_041296265.1). Taxonomy (NCBI): domain Eukaryota; kingdom Metazoa; phylum Chordata; class Mammalia; order Perissodactyla; family Equidae; genus Equus; species Equus caballus. The sequence goes on from NC_091705.1 coordinate 14,230,271, forward strand.
TTCATATTCTGGAGGGGAGAAAAGATCACAAAACAGCCTGTACATTAAGATGCCATTTTTGTTAAAACCAGAAAGATTACGGATGTGTTTAGCTTTATTTTCCTAATTTCTATAATTTTCCAACTTTAAAAAGTAAGCACATAATACAATTATTAGAAAAGGGCAGCGATGCTAATTTTCCTTTTGAAAAAAATCCCACAGAAGAATTAAGAAGAAAAAAAGGGTTAAATCAAAATTGTATCCCAAAAATATATTTGTTTGTATTTAAGAGGGCCACAAGAGGATATAAACAAAATAAGGAACACATTACCTCACTAACTGCTACTTCAAATGCCAAGTTTCAAACTTTTGTTGTCCTTTTCTTAAAACTGGCCATGAGCCTTATTTAGCAAAGTCTAATATATCTGGCCCTGGGAAGTTGGTTATTCAAGCGATAGAATACATGTAGTGTGTGGAGAGCTATTAAGTAAAAGAAACGAAGTAGGTTAAGGTTACTATACCATTTTAAGAGTGCCGGTTCCATCTTGCTTGGTGGAGATAGACTGCTACATATATGGGTGGTACTCACTGTTTTTATGTGGATTAAATGTGAAGACTTGAAAAGTACTTGGTAAGGAAAAAAGCCCTACCACCCTGATCCTAATCACTTTCCAAGCTTCTCAAAGGACAACAGAATAATCATTAGGAAATAGTTACTTGCTCTCCCACCTCCAGTAGCCAAATCAATATGTGAGATATGGAAAATTTGAGGAAATGGGAACATGTAGGTGTTGAGTAAACGTTAAAGCAATTAATCATTGAATCAGTCCACATCATTTACTAACCAGGAGGTACTGTTACTGGGCCTCAGTGATATTTGGCAAATAATGAATTTTCAGCCAAAATAGACACTAATTCTCAGGCTTAACCTAAATCTAGAAAAAGATGCTTAGATCCTTAGGTTATCTTAATGGATAAGGATAATAGACTGTTAAATACAGTAGAAATAAAATGGAGTGCCTCCTTTGTCCAAAGATTAAGTATAGGGAGCTAAATGGATGCTAATGTGAGACTCTTCTCAAAGAAGGGTCATAGTATATCACATTACATACTGTGATCTCCATGGCATTCATAGAAAATTACTGTAAGGTAAGTGATTTCATGATACGAAAACTCATAGATGCAGTTGAACCTAATTCTTAGTATGTCCCATAGATGATGGAGCAGTCCTTATTGTCCTATGCTGAGAGAGGAACTTGGGAAGTAGGTCCATTCATACCGTGACAAGTCTGTCAGCTAATCACTGAAGCCCAATGAGTGTCCCTTAAATAAAAAAACATAAAGAGTCTTTAGGGGTTGTCCAGACTCGAGTTCTCAACCCAACAGATCATCAGAAACAGACTTCCTGGACCCCACCCCACACTTTCCAAATCAAAGACAGGAAAAAAAAAATCTGTTTTCAATACTAGCTAGCTTTGTAACTGCAGGCAAATTACTAGCCCCAATTTCTTCATGTAAACCAGGTTGACAGTAACCCCATTAGAATAGTTATTAGTGATGAGGGTAAACACTAAAATGCAGTGGTTCAGCACATACATGTGGAAATGGGATTAGTTCATCCTAATTCCCCCTCCAAGCCAGAATTCTTTTGCTATGATCAAAGTCCAGGCCTGCCTGCCCCAGTCTCGGTTGGAACACTATCACTTACATCCTGTCAGAAAGCAGGATCTAAATTCTTACTCTTTAAGGATTACCATTTAATTCTTCTGTTAAAATTGTGACTAAATGTAATTTTTTAAAAATCTAACTTCATTGTGGTTCAGAGAAAGTATAATTAATTATATGAAGAAAATGATACCCATGTGTGTTTCCAAAGAGCCGCATAGCTTTCCCTGCAGCTGATGCTGCTTCTCGGTAATTGTTGACTAGAAGTTTGTATTGCTTTATGTTGCCCACGCCTGACTTCCTGCTAACCCTTTGAGCCTACAACATACCTCTTTTTTGTTAATTAGCTTTGCAATACATTGTAACTAAAAACGTTTAACAGTCGGCTTTTATTAGAGTGCAATGTTCTACCTGTGTTGGTTTATAGGTAGAATATGAGAGAGGTTTTTTTATTTTTGTTCTTTCTGTTTTAACTGTTGACCTTTTCTTAGGTGCACTGATGCTGAAGTACTATGAGCTTTCAGAAGTTCTGGAGAGACTACAAAGTGCTGATTGTAATGGTCCCTTTAGTTGGGCTCATACATTTGGGGTGGCACAGAATCAGAAGCAGCCCTGTTTTCCAAATACCTAATAAGGACAACGTTTCTGAGCCAGATAGTCTGGCACTTGCAAGTCCTCCGAAGAGCCACATCCAAGAGAAATAGCAGGCTTGCAGTCTTCAGGTAAGTTCAGTTTAATCTGGCCAACCAAATGATAGTTCCAACAATGAGAAACGTGACATTTAAAAATGGATACAGCTCTGGCAAGAAAAAGCCTAAGTTGATAAGTTACCTGTTGTTTTTATTATGACCCACTGGTAAAATATTTTTCTTTTGGAAAAGTTGTTCTAGAAAAGTTTGTTGCACAGAGATCTGTGACACTTGGCTGACAAAGTCATTTGGATGGAAAGAGAAAGGGCGATCAGTCCATTACTTGTCTGTCCTTTTTGCTGGCAGTGTCACCAGGATCATGAATGTGTCCGAAGAAGCGTTTGTCTCCTTACCATAATTCATTCCAGAGCATACAAATCTGTAACTTGCAAAAGGTTCTTTTCTTTATTATTTCTGTCCTCTGTTTTTTCCAAGACAAACTAATTGTATTCATCTGTAAGTATCTAGTAGTTTAGCTTTAAAATAATTTGTTACTTTTGAGCGTCACTGAAATAAGAGGATGTAGCTATATAATTCAGGTCTGTAGTCTCTTATGCATAATTCCAAAATTCAAAAAGTTCTAAAATCCAAAAGGTTTTACCATAACTCCTTTGGTAGCAAAACTTGATCTTAACTGACATGAGGCAATTTGCAGTCTTTATTCCACTTACTATGAATATTTAAATTCACTGTAGAAATATTTTTGTGTTTGATTATGAATGTTATACTATATTATGATTATATTGGTTATGGGTATTAAATACTACGTTATCTCGATTATGGGTGTTATAATATGCACTACATTGTATTTCTAAAATCTAAGAAATTATGAATTATGAAACTCATCTGGCCCCAGATAGAAAACTCGCCCTATAATTTTCGAGCATTTTCTATTCTAATATGCCTTTTTGACCTTGAGGTGAATGATAATGTGCTTTAAGTTTGGCATGAGGTAGGTCAGTTTGGGGTTCTGCTCATTAGAAGGAGATTCTCACTAAGGTTTTCCTCATTTTTAAGAGATCTCTGATTTTGACTTGTGGTAAAACTATGTTATAATTTCTGATTCCATTATTGAATCAAGATTTTCTTTTTAAATGTTCATAAGGAGAAAGAAAAAAAGCATGGTTTAAAGTATTAGGCAATTATTTAAGATAAAAAGTCAGGTAGTAAAATATCATAAGTTTAACAACTTAGAAAAGTAAACTTAAATTCTGTATAAAATTTGTACTCATAGGGAGCGTTTTAGTGGACATGAGCAGGGAGTCAGTGTTTATTAGATACTTGATTTTTATATATGTGCTCTTCCAGACTGTAATGAGATCGTTATGCAGTATGTATATATATATGCTGGTCAAGCAAGCAGAAGCAGATATTAAAACAGGCTTTGGGTAAGCACATGTTAAAACCAGATTTAGAGTGAGTTAAACACTGATTCCTAACGGTTGAAGTACATCAAAAGAATGTGCTGTATTTGTTCCTTACTATTTTTTTATTTCTACTGTTATTATGGAAATTGCAAACATACTCCAAAATAGAGAGAGGATGGTATATTTAACTCTCTAGTATCCATCACCCAGCTTTAACACTTATCCACATTTTGCCAATCTTCTTTTATCTATTCTCCCCCCTTCCTTTTTTTTTTAATTGGTAGAATATTTTAAAGCATATTTCAAGCTTCAGTATATATCTTTAACAGTAAGGATAAACACACACACAATGACAAGTGCATTATCACACTGAAAAATTAATGATAACTCCTTACTACCATTGGATATCCAAGGCCACGTACATATTTCTAAATTTGTCTTAAAAAAAAAATCTCCTTTTACAGGTGGTTTGTTGGAATTGGGATCCCAGCAAGGTCCAGCTATTGCATTTGATAGATATGTCTCTTTTCAGCTATTACAGTTCCCCTCTCAATCTGCCTTTTTTGTATTTCCTACATTCTGAATTTGGTTAATTGAGTCCTTATTTTATCATTTCAGAAGTTTCTCACTTGTTAGTTAACAAGTGACTTGTTTCTCACAAGTTTCCCATATTTCCTGTAATCTGGTTGTTAGATCAGGAGGCGTGCTTTGATTTAGTTTCTTTTTTTGAACAAGAATACTTCGTGGATGGTGCTGTGGTACACATCCTAGTGAATCACATTGTTGCACGCATAATGTCTGATGCACTTTCAGTGTTGCTAAAGTTAAAGTGAGTTATCAGTATGATCTCTCCATTATAAAATCTGTTATAAAATCTATTGATGATCATTGCTCTAATCTAGGAATTGGCAAACTTTTTTCTATAAATGACCAGATAGTAAATATTTTAGGCTTTGCAGACCATAAGGTTTCTATTCCAACTACTCAACTTTCTGTTGTAGCGGAAAAGCATTCGTACACAATACCTGAGCATGAGCTAATAAACTTTATTTACAAAAATAGGCAGTGGGCTGGATATGGTCCATGGGCTGTAATTTGCCAACCATTATGACTGTCTAATCCATTATTTCATTAGGGGTTACAAAATGATGATGCTCAAATTCTTTCTATCATTCCTTCTCCATTTATTAGCTGGAACAACTTTCTCTCATCGACTATTCATTTACCCCTTGAAATGCGTTTATACACAAAAAGCAAGATAAATGCTTTATTTCCCTTTAACAGTTTTTATAATAACGAGTTAGTGCCCTAACAGCAAAGAGGATTTTTGTTGACAGTAGGAATTCGTGGGTTTGCATATATTTGAATTATTTCAACTTAATTCTGTCAGTATTCTTTTTAATGCTCAAATTGTATCATCTTGGATTCCCTCCAAGTTGACTGCTGTGTCATTTTTTTTCCTGTGCCCTTTGTTATGACCCAAGTTCTCTTTGATAACATTATTGCTTTTTGGTCAAAAAAGTCCCCAGTTCATCTTGTATATTTCTGGCCTCAGACCTACTAGAATCAGCCATTTCTCCAGGAAACCCCAATTCCTTTTAGGAGAAAATTTTACCTGTTTGTATTTCTTTAAATCATATTTTATAGTTTATCTCTGAATTTAGGATGCAGTCATGTAAGTTTTACTATTATTTTAGTTAAATTATCTATCACTGCCAAAAACGTATCTGCCAGGCCCATGCATCCAGGAATAGTCAGGGACATTCATGTGGTGGTAACTTTTAGAATTATGGGTCACATTCTTAGGAAGAAAGAATTTTAACAGAGCTGAACTGACGCTGCCAAACCTGTTCCAAAAGTCAACCCGGTGTTTCGTTCCATTTCATTTCATTTCTTTCAATTATACCTGATTTTGTCTGGATCTAGCCCTTTGATCACAAGTCGGCAAATTTCACCATCTTAAAAATGATTTGGGAGTCATTAGCACTTTCAATGATTTCTTGCTTTCTCATTTCATAGAGATGTTAGCAAAAGATGTGGTTACTGGTCTCACTACCACAAGACTGTGAGAGGTGCCAGCTTGGCATGCTACTTTTGAAAACTTTCATGTCACTATTACGTATTGAAAATTTTTTTTAGCTAGAGAAATCATTTTATTGATCACAGTTTCTCTTGTGATTTGTGGGTTTTGTGTGTGTGTATGTGTGTATGTGTGTGTGTGTGTTGTGATGTGCATATTAACGTATGGAAATCACTAAGGTTTCATTTAAATGTATTTCACAGATTTTGCTGAGTCTAAAATAACTGTTAAAATAATATTTAAGTACTTTAGCTGTTCCTGGCATAAGATGAACAGATTTTTCTCTCCTCATGATATAAAAAAAGATGACTTAGCTTTATCATTACAGGGAGAAAGCTGGCTGTCATTGCCTTCACTTTATTTGGGTCCAGTTGCCATGGTTACAGCCCTTTAAATTGGGAGGAGTGGTAACCAAACTAACACTTTTCGTCATTGCCCCCTTCTCTTTACCTCTTTTTTGCACATCTTCAAATCCCTTTTTTGGTCCGTCTCCTAGTGTGTCACAGTCTAAGTACTGCTGTAGTCTGGGTACATCGATCAGTTTTATTTCTACTAAATATACCATCCAAGTGGTTAGCATAGCTAGCTTATTCCTGAAAAGAGTTAATAATTGGCTGAACCTTCCCCTTCAAAGCACCAAGCCTCAACAGATAAGGTCCATGACCTGAGATTTTTATTCTTTCCACACGTTATTAAAGTATCTGAATTTTATGCCTCAAGGCACGCTATTTACAACCTTGTTAAGGAAACTAGTACAAGTGCTAGTATACTTGGCATTTTATGGTATTTAGACTCTTTGAGATCAAATGGTGAATCAGATCCTATTTTCCTGTTTGTCATCCAGCACATTCCCTGGTTTTTGTATTTATTGTCATTCACCAAAGTTTTGGGGAGGATTAGTTGTAGGACAACAAAGCTGAAAATCGTTGATTGATAGGGTAAAACTACAGAAAATTAGCTCTGACTTTAGCCAAATATTTAAAAGATGATTTATTCTTTGGCACAATGTGCTGTGCACACTTCAACAGCTATGTATAGAGTTTCCATTAGAGAGTGTCTCTAGTACAAATACTAACAGTTGTCTTGTTCTTGTAATTATTTACAGGCAGGATTTGATGTAAATGTACTTTTTTGAGACCTAAGGTTTCCAAGCAAACCAAAGTTACAGAAATTACATAACATTAGATCTTGATGTAAGAGAATAAAAACATTTGAGGCTTTCTTTAAAACTCAGGGACCAAATTCTATGAGTTTTATAACGTAGCATTTCTCTTCTAGAAGCATATCCTATTCAAATAACTACTGTAAGCTTTCTAGCTGTGTTTTTCTGCATTCCAAAATCATTAAAGTATCAGCACTTTTTCTTGTAGGGATTCATTGAAGAATAAAAGAATGAATGTTTAGTCTACGTTGATTTACATTTCTCATTTTCTGGAGGCTTGTGCCAGTTGGTAGTTCCTTTTTCTAAAGAAAGAGCAGAGCATTAAAATTAATTATTAAATGGTAATCTATAGAATGTTTTGGAATTATTTCTCTAAAATTTTTTATTTTTATTTCTTATAGAGAGAAGCAGCTTTGAATCCGAGGTTGATATTGAAAGAAGAGATGAAAAACATCAGTTGGATTAGAAAGAACTGGCTTCTTGTAGCTGGGGTTTCTTTCCTAGGTGTCCATCTTGGAACATACTTTATACAGAGGGCTGCAAAACAGTCTGTAAAATCTCAGTCTGGAGGAAACAAAGCACTATTGAATGATGAAGTAAAATAAATATTTGGAATTACTACTATGTCATTAAATCATTACATGCTGATTAGCTTCGTAAACATCGAGCTATTTAATTTTATGGCCACAATGCTGCATATTCAGACTTTCATTCCTGAAGAATAATATTTTTAAATGTGAAAGCCCATGACAATACAATAAATAGAAAACCATGGTTAACAAAATAAAAGCTGTCTTCACAAATTACCACCTGAAGTAAGATGTCTCGTTTAGAAGCTAAAAAGCCATCCTTGTGTAAAAGTGAACCACTGACAAGTGAGAGAGTCAGGGCCACACTTTCTGTCTTGAAGGGAATCGTGACATCGTGCTATGGTCCCTCGGGTCGGCTGAAGCAGCTGCACAATGGCCTTGGAGGCTGTGTGTGCACAACTTCACAGTCGTCAGCCCTGCTTGCTAACCTCTCAGTCACCCATCCCATTTTAAAGATCCTGACAACTGCCATGCAGAATCACGTGTCGTGCTTCAGTGACTGTGGCTTATTCACAGCCATTCTTTGCTGCAACCTGATTGAAAATGTTCAGAGAATAGGCTTGACACCCACCACTGTCATGAAATTAAATAAGCATCTTTTGAGGCTCTGCATCAGTTACCTCAAGTCTGAAGTCTGTGGCTGTCGAATTCCAGTTGACTTTAGTAGTACTCAGATCCTCCTTTGTTTGGTACGCAGTATATTAACAAGTAAACCTGCCTGTATGCTCACCAGGAAGGAAATAGACCATGTCAGTGCTTTGATTCTGAGAACCTTTTTGCTGACAATTCCAGAAAACACCGAGGACCACGTCATTTTAGGAAAGAGTATAATTGTACCTTTAAAAGGCCAAAGAGTTATAGATTCTACTGTATTACCTGGAATACTTATTGAAATGTCAGAAATTCAATTCGTGAAGTTACTGCCTGTCAAAAAACCAGGTTCCCTCAAGGTGGCACTCTTTTGTGCATCTTTATCTGGGGACCTTTCTGATACCGGGGAAGGAACTGTGGTGGTCAGTTACGGAGTTTCTCTTGAAAATGCAGTCCTGGACCAGCTGCTTAACCTGGGAAGGCAGCTAGTTAGTGATCACGTAGATCTTGTTATGTGCCAAAAAGTTATACACCCATCTTTGAAACAGTTTCTCAGTATGCATCATGTTATTGCCATAGACAGAGTTGGAGTGGCTCTGATGGAACCCTTGAGTAAAGTGACAGGTAAAAAGCACTCTGAGCTCTTGCCCCTTACAGTTAATGTCACACTTTTTTTTGAGCAGAGAGATTGAGGGTATGTGCCACTGTTAACATCTTGAAAAATTTCAGAACCTGCCAACCTTTAGCATGTGTATCATTTCTAGTAGCAAAGGTTGTTTCTGAAAAAGATCCTGTATTGTTTACTTGTTAAAAATGGAATGATTATAGCTATTTTTATTTATTTTCCAGCCCCCAAATGTACTGCAGTCCTTCATAATCTAAAACTATTATCCCCCAAATATTTTACAGATTAATAAGTCTAACATCCTCATAATCATATAAAGTCTTTTACACTTCAAAATTCTTCTACTTGAGGTTTTTCAAATTTCTTAAATCACATTGTATTCAGAAGGTAATTTTGCAACCAGAATATCCCCTTTTCTTCACTTTTATATAACTCCAACAAACAATTGTACTTCTGCCTAAATAGTGGTTCCTAAGTAGTAGGGGTGTGTATGTATGTTTTCTAGCTTTAAATATCCCAAATATTTCCAGCTGAGCTCCTTGAGAACTGGGATCATCTTTAATTGGGAGCACTTACAGCAGACCTGGTCCTCAGTAGGTGTTCTAAAATGTTTGTTGAATTGACAATAACATATTTAGTAACATACAGAATTATAATAGGCAAGAAATTCACTATATTTCACAAACTCAGCAAATTAGAAGCAGATATAAGGTTGATAATCACCTGTTAGAGCCAAAGAAAAGTGACAAACTGAAGAGTTCCTGATTTGAGCCACTTTTCAATATCTCTCTAACTGCATTCATAACCTATCAGAAAGACAATCATTTCATCCTGATTGAGTGCAATTTTTAAGTTATCAGACGTAAGCCATAGTTAAAGTTGACTATTTTTAGTCTTATTATGTCTTCAAAAAGGAGTAGTATGTATTCCGGTATTGACTACCCAATAATGCCAGGTTATTGTTCTATCTCTCTAAGACTGTCAAATGATTGTCAAAATGGAAATTATTAAAAAATAGTGGAAATAGTTGTTAGGAACTCACTGATGTTGTGGGTCAGACCTATATCCTTAGACATTTACTGGCTTTTCATGAATCCAGTGATTTCCAGTTGTGAATATTGGGTATTACAGATTATTAAGTCAGTTTTTTAAATATGAAGCATTTTACCATAGAAACAATATTATAAGTGGGCACTGGCTTTCCACACGAGCCCACAATTGTTATTTATCCCATATGTAACTGGTACATGATACTAATAGCCAGAACTTCAGTCCTGGGTCTTGGGAGCAGAGACCTTTTGAGAGAAAAGGGAAGGGGAAAAAAAAGTATACCAGGCCCATGTCTTAAGTAAACTAAGAATACGTGAAGTATGCTTTGGGCCTAATCCATCTTCCCTGGTGTGTCTAGGTTAACACTACGTCCTTTCTCCCCCTTCAAACAAAATTCTTCTTTATTAATGATCTAGGTTAAGTAATGGGGTGACTGGTGTGCGTATAGCTTGTCATGGCTTATAGAACATTTTTAACATTTGGTTTGATTTATTTGTGAAGTAGACATTATTATCTCCATTTTACTCTTATATGGGGAAGCCCACCCAGAAAAATCAAATGACATGAGATGACTTGCTCCAGGTCCCGTGGCTGATAAGCTGTAAAGCTGGATCCTCTTATGACAGATTCTGTTGTTTCCACCACATGAAATACAAGATGTAGGCCTTTTTTTTTCTTAAATTTTAGATCACTCAGGTACTCCTTTTTCTTTGAGACTTTAGAAGTAAAGAAGAAAGGATATTCAAAGCAGTGAAATTGTTCATGATTATTTTCTGGGTTCTCAGAAGTTTTTTGAGCTGGAAGTGTTTTTAGGTATTATTGTTTTAACCCCATTAGTTTGAAAGAGGAAACGGACCCAAAAGGGTGTGAGTTACAATTTTAATCTCCAGACTTTAGACTAGCATTGCTATTTCTTGGAGAAGTTTGGCATAGTTTCTTTTCTTATATAATTTTACTACATTTAGAGATTTTGGAAACCTTCAAGTCATCCTAACTTCTCATTTATTCATATTTTTGTTAATTTGTGCTTTGTAAAATTTTACTATTTTATCTTTGCAGGAGGGAGGACAAAATAATTGTATCAATAACAGTGAAATAAGAATGTCACATACTTTATTTTGTAATAATTTAGGTAGCTTTTTACATACAAGTAGTTAGGCAAAAAAAAAATGTACGTTCACTAAATAGAGCCCTAAATGAATTCAACTACACAGCTATTTGCATAGCTTAATTTGTGATTTAAGGGAAAAAGAATAATGCCTTTAAAGCAAAGTAGCTTGTCCTCTCATTTCACCCTTATTCCACATTAGTGGGGCTCTTAATTTTGGGTCTCTGATCCCTGAATGGCTTCTAGGGTTCCTAGATTTCCTAAAACTGTATGCAAAATTGTGTGTGCTTTTTTCTGGAAAGTACAAAATAGCTTCTAATAGATGTTCAAAGAAGTCTGTAAACCAAAAGAACTTATGCTTTATTTGTATATCATTTTAATAGCAGAGTGCTGCTTATTTCATAGGTTTAAGAAGGTGCTTCTTGTTATTTCTTTATCCTGTATTTCATATTTTATATGATATGCTTGTGGGACTTTTTTATTGGCTAGGAATAAGTATTATAATTTCAAATGATTATATGCCCCATCTTTACTCATACATTTTGTGTTTTCTAAACTTTTAAAAAATAGGAACACGGCCGATTGGTTCCCTAGGCTCAGTCTCACCTAGTACTTATGGAAGTGTGAAAGATTGGTGCACTGCAAAATTTGGCTTCAAACATTTTTTTCATCTTATTCCTAATGAAGCAACTGTCTGCAGTCTGCTTCTCTGCAACAGGAGTGACACTGCCTGGGATGAACTGAAGGTAGGCAATGAATTCCACTTCTAGGGGCTGAACCACGGATTAAATAGGCACTCAGACAGGTGACTGTCATTTTTTTCATGTTGGTGAGCTATGCTTTTTTTTCCTTCATAACTTCCCTAGGTTGTATAGAAAGCCAAAACAACAAAAATGTGAGAAAGTCACAAGTAAGCTGATTTAATTGCCTGTGACATTACATTAGCCTTGGCATGTGTTGCCATTTATTATTTCTAGCATTTGCAAGCAATCTAAAGTTCCTTGACGTGAACTTTTCTTAAGAAATTAACTTGAATTGTGTACTCTTTGATGCTCATGTGTATGAATAATTCATTTAGAAAATGAGTTCCCTGGTCATACCCATTATCCACCTCTTAATAGAACTTGTTGTTCTCTACCAGCAATAACAATTGCAGCTTTCATATAAGTGAAGTGATAACCTGTAGTATTGGTCACAAGCTTGAAGATTCATGGATGCTAAAAGATGTATGCTTGGTGAATATTAAAGTTCTCTGTGTTATTATTACTGCTGGGTTGTAGCTGCATTGTCATCTCCATAGCAACTTAGAATAAATTCTTGGCATTTATACAACTGATTTATTTCGACTGAAATAATTTTTTTTTAGTAGAAGTACTAGCATACCTTGTTGACCCAGTTTTTGAGGCCATCCATTTGTGAATCTCAATTTGAAGAGCTAAGTGTATATGAAAGAAGATATTAATCTGGTCCATGAAAACAAACATCTGGCTAAAGTATTTTTCTTTAATCTCTAATTCTTATTATTCCAAAATGTATTCATCACCTTACAGCCTTGGCAACACAGGTTTTGTTCCTTTGCAATTAAAATCAGGTTCTTTGAATCCACTAAGTTGCCTTGAGAACATGGTTATATTTCTTTGTGTATCTGATGTCAATGTCTGATTCTGATGATTTGGGATTTTTAGGTCACATGTCAAACAGCACTGCATGTTTTGCAGTTGACACTCAAGGAACCGAGCGTTTTATTGGGAGGTGGCTGCACTGAAACTCACTTGGCAGCATATATCAGACACAAGGTAGGTGACATCGCCCTGCTTGGATTATCTCCCTTCTCAACAACATTTGTTTTATGAGATAATAAGCCAAATCATATTACTCTAGAGCTTCAGTGCTTAATTTCTCAATAGTCTAAATCAGACATTGTATTTGAAAACACTTGAGGAAAATAACACTTCCAAATATAAGGTAATATCTTTATCATAACGATTATTATTAATCCAACCTTTTAAAATGGTCACATTCTTTGAGTATTATCTAAATATACTGCATGTTGAAATGAGCATTCTGTTAATGGGAGTTGTCATATTAGAGATGTCTACTGCTATGTACAATAATAATTGATATTCGAAAGTGTCGAGATTCTAGAAAATACTTTAGTACCTTCTGGATCATCAAGAAAAGACTTAATTTCATTGATTAAAGCATTCCAAGTGTTAAATTCTATTATAATTTTTAAATTGGTTTTCATTTATGATATATATTCTATCAAATTGAATATTTTTTATTAATCTAGGAAACTCCATTTCCTGACAATGGTCAGATAAATTTAGTGCAGTATAGTTCTGGTTAATTATTCCATAAAAACTGACCTACCTTATTTGAAAATGAATACAGAATGGTATGTGTTTTCCAAATATTTGCAGTTGATTCTTTGAATAGTTAGGATTGTTATCAAGAGACTCTGCAGGGCTGCCAGTGGATGCCAGGGATTGGAGAGAGGGTCAACATTTTTTATAGACTTGCCCACCTGCTTCCCCACATGATTTAAAATCTGTTTGATGATAAAATCCATTAATGAAAAGTTATCAGAATATACATTATGAAAAAAATAATCAGTGCCAGTCCCTTGATGTTAAATGGACAATAATATAGTCTGCAAATGGCACTGAATAAACTAGAAAAAGGTTTTTGGAGGAGGAAGGTGTCTTGAGTAGGATTTTGAAGAAACAATACAGCAGTGAAAATATAGGAAAAGAATATGCAGTAGAGGTTATCTCATCTGGTTCACACCTCCTGGGCAAAAAGATAGTGGTGACTGTTTATAAGAAAACTTAAAATTTTTAATTTTAGGATATGGATTTTTAACTATCACTCAGTTATTAGTTTGCTAATATGTTACTTTTTCTTTTATCAGGAAATTTCTAGGGTAAACTTTTTAGGATAGTGGAACCAAAAAACAGTTTAAAGTTACATTACCTTTTCATTAATTTAAATAAGGTATTTATTTTTAAAACATTGATGTGAAAATTGCATGTGTCCCTAAATGGTTTTTTTCTTAATAATAATGTGTGTGTTCTGATTTTAAAGAAATCTCAAATATTTTGCCAAGTATAAATAAGTACTTCATTTGGGACATTAGGCTTCAGGAACTTCCTCTTGTGTGTGTAAAAACCTATAGTACATGCATTATACCTTGTCCTTTATATGTTAAGGAGGCACCACTGGGCAGTCATTCAGAATTAAGTTGATGATGGTGTTTATTCTGATTCATTCATTCTGATAACATGACTGGTAGCTTACATCATTACATGATCAACCAGGTAAGGGATTATAGCCTGCCAGCTGACCCACACATGCCCATTAGCATTGTGCCAAACCGGTAAGTAAATGAAAGTAAGTAGTGACTTGATGAATAAGGGTTTGATCAAGTATTCTATTTGTCAGATACAGATTTATAGTATTAATTGCTATGCCTGTGTTTTCAATGGTTTGTTTGCTTTTAGACTTGTAACGAGCCAGAAAGCATTCTTAAGGATGAAGGATGTACTCAAACAGAACTTCAGCTAATTACTGAAGCATTTTGCAGTGCACTGGAATCTCTCGCTGGGTCTTTAGAACATGATGGAGGAGAAATTCTCACTGACCTGAAGTATGGACACTTTTGGTCGGTTCAGGCAGATTCTCCCTCTATTGTTAACTGGTCAAATTTGCTTTCAAGATGTGGCTGTGGACTACGCAATAGCCAGGAAGAACTCAGCTGGTCTTTCCTAAGGAGTACTTGTCATCCTTTTGCGCCACAAACCTGCCTTCCACATGAAGCTGCAGGCTCAGCCAACAACCTGACTTTGGACTGTTTTACTGCTAAGCTTAATGGCCTACAGGTGGCTGTGGAGACAGCCAATTTGATTTTGGATCTTTCATATGTTATTGAAGATAAAAACTGATATAAGAGAATAGCATGTTTACATTATTTTAAAAAACTAGTGAGATATCAATTAAGAAAAATATTGAAAAATATTGAATGTATTTGTTCTCTCCCAAAGGTCTGTTGTAAATATCTAGAAAGATGATTCATAAAATTATAGATTTACTTATGGAAAAAAGGGATGATTCTTGAATAGAAATGCCATAGAATAATAAATATCTGAAGCATTAATAAAGATATTGTAGTTATCTTAGGGATTCCACTGTACATCGTTCTAAATTTTTGTTATTTTGACATCATCCTAAGAATATACAGAAATAAAAAAAATTTTCTAATCTATGCTCTAGTTTGGATATAATTATTATAGGTATTTTTTAGTCTGTAGTAATTACATATGTTTAAAGTGTACAATTAGATTCTAAAGTATTGCAAAGCATCCAGTACATATTGCTCAACCAAAAGAAATATTCAAACTGCACATTTAGTAAAATTTAAGTGTTCTTTATCTCAGATTATATCATTCAGTGGTTAGATAATTGATGTAGAACCTGGTCTACCTGCAATTTCTAGTTTGTATCACCTTCTTCATTTTTGTTTTTTTAAGAAAATGTGTGATTAGGAAAAAAAATAGACTTATATAGTAACTAACCAGCATAGAGAAAAGCCGCGCAGAGAAAAGTGGAAAAGTATTTCTCAAGTTCAGTCAAAAGTGCAAAAAAGAAACTAGAACAGTTCTCATATTCAAAGTAGAGACAGTGCTGTTTCACCATGGAAGGTAATTTGAATTTTATGTAAATACAAGGTATACTGAGAAATTGAAGAAGAAATATGTCTAGAGGAATAAGTATGGAGCTGTAATAGATGTTATGTTAAACTTCAGGAAAACATTTAGAAAATTTGAGGAAAATTAACCCAAGAGTCAATGATCAGATCTATAGCCATGATAGAGGGAGAAAGGATTTTTTTTTTTAATTTTTATTTTTTTCGGATGTACATCATATTTCAAATTCTGGATACATTACATCATGTTCACCATCCGAACACCAATCATAGTGCATCCCCTCACATGTGACCCCAATCACCCTTTTGCCCTCCCCTCTCCCCCAATGGTAACCACCAGTCCAATCTCCAATGCTATGTGGGTTTTTTTTTGTTGTCGTTTTATCTTCTACTTATGAGTGAGATCATATGGTATTTGACTTTCTCCCTCTGACTTATTTCACTCAGCATAATACCCTCAAGTTCCATCCATGTTGTCACAAATGGCCGGATTTCATCATTTCTTATGGCTGAGTAGTATTCCATCGTTTATAAATACCACATCTTCTTTATCCATTCGTCCCTTCATGGGCACCTAGGTTGCTTCCAAGTCTTGGCTATTGTGTATAATGCCGCAATGAACATAGGGGTGCAAGTATCTTTATGCCTTTGTGTTTTCAAGTTCTTTGGATAAATACCCAGCAGTGGAATAGCTGGATCATATGGTAGATCTATCCTTAATTTTCTGAGGATACTCCAAACTGCTTTCCATAGTGGCTGCACCACCAGCAGTGAACAAAGTTTCCCTTCTCTCCACACCCTCTCCAACATTTGTTGTTTCCTGGCTTGTTAATTATAGCCATTCTGACCGGAGTGAGGTGATACCTCATTGTAGTTTTGATTTGCATTTCCCTGATACCTAATGATGTTGAGCATCTTTTCATATGCCTGTTGGCCATCTGTATTTCTTCTTTGGAGAAATCTATGTTGAGATCTTTTGCCCATTTTCTAATTGGATTGTTGGGTTTTTTTGTTGTTGAGCTGTATGAGTTCTTTGTATATTTTGGATATTAACCCCTTATCTGATCTGTGGTTTGCAAATATCTTCTCCCAATTGTTAGGTTGTCTTTTCGTTTTGTTGATGGTTTCCTTTGCTGTGCAGAAACTTTTTAGTTTGATGTAGTCCCATTTGTTCATTTTTTCTTTTGTTTCCCTTGCCCAGTCAGACATGGAGATAGGATTTTTAAGTAATCAATATTCTTGTAATCCAACAGACGCTTGATTCCAACATTGAATCTGAGCCAAAGAAAAAATTGCAGTACAAACTCACAGCAAAGCAATATATGTTGAAAAATCAGCTACACCTCGAGCTTCAAGAATATTTCTCCAAAATTTTACTTGTTTTATTATTAGAGTTGAATAGAAGGGCAGTGTAGTAGGCAGCCTCTAATTGACCCCCAGTGACCCGCCCTAGTTTTCAGGCCCTGGCATAATCCCCTCCCTTTGAGTGTGGACTGGATGTATAGACTCTCTACATCCCTTTCACTCTCCTGTTTCCCTTCTTTGTGAACAGGAATGTCTCATTGCTGTTATCCTCTGCCTGATCCATCACTGTATGTTGGCAGATAACTTGTCTTGTTGACTTCATGAGTCTACAAATGGAGAGGAACTGTGCTCCAAGAGCTGTACTTAAAAGAATTACACCTGAGCAGCCTCACCCACCTGGACCTGATTTCAGTGATGAGATTCTGGGCTTTAAGCTGACATTGTAAGGATCTTGGGTGGGTGAATATATGTTGCATATGGTGGGCAGTCTCTAAGATGGATCCCAATAATCCCACCTCCTGGTAGTCCACCCTTTGGGCGTGGATGGGACCTAATGTCTAGCTTTTAATGAGTCGAATACAGCAGAAGTGATGGGACATCACTTCTGATATTAGGTTGTAAAAAGATGGGCTGCTTTCTTGATCTCTCATGCACTCACTCAGTTGGAGGCCAGCTGGCAGGTTGGGAACTGCCCTCCGGAGAGGCCCACGTGGCAAGGGACTGGCTTCCAGCCAACAGCCCCCCCAAGGAACTGAATCCTACCAACAACCACAAGAATGTTTTTGGAAGCAGATCCCCCCTAGTGGAGCCTCAGTGGTAGCCTCTGCCATTGCAGCCACACGAGAGCCCTGGTGCAGAGGACCTAGCTAAGCCACTCGCAGACTGATTCCTGACCCACAAAATCTATGAGATAATAAATTTTGTTTTAAAGCAAGTTTTGGGTGTAATTTGTTATGCAGCAATAGATATCTAATGAAGGCAGGAGTAAAGGCTTCTTTATAATTACATACTGAAAACTTGGACACACAAGTGGAAAAAGCATTCTTGATGCCCTTGCCTTTGTATTTTCACCATCACTCTAAACATCAAGGCAGCGTTCTTCATCACACATGCTTGCAATGGGGTTTTTGCATTAAGAAAGTAGGTCACATAGGAATATGGGAATTGTCCTCGGTCTCCTTGGCCCTCTACTGCATTTCCAAGTTGCTCCTAGAAGGATGCCAGAGTGAGCCTCTCCAGGTGACCTTGTAAGTTAAGGGTCTCCCTTTCATGATAGCCATTTTAGCTGTGTCATTTTTAGCTTTGACATAAAATTCAATTACATTCCTTGATGAAACATCAGTGCTCCCATTTTTAATATGTCGTAAATTTGTTGATATATTCTTATAAATATAAATTTGTGTTTCCTGAAGTTATGTGCAATCCTTACTAGAAAATACTGTTAGTTAAAAAAAACAAATTCCTTAACAATTCAAGGGCATCATCATTCAGACTCAGATGGTAAAATATGAGATAAAAATTGCTGATGAAAGTAATTTCAGAGGAGCTCATTTTGACAGAAATAAAAGACAAGGAAAAACAGCAACTAAGTTAAGCCTCAGGCACTGTTTTGTGACTTAAAGTAAGATTGAGGTTGGAATATTGCATTCTGAGGTTCCTCGGGAGACAGAACGGGAAACCCTGATTGCTACAAAAAGGAAAGGGAAAATAATGCGGGAAAGAATTAAGTCAGTGACAGCTGCTCGGTACTTTTGTGGGACTCACAAGACTTGAAGCATTCAAGTTTACTGAGCCATGGTCCAAAAGGATTAGCATCCGACTAATCAAAAGAGGTCAGGATTTCGGGAGCAAGAAGAATACTGGAGAACTAACACAAATTAACAGTCTTTTAAGTCAAAATGCTTACTTGGTCTTATAAATGCCTCAATTCCTTAATTCTTCCATTGGTACTATATTAGAGAATCTTTATAAGTTAGACATTTTAAATCAACCATTAGAGTGAAGTATTTTCCATAGGATATTTAAATTACATATTATGATATGTTGTATTATCATAGGTATCCTTTAACTCATTTAGTTGGTGTAGTCAAAGCTATTTAGGCATTCGCATGATAGAAGAGAAATTTTAAATACCTCTCTAAGATCCATCATATTCTGTATTCTTACCTTATTAAACAGTTCTTTGGATAACTTTAGAATAAAACAATATTGCTTGCAGTCACATAAATTATGTGGGTTGTTATTTAAGAGTATCATGTACAAAAATCAGTCTCATAATCAATATAGACCCTGTCAAAACATCCAATGAGTTAAGTTATTCCTTTCTTATAATCTTTAGGGAATAGTCAAGGAGACTAAACATCGCTTACAGGGCTCTACTTCAGCTGTCTAAATAAATCTATCTCTTCGTCTAAAAGAAAAGCCAAGTTGGAACATCCGATATCTTTATAATTTTTTTTCATGTTGTTAAGTGTTTCTACTTAGTAACTATGGTATCTCATAATCCTTGGAAATTTTTGCCACTCACCTACAAAATTTGAATTTAGATGTATCTAAAGCCAATGTTAGCCTGCATCTTGGGATTACAAGTAGATTTATATGTTTCTTTATTAAGAATATAGCAATAATCATAAAAGAGAATGAAACCCTGAAAACTGTTCCTATATGTAGATTAAACCTTTTGTTGGAGAGATAATTAGTAGACTAGGTGGACCAAAAGCAGTAGAATACCATTACCTGTAACAAATGGACTTCCAAGAGAAATAAACCAACTTGACAATCTCCTACTAAGAATGTGCACTGAGGAGGGGCCAGCCCAGTAGCATACTGATTAAGTTCACATGCTCCACTTTGAGATTCATGGGTTCAGATCCCGGGCATGGATCTACACACCATTAATCAAGCCATGCTGCAGCAGCATCCCACATATAAAAAATAAAGGAAGATTGGCACTGATGTTAGCTCAGGGCCACTCTTCCTCACCACACACACAAAAAAATTTACCTTGAGAAAATATTTATAATAAACATCATATTTTAGCCTGTAGCTTTTGTTTGAAGTACTGTGATTTCATTTTGAGAAGGGTTAATTGACCTCTTTTTGTTTGCCAGACAATAGTCCATGGTATTGGAGGTTAAAAAAAAAAATTGAGAGGCCAGCCCAGTGGCATAGCAGTTAAGTTCGTGTGCTCTGCTTCGGTGGCCCAGGATTCACTGGTTTGATCCCAACTACAGACCTACACATTGCTTATCAAGCCATGCTGTGGCAGTCATCCACATATAAAGGAAGAAGATGGTCACAGATGTTAGCTCAGGGCCAGTCTTCCTCAGCAAGAGGAGGAGGATTGGCGGCAGATGTTAGCTCAGGGCTAATCTTCCTCAAAAAAAAAAATGGGGCTGGTGTCAAGATGGCAGCATAGGTGGACTCTGAACTCACCTCCTCCCATGAACACAACCAAGTTACAACTATTTTTGGAACAATTACCCCTGAGAGAGAACTGAAAAGTGGATAAAAAGAACCCCTGCAATAAGGGACAGTCCTCACTGAGGCAGAAGACATAGAAATTCCTGTCTGGAGAGAAAAAAGCTACCTTTGTGAGCCATGCAGCTTCATAGCTGGGCAGGAGCAATCCTAACGTACGCAGTCTTCCCTGGAGGAGTGGGAGACCTGAGCAGGGGAGTGTTGCCACTATAAGCATCCTTCAGACTCAGTTCAACTGAGATAAATGTCATAATATCTGGCTTTGGTTGCCATTAACTACAATGGCGACTACCCCTAGAAAAACTATCGGAGATAAGCGGTCAAAGGCCAGTTCTTAAAGGGCCCATGCACAAACTCATCCATTTTGGAAAGAACCTAAAATCACCAAAAAGTGTACTGTCCTTTGGTGAAAAGAGACTCACCTGATAGGCTCTGGGTGCATCTTGGTGAGGTGACACCTCTTCAGGGCCTGAGACGTTGGTAGCAGCCATTATTGTGACCTAGTACAGGCATGCTGACACAGACGCTGGCAGACACCATTGGAGTTCTTCCCCTGGCCTGTTAGCCTGGGTCTACCCCACCCACTAGAGCACTGATTTAATCCAGCTCAGCCAGGGCAGGCAGCCTGCCCTAGGGACTGGCCCCACCCAACAGCAAGCCCTCAGGTAACTTTTCAGCCCACATAGACTGGGTGCCTGGATCCTCTGCAGGCAGGTGAGTAGGTTCACATCTATGGGGCAAGGTGGGCATTAAGAACAGGTGGAGTGGGCGGGGCTTTGGTGGAGTGTTCAGGGCCCTCCGCAGTGGGGCAACAGGATGTGCTCCAGGGGGTGAGGATGTGTGCACGAGCCAGGACTGTGTTGACGGTGGGTATGGACCTGTCAGCCGAGGGGCTTATCAGAGGCAGAAGACCTGTTCTTCTCAAACAGCCACATAGGGGGTCGGCCCTGCCTTCCAAAGTCTGAAACAATTGGGTATCCCATGCTTGGTGCCAGCCCCACTCAGCTGCAATCCTGAGAAAGCTGACAACAGCCTTGGAGGCAGGAGGCCTACAGCAATTGTAAGCCCCTGAGCCTAACAACCAGCCATGCTGGGGGCCTACCCACTTAACAGAAAAACTTCAACAGAAATGTCCTGTTAGATGTTGCACTGTGCTGGGGCCCCCCAAACCTGATAAACTGACTGAAAGGTTCATAGCTGCCACATGCAGCTGAGCATTACAACCAGCCAGCCAGGGGGACAGCCTAGACTCCCTGGGTACCTGCAGCAAAAGCAACCCTCTCACAATAGAAGAACACAGGTAGCCCACACAGAAGTCACTCCTGTATCATTTGGACTGGTGATGAAAGGGAAACACATTGCTGGGCCTCAAAAGGCATCTCCTACATAAGGCCCCTTCTCCAAGATCAGGAGATGTAGCTGACCCACCTAATACATAGATATAAGCACAGAGAAAGAGGCAAAATGAGGAGGCAAAGGAGTATGTTCCAAGCAAGGGAAAAGGACAAAACCCCAGAAAAAGAATTAAATGAAACAGAAATAAACAATCTACCTGACCAACAGTTCAAGCAAAAAGTTGTAAGGATGCTCACTGACCTTGAGAGAAGACTGGATGAACACAATGAGAACATCAACAAAGGATTGGAAAATATAAAAAACAACCAATCAGAAATGAAGAATACAATACTGGAAATGAAAAATGCACTATAGGAACTCAATAGCAGAGTAGATGATACAGAAGAACGGATCAGCAAGTTGGACAAAAGACAAGAGGAAATCACCCAACCTGAACAGATAAAAGAAAAAAGAATTAAAAAGAATGAGGACAGTCTAAGGGAACTCTGGGACAACATCAAGTGCACTAACCTTCATATCATAGCTGTCCCAGAAGGAGAAGAGAGAGACAAAGGCGCAGAAGATCTATTTGAAGAAATAATAGCTGAAAACTTTCCTAAACTATGGAAGGAAACAGACATCCAAGTACAGGAAGCACAGAGAGCACCAAACAATATAAACCCAAAGAAGCCTGCATCAATACACATTATAATTAAAATGTCCAAAATTAAAGATAAAGAGAGAATCCTAAAAGCTGCAAGAAAAAGGCAACAAGTGACATACAAAGGAAACCCCATAAGGCTATCCACTGACTTCTCAGCAGAAACCTTACAGGCTAGAAGGGAGTGCACAATATATTTAAAGTGCTGAAAGGAAAAAACCTACAGCCAAGAATACTCTACCCAGCAAGGTTATCATTCAGAATGGAAGGAGAGAGAAAGAGTTTCCCAGATAAGCAAAAATTGAAGGAGTTTATCACGAAGAAACGAGTTTTACAAGAAATGCTAAATGGACCTATTTAAGTGGGAAAGAGAAGACCACAAACAGGAATAAGAAAATGATCAACAACAACAATAAAAGGCAATAAAATCACTGGCAAAGGCAAAAATACAGTAAAGGTAGCAGATCAACCACCTATGAAGATGATATGAAGGTCAAAAGACAAAAGTACTAAAATTACCTATTTCAATGATAAGAGGGTAATGGATACACACACATAAAATAAAAGGTTAGGCATGATATCAAAGACATAAAATGTTGGAAAAGAGGAGTAAAAGAATAGAACTTTTAGAAAGACGTCAAACTTAAAAGATCATCAACTCAATATAGATTGCTATATAAGTAGACTATTATATATGAACCTCATGGTAAGCACAAACCAGAAACCTGTAATAAATGCACAAATAATTAAGAGAAAGAAATCCAAAAATAATACTAAAGAAAGCCATCAAACCACAAGGGAAGAAAGCAAGAGAAGAAGAAAGGAACAGAGAAGAACCAATAAAACACCCAGAAAAAAAGGTAAAATGGTACATTTTTATCAATACATTCTTCTTATCAATAGCTCAGTACATGTTATCAGTACCTTCTTATCTTATAGCTACTTTAAATGTCAATGGACTAAATGCTCCAATCAAAGGGCATAGGGTGGCAGACTGGATAAAAAACAAGACCCATATATATGCTGCATACAAGAGACACACTTCCAACCTAGAGACACTCACAAACTGAGACTGAAGGGATGGAAAAAGGTACTCCATGCAAATGGCAAAGAAAAGAAAGCTGGGGTAGCAATACTTATATCAGACAAAATAGACCTTAAAATAAAAACTGTAACAAGAAACAAAGAAGGACACTACATAATGATAAAGGGAACAATCCAACAAGATGATATAACACTTGTAAATATCTATGCACTCAACATAGGAGCACCTAAATATATAAAGCAATTATTAACAGACATAAAAGGAGAAATAGACAGTAACACAGTAATAGTAGGGGACTTTAACACTCCACTTACACCAATGGATAGATCATCCAAACAGAAGATCAATAAGGAGACATTGGCCTTAAACAACACATTAGACCAAGTGGACTGAGTAGATATATATATAACATTCAATCCCAAAACCACAGAATACACATTCTTCTTAAATGAACATGGAACATTTTCTAGGACTGATCACATATTAGGCCACAAAACAAGTCTTGATAAATTTAAGAAGATTGAATTGATATCAAGCACCTTTTGTGACCACAAAGATATGAAACTAGAAATCAACAACAGGAATAAAATCAGAAAAGCCACAAATATGTGGAGATCAAACAAAATTCTGCTGAACAACAATTGGGTCAATGAAGAAATCAAAGGAGAAATCAGAAAATACCTGGAGACAAATGAAAATGAAACCACAACATGCCAAAATCTATGGGATACAGTAAAAGCAGTTGTAAGAGGGAAGTTTATAGCAATACAGGCCTACCTCAACAAACAAGAAAAATCCCAAATAAATAATATAACTGTGCATCTAAAGGAATTGGAAAAAGAAGAACAAAGCCCCAAATCAGTAGAAGGAAGGAAATAATAAAAATCAGAGCAGAAATAAATGAAGTAGAGACTAAAAAAAAATAGAAAAAATTAATGAAACCAAGAGCTTGTTCTTTGAAAAGATAAAAAAAATTGACAAGGGGCTGGCCCCATGGCCGAGTGGTTAAGTTCGCGCACTCCGCTGCAGGTGGCCCAGTGTTTCGTCAGTTCGAATCCTGGGTGCAGACATGGCACTGCTCATCAAACCACGCTGAGGTGGGATCCCACATGCCACAACCAGAAGGACCTACAACTAGGAATATACAGCTTTGTACCTGGGGGCTTTGGGGAGAAAAAGGAAAAAAATAAAATCTTAAAAAAAAAAAATTGACAAACCTTTATCTAGACTCACCAAGAAAAAAAGAGAGAAGGCTCAAATAAATAAAATCAGAAATGAAACAAGATAAATTACAACAGACACCTCAGAAATACAAAAGATTATAAGAGAATAATACAAAAAGCTATACTCCAACAAATTGGATAATCTAGAAAAAATGCACAAATTCTTAGAATCATACAACCTTCCAAAACTGAATCAAGAAGAAATAGAGAATTTGAATAGACCAATCACCAGTAAGGAGATCGAAATGGTAATCAAAAACCTACCCAAAAATAGAAGTCCAGGACTGACAGCTTCCCTAGTAAATTCTACAAAACATTCAAAGATGAGTTAATAGCTATCCTTCTCAAACTATTCCAAAAACTTGAAGAGGAGGGGAAGCTTCCTAACTAATTCCACAAAGCAAACATTACCCTGATACCAAAACCAGACAAGGACAACACAAAAAAAGAAAATTACAGGTCAATGTCACTGATGAATGATAATACAAAGATCCTCAACAAAATACTAGCAAATAAATACAACAACATATTACAGAGATTATACACCATGATCAAGAGGAATTTATTCAAGGGATGCAGGGATGGTTCAACATCTGCAAATCAATCAACATGATACACCACATTAACAAAATGAAGAATAAAAATCACATGATCATCTCAATAGATGCAGAGAAAGCATTTGATAAGATACAGCATCCATTTATGATAAAAACTCTGAATAAAATGGGTAGAGAAGGAATATACCTCAACATAATAAAGACCATATATGATAAACCTACAGCTAATATCATTCTCAATGGAGAAAACCAGAAAGCTATCCCTCTGAGAACAGGAAGCAGACAAGGATGCCCACTTTCACCACTCTTATTTAACATAGTATTGGAAATCCCAGCCAGAGCAATCAGGCAAGAAAAAGAAATAAAAGGGGTCCACATCGGAAAGAAAGAAGTGAAACTGTCACTACTTGCAGATGACACGATTTTATATATAGAAAACCCTAAAGAATCTACTAAAAATCTTTTTTTTTTTAAAGATTGGCACCTGAGCTAACAACTGTTGCCAATCTTTTTTTTTTTCCACTTTATCTCCCCAAACCCCCCTGTACGTAGTTGTATATCTTAGTTGCAGGTCCTTCTAGTTGTGGGATAAAAATCTTTTAGAAATAATAAATGAATATGGCTAAGCAGTGGGATACAAAATCAACATATAAAAGTCAGTTGCATTTCTATACACTAACAATAAAGTAATAGAAAGAGAAATTAAGAATACAGTCCCATTTACAATTGCAACAAAAAGAATGAAATATCTAGGAATAAACTTTAGCAAAGAGGTGAAAGATTGGTACGCTGAAAACTATAAAATATTGCTGAAAGAAACTGAAGAAGATACAAAGAAATTGAAAGATATTCCATGCTCTTGGATTGGAAGCATTAACATAGTTAAAATTTGCATACTTTCTAAAGCAATCTACAGATTCAATGCAATTCCTATCAAAGTTCCAACAATATTTTTCACAGAAATAGAACAAAGAATCCTAAAATCTTTATGGAACAACAAAAGACCCCAAATAGCCAAAGAAATCCTGAGAAAAAAGAATAAAGCTAGAGGTATCATACTCCCTGATTTCAAAATATACTACAAAGCCATAGTAACCAAAACAACATGGTACTGGCACAAAAACAGACACACAGATCAATGGAACAGAATCGAGAGCCCAGAAATAAACCCACAAATCTATGGACAACTAATTTTTGACAAGAGAGCCAAGAACGTACAATAGAGAAAGGAAAGTCTCTTCAATAAATGGTGTTGGGAAAACTGGACAGCCACATGCAAAAGAATGAAAGTAGATCACTATCTTACACCATACACAAAAATTAACTCAAAATGGATTAAAAACTTGACTGTGAGAACTGAAACATGAAACTTCCAGAAAAAACATAGGCAGTATGCTCTTCAACATCAGTCTTAGCAGTATATTCTCAAGAACCACGTCTGACCGGGCAAGGGAAAAAATAGAAAAGATAAACAAGCGGATGAACATCAAACTAAAAAGCTTCTGCACAGCAAAGGAAACCATCAACAAAATGAAAAGACAACCTAACAACTGGGAGAAGACATTTGCAAACCATATATCTGATAAGGGGTTAATATCCAAAATGTATAAAGAACTCATACATCTCAACAACAAAAAAACTAACAACCCAATTAAAAAATGGGCAAAAGATCTGAACAGAAATTTCTCCAAAGACAATATACAGATGACCAACAGGCACATGAAAAGATGTTCAATGTCATTAACTATCAGGGAAATGCAAATCAAAACTACAATGGGATATCACCTCACTCCCATTAGAATGGCTATAATTAACAAGAGAGGAAATAATAAGTGTTGGAGAGGATGTGGAGAGAAGGGAACACTCATACACTGCTGTAGGGAGTGCAAACTGGTGCAGCCACTATGGGAAGCATTATAGAGATTCCTCAGAAAATTACAAATAGATCTACCTCCTGATCCAGCTATTCCACTGCTGGGTATTTATTCAAAGAACATGAAAACACGAATGCATAAAGATACATGCACCCCTATGTTCATTGCAGCCTTATTCACAATACCTGAGACTTGGAAGCAACCTAGGTGCCCATAAAGGGACGAATGGATAAAGAAGATGTGGCATATATACATAATGGAATACTACTCAGCCATAAGAAGCAATGAAATCTGGGCATTTGTGACAACATGATTGGACATTGAGGGTATTATGCTAAGTAAAATAAGTCAGAGAGAGAAAGTAAAATATTATATGATCTCACTCATAAGTAGAAGATAAAAACAATGACAAACACGTAGAAATGGAGACTGGATTGGTTGTTACTAGAGGGGAAGGAGAACGGGAGGAGGGCAAAAGGGGTGATTAGGCGATGTGTGTGGTGATGGATTGTAATTAGTCTTTTTGTGGTGAACATTTTGTAATCTACACAGAAATCAAAATATATAATGAAGCACACCTGAAATTTATATCATGTTATAAACCAGTGTTCTTGCAATAAAAAAATGAAGAAAAAAAATTTTTTTCACAGTCCCTGACTTCAAGGAGCTGATCATCTAGCCAGTGAGATATATATATATATATTTTTTTTTTTCAGTTTGTTTTCATTTTTAAAAAGTAATTTTATAAAATTGTTATAAAGGTGATAGTGTAATAGATAATTTGGAAAATATGAATCAGACGCACACACACGCAAGTGGAAAGTACAGTCCAATGTAGTCCTATTTCCCAGAGATAACCACTGTTTACATTTTATACGCATCTTTTCAGTTTGTTTTCTGTTTATACTTTTCCAAAAATGTGACCACATGGTATGTTGTTTTACAATCTGTTCCTTTTACCTATGTCATGAACATCACAAACATGTACACTCATGACACATTCTGCTACTACCTCATGTTTAATGCCTGAAGAAATTCCACTCATAGAGATTATACCATAATTTAGTCAACTGAGCTTTTATTAGCATACTTTTAGGCTGTTTTCAATTTTTGTATCAATATAAACAACACAGAGAACATCTTGTATATAGCCTTTTCCTAGTACCCTGATTATCATCTCAGGATAAATAAATAGAATTAAGATTTATGGCTCCAAGTGTATTTGAAATGGAAAGGCTATTAGTAGGTTATTAAATGTCTAATAGGCTATTAATTGTCTTCCAGAAATTCTGCATCAATATACTCTGACCACTGTGTGTGAAAGTGCTCATTTTCCTGAACTTTGGCCAACACTAGTTATTATCTTTGCCAATTTAATAGCTGAAAGTAGATTCCTTTTTATAATTTTCATTTTTTAATTATTAATAAGGAAGATACTTTTTATATATATTGGCCACGTCTTCTTTCTTTAGCCAAATGCTTGTTAACAGGCCTTCCAAGTTTTCTATCAGTTCATCTTTCTAATATGCATTTAGATTTTTATATTTATTTTCTCATATGCATTATTAAAGGTATATATATATTAAAGATGTAAATTTTTTTTAAAGACTGGCACCTGAGCTAACAACTGCTGCCAATCTATTTTCCCCCCTTCTTCTTCTCCCTAAAGCGCCCCAGTACATAGTTGCTTATTCTAGTTGTGAGCACATCAGGTTGTGCTATATGGGACACCACCTCAGTGTGGCCTGATAAGTGGTGCCATGTCCACACCCAGGATTTGAACCAGAGAAACCCCAGGCTACTGAAGTGGAGCATACAAATTTAACCACTTCGCCATGGGGCTGGGCCCCTAAAGAGGTAAATTTTTAAAGCAAATGCATAGCTTCTTTTCACAGTCTCAATTTTCTAACCAGCTGTGCATGCCCAAGCTAAATGGTACAGTTTTGTACATCTCTATTGATTTGCACTCATAGGCAGCAGCAAAATACCTATGTAGTATGATAAATTTAAAATAGTAGACAAACTGTTGCCCTGACTTTTTACCACCATCTAAGTCTTTAATAAAGCATCTGTGGCATGGGATGGGGTATTAGTTTGCTAAGGCTGTTACAACAAATTACCACAAATTTCGTGGCTTAAAACAACAGAAATTTATTTTCTCCCAGTTCTGGAGGCTAGAAATCTGAAATCAGGGTGTTGTCAGGGCTGCACTGCCCACTCAGGCTCTAGGAGGGCATCATTCCTTGCCTCTTGCAGTTTCTGGGGGCTATCGGTATTCCTTGACATCCCTTGGTTTGTAGACACATCACTCCAATCTTTGCCTCCATCTTCACATGGCCTCCCCCAATGTGTCTCTGTGTCTCGAATCTCCCTCTCCTTTCTCTTATAAGGACACCAGTCATTGGATTTAGGTCCCACCCTAAATCCAGAATGATCTCTTCCTAATATCTTTAGTTACATCTGCAAAGACCCTATTTCCAAGCAAGATCACATTCACAAGTACAGGGCACAGGACTTAGACATACCTTTTGTGGGGACACCATTCAACTCACTACAGATGGTAAAAAATCTGCCAAAATGGAAATCTTCCTTCCCCAGGGCTCCAGTGGCACAGAAAGTAAAGTATGCCCAACCTGGACAGAAGGCACCAATGCCGGGCCTTACCATCAAACACTTCAAATAACGTCTCTATTTAGTATTCTTTAATTATAATCAAAGTGCAATCTCTTTTTCCCCATTTTCCCTTAAATCAGCTCCACTTGACAGTCTCCTCTACTCCGCTTCTCTACCTTTGTCATCTTCACTCTTACTCTCTTGCCCCAGGTATCAGACATAAACTATCAGTTGAGTGTTGTTCCATACTTTCTCTATGCTCGTATAATTTATAGACAAACATATATAGAGAATTATTTTACATTGCTTTTGTCAAAAAAAAAGATCATTTTACATAACTCTGCTTTTTTCAGAAATGTCTTCAAGTCAACTGAAACAAGGTTAATTCATTCTTTGCATAGTCATACAATATACTTTTACAGATTGTAGTGGATGACGTTGGTGTCCCCTTTACTAGCCTGGTGCATGTGTATACTGGCTACTGATGGCTTACAGCTAACCCCTTCTCCAGAGAACTCCTCTAAGCCCAAACGGAAGCCACCTTGCCAGGGAATTATTAGGCCTGTCCCTCTCCTGTTTGTGTACATGTGTAGGAGGGGTCAGAAAGGCAGCCCACAGCCACTGACTTTGCACGTGTATCTTCACCTACTTTTGTTTTCATTTATAAGTGTTAGAGTCTAATAATTCTAATGAGTAATGGGTTAGGTCAAAAAATATGTGTATCCCTTTAATAAATATTACCTAATTGTTTTCCAAAAGGCTGTAACCATTCACATTCCTACAAGCAATGCATGAGAGTACCATTTCCCACTATCTCTTCACCCAGTGGCTCTGCCGGTAATAAGTATTAGATATCTTTTTTGTTTTTCCAAATTGCTGTCTCCTGGTTATTTTATTTTAAAGTTTCTGATTACTAGTGAATTTGAGTGTTTAAAAAATACATTATGGGGGGCTGGCCCGGTGGCGTAGCGGTTAAGTTCACATGCTCTGCTTCTCAGTGGCCTGGGGTTCGCTGGTTTGGATCCAGGGTGTGGACATGGCACCTCTTGGCACGCCATGCTGTGATAGGCGTCCCACATATAAAGTAGAGGAAGATGGGCATGGATGTTAGCTCAAGGCCAGGTTTCCTCAGCAAAAAGAGGAGAACTGGCAGTAGTTAGCTCAGGGCTAACCTTCCTCAAAAAAAAAAAATACGTTATGACTCTCAGTTTCTCATCCGGCATATAAGTAGCTTAGAAGTCCCCATTATGTCCTAACAATGAGTAAAAAGCTGAACAAACTGAAAAAATCAACAACTTTTCTTAGATCTGTAAAAGGTGCATCTGACCATCAAATTCTGACATGTGTGTATTGCGGACAGGGAGATGTTCCCCAGACCAACAAGCACTTCTCTGGACACCAGCAGAGTGTCCTATAATTTAACTCAGTTCTAATACTATCTACCTGGAGAAAGCATAAGATTCCACAGGATAAAGGTTCAATCCTACAAGTCTGACCCCCACCCCTTGAGACACCTATCGAAAGCCCAGCATATCACCCCTACTTCTGACCAACTGGCTGTAGATCACAGGTTCCAACAACCCCCTCCTCGGGTTCGATTAATATGCTAAAGCTGCTCACAGAGCTCAGAGAAACATTTTACTCACTAGACCACTGGTTTGTTATAAAAGGATATAACTCAGGAAGAGCCAGATGAAAGAGATGCACAGGGCAAGGTGTGAGGAAAGGGCACGGAACTTCCATGCCCTCTCCACTATCCCTGAATCTCTCCACGTGTCCACCGACCCAGAAGCTCCCTGAAGCCCCTCCTTCTGGGTTTTTATGGAGGCTTCATTACATAGTTAGGATTGATTAAATCATTGGCCACCGGTGATTGATTCAACCTCTAGCCCCTTTCTTCTCCCCAGAGGCCAGGGGGTGGAACTGAAATCTCCAACTGTATATTTATGGGTAGTTCCCATGGCAATCAGCCCCCATCCTTAGGTGCAGTCCCTGAGAGCCACTTCACTAACAAAAGACACCTTAGCTCTCTTTGCTTAGGAAATTCCAGAGGTTTTAGGAGTTCTGTGCGAGAAACTAGGACAAAGACCAAATATACATTTCTTATTATAAATCACATTTTCACAATCTGTCAGAGAAATGAGGTCACAGGGCAAACAGCTACCCCAAACTAGAGAGACAGGTGGATGCAGAGAATCATTACTTATCTGAGCAGAAACCACCACAGGAACAAGTGCCTAGGTAGGTAAAACTTACTGACAAACTGCTGGAGGCTCAGTTTGGACAAGCCTGAGAATTAAAATCTCCAGGGAGACGCAGTCGTAGAAGAGTCCCCACATTTTTGTGAGTTTTACAGTCCCCCCTCCACCAATGAGTTTTACGAGGTACTTATGGTGAATATTGAAGAAAGATCTCTGAATGCTTTTTTTTTTTTTCCAATAAGGCCTGGCCTTCCCTCAGGAGGAACTATTCTACCAAAGCCTATTTTACGAAACCTGCTGGGATTTTGTCAGACCCTAACCTACCTGGGGGAAGGAAAATACACAACTGCATCCCCCTCCAGCCATCCTGTCCCACCTACAAGGAGAAAAACCTGAAAAGCCCTGGTGAAGTTCACAGTCCAGGAGCACAAACTCACCAAAAGACTGAGACCTAATCATAGGACTAGAGAATGCTTCCCCTCTCCCCACAACCTACCACTGCACTACTAAAGACCTATCTGCCACAGGGCTTTTCATCCAGTACAACATGTTGGCCTTTCAACAAAAAATTACAAGGCATACTAAACGACAAAAACACAGTTTGCAGGGACTGAACAAACATTAGAACTCAGGTCAGACATATCAGGAATGTTGGAATTATCAGACCAGTAATTTTTAAAAATATACAATTAAAATGCAAAGGGCTTTAATGGAAAAAGTAGACAACATGCAATAATAGACGGATTATGTAAGCAAAAAGATGGAAATTCTAAGAAAGAATAAAAAAGAAATGCTAGAGATCAAAAATGAAGAATGCCTTTAATAGACTCATTGATAGACTATGCACAGCTGAGCTTGAGGACATGAAAATAGAAACTTCCAAAACTGAAAAGAAAAAAGACTAGCAAAAAAGAAGAGAATATCCAAGAACTATGGGACAACTAAAAACAGTGAAAAATACACTTAATGGGAATACCAGAAGGAGAAGAGAGACAGTAACAGAAGAAAATATTTGAAGGCATAAAAACCAAGAATTTCTCCCAAATTAACGTCAGACACCAAACTACAGATCCATGAAGCTCAGAGAGTACCAAAGAGGACACACGCCAAAAAATTCATAGCTAGGCGTACCATATTCAAACTTCAGAAAATCAAAGATGAAGTCTTGAAAGAACATGGAGGTGAGGGGAGAAACACCTTATCTATAGAGAAGCAAAGATAAGAATTACATCCAACTTCTCAGAAACCATGCAAGTAAGGAGTGGGGAAAAAATATTTAAAAAGTTGAGAAAAAAAACCCCCACAAACCTAGAATTTTAACCTTGTGAAATTATCTTTCAAAAGTGAAGGATAACAAGCACAAAAAAATAGATCTAGACAGAGACCTTACACCTTTCACAAAAATTGTCTCAAAATGGATCTCAGACCTAAATGTAAAACACAAAACTATAAAACTCCTAAAAAATAACATAAGGGAAAACCTAGATGACCTTGTGTATGGTGATGACTTTTTAGATACAACATCAAATGCACAATCCATGAAAGAAATAAGTGATAAGCTGGACTACATCAAAATTAAAAACTTCTGCTCTGAAAAAGACAATGTCAAGAAAATGAGAAGAAAAGCCATAGACTGGGAGAAAATATTTGCAAAAGAACATCTGATAAAGGACTGTTATCCAAAATATACAAAGAACTCAAAATTCAACAATAAGAAAACAAATAATTGATTGAAAAATGGGCAAAAGTTCTGAACAGACATTTCCCCAAAGAAGATGTATAGATGGCAAGTAAGCATATGAAAAAATGTTCAACATCATATATCATTAGGGAATTGCAAATTAAAACAATGAGATGCCACTACACACCTATGAGAACGGCCTAAATCTAAAATGCTGACAACACCAAATGTTGACAAGGATGTGGAGCAACAGGAACACTCATTCATCGCTGATGGGAATGCAAAATGGTACAGCCACTTTGGAAGACAGTTTGGCAGTTTCTTTCAAAGCTAAACATACTCTTACCGTATGATCCAGCAATAATACCCCTTGGTATCTACCAAAATGAATTGAAAACTTATGTCCACACAAAAACCTGCTCACGATGTTTATAGCAGCTTTATTCATAATTGCCCAAACTTGGAAGCATCCAAAATGTCCTTCAGTAGGTGAATGGGTAAATAATCTGAGATACATCCAAACAATGGAATACTAGTCAACACTAAGGAGAAAGGAGTTATCAGGCCATGAAAAGACATGGAGGAAATTTAAATGCATATTACTAAGTGAAAGAAGCCAATCCGAAAAGGCTATATACTCTAAAATTCCAACTATTTGGCATTATGGAAAAGGCAGAACTATGGAGACTGTAAATAGATTAATGGCTGCCAGGGGCTGGGGGGAGGGAGGGATGAATAGGCAGAGCATAAAGGAGTTTTAGGTCAGTGAAACTAACTCTGCAATACTATGATGGTGGATACGTGTCAAAATCCATAGAATGTACAACACCAAGAGTGAACCCTAATTAAACTACGGACTTGGGGTGATAATGATGTGTCAATGTTGACTCATCACTTGTAAGAAATGTACCGTCCTGGTGAGGGATGTTGATAATGGGAGAGTTTGTGCATGTATTCAGCTCCATTTTGTTGTGAACCTAAAACTGCTCTAAAAAATAGAATTTATTAATTAAAAAATATACAGTTAGCTATTTGGAGTTGCTCTTCTTTGAGTTATCTATATTTATTGACCATTTTCTTATTTGTAAGAGTGGTTTGTTTATTATAGATATTAACCCTTTATCTGTCCTCTGTACTGCAAATATTTTTTTGCAAAATGTTTTCTATTGCTTTCACTTACTGGATTTTTACCATTTTAAAGCCTTTAATTTTTTCTCTAGTCAAATTTGTCTACGTTTTCTGGCTTCTAGTTTCTTGTCTTCTTCAAAACCCTTGATCTTGTAAATATTCTTCTAAGAATTTTACCTTATACATTTAAGTTTTAATCCATCTGTAATTTATTTTTATATATGATATAAGGTAGAAGTCCAACTTAATTTTCTTCTGGGTGGAGAACCAGTTTTGCCAGTATCATTTAGTAAGGAAACCATTCTTTTCCCAATGAACTAAAATACCACCTTTGTCATATATTAAATTCTTGTCTATGCATATCTATTTCTAGACCATTACTTATCTTCCATTGATTTATTTGCTTGTTCTTAAACCAATGCTACATCTATTGACTATAATGGCTTTACAAAATTTTTAGTATCTGGTTAAGCAAGTCCCTACTTAACTATTTTTCTCTTTAGTACATCCCTTTTGCTATTTTTAAGTTTTATTCTCCATATGAATCTATAGATCTTTCCATGCAATTATAAATGAATTATAATTGCAATGGAATTTTGGTTTATAAATTAATTTGTGGAAAAATTAACATTTGGGGACTATTAAGTGTTTCCACCCAAGAACGCGGTAGTCATTCCATTCATTCAGAACTTGTGTCATGATCTTCATTAAGACTTTTAAAGTTCTTCATTATGGATCTTGAAACTTTTTATACTAATTTTAAAGTATTTCATTGCTTTGTTGCTATTTTGAATAGAATTATTTTCCATTGCTAAATGTCCAATACTATATTTCTATATTTTTGGAAATCATGAATGCCATTCACTACTGATATATCATAGATACTTTTAAGATCTATGAATTTTATTTTTTAGTATTTAACTTTTCTAAAATTGGAATGTGTCTTAACATCAAAGTGTACATTATTTGGGTGTCCTTTACCCCATGCAAAAAAGTTATTATTAACTTTTACAGATTTGAGGAAATATCTATGCAATCTACATAGATGGAAGGAGGCATGGTATCGGCGTTTGAGAATTCTGGTGTTTTGAAGACATAGAGACCTTGGTTTAAATACTTGGGTAAACTCTTAACTCCGTGAGCTTTTTAACCTCACGTGGTTGTTGTGAAGAGTAAATGAAATAATGAATTAAGAGTCTTAGCACAGAACCTGGCATATAATCAGCACTCAATAAAGGCAAAATCTTTCAATAGATTCCAACAGACTGACAATCTCACATTATTTTAGAAGTTCAAAAAAAAAAGTGCTTTAAAAATTTAATAGGGATAAGGCAAAACTACAAATTTATCAAGTTGGATTGAGTGGTTACTAGGATATTCAATCATTTGCTTCATTTTAAAGTCCTCTTGTAGGCTTGGAAACTTAATTGGGTATAACTTATAATTCTCTTAGGTTATGTTAGGGACTACAAACAATGGGAATATTTATTAAATCTCCCTTACAGTCTTGGTTTACTAGAAACATAGATTAATGTGCTACATTTTACTTTTTATCAGTGCATCAAATACATCTGTTAGTATTGAGTAGGTGATTTCATTGCAAAGGAATCTAATATTCCTTGAACGTAAGAAAAATGGATTGAATTTTTGCCAACAAATTATTAACATTTGTTATTGATGGGGCTTAAAATATTATCAAAACTACTATTTTGCATCCCCTTACTCTGATTTATATAATTTTTTGGCTATAGGAAATGAGTAAGTATACATGAAATGTTTGAATCTATTTTACGATTACATAAACAACTTGAACATTCTTAGGTTACTCATCAAAATTAAAGGACTTTTTAGAACTGAAACAAATTTCTATCAGTTTCTCAAGAGAAATTATCAGCCATTCTTATTTATTTTACTTATGAATTTACTATGGATGAACATTTTATTAAATTAGGCTACTCTTACTTGATGATGAAGTAAAATGGAAAATTTTATCTTTATATTTATATCATGTGAAACCAAGGTCTTTAAAACACAGATGAATTCAAGTTCTTGTTTAAATACCCTTTTTCGCTTTCTATTGAGCATTATAAAAATGTCTTCATCATTTTCTACTATAAATTAAATCCTGATCTGCATGGATGAATCTCTTTTCATATTTGAATCCTTCCTGGTTTTATTTTCATTGTAGTGAATCCATTGATATAAACAGTGGGACTCTGCTATGGAAACAATTTCAAAATATTAAATTAAATATTAAGCATTTGCGTTTGGTTTTTTGATCCACGTTTCTTATTTTCTTGGAACCAGATTAAATTTCTCCTCAGTCATTCAATCAAGGCCTATTGATTGCTGATCATGTCAACTCACTAGGCACATATTTTTCCTATCTAGCTTCATTCTTCCATTCATTTATTCATTACTTAGTGCCATGGCTAGGGATACCAGAGTAAGTATGAAAAGACACTGTCATTGTTCTGATTGAGTGCAAAGTCTGAAAATCATCCACATGAGGGTAAAATTAATCTGAGCTATGAAGGAGAGATCTATTGTTTCTATAAGAGAGAATAATAAGAATCAGGAGGATCTTACCTAAGGAAAGGATGATTGAGATGAGATCTTAAGGATGAGTAGTGTTAATTAGGGAAAGGAACAAATGAGATGATTCTAGGCAGAAAGAATAACATATACAAAGGCCCTGTGGCAGGATGGAACATAACATAGTTGAAGAATTGAAAGAAGGTCACTGTGGCCAAAGCTTAGAGAGTGAGGACAAATGCCATGGAAGACCATCCTGAAGACATAGGTTGGGGCCAGGCCAAATTTTGTGAGCCATGACAAAGAGTTTGAAATTAATTCTAAAAGCAGTGAAAATCCTGATATTGATTTAAGTTGAGGTAGGAGGACAGCAGAGGGTGAAGTAGTGAGTTTCAGGCAAGGAAACCAGTTAGGAAGCTACTCACTAGAAATTATGGTATATGGTGGTGGCAGCGAGGTTGAGAGACATGGATGGATTCAAGAAATATTCAGCAGATAAACTCAGCAGGAATTGTGATGATTTAGACGATCACAGATGGAGAGTTGGATGGTTAGAGATAACTCCCTGCTCTTAGTTTGCTCGTCTTGATGACTGGTAGAGGACAAAATTTGCAAGAGGGATGATAGTTTTGTTTT
Organism: Equus caballus; assembly: GCF_041296265.1. Taxonomy (NCBI): domain Eukaryota; kingdom Metazoa; phylum Chordata; class Mammalia; order Perissodactyla; family Equidae; genus Equus; species Equus caballus. The sequence goes on from NC_091705.1 coordinate 14,268,156, forward strand.
GAATGCTCTCTTGCAAATCAAGTGAAGAGTTTAAGAGGGCAGTTGGGTGTATAGGTCTGGAGTTCAGAGGGTGAATCTCGGGTAAAAGTATAAATATGTGAGTCATTTGCTTTTAGGTAATTATTGAAGCTGTTCATTTACTGATTATTCGATCGTTGCACACTTACCACACTCCCACGATGTGCCAGGTACTGTTCTAGGGTCTGGGGAGTCAGATAAATTTTAGAATCAGCTTGACAAGTTCCATGAAAATCCTTTGGAATTTTAACTGAGATCTCATTACTTGTACATGACTGACACCTGTATAATATTTAGGCTGCTCGTCCTGAAAAATAGTCTCTCTCTCCACTTACTTGGGTTTTATTTAGTTTAATATTTTTATTGTTTTTTGTTTGTTTCATTATATGCCTTGCACATTTCTTTTGCTGAGTTTATTCCTACCTGTTTTATAAATTTTTTTGTTACTGTGAATGGAAGCTTTATGTCATGTTTCTCAATTGGTTGTTACTGACCTCCAGAAAAAGCACTGGTTTTTGTATGTTGAACTCCTATTAAATTTATTTATTTATTAAATTTCCTTACTAAACTCCATTACTAGTTCTAATAAGTTAGCTGAATCTCTTGGCCTTTGGAGATAAACAGTTGTATCATCAGCAAATAATAACAGTTTTGTCCCTTATTTTTATTTACATTGTCCCTTATTCCTCATTGCATTGGCTAGGACTACAATTTGAATAGTAAGAGGGATAGTTAGAACTTCTTTTATCTTCTTTTGTGATGTTCCAAATTTTACAAATTTACACCCTTCCTACTTAATAAGAAACATCTCTTTTGGGATATAGAGCCAAGGAATGTATATCGTTCAATAATATCCCCACATGCTTGAATTTACATAGAAAATGAGTAACATATAAAATAATATAATTTATAGGCTTTATCGTCATTATTATAAAATTTTAAAAGACTAAGTTTTACTGTTTAAATGGATTTTTCCAAAACTATAGCTATAACATGGACCTAGCAATTCCAAACAAGAAAGATCTTTTTTGTTTTCCTGTTTGAGATCTACATCTTAAAATATATCAAGCGAGCTTACACAATACCAGGGTTAACCAAGCCAGATTGGAGTGTATGTCTGAAAGGCTACAAAAATGCTAGTCTTGCACAGTTAATGATGACCCTGTAGCATGGGTTGTGAATAGCATTTGCTTCCTGTTAATAACAGCTTGCCATCTAAATAGAATAATGTAAAGTTTAATGAGCTCTGCTCTTAAAATAAATATTGCTTTTATTTTCAGTGAAATAGAAACCACTGGCTTTGTCTTTTATATTTCCAATTGCTACAAAAATAAATCTGATTAAAGGTACATCAAACAACCATGGTGCAGGTCTGATTCAGGATATACTCAGCCAGGCTGATCAATGAAGAACATACGTATCATTGTTATCTGCAAAACATTTGGTGAATTTAGAATTGTCAGACCTGCCTGCCAAACTGCATAAATTTTATGGGTGTTTAATGTCAGAATACATAAAACTATGATGATTTTGGTATGCACACTCTATAGATAAGAACGAATTATTTACTTCTAGAAAAATACACTTTGTAAAGAGGAAAACATTTAGACTAAATGGTCACTTAGCAATATTTTCAATTAAAATGATATTGACTTTCAAATTAAAAAATGATTGAGATTATTCTCTGACCTCAACTAAACCATAAAGCAAGTGACTTTCATTCTGTTCAATTATCCTCTCTTGTTACCAAGAATTTTAGAAGCCCTATGTAACACTGCACAACTCCACGTCACTTCATACACTGTAAACATATATAAATGACTGGAAATATTAGATGATATTTCAGTTAAATCTTTATGTAGAGATTTATTCCCAACTGCAAAGAAAAAAACTACATAAGAAATATTAATCATGGTTTTTTCTGGGTAATGGAATTATGGATGGCTCCATCTTCCAACTTTTTTGTATTTTCAAGATTATTTACAGTGAGCATATGTCATAGTGAAAGAAACTAGTATTTTTTAGAAGTCAATTTAAGGCGGTAGGAAATATATTTACTAAGTAAAGCTTCCCAAGGGTAGAAATTTTACATATGTTACTAAACTAGAAACAAATCTCACATCCAAATCTTGTACTCCTTCTCAGGTCTCCTCTCTCCACCTGCCCCCAATCCCTGTGGGGTAAAACTTGACCACCAGGAAGCAGGAGACAGGAGGGAACAAGTAGAGCAACTCCCTGGTGGGATCTTTACCAAGTATTTCCAAGGTGGTTGCAGCAGTTTATGCCTCGACCAACAGGGAGTGCCTGCTGCTGTCTTTCGCATCTTCGCCTGCCTTTGGTCTGGTTGGCTGCAGCGACTATCAGATCAGCTTGTTTCTCTCTCTGCACCACCACCTGTGCCACCTTCTGCCACATATATACATACTCCTCACACCTATGTCAAGGAGACTAGACCAGTTACACGAATGCAGAAGCAAAGACTCATTGCATTCATTTCCTTCTTTCAGATATCATTTAGTACCTACTGTGTGCTAGATGCAGGGGACAGACGATAAAAGGGCAAACAAGACAGTCACAACCCTCAAAAAGCCACCAATCAGTAAAGACAATGGTACCATGATCTTAACCTAAGTCTTTATCTACAAGGTGTGTGTGTGTGTATGTGTGTGTGTCTACTGAAGTCTTTACAGATGAAATATGATGTCTGGAATTTGCTTTAAAATCCTCTAGTGAGGGGACAGAGGAAATAGGTGGGGTATAAATGAAACAAGATAGGCCATATGTTGATAAATGTTCAAACTGTGTGATGAGTACGTGAGAGTTCATTATACTATATCCTCTATTTCTGTATATGTTTGAAAACTGTAAAGTACTTTGCTAACACAAGAGAGCAGTAACAATTCGTATATCCTAATGATTCAATGCTAGAAAAGTGTTTTTTCTTTTAAGTTATTGAATGCCATGTTAATTTTCTCACATTTCTGATAATACCTTTGATGTGAAAATAATTATAGAGCATACATTTAAATTTCTGCCTCTAAGTGCTTTTACAATTTATGAAGTTCAAAAGAACATTTCTAGTCACATTGGCCCAACGCAGGCAGAAATTAACATTGAAAAATGGAGTCAGGATTGAGAAATCTTCAAAAAGTCTTGGTGATTGAGCTCCCAAGTAAACAGAACTTAATTTTATTTTGCACTTATTGATTGGAGAATTAAAATATGAAAGGGGATTTTAGAAAAAGCTCATTTCAACATCTGAACTCTGAAATGTCATCAACAATAATTATTCATTTTATCAAAGTATTTTTGCCTCAACCTTCCTTGAGATAGCTGCTTCCACTTGGGCACTTAAAATAAATGACCCAAATTTGATTAACTCTATTGTTTTTAAGAACACAACCATTACATAGAATACCTGCAACTGCATTCTGAGCCAGAATCTCCCAAAAGATTGGAGAGTATTTTTGCTGTATTTTGTTTTACACTTTATTGAACTATGACCTACATAGGGAAAAGTGCACATAAATACACAAGTAATGAATATTCATAAGCTGAACATACATATGTAACCAGCACCTGGATCAAACAACAGGTCATTTCTCCTTTGTGTCCCCTTCCAGTGACTACCTCCTCCCAAGAGAAACCACTATCCTGACTTCTAACACATAGATTAGTTTGGTCTGTTTTTTGTACTTTATATTGATGGAATTATACTGTCAGTAAGTTCTCTTCATGTCTAGCTTCTTTCACTCATTATGGTTGTAAGATTCATCCATGCTGTTTTGTGAAGTTGTAGATATCTCATTCTCATTGCTATTTTTGTATTGTGTTGTCTAAATAGACCACAATGTGTTTATCTGATGGGCATTTGAGTTGTTTCCAGTTTGGGGCTATTATGAATAGTGCTGCTAAGAACATTCTTGTACATGTCATTTGGTGAACATACGTACGTATTTTTGTTGGGTATATAACTAGGAGTGGAACTGCTGAAGCTTGTGTGCTCATAGTCACTGTTAGCAGATAGAGCCAGAGTGACTCACGATTAACAGTGTCTGAGAGCTCTGCTTGCTCTACATGCTATCCAACGTTTGATATTTTCTGTCTTTAATTTTAGCCATTCTGCTCGGTTTTAATTTGTGTGTGGTTTTCATTTGTGTTTCATTCAAAACTAATGAAGTTGAGCACCTTTTCAAATGTTCGTTGGCCATTTAGATAGTCTCTTTTGTAAGGCATCTATTCAAGACTTTTGCCTATTTCCATCAGATTGCCACCTTTTTTTCTTGTTGATTTGTAGGAGTTCTTTATATATTCTGAACAAAAGTCTTTTGTTGGGCATATGTATTGCAAATTTCTTTCTGTGAGTTGTGTTTTAACTCCTTTTATGGTGCCTTTTGATGAACAGAGGTTTGTAATTTTAATATAGTCCAATTTAACAAATTCTTTCCATTATGGTATTTTCGTATTCTGTTTTAAAAAAAATTTTGCCTACCCAAAGTCATGAAGATGTTCTTCTATGTTTTTTTTAAAAGCTTTATTATTTTACCTTTCATACTTATATCTACAGTCCATTTGGAACTGATTTTTGTGTAAGGTGTGTATGGGTCAAATTACATATATATATATATATATTTGCATAGTGATAGCCATTTGGCAAAGCACCGCTTATTGAAAAGACCACTCTTTCCCTACTCCCCTGCAAAGCCACCTTTGCCACAGAGCAGGTGTGTATGGGTAAGATTGAATCATTTTGAAAGATTAATGTGGGAGGTATTTTATTGGGGAGAGCCAGAAGGGAAGGTATTTATGCTCCAACACTTAGAAATGTTTTCAGAACGCACACTTCTTCCCATCTGCAACTCCTCATTACTCCTACCCACCATCAGTGCTCACAAACAAGATGATAGATGGATTCAAGAATTTTCATCCATCTCCCAGTGTAAACGCCTTTCCTGCGTTGGATGGAAAAATTATTGAATCCATTTTACCACAGAAATACAAAATAAATAAGCTTGAGTTAAAAACACACAGCAATAACAAGCAAACTTAAGCAAAAACCATTAAATACCTATCATTTGTGAGAGAAATAAAAGAAAAAAGTTCATATTATTAACAACCAACATAAATCACTTTTTCTGCAATAAGACAAAAATTCTCCTGTCTCCATCTGTCTTCATCATTTCTTAGTTTCTCTTGCTTTAAAATCTCCCCAGAGGAATAACAGGTACAAGAGTGGTAACAGCTACCATCAGTTTCAGTGAAAAGGATCCACTCAGGGAAAAGCGTGGAGGCGAGTGTGAGGAGCCGAAAGTGCAGAAGTTTATTTAGCTTCTTAATTTTGAAAGCCTAGGCTTAGCAACAACAGGGCTTGGTTTAAATCGTCCTCAGCCTCAGAAAGCTAGAGGGAAAATCATCAGTGATAGGTAATTGTCCAAAGCAGAACATTTAAAAAAGGATGGACAACATTTTCTGAGTGAAAGGTGATTCCTGACCAGTTTAGAATATTTCAAAGCAATTTACTCAAGTCTTAGCTTGGCATTTAATTGCTGAAAATTACTCTTTCTTCATCAAAATATATAATGGAGATTTATCACTCCATGGCTTGAGACCTGTTTTTTTCTCTAATTGGAGTATGAAATGTCAAGATGAACCAATCTTGCATCATTATCTGCTGTGGGAGAGGAGTATAACTATGGAAGTTTAATGTCTAAGAAAGAAGAAACCCGGCTGGACACTACCATCCAGTCATCTAAATCAGCGCCATCCTTTAACAGATGAGAAACCAGAGCCCAAAAAGATGTGGGCTCGTCCAAGCTCACTCAGGGAGCTAATGAGAGAGCTAATGAGAGAGCTAATGGAGAGAGCTCCATTAGGAATGCAGTCCAGGCCTGCAATTCTCCTCCAACGTCTTCATTTTGTTGAGTGCATTTATACAGTTTTTATTCCCAGGGTAAGACAGTAGCAAATTGCTGGCATCAGGCAACAAAATCTCTTTTATGGAAATCTCTGTGTCTCAATTACCAATTACTGCCAAACCAATCACCACATACTTGATGGTATAAAACAGCAACAATCATTTATTATTATTATTATTATTATTATTATTATTATCATTATTAATCTCTCTCATGGTTTTAGGGACTCAGCCGTGAAGTTCTCAGTTGAAGGTCTCTCATGCAGTTGCAGTAAGGTGGCAGCTGGGAAGAGAGTCCTCTTGAAGGCTTCCTCACTCACATGTCTAGTGAAGGACGCTGCTGTCCACAGGGTCCTCAGTGGGACCTGTCACCGAGAACATCTGCATAAGCTTCTCCATGCAGCCTGGACTTCCTCAGAGAATGGTGTCTGGGTTTCCAGAGCAAGTGTCCCCCAAAAATCCAGGCAAAAATTGCATCACCATTTATGACCCAGCTTCAGAAGTCATTTAGAGTCACTGTAGTCACAAGCACACCCAGACTTAAGAGGAGGGAACATAGTCCCCATCTCTCCTTGGGAGGAGTATAAGAAGAGCCTATGAGGTGAGAGATAGTATTGCAGCCATTTTGGAAATAGAACCAGCCACACTGTGAATAGAATGGAGGATATATCTCATCTTTGTCGCCAGTTCCTGACTCTGAGATTCAAAATACCTTAAAATTTCCTGTGATAAGTGTCTTTGTTATGCTAATGAGGTGACTCTTAGTAGGAACTTAGCTTCAGGATGGGGCTGGTCCTCAGAAAAACCAACCACATGATTGGAAGGCTGGAACTTTGGGCTAATCTGACCTCCTGGGAGGAGAGGGAGGCTGGAGATTGAGTTCAATCACATGCCAATGATTTAATCAATCATCTCAAATAATGAAACCCCAATAAAATCTTTGGACACTGAGTGTATTAGTCTGGGTTCTCCAGAGAAACAGAACCAATAAGAATTTTATATGTGTGTGTGTGTGTGTGTGTGTATTATATGTATCTTGTTTCTCTCTCTTCATAGATATCTCTCTTTATATAGAGAGCGCTTTTATTTCTATACATATAGATAGATGTTCTTTAAGGAATTGACTCATCTTGGCATGGAGACTGAGAAGTCCAAAATCTGCAGTTGGCAAGCTCGAGACCCAGGGGAGCTGATGATATAGTTCCAGTCCAAGCCCTACTTCGAGGGCAGGAGAAGACCAATGTCCCAGCTCAAAGACAGTCAGACAGAGAGACGGAATTCTTTATTATTCAGGCTTTTATTCTATTTAGGTCTTCAATGGATTGGATGAAGCTTATACACATTGGGGAGAGCAAACTGCTTTACTCGGTCTACTGATTCAAATGTTAATCTCACTCATAAATATCCTTATGTACACACTCAGAAATAATGTTTAACCAAATATCTCAGCACCTCATGGCCCAGTTAAGTTGAAACATAAAATTAACCATTGCACTGAGGCTCTGTGGAGCTTCCTGGCTGGTGAATACATTGACATGCTGGGCAGAGGGGTGGGGAGGGGTGGAGGTAGGCGACTGCCTGAAGTCCACGAGGAGAGAGCATAGAAGCTCTGCCTTATCTCTGACCTTGCCCTACGCCTCTCTTCATTTATCAGATCTGTATTCTTTATAACAAAGCTATAATTGTAAGTACAGCACTTTCCTGAGTTCTGCAAATCATTCTAGCAAATTATAAAACCTTGAAGGGTCATGGGACCCCAGAATTTGTAACCAGCTGTTTAGAAGTGCAGATAGCCTGGGGACCCCATTTCTGGCTGATGTCTGAAGTGGCGGCACTAATTTTGGGTAGTTAGTATCAGAATTGAATTGCAGGACACCCAGTGGGTGTCAAAGAATTGGTGTCAGACAGTCACACCCTCTGACATTGGTTCTTCTTCAGTTACCAAATTGCTTTTTATATTCATATTATTCTCACTTGTTTTACAGGGAAATTTTATATACGTGGTGCCCAGTCCACACTCTGGAGACAGCTTACAGGTACCAGAAAATGCTCAGATAGCTGTCTATTTTTATCTCCAAAACTCTCTTTTTTCCATTTTTTCCTCATGCCAGTGAACATTTGCAATTTCCACTTCAGAGGATTTCCTATCCTGTCTTAAGTTTTAAGAGTCATGAAGGCTGGGTATCACCTCTTTCTGACAGGTAAGAGTGTTCCGCTCTGATGGAGATAATTACAGCAACATCTTCAGGGCTCAGTCTTTGAATCTTTTCTCTTTTCTACCCACAATCTCTCCTTAGTTGATTTCACTGTATCAGGGCTTTAAATACCATCTCTTTACTCCAAACTGGCTGTCTCCTCTGAACCCTAGATTCTTACATTCAATTGCTGTGTCAACACGTTTCCTTACATATCTAACACTCCTCTCAAACTTAACAGGTACAAAACTAAGCTCATAATGTTTTTCCCAAATCATGTACTTCCTACAGTCTTCCCAATCTCAGTTAGTAGCAGCTTCATCCTTCTAGTTGCCCAGGGGTCATCTTTGACTCTCTTTCTTTCATATCCCACATCTGATCCATCAGCAAATCATAACAGCTCCATTTCTAAATATATTCCAAATTCAACTACTTCTCTCTATGTTCACTACCACCACTGGGTCCTACCATCATTATTTCTTAATTAAATTATTGCAATGTCCTCCTAATTGGTCTCCTTGCATCTACCCTTGCCCCCACCTCCACAGTCTATTCCAAAGACAGGAGTCAAAGAAATTCTCTTAAAAATAAGTTAAAAAATAAATAAGTTAGGTCATGTTACTTCTCAGCCCAGACTCTCCAATGGCACACCATTCTATTCAGGGTAAAAGCCAAAGGTCTTAGTAAAACATACAAGCCCTGTATGACCTGGCTCCACTTTCTCTCTGACTTCGTTTCCCAACTTCACCTCCTTATTCACTCGGTTACAACCACAATGATCGCCTTCCTGTTCCTCCAACGTACTAGGCACACTCCCACCTCAGGGTTACTCTACTAGCTCCTTTCTTTGCTTAGAACACCACTCCCCCAAATACCCACATGACTCACCCCTCACTTCATTCAAATCACTACTCAAAATTCTGCTTTCGAGTAAGCCTTTCACTGGCTACCTTATTTAAAATTTCAACTCTCCTCCCCAGACATTCATACTCCCCAGGCCTGCTTGATTTTTCTCCTTAGCTTGTATAACTGTCTAACATACTATATATTTTATTTGTCTAATACTCAATTAGGAGCCAAACTAAATACCTTAAGCAACTTAGCAGTTTGGGGAGAGGGAAGATTCATAATAGCTAAGAAAGACTTCGTAGAACAGGAGGATTTGAGTTGACTTTTGAAGAAATGGATGAGGTTTGAACAGTCAGAGAGGAGAAAGAAGAGCATTCCATGTGAAAAAAGATATAAGCTATTTTCCATAGATTTAAGAAACAAAAAGTCTGATCACCTAATAAGGAGAGATTTGAGATGCAAAAAGTCTGATCTTTTAATAAGTAGGGCACTGCAGTACTTTTTGGGGAATCTCCTTCAACTGCAAACACTTTTTTATATCTGTTTTCTCAAAGTTTATCCCAGTACTTGGCACAGAATAGAAATTCAAAAATCTTGGGTAGACTATTGGATAGATAAATGGATAGATGGATGAATGGATGGATCAAAGGATGAATGAGAGGGTAGATAATACAAACTCATGGATCCAACTACTTTCTGTTTAAACAACATTGGATTCTGATGCATTATAATTGTAAAGATAATTCTTCACCCAGGGGATCAAAACACCTCCTACCTCCTGTCCAGCCCTTACTGCTTTTGTTACACAGCAATAACTAACTGATACAACGTCCCCTATAAGAGCTTCATCAAAGTCATTATAAAGGCTTATCCAAAAAATATCTGAGGAGATGATATATAAAGGTCTTCCAATTCATTAAGGGGCTTCTTCTAAAAAGGATTCCCAGTCCTGGATGCATATTTGGGTTACCTGGTAGCTTTAAAAATTCTGATATACGAGGAGTCTTCCAGAAAATTAAATTTGAATCTTTGAGGGTGGGATGCAGGCATTAATATTTTTCTAAAAGCTGCCCATGGGATGATTCTAATATGCAGCCAAGGTAGAGAAACAATGATCTAAAGTTTGGCTTGATTCCCATGCCTCCTCTACACAACATGGCTTATGCAGCTAAGCTTGATACTCATCGTCTTCAAAGTTCAAGAAAATGAAACACAGAAGGTTTCTTAGTTTGAGAAGCCTCAAAATCTCTTTATTGTCACCCAGAGGAAGGCTTTAAGAGGGAGGCAAGTGAGCTCTACTAAGACCATCAGTCTAAAAAACCCTATTGTGAAATCCACACTAAATGTACCTCAGGAACTGAGTTCTTATCACCTGCTTAAGACACATCAAAGTTGGCACATCAAAAGTTTGCCATAATGCTGGATTTTATTTTCTCCTCTTCCTGATCTAATGATTCCCCCAAAATGTGTTGAGTTGCATTTTCTATCCACCCTCTTATCTTATCAGTGGGAAAAAGATTTGATATGTGAAGGTCAGAGTCCTGGAGGTGAAACTGGTAAACAGTTAGCCATTAATGATTAGGTAGCTAGTAACTAAAATTTTTTTCCTTTTTGCAATGACTGATTATAGTTTTAGTTGTTCACCTGCCCATTGTTAACTGTCCTGCTTAGGCAATATGCTATCTGACTCCCACTAGGTTCCTACAGACAACATCTCCCTGGCACCTGGATCACTATGGTAATGGACGTTTGACCTATTTTTCAGGAATTAGAACCCCCTTGTCCAGTTCAGGCTGAGTGAGACCACCAACCCATCAACTGGGCCTGTGCAAATGCTCCACAAGTGACCTTTTAGACATCAAGGAGCTAAAACTCCACCCTCAGATCATGAGGCCACCGCCATTTTGTGAACATGTGTCCTGTGAAGAGGCATGAAGTTTGACTATGCTTCCACAGACCACCGATTACTTCACTTCTCACCCCCAATCATCTATCTCCACATTTCAGACCACCTTGCCCATCTACCCCATAAACATCCCTGAGTCCCCATTTTTGAGGAGGCAGATTTGAGGCTCATTCTCCTACTCCCTCACTCAGCTGCCTTGTGATTAAACTCTCTCTCTCTGCTGCAATCTGTCATCTTGGTGATTCACTTTCTGGGTGACGGGCAAAAACGAACCTGGTTCAGTAACATGGGTACTTTGGGACTGACTTTTAAATTTGAACTCCAGGTTAAGTATTGGTTCTGATCTCTCAACCTAACACAGTCTTTTGGGAGAAAATATCCATTTTTAACAACTCTTCTGGCCATAAGACTATTGCTTAAATTTATCCCATATCCCAGTAGCAGCTGAACAAATTCATCTCTACTCTTGAGAGGAATTCTTGATTACAGCTCCACAATCCCAGATGTGCTTTGGAATTTGAAATTTTTGGAGAGTCGATAGGTAATGCAGGGCACACATGGCATATTTTATTATATCTCCGGAGAGGTCTAAAGCAGCATCCTGTAATAAACACATTTAAACCTCCGCAATGAAACATAAAAATGCACAGTGAGTGAGATAAATAGATATTATAAACAGTCTCATGTGAGTTCTGGTTTTGTCATTAAATTTAAGAGAAACTTGTAGCTTTCTGAGCTTTTTCTATTTGGGTATTATGGATAAGAGATTGTAGATTGCAAGTTACTGTAAAAAAGTAAAAGAGTAAACTTCAATTGGGAAAACCTGGAGGGAAATAAATGAACAACAGCAGTGGTATACACTGGAAAAGCTCATTTAACAGATTTCTTCCCATAAACCAGCTGGATGTGGGATGAAAATTGTCTATCCCCTCAGGGGCCAGGCTCGGAGCCCCAACCAGGAGACCTTGCAATAAGAAAGAGACTGATCAGGATTGGGAGATGGGTTTTAGGGAGAGATGGAGCAAGGGAAATAATAAAAAGCTCTGGGAGCGCCTAGAAATGGCATCTTGTATGTGGGCTAATCATTTTCAATGATGATTCATCCTCCAAGCAGTTTACAGCTGGCTCCCTTTTCTTTCTTCCTTTCGTTTGATTCATTGACATCAATGCAGTTAGTGGTGGGTGGTTCAGGATGTCTTGGCCCACCCTTGGACAGACCCACTGTTCTTGTAGCTTTTTAGAAATCTCAGGCCTCTCTTCAGGGCTTTTGATTTTGCATCCAAAATCCTCAGGTCCTCTCTGCCCCTTGACTATTTTTCTTGGCAGGGAGGAGGGAGGGACCCCTCTGGTCTCTTCTTAGTATTTAATTGGATTTTGCTCAAGGAGCATTAGAGGTTAGGGAAAAAAAGATGGAAATTGGGAAGCTGGAGCGCTCCTTAAAGAGACATATGCTGCTTTTCTTTCTTAGCATATTCCTGAAGATTTTCCTTTTGGCATCGTCTTTTAAAGCATGGATCTAAGCTGAAATGTGTCAGATCAAAGATAGGCTAAAAATTCAGAAGCAAATCATTTCTTCCTTTCAAATTCTTTACTGAATGGAATAACCAAACACTTCAGAAGTGTAAGGCACTTTTAAAATAGCCTCAGGGATTTTTGCAATGTAAATTTTATCAATGCAAAGCATACCTACAGAAACGTGCATGAATCATAAGTAAACAGAAAGATGACTTATCACAAAGTTTACACACTCTGTAGCCAGTGCCTAGATCAAGACATAGAAAATGACCAGCACGCAGAGATCCTTCCTGTCCATAGTGGCTGCACCAATTTGGGTTCCCAGCAATATCCCCATTTTAGAGATGAGGAAACAGAGCCATAGACAGTCCTTGAAAATGCAAATTTAGAGAAAGACTGACAGTACAGCACAGGCTTATAATCATTATGCTGTGTGACCTCCAAATGTATTTTATAAGCATTTGATTTATGTGTGAATTTTTAGGAGCTTCCCTTGGCATAAAGAAATGATAACAAGCCCACCAGGTGAATAGGTTTAATAATAAATTTGGCATCTGGTCTTTGAAGTGTTAACTTTTGGGGATGCTGATATTTTGCTGGTGGTGATTAAACAAGGAAGATGTGACAATAGAGAATTGGCTTTGTTCTCAGGAAAGGTGGGCAGTGTGGTGTGGGTGCGTAAGCAGATGAGTAAATGAGCTGACAATGTTGAATTTTACCTGAGGCCTGTGCTTCCACATAACAGCACGGTTAAGATACCCTCCCAACCTTTTGTTTTCCAAAATCCCACCACTTTTTTGTGTACCAGGAAATAACTTACTGCAAAGAACCACTCTCCCCCAAAGGACTTAGACAAGGCTGGCTGTCTATTCTTTCTCAGGACTCTTATCAGATTTGCGGATAACTCTCTTGTTTACCTGTGCAGGCCAAACAACTTTTGCTCAAACTTACTGAAAGGCCAGAGGCACACCTTCCACTCCCTGTTCTTGTCTTATGAATGATTAGCTGAGATTAGAACTATTTGTCCCTCTGAATCTAGTTAGACACAGAGATAAACACTTCCTGTTCAGCTGACTGACCAAGACATCACCAGATTGCAAAATCTTCCAACTGTAAATCACCCCACTTATAACTTGTCTACTCATCCCTATAAAAGCCTAAGGCAAACCACCCTCCTGAGACACTGTGACATATTTGCCCTATTTTATGGCCTGAATAAAATAAATTTCTTTACTTGTTCAGTTTTTGTCTTGGGCAGAGCTCATATTTTCCTGTCCTTTATTTAGGGTTTTTTTGTTTTTGTTTTTTGGGTTTTTTTTGGTGAGGAAGATTGGCCTTGAGCTAACATCTGTTGCCAATCTTCCTCTTTTTACTTGAGGAGGATTATCACTGAGCTAACATCTATGCCAATCCTCCTTCATTTCCATGTGGGATGCTGTCTCAGAATGGCTTGATGAGCAGTGCATAGGTCTGCATCTGGGATCCAAAACCATGAACCCCAGGCTGCAGTAGCAGAGCATGCGAACTTAACCACTACGCCACTGGGACAGACCCTGATTTCCTCTTTTTAATGACTCACGGTTGGTGGTTAACCTGGTAAAGATGAACCTTGCCTTATTACACCTGAGTTTTATAATATTAAGGGGAAGAAATAACTGTTTTTGAAGCCTGCAAGAATATCTTCTCTCTAATTTACTGTTGTCTTGCCCCAGGTTTGGAAACTCTAAAACATTACCATCTTCTCAAAGGCTCTCTGGGGTCCCAGTCATCACCCAGGCTCCAGCATCAGCCTATGTTAAGTCCACCCTTAGCAGGCTCAGCAGCCTCTGAGTTTCCTGCTAAAGTGCTGAGAATGTTTGAGAAGTGTGAGAATGTTTAAAGTGGAAATCCTCTAAATGTCTAAGTGTGTATGAGGTTGTAGAATTCATCTGAAAAGCACTGGAAGGCTTTGAACTAAGATATATAATACAGATGCTATTTCAATACTTTCATTTAATAATATAATTTTGTTCCTCTAGAAGCCAGCTTAACCTCTGAACACAAAAGATGTTATGAAAGAACTATGTATTTATCCAATTTTATTTGTCACAAGGAAGAAAAAGTGACCGTTTTTCTATACTAAAAGATGTGCCTTCTACAAAGTAGAATTCTAGAAGTAGTAGAGAAAGGAAGCTTTCATTTACTTTATCTTCTATTTTTGCCATTATAGAAGCAATCTTGAGATTAATAAAAACCCATCTGACCATCCTTCTTTGCATTGCGTCTGTGTTGTGGGTTCAACATTTAATGATTACAGAATAGAGAATAAATGAATAGAGAAGTCCTCATTAACAAAATGGTTTTTGGCCTGAACTTTTAAAACCTAACAACTGAATGTGCTATTTGGTGGTCTTTTCAAGTAAAATGTAGAGTATATTTAATGAATTCAAATTAGAAACTTTTTTAGGTTCTCTTAAAATTAGGACTCAGGCATCAGCATAAACAGAAATATAAAAATCTATTAATTGCTATTTCTTTAAAACTCTTCAAAGCTATTGTTAGAATTCATATAACCAAAAGTGTCAATATCTATACGTTTATGACTGTAGAAGTTTATTATTCTGCTTATAGACTTTGTGGAAAGATCACCTGCCAATTTCTCAGGTGCTTTCACTGCCCACCACTGTTTTCAGTGAAATCTCAGTGAAATTTCTCTGAAATATCAAGTTTTATTTTCATGCCTGCGTTTTTTAATCTACCTCTAGAGAAGAGTTAGGTATAACCAACAACACTGAAGGTAACTAAAAGATTGCAGTAGATTTCAGAGGTAGCAAGAAACAACATCAAGTAAACTGTAGACATTTATGCCTATAGCAACAGGGTGGCTAGAGTTTGAGCCTAAGCCAACTGAATTATTTCTGTAGTATGAATACACAGTTATGTTATTGCGATATTATCTTAGCATTTTCACAAAATAATCTCTTCACTCTGAATCAATGTGTAGGTTCTCAAAACCACTGTTGATCATTTTTTCTAAACTAATTATAAACTGAGTTAATCTAAGGCCAAAACAGCTCCAATTACTATCTCTTTTCCAACTTTATTGAGATATAACTGACATGTGACATTGTATAAGTTTAAGGCATACAACCTGATGATTTGATATACAAACATATTGTGAAATAATTACCACAATGAGGTTAGTTAACACCTCCATGACCTCACACACTTACATTTGTGGGTGTGTATGTGGTAAAAATATTTAAGAGCTACTCTCTCAGCAACTTTCAACTATATTATACAGTATTGTTAATTATAGTCACCATGTTTTACATTAGATCCCTAGGACTTGTTCATCTTATCACTGAACATTTGTATCTTTCAACTAACATCTCCCCATTTCCCCATCCACCAGTCCCTGGCAACCACCACTCTACTCTGTTTCTATGAGTTCAGCATTTTTAGATTTCACATATAAGTAAGACCATATAATATTTGTCTTCCTCTGTCTGACTTATTTCACCTAGCATAATGCCATTAAATTTCACCCATATCGTTGCAAATGGCAGGATTTCCTTCCTTTTGTGGCTAAATAATATTCCATTATACATAGACCTATATTTAACGTTTTCTTATCCATTCAGCTCTTAATGGACACAGGTTATTTCTATGTCTTGGCAGTTGTCAAAAATACTGCAATGAACATGGGAGTACAGATAGCTCTCCAAGACAATGATTTCACTTCCTTCAGATATATACCCCGAAGTGGGATTGCTGGATCATATGGCAGGTTTATTTTTAATTTTCTGAGGAACCTCCGTACTGTTTTCCAGAGTGGCTGCACCAGTTTACATTCCTACCAACAGTGCACAAGCATTCCCTTTTCTTTTTTGTTTCCTGATCACTAATAACAGTTTTTTTCTTTTTTCTTGCAATTATTTTATTGAGGTTATAAAGGTTAATAACATTGTGTAATTTCAGATGTACATTATTGCTTCACAGTTTCTGTATAGACTGCATTGTGCTCACCACCAATAGTCTAAGTTTTAACCATCACCGTATATATGTGACCCTTTACCCCTTTCACCCATCCGCAACCCTCTTCCCCTCTGGTAACCACTAATCTGTTCTCTTTATCCATGTGTGTGCTTATCTTCCACATATGAGTGAAATCATGCAGTGTTTGTCTTTCTTTGCCTGACTTATTTCACTTAACATCATACCCTCAAGGTCCATCCATGTTGTTGCAAATGGGACAAGTTTGTCTTTTTTATGGCTGAGTGGTATTCCATTGTGTATATACACCACATTTTCTTTATCCAGTTATCAGTCAATGGGCACTTGTGTTGCTTCCATGTTTTGGCTATTGTGAATAATGCTGCAGTGAACATAGGGGTGCATAAATCTCTTTGGATTGTCGATTTCAAGTTCTTTGGATAAATACCCAGTAGTTGGATAGCTGGGTCATATGGCATTTCTATTTTTAGTCTTTTGAGAAATCTCCATACTATTTTCCCTAGTGGCTGCACCAGTTTGCACTCCCACCAGCAGTGTATGTGGGCTCCTTTTTCTCCACATCCTCTCCAACATTTGCTATTTTTTGTCTTGGTAATTGTAGCCATTCTAAGAGGTGTAAGGTGATATGTCATTGTAGTTTGATTTGCATTCCCCTAATAACTAGTGATGTTGAACATCTTTTCATGTGCCCGTTGGCTGTATGTACGTATCCTTTGGAAAAATGTCTTTTCACATGCTCTGCTCATTTTTTGATCGAGTTTGTTTGTTTTGTTAGTTTGTTGTATATTTTGGAAATTAACCCCTTGTCGGATATATGATTTGCTAATATTTTCACCCAGTTGGTGGGTTGTCTTTTTGTTTTGTTCATGGTTTCCTTTGACTTGCAGAAGCTGTTTAGTCCGATGTAGTCTCATTTGTTTATTTTTTTCTTAAGACATTATTGAAAGAAATTGAAGATGACATAAAGAAATGGAAAGATATTCCATGTTCGTGGATTGGAAGAATAAACATAGTTAAAATGTCTATATTACCTAAAGCAATGTACAGATTTGATGCAATCCCAATTAGAATCCCAATGACATTCTTCATGGAAATAGAACAAAGAACCCTAAAATTTACATGGAACAACAAAAGATCCTGAATAGCCAAAGCAATCCTGAGAAAAAAGAACAAAGATGGAGGTATCACAATCCCTGACTTCAAAATATGCTACAAAACTATAGTAATTGAAACAGCATGGTACTGGCACAAAAACAGACACACAGATTAATGGAATATAATTGAAAGCTCAGAAATAAAATCACATATCTATGGACAGCTAGTCTTTGACAAAGGAGCCAAGAGCATACAATGGAGAAAGGAAAATCTCTTCAATAAATGGTGCTGGGAAAACTGGACAGTCACAAGCAAAAGAATGAAAGTAAACTTTTATCTTACACCATATACAAAAATTAACTCAAAATGGTTAAAAAAGTTGAGTGTAAGACCTAAAGCCATAAAACTCCTAGGAGAAAATACAGGCAGTACACTCTTTGATATCAGTCTTAGCAGCATCTTTTCAAATATCATGTCACCACAGGCATGGGAAACAGAAGACAAAAAGGTTCCCTTTTCTCCACATCCTCACCAGCATTTGTTACTCTCGTCTTTTTGATAACAGCCATTCTTACAGACGTGAAGTGATATCTCATTGTGATTTGGATTTGCATTTCCATGATGATTGGCGATGTTGAGCATCTTTTCATGTATCTGTTGACCATTTGTATATCTTCTTCAGAAAAATGTCTATTCAGGTCCTCTGTTCATTTTTAAATCAGATTATTTGGGGCTTTTTTGCTATTGAGTTGTATACGTTCCCTATAAATTTTGAATATTAGCTCTTTTTCAGATAGCTAGTTTACAAATATTTTCTCCCATTCCATCAGTTGCCTTTTCATTTTGTTGATTGTTTCTTTTGCTATGCAAAAGCTTTTTAGTTTATTGTACTCCCACTTGTGTATTTTTGCTTTTGTTGTTTGTTTTTTTGGTGTCATATCCAAAAAATTGTTGCCAGGACCCATATCAAGGAGATTTTTCCGTATGTTTTCATCTAGGAGTTTTACAGATCCAGGTCTTATATTTAAGTATAATTCATTTCAATTAATTTTTGTAAATGGTCTAAGATAGAGGTCCAATTTTGTTCTTTTGCTTGTGATTATCTGATTTTCCTAGCACCACTTGTTGAAGAGACTGTCTTTTCTCCATTGAGTATTCTTGACTCCTTTGTCTGATATTAGTTGACTGTATATGGGTGGGTTTATTTTTGGACTCTTGATTTTATTCCATTGGTCTATGTGTCTATTTTTATGCCAGTACCATACCGTTTTCCTTACTAAAGCTTTGTAATAAATTTTGAAATCATGAAGTGTGATGCCTCCAGCTTTGTTCTTCTTTCTCAGGATTGCTTTGGCTATTTGGGGTCTTTTATGATTACATAGGAATTTTAGGATTGTCTGTTTCTATTTCTGTGAAAAATGCCATTGCAATTTTGATAGGGATTTCATTGAATCTATAGATGGATTAGGGTAAAATAGACCCTTTCTCAATATCAGTTCTTTCAATTCATGAACATGGGATACCTTTCCATTTATTTGTGTCTTCTTCAACTTCTTTCATCAAACTCCTATAATTTTCAGCATACAGATCTTTCACTTCCTTGGTTTAATTTATTCCTAAGTATTTTTTTGTTTTTGATGCTATTATAAATGGGATTGTTTTCTTTATTTCTTTTTCATATATTTCATTGCTAATGTATAGAAGCACAACTAATTTCTATACATTGATTTTGTATCGTGCAAGTTTACTGAATTTGTTTATTAGTTCTAATAGGTTTTTTTTTTTTTGGTGGAGTCTTTAGGATTTTCTATATATAAGTTCAAATCATCTGCAAAAACAGACAATCTTACTTCTTCCTTCCTCATTTGGATGACTTTCATTTCTTTTTCTTGCGTAATTGCTCTAGCCAGGACTTCCAGTACTATGTTGAATAGGAGTGGTGAGAGTTGGCACCCTTATCTTGCTCCTGGTTTTAGAGTAAATGCTTTCAACCTTTCACCATTGAGCATAATGTTAGCTGTGAGCTTGTCACAAATGGGCTTTATTATGTTGAGGTATGTTCCTTCTATACCCAAGTTTTTATCATGAAAGAATGTAGAATTTTCTCAAATACTTTTTCTGTATCTATTAAAGTGATCATATGATTTTTATCTTTCATTCTATTAATGTGAGGTATTACATTTATTGATTTTCATACGTTGATCCCATCCTTTCATCCCATGGAGAAATCCCACTTGATCGTGGTCTATGATCCTTTTAATGTGCTATTGAATTCAGTTTCATAGTATTTCATTGAGAAATTTTGCATCTATATTCATCATGGATATTGGCCTGTAGTTTTGTTTTCTTATGGTCTCCTTATCTGACTTTGATATCAGAGTAATGCTGGCTTTGTGAAATGTGTTTGGATGTGTTCTCTCCTCTTCAATTTTGGCAAGTTTGAGAATTGGCACTAATTGTTCTTTAAATATTTGGTAGAATTCACTATATGGTCTTGAGGTTTTCTTTGTTGGGGGGTTTTTGATTACTGAGTCAATCTCCTTACTTGTTATTGGTCTGTTCAGATTTTCTATTTCTTCATGATTCAGTCCTGGTAGGTTGTATATTTTTAGAACTTTATCAATTTCTTCTAGGTTATTCAAATTTTTGGAGTATAATTGTTCATAGTAGTCTCTTATGATCTTTGGTATTTCTGTGTTATCAGTTGCAATGTCTCTCTTTCATTTCTGATTTTATTGATTGAGTCTTCTCTTTTTTTTCTTAGTCTAGCTAAAAGTTTGTCAATTTTGTCTCTTCAAGAAATCAGCTCTTAGTTTTGTTGATCTTTTTCTGTTGTTTTTCTGGCTTCTATTTAATTCCTTTCTGCTTTGATCTTTTATATTTCCTTCCTTCTGCTAACTTTGGGCTTAGTCTTTTTCTAGTTTCTTGAGGTATAAAGTTAGATTGTTTATTTGAAATATTTCTTTTTTCTTGATATAGGCATTTATCTCTACAAACTTCCATCTTAGAACTGCATTTGCTGCATCCATAAGTTTCAGTATGTTGCGTTTCCATTTTCATTTGTTTCAAGATATTTTTTTATTTCAGTTTTGATTTCTTCTTGACCCATTGGTTGTTTAGGAGTGTGTTGTTTAATTTCTACATATTTGTGAATTTTCCTACTGTTATTGATTTCTAGTTTCATACCACTGTGTTTTGAAAAGATGCTTGGAATAATTTCATTCTTTTTAAATTCACTAAGACTTGTCTTGTGACCTAACACATGATCTATCCTGGAGAATGTCCCACGTGTGCTTGAGAAGAATGTGTATGCTGCTGCTGCTGGTGAGAAAGTTCTGTATACATCTGTTAGGTACATTTGGTCTAAAGTATAGTTTGAGTCCAATGTTTTCTTGTTGATTTTCTGTATGGATGATTTACCTGATGGTGAAAGTGGGGTATTGAAGACCCCTACTATTATTGTACTGTGGTCTATCTCTCCCTTCAGATCTGTTATTATCTGCTTAATATATTTAGGTGCGTAATATATTTGGCTACATATATATTTACAATTGTTATATCTTCTTGATGAGTTGGTCCTTTTATCATTACATGACCCTCTTTGTCCTCTTGTAACAGCTTTTAACTTAAAGTCTGTTTTGTCTAATCTAAGTATAGTTACCTGTGGTCTCTTTTAGTTTCCATTTGCATGCAATATCTTTTTCCACCCCTTCATGTTAAGCCTATGTGTGTCCTTAAAACTAAAGTGAATCTCTTGTAGGCAGCATGTAATAGTGTCTTACTTTTTAAAAATCCATTCAGCCACTTTATGTGTTTCGATTAGAGAATTTCATCCATTTATATTTAATTAATTAATTAATTAGGGTTTTTTTTGAGGAAGATTAGCCCTGAGCTAACATCTGCTGCCAGTTCTCCTCTTTTTGCTGAGGAAGACTGTCCTTGAGCTAACACCCATGCCCAGCCTCCTCTACTTTATATGTGGGACAGCTGCCACAGCATGGCTTGCCAAGCAGTGCCTTGTCTGCACCTGGGATCCAAACTGGTGAGCCCTGGGCTGCCAAAGCAGAACGTGCAAACTTAACCGCTGCACCACAGGGCCGGCCCCCATCCATTTATATTTAAAGTAATTATTGATAGTAAGCATTTACAGCATCATCTTATTATTTTCTGGATGTTTTGTAGTTTTCTTGTTCTTTTCTCCCTCTGTTGCTGTCTTCTGTTGTGAAGTGATGATTTTCTGAGGTGATACGCTTTGTTTTCCCTGTTTTTATCTTTTGTGTGTCTACTGCAAATTTTTGGTTTGTGGTTACCATGAGAGTTACATAAAACATCTTATAGGTATAATAGTCTATTGTATGTGGATTACAACTTAACTTCAATTGCATACAAAAACTCTAGTCTTTTAATCTCCCTCAACAATTTTGTTTCTGACGTCACATTTTCCTGTTTTTATATTGTGTATCCACTAATAAATTATTGTAGCTATAGTTATTTTTAATACTTTTGTCCTTTAACCATTTTAAAAATATGCCATGACTTATTTACCCACTTAACATTAAATATTTCCTAATTGTTTTCTGTAGTTGTTTCAGTATACATGTAATTTACATACATCAGTATATAAGCATTGTTGCTGTTCCACATCCTTACCAACATTTGGTATTGTCAGACTTTTCCTTTTTTCCAATTGTATGAATATGCTATTTGTTAATTTAATTAAACTTTTTGTATAAGTTTAAATTTAAAACAACTAAATATATATATTTGGAGCTAAATCACAGTTCATTTGTATATTAGGCAGAGCAGGGATCAGCAAACATTTTCCTAAGAGGCCAGATAGTAAATACTGTAGGCTTTGTAGACCATAAGGTCTCTGTTGCAACTACTCAAGTCAGCCATTGTAACACAAAAGCAGCCATAAAAAATATGTAAACTAATAGACATGGCAATGTTCCCATAAAACTTTATGTATGAAATCAGAGGCCTACAGCTAAGTCATAGTTTGACAGCACGAGTTAGAGTAAGTAATGCCAATTGCTAAAATAAATTATCTGCAAATCTCAATGACTTCATATAAGAAAGATTTATTTCTCATTTACATACAATTTAATGTAGAATTTTATGATTGATTATTCAGTTTACTTGGAGGTTCTCCTTCAAGCAGTAAATCAGGCATCCATGCTTCTTTCATGTTGTGTTCTTCAACATGTGGCCTGCATGGTTGCCACAGAAGATAAAGGAGAACATAGAGGATTGTGCAACTTGCTTTATGGCCAATCAATCTAATAATCACTTCCAGTCATATTCCACTTGTCAGAACCCAGACACCTGACTCCAACCTAAGGTTAAAGGAGGCTGGAAAATGTAGTTGTCACACTTGTCATGAAAAGGGAACAAGATTCATAAGCGTCTAGCCAGTCTTTACTACAATATGGTCGAGCTGAATATATTAGTATTTCAGAAAGAGCATCATAACTTTCAGATTTGTCACCTGAAGAACTTGAAAACTATTGAGATAGGTCTTTCTTTATAAAATTGTCACTCCTGTTGGGCTCTATAAATGTTATTCTATCATTTTCAACCAAAAGATAATTTTCTTGACCAAAAAGACAGAAACAAATTAGATGACTGAAGCCTAAATATAAATGAATATCTTCATTCAATAAATATCTTTATTCTTCCCCACATTCCAGCTCAAGAACAGGATTTCTGGAATAAAGTTGAAACAAATACTTTTCTTCCACTACAGGCTTATTGGCTAGGTTTGTTACTTTTCTTTTTGATTATTTAACTCAAGCGTCACATATGCCATCTAAATTACAGCAAATGCCAAATGATTTGCTTCCAAGTTCCTGTGGCTTTTAAGACATTTATATTAGTCTAAAATGAAATGTTCAGGATGGTCATCTGTTGAGGTAGCTCTCTGGGGGTGATGTGGTCTTTGGGATTAGGATTATCAGAGTATATTATTTTTCACCAAAGCTAATTTCTCCAAACTTGTTTGTTTTCCAAGTTTCTATCTACAATTCTCTAGTTTTATTTCATATTCACCACAGGAATCTACTTCTTTGTAAAGTAGAAGCGTAAAAGACTATATAAACTATTTTATAGTTTATATAAAACTTTATGCTATGCTTTACAATGAAATGAATATCACTAACTTGGAGGCCAAAGCAAAGGCCTTTCTGACAACCATTAAATCATTCATTTCTAGCATCATGAAATAAATGTAAGTGAATCAAATGGATATTTGATGGGAATAACAAAAAGAGGATCAAATATTTAGAACGACAACAGTATTATTATTCAAATATGGGCTTTTTTTGTTTCTAATAATCACTCATGCTATTTATTATAAGATGCTGCTGGTTATAATAATGTGGCTAGGGGAATGTAACAGTGGACATTGTGACGCTGTATTTGATGATATGTAGCGATATCCAAAGGAGGTAAATATTATCCTTGTTTTATTGAAGATGAAACCAAGGTCCAGCGTCCCATCTATCATCACATGGTTAAAACCAGTAGAGACAAGACTCAAATGCAAACCTTTCATTTAAATTGTTAGTAACTCTTTTTTTCTGTACCAGAGCTCCTCCATTAGAATAGCACTCAGTGCCAGCAGACCATATATGATTTATGGCAGCACACCTTATATTGGCTTTGTTGTGGGTGGTTTTACATATTCCCAGAATGTTATAAAATTCGATTCTTCACATAGCAATTTCATACTCTGTTTCCCTTTACAGAATCTCTGCCCGTAAATATTGTTATTGTTGATTCAGGCTTCCTATAGTCTGGGAAGAAGAGTTATGTTTTATTAGATTAGAAGTGAGAAATGAACTATTGATCAAACAAAGCAAAATGAAACATTACTTGAGGGAGTGAAAAGTATATGGGGCTTCCTGAAAGATGGATTAGGCCTCTTTGCTAACATTCTAAACATATAAATACAGAAAACAGACTCAGCAAGTGTATCATGGAAACTATTCATGGACTAGATAGAAAAATATTAACTCACAGAAAGCTCACAGCATTGCTTCTTGTGGTCAGAGCATCCATGTGCTTCAGTTTTTAAAAGAGATATCACTATTATAATTATTTAATCTCTCTAGAACTAGTTTTCTCATCTGAAGAACAGAAACAACAAAGTTTCTTCTCTTGAGGTTGTAAAGGTCAAATGAAATGATAACTGTTAATATTGATTTTTGCACAATTCCCAGTTCCATCTCTGGCCGGGCACAATCTTCTTGAGTGTGAATAAGGGGCACTGGCTGCTGCACTTGCTGTGATCCTAAGCCAGCCTTCTCAGGAGAGAAGAATAAGCCTGTCATTGCTCAGTTTAAGATTCTTTCCATGTAGCAATGCCAATATGAAAACAGTCAAGACCATGTGGGTTTTTCATCACTTCTTTTATTACAGACCGACATTGACCAAGGTCAGGGAGAAAAATATCGCTTGGGCCCAGTAGCTCCCAAACAAATAGGTTCAATTTAACCCTTTTATAAGTAACTTGAGTATTTTCCTGTCAATTTCATCCTTTGTGACCTAAACCCCAAGGTGGACTTATGGAGGCCGCTGCTAGTTCTACCTCTAATTACTATTTACTTCATTTGGATATGGTTTTTCTCATTACCAGATGGGGGAGGGCAGGTCCTCACCAACGCAACCCCAAGTGGGTATGTATTCAGGCTCTGTGGGACTCCTTGCCCCACTGGGTCACATTCCAACTGTATTCTTGGCTCAATTCACTTATGTGATTTGAAAAATGTAAATAATTTGCACCTTTCTTCTCTTCATTTTGTTTACTTCTCCACAAAGTCTTGGTGACCTGAATACATTCAGGGGTTCATCGACATGATACATTCCATTTCTACAAGTGACCTCAATACCTTTGATACAATAAACCCACCAACAGATCTACACAGGCTCCTCACAGTGAAAAGACCATGAATAAACATGAGACTCTCTATAAACCTGATATTGCTATTGTTAGCTCTGTGTTGCTCATTTCAAACCTAAAACATAATAGTTGTCCAGACAGTAGTTAGGACTACATTTTGTCTTTCTTGTCTCTAGGTTTTTGCTCCTGTTCCTCTGCCTCTTCCAATGTCTTCCACTCTTCCCCAAAAAGGTTTAAATTCTACCAACTCTGGTATTGAAGCTTGCTTATAAACATTTCCTTAAACTCTCAAACCTGGAGTCATTATTCACTGGCATTTATCGTTTGTAGAATACATTTATTGATTTGCTCAAGAACTGCTTTGCAATATTTTTTTATTTGCTCTGTTTACCACATACCTATCTTTCATACTGTTTAGTTTCATGCTAATGTCACTTCTCTCCACTCAGAATTTTAACTCCTTGAGAACAAGAACTGTTGAATGTACTTCTAAGTAATCCCACCTTACTCCATCCAATGCCTTCATTTAAGAGGCACTCCTGGAATGATTGCTTGGATTTTTCGTTTTAAACATATGCTTCCTACATTTTTTCAAAGGAAATTAAATTGAGCTGGTGCTTCTTTAACCATTTCCAACTCTTACTATGAGGTTTTTTTTTAATTTAAGATTTACTTTTTTACGAGAAAAATTAACAGATCAAAGTTGTTATCAGGGTGGTAGTGATGATGGTGGTACATGGCACACCTTCCACAAGTTGGGAATAATTATTGCCAATGTTCAATGAGCACTTCCTATGTATCATGCTGTAGTAGTATAAAAAAAAAATACATTTGGTCTTTGTCCCCAGTTCCTGGCACAGAGCTTTAAAAATCCTTGGAATTTCCTCAGTGATAGGAGTATCTTTTGCTATTTATAATGAGTTTCCGTCCTACCTGAGTTTATGCTAATGAGTCTAAGACAGCCCCCTTAGATAGCTTCAGGATGAGGGCTGGTGGCCAGAAAAACCAGCCATGTGATTGGAGGGTTGGAATTTTCAGCTCCATCCCTCAATCACTGAGGAGGGAGAAGGGCTGGAGATTGAGTTCAACCATGCGACTAATGATTTAATCAATCATGCCTATGCAATGAAACCTCAAGTAAAACTCTGAAACACAGGCTCAGAAAGCTTCCTGGTCGGTGAACATGATCTACTGGTAGGGTTGTGGACCCTGATTCCATGGAGACAGAAGCTCAGGACCCTCCCAGAACTTGCAACCCTATGTTTTTTTTAATCTGGCTGTTCATTGGTACCCTTTCTAATAAAATGGTAATTTTAAACACAGTCATGCACCACATAATGATGTGTCAGTCAACAACAGTTCACGTATGTGGCAGTGGTCCCATAAGATTAGTACCATAGAGCCTAGGTGTGTAGTGGGCTATACCATCTAGGTTTGTGTAAGTATACTCTCTGATGTTCACATGACAAAATTGCCTAGCCAAGCATTTCTCAGAACATATCCCCTTTCTTTAAGAGACACGTGACTATATAGTGTCTTCCTGAGTTCTTTAAATTATTGAACCTGAGAGGGTGTGAGAAGCCCTGAATTTGTAGCTTGCCTGGTAGAAGTGTAGGAGCTTGGGGACGTCCAGAACTTGCAGCTGGCTTCTGTAAGGGGAACAGCCTTGTGTAACTGAGTCCCTAACCCCTGGGATCTGTGCTAATTCCAGGTAGTTAATGTCAGAATTGAATTGAATTGTAGGACACTCAGCTCATGTTAGAAAGTTGGTGTCAGAAGGTACATGTCCTGGGCTAAGCAGTTTCTGTGTATTACCTCATCTCATGCTCACAGTACACCCATGAGGTATGTGTGGTTAGCATTATCCTTTTATGCAAATTAAGATATTGAAACACCCAGAGAGTGACTTCTCCATGACCAGAGGCCTGAATTCTTGACATCAAAGTTCAATGATCTGAGTCATTATGTTATACTCTTCCCAAGTCTGCCAAGTCTCGTAAACTAAAGATAACCCACTTGGCAGTGGGAGAGAGTGGAGAAATCCCACGAGGAAGCAAAAGTCTATTTGACAAATCTTTTGCTCATCTCTAAATCCTTCTGGCCCCACCTCTTACCCCACCTACTTCCACAGTGTCCAGTTCAGGACATGCCTTGACCAGCTTGGGGGGGATATATGTAATTTACTGAGATATGTTTCATAAAAGTCTTTAAGAAGTCTTACAGGGGTAAACATTAATTTCCACATAGTGGTGACTCACTTGGCAACAAATTCCTGCATTGTTTCTCTCCCTTCCTGTGATGTCTTCCCCCATCCCACACTCCTGCTCCCTTGGATTATTTCCCAAATGAACTACCTACATTCTCACAGGTTCTGCTTTCCGAGGAAACCAGGTGAAAACAAAATACAAATTTCAGTCAGAAGGATGTTGATGACATCTTCATGACAAAACGGCACAGAGGTAAATGGGCTTTCACTGAATTTGATGTTCTGTACAACGCTGATTTGTGGTGAAACAGAATATGTTAAAACTAGTTCAAAGTATTTTACATCACGGAGTTTTTTTTAAAGGGATGACCTTGAACTAATAACATCAGAAATGAGGAATGGTACGGCAATTGAAAAATTTATATCAATCAAAGTGTTCATTAGAATTTATGGAAAATTAGGAGCTGGTTCCATGGCCGAGTGGTTAAGTTTGCACGCTCTGCTGCAGCAGCCCAGGGTTCGGATCCTGGGCTCAGACATGGTACCGCTCGTCAGGCCACATTGAGGCGGCATCCCACATCCCACAACCGGAAGGACATGCAACTAAGATATACAACTGTGTACGGGGGTGGGGGGTTGGGGAGATAAAGCAGAATAAAAAAGAATTTATGGAAAATTAATATTAAGAGATTTCAGAGTAGATAAGATATCCTTTTATGTGAGTTTAAAGTGTATTCTATCTGAGGGATTTAGAGTAAAAACCTTTGATAAATTATCTGGCTAAAGAAGACCATATAATAGTGATGTTTGCATCCTCACCATGTGGTACCTGGCACATAACAGTTAACAAATGTGTGTTGAATGAACAGAATCTTAAAATTGGTGATCAGATGTTGTAGAAGGTTGAATTGTGGCCAAAAAATCATATGTCCACATTCTAACCCTGGGTACACATGAGTGTGACCTTATGGAAAAAGGATCTCTGTGAGTGTAGTTAAGTGAGGGATCTCGAGAGGAGATCTTCCTGGATTAACAGGATGGGCCCTAAATCCAGTGACAAAAGTCCTTATAAGAAAAAGATGAGAAACAGACACAGAGGGGAAGGCCACGTGAAGATGGAGGCAGAGACTGGACTTACGTTGCTGCAAACCAAGGAAGACTTGGAGCTGTCAGGAACTGGAAGAGGCAAGAAGGGCTTCTCTTCTGGAGCTTTTGGAGGAACTGTGACTCTGGATACCTTGATTTCAGACTTCTGGCCTCCAGCACTGTGAGAGACTACATTCCTGTTGTTTTAAGCCACTGAGTTTGTGGTAATTTCTTATGGCAGCCCCAGGAAACTAATACAGAGGTATTAAAATTAAAAACAAAATGTCAAAAGCTAACAGAACACAAAAGATGGATTCAACTATAAAACCATTCAAATATTTATTGAGCATCAACTCTGTGCCAGGCACTTCTCTACAAAAATGTCAGTAAACAAAACAGATAGAGACCCTCACACTCATGAAGCTTACATTCTAGCAATATTCTGGTCAGAGAAGCCAGTTTATTTGAAACTCCTTTACCCTTAACCAAGGTATGTGTGTGTCTGTACCCATCAGAACCAATTATTAAAACACAGCTAGTGGTGAAGACATCACTCAGAGAATGAAGATTGTATAACAACTTGGGAAGAACCTACTTTTCATGGATGCAAGCTCTAGATTTCCAGATAGAAGATATTATTTTTTAACAAGGATAATGGAAGGGAGACATTCTGGATTTTATGATCTTCAGATTTCCCTTCAGCTAATGGGATAGATTGGGATTGTGTCTTAGCTGCAATGGAATGTTGACCTTCTGTGAATAAGCACAAGGGATTCTGCTAAAATGGAACAGCATTCCAGTATGGAAAAATAAATAAATCAAAGAAATTTTTCTCAAATTTGTTTTTTCTACAATACTTTTAAAAATATAATGTTTCTTAAACTTTTGACAGGTGCCTTTGATTATCTGCCAGAGAGGACTAGCTGAAAACTGACAAATGACAAATGAGCTTATAACAAACCGATATTAAAGGGTAGGTTTGGTTCAAAAGCTTGTGTGTGTGCGCGCATGTGTATTTGGATTTGTATACTTGTGATTGTGATAGTCCACTGCCTTTCATACTGTCTAAATTTACTTAAATTTAATGATCTCAATCAATGTAAACTTAAAATAACCAAACATAATTTTGTGCTAAAGTATTATTTATATGATTGGAACAAAACCTACCAAGTTTTCATCATATTCTGCAGACAGCACTTTGGTTTCCAACTCCATTTCCAATTGTTCTAATACTACAACAGTTCTAAGTCCTGCTGGGTTAGCATCGATCAGCAGGCAGAACAAAGCTCTAAAATGCTGGAAAGACAAAGCATAATGAGAGAAACCAAATCTATGAGACTAATAGTCCAGTGCTCATGGATGAATCAGAAAACTTCTTTACATTTCAATATGTCAGTATTGTACATAAATGTGTTTACTTTATATGAATTCAACTTGGCAAACACACACACACACACACACACACACACACATCCCCTTTTAAATTGACACCTGCCATTCTACTAACAGAGGGTGAGCCACGTGGTCAGTGTGAGTGGGAATCTTTGTTCTCTCCAGCTTCCTAAGTCACGGAATGCCTCGTGTTTGTATGTGTGTGTGTCTGTGTGTGTGTTTCTATGTGGCTGAGTTGAACGTAGTTCTTGTGTTTAAAGGTACATAATTTTTCATACAAGTCCCCTGACTCCAAGCCAACTACTGTCATTGGCCTTTAATCAGGCCTTTAACTGTGTTAAATTTCTTGAAAGGGATGCAGACTATCTTTAGGGGTAATTTGAGGGTTTTTTCAAAAGTAAATTGATGCTGGAATGTCTGTCTCATATAGAATCTAAACTCAAAAAGAAAGAGAATC
Source organism: Equus caballus (assembly GCF_041296265.1). NCBI lineage: Eukaryota > Metazoa > Chordata > Mammalia > Perissodactyla > Equidae > Equus > Equus caballus. The sequence continues at coordinate 14,298,688 of NC_091705.1, forward strand.
AGTTGAACAGTATATTGAACAAAGCCAAGAATATGAAAAAAAAACTGTAGCCCTAGCGAACAGCTTGCCTGCAGTCTCTTGAGAGATCCTGAGCCAGAACCACCCAGCTAAGCTACTTTAGGAGAAACTCCGAGAAAATAAATGTTCGTTGTTTTAAGCTGCTAAATGTTGGGGTAATTTGTTGTGCAGCAATAGATTAATAAAACAGATGTCATAGACTTGAAGAAGAAAATGTAGGGTCTTTTTCTTTGAATACTTTGAAATTGAGAGGGGAGAGAGATATGCAAAACGCAACTATGAAACAATACAGGAAGTGTCATAATCAGGGCAGGTCACTAAGAAGCTGAATAACATTCAGGAGCAAAAGCAGGATATTTCATTCTAGATCACTTGAAGACTACATACAGTCCACTAGACAAAGCATTATCTGCCCCCTACAAAAAAGTTCCCTACTTGAAGTCCAAGGCAATGAAAGGAAGAATTGGGGAAGGGAGAAAGGGCAGAGAAGCACAAAGGAGGGCCGCTGCCTTTTATTGATCACCTACTATGTCCTGTGTCCTCTAGATATATGATCTTCGATCTTCACACCAACTGTATTAGGTAGGTATAATTTTCTTTATCTCATATATGGACACCTGAGGCCCAGTAAGCGGTCGAGCTAAGATTTGGACACATGGGCTCCTGTCTCCAAAGGATTATTTTTGTTCTATGGCACCAGACTGTTCTCCCTTGCCCCTCAAATTCTCATGATGCCCAGTGGAATATCGAGGCATGAAAGCCTTTCCTTTTGGAGTATTTTACAGCATTTGGCAAAGTTGATCACTAAGATTATGCTGAAGGTCTGACTCTCTGGCCTGTAGTACACAGCGACTTGAATTTCCTGACTAGTCAACTGCCATCAGACACCTGTTACAATTTCATAGGGATCGGGCAAATATTCCAGGAAGGAGGAGGAATTAGGAAGTGAGTCAAAATAACTTAACCAATAGGTTATCTTCTCCTCAGTTCCCTGACTTTACAGACAAACACTACTTTCCAATCTTATCTAATTCTCCAAATGGAAATGGTTTCCAACTGCCATCTGTACCTTGAGAGTTACAATTATGTCCAAAATTTAAAATGCTTTGAGTAATTATGACTAAGCACAAGACATTTCTCTTCCAAGAAAAAAATATTCTCTCTTCAAGAACATAAACTTCAGCATCACTGTTATTGCTAATGATCCATAATTCTGTGAAATTAGACTTATAAAACTGAGCTGAAAGGGAAATGATTATTACCAGATGAGAAACGGTTAGAAGTTGGCACAGATAATTGTATATCCAGAGTGGAGCACCATCTACTTCTATACCTTGAGAGGTACCGAAAAGGTTACCCTGCCAATGATTCCTTCATTTTCTGGTTAATTAGAGTCACTTCTTGGCTGTTTCTGCAAGGCTTAACCCTAAATGTGCGTGGGTAAGATTACATGATCAGAAAACAAAACAACAACAGAGACCCAGGGACTTCCAGTATGAGCAAGTCTGCATAAGTCTCTTTCTTCTTCATTTCCTGAAAACTATACAAAATCTGCAAGGAGAATGAAAAACACTCTTCGTAGATTCTATCTTCCATGAAAGTAGGGCAAATATAGTCCATAGACTGTAAAATAAATGAACTAACAGAAGGGGAAGCAGCTGAAAAGAGAAAGAGAAGAAAAAAAGCAAGAGATTAGTGAAAGGACTCAGAAAAAAACAGATCTCAGAAAGAACTGTAAGAATACACTTGCTGAAGGTGATGGGTTCACCCCGAAGTGACTACGGATAATATAGAAATGTTACAACTTACAAAAATTGGTGTGAGGCAGATAGGAGTTAGAATAGATATGCTGATTGTCTCCTCTATAATAACTCTGATCATTAAAAGCTGACCAATCAAGTTATAGATATAACACATTTTTAACAGTACAAGGATAACAATAAAAAAGGTAATATTATTGATTTAAATAGAGCAAGGGAATGGGGAAGAAAGAGGCAATTATTTTTGCTATTTCTTGTTGCAGAGGACTGTTACGCATTGACTAAATGCATCAGTAAGAGTAATTACCAGAACAAAACTGCAAACCTTCCTAAAACTCAGAACTACACACAAAGAGCAAACCAAAGGAAACACACTATGTAGAAGAAGTCTTTAAACGTATATAAAAAGAAAATGTGAAACAATATGACAGAACAGAGAAAAGATATCTATGCCATCTAAGTAAATATAAGTGGGTTAAAAGAAGAATAATTTTAGATTAGATTGGATTATAAAGCAAATGCAAACTCTGTGTCATATATAAGGGATACACCCAACAAAGTGATGCAGGATGGTCAAAAATAGAAGGATGAGCAAAACTCTACTAAGAAAAGGCGTATTTAAAAAACCACAGAAATTATAATCATAATATGGGAAAAGGTATAATTCAGTCCAAAAAGCAGTGGGTACTTTGTAGTTTTGAAGGGTGCAATGCATATAAAAATACACCAGTTAAGAATATCTATGTATCAACATTGCAACGAAAATCACAAAGCAGAAATTATAGAAGATAAAAAGAGAAATAGAAGCACTCTGGTAGAAGACGTCGAATCAACTCTTTTAGTCTATAGTAGTTTGAGCAGATGAAAAATACAAAAGGATATGGAAGGGCTAAATAACCTAACTTTAAAGTAGAATCAATTGATATATATCAAACCATACCCTGAAAATAGAGCACATGTATTCTTTCCAGCTGCCCATGAAAATTGACCACGATGAAAAAAATTAGGGCATAAAAAAATCTCAATAAACACAAAAAGTAGAGATACTTGAAAAGTTTGATTCAGTGAATGAAATGTTTCTTGAGCACCTATCATGTTTTATTTTGGGTTCTCCTATAAAACAGGTCCTCAGACAAGGTTTTGAGTGTAACTTGGGAGGTGAAGGTCTTGAGATTATTTAGGAGGAGGAAGACAGACAAGCTGGGAATTATGTAAGTGAAATGAGGGAAGGGAAAGAAGCCAGTGATATGTGGCTTACCAAGTCAGCTGCTGATGAGGATGACTGGAGCTTGATTCTGCTGGGGAAACTCTGAAAGCTATTGTAGAATACGTCAGGGTTATCCTACAACAGGGTCAAAGGAACTGCGACATTTCTACATCAACTGGCAAAGGGGGTCCCAGAGGACAGTGAAAGCCCTTGGGGAAAAAGATACAGATGCTGGCTGTTGAAAGTTAGGCCGGTGAGCCCTGAACTATTAAGAGTAGGGGGATACAGGTGGGACACCAGCAGCTTCTGATCTTCAGTGTGTTCAAGTACAGCATTCAATAAAGGAGGAAAGCTAAACTCAGAATGGACGAGTTTTTCTGGGCACACAAGTTGGACTGAGCAGAAGTATGAAATCAGAGGTTTTTTCCAAAGCTCCCTTGTCTTGTTTTCTATTGTTTTGTTCTTTCCCTACAGGCTTTCCTGACAGGAGTCCCCTCTGCCAGTGGGTGTATAAATGCCCCAGTTCCTTCCGCTAGGCTAGACCGTGCAGGTCTTCAATACTCAGTCTTGTCCTGAATACCTAGAGCACTTTGTTAGAATAGTTTGCGCTGTCTTTCTTCATTCAGGTAGCACTGGATGTAGAGGTAAGATTGGTTCCCATTCTAGGCTTGTTCCTCTGTTTTTCCTTGTCATTTGTCCCTGCTGTTTTTGAAGAGATTTGCATTGTTTTTGTAATGTGGCTGGTAGGTGCCGGGAGGGACTTAACTGGAAAGGGACTGTGGACAATTCGATAATGTGGAAAATATAACACAAGGGGTAAAATGTAAAATATTTAGTACACAACATGGTTTGCGCATCACCCAGTTATCACGGACTCTTGACTGAAAGTCAGCTCTCCGTTCTGTGCCGGGGTTAACCCTTTGGTAGCTGATTCTGGTGCTTCAAGAGAGAGAGGCTCGGATGACTGGGACGACCTGAGGATTACCTAAGGGGTTCACAGCCATGGCTAGTTGCCAATTAGTACTTAAATATTATAACACTTTAACAAATTGTGAGTACTTGCTGAAACTCAGCCCTGAGTCTAACCCAGATAAATTTTGTCAATATTTACTTCTTTGAATTGGGTTTAAGATGGCATTTTGCCTATACCTGCTTTGCAGATGGGGACCGAGGAGTCTACAAAATCTCTCAAATGTCTGTAATTCACCCTGGTTGTGACCTAGTGATTGTAGTGTGACCTCTAAAGAGGCAACATGAACTGGATTAGTCTACACTGATATCTTAAAACCCTCACTCCAAAACCATTTCCAAAAAACAATCAGTTGCGTGAGTTTATGCATCTACTTGTGTATATAAGGTTATCAAGGCAAAGTTACAAGCTACTTTTTTCTTGAAAGTGTGATCCCCTGATGCTGGCCATATATAGCAAATTCCTGAAGGAAAACACCAGGATATGGATGAGCCCAATACCAAAATCTGGGTTGAGTTTTTTTAATCAAAAGGAAGTAATTTGGAATGCTGAGGACTTGAACGGGTCATAAGCTTTCTTCTTAGAAATAAAGAATTTGGTATTTCTTGGCTTTCAATATGTGTAATCGATTCCGAAGGAGATTCTGAGAATCTGTAATGCTGTCAAGCAGACTTCATTGTACAGAGTGGCTGTAATGCACATAATTTCCAGCTACATATGCATTTAAATCACTTCTGATACGCCTTTTCCTTGAAGAAGTTTCCCTGATTTCACTCTCATGCTTTTTTGTTAATATTGTTGCAAACAAAAACTATTATCCAAGACTTGGAAGTAAGGAAAAAAAGGATCGTGTCATCTTTGTTTCAATGCCCTCTTCCTAGATCAAAGGTTGGGAAGTGTTTTTTTTCTGTAAAGGGCCAGACAGTAAATATTTCAGACTGTAAACCATCCAGTCTCTGTTGCAACTATTCAATGCTGCAGCAAAAGCAGCCGTATACAATACACAAGCAAATGGCTGTGGCAGTGTTCCAATAAAACTTTATTTACAAAAACAAGTGGTGAATTAGGCCCAGCTGTAGAGTCACACGATATAGGTTCATTTGATTTACCATTTACTGTTGATTTAGGGCTCAGACAATTTACAGCTTTGTGAAGCTGGATGTTCCTTTAGTGGAAACTTATAAGATATAAATGCAATGCAAAAGATATATTATGCAAATAAATTTGTCCAGGAGGAATGTAAGTGATACCTCATAGTGACACAAATGATTTTTTCTGTATGTAGAAAAGTTAACTCCAAATGCTACGGTCTTATTGTTGGCAGTTCAATAAGCAGTTTTGCGTCTAATTTAGTGATTTAGCACAGCATTCTTCCTTTCTTTAATTGACTATATAATCATTGGCTCCTTGTATCCCCATGTTGAGCCAACTTTGCCATTCTGCTGCTTCCCCCATTAATGAGTTAATAAAATTTTGATTTCTGCCCGTTAGGATTTTATATGAGAACTGTGTTATGTTAAACACTTTCAAAATTATACTTTGGCTATCATTCTGTTAAGATATTTACCTGGATTAGATCTTAAGTTCTTGTCCTTCCATTTTACGAACAGGGAGGGAAAGGGAAAAGTGTTCCCTTTGACTTCAAAAACTAACTCAAGACGCTAAAATAATCTAACCAAGAGCTGAAGATGAGTAAAACCAGCTGAATGTGATAAGGAAGCCTTGGGTGCCTTGGACAGAGTAAGCATTTATCCTAAATGCCAGGACGTGGCTTCAAGTTTGGCACTAGGAGAAAGTGTAGGCTACCAGAATGGGCCACTCCAAAATACACTTCTTTGGCATAAGTGTTATTCAGAGCTGATTATTTTAAGAAACAGCAGACACGGAAGATCTGAAAACAGAGTAGAAGTTACTTTTTTGTAAGGAAAATTTACGCTTATAAAAGAAATCTCTATTTGTAAAGGTGTGTCCCTCTCTGTACCAGGAAGAGAAGGATGACTCGAAATCACAAGAATCTCTTATCAATCGAGAAGGCACAGACTTAAATCTGCATAACGAACCTTACCTGTCTTTACCGTACTTTTCTCGATCACTATTCCATAACTTACCTCCCCCACACCCTTCTTCCTGTGCTTTAGCCAAAAGTGGTATTTAGCCTTAAGTTCTAGTCACCTCTTTGAGTTACTGATCCCTGAGTTTCTTCCATGTATATACAACATGTACATGTTAATAAACTTTTGTTCGTTTTTCTCTTGTTAATCTGTCTCTGTTACAGGGGCCCCAGTGAAGAATGTAGAAGAGTAGATGAAAAAGATTTTTTTCCTCTTTTACAAAAGCATATGGCATGTGTTTCTGATCGGATAATGTGCACAGGGAAAACCTCTTGCTTCATTTTCTATTTTTTGGCAACATTTGGCAGGTAATATACTCACTGGAAGTTGTCGGCATACTTCTCTGATGCTATCTTTGCTTTCATACATGAAAATGAAACAGAATTAAAGTAACTTTTCAGTGTAAGCTAAAACTATTCACTAAATATATCCCCCCCACCTCCTAAACAACCCTCTGGGGATTTTGAGAATTCCTATTCTTCTGTTTCCCTTTTGGCTCACAGCAATGACTGTGCCTGCTTTCAGGAGAGGTTGAACCTGTAAAGGACAGCTGAGTTCATGCTAATCAGCAGGCAGTGGCAAAATGAAATGGATTTTCTTTCACGTTAGACTAGATAGTATACTGCCAAGCTGAAAAATATTCTGTTTCATTTTGGATTCATGGGTTTTTTTCCTTTCTTCTCTGCGATACTTGAAAGTCAAACTGAAGGTCAGAGAGAAAAATGTCACGCAGATCATAACTCGGTTCCCCTGGGTTCACTGGAAATGTACACAGCTGACTCTTGACTGAGGTATGGAGAGGTCAGTTCAGCTCTGCTGGTCCCCAGCCACCCCCTGCTGCTCCTCACTCCAAAAGAGTAATTCACTTTATTGTGTCCACTTGAAACTCAGGTAAGACTAATATTCAGCTGGGCTCCTAGCAGCTTGAAGACAGTTTATGAAAGTATTAAAGGATAATTATTTTAGAAAAGATAAGCTCATGACTCTCATACATATATAAAATGGGCACATGTCAAAGATTTTATTTAACTCGTTAATTAATGAGAAAACCAGTAAGATGTTACAACCAGTTCAAAGGAGAATCCAAAGAGAATATACATATGTAGGCTACCAGAAACGTTGCAATGAATTTGAATGTGCTTAATTGGTGCCAAAATGGCTTCTTCCACAGAGAGGGAGGGAAATTAAGAGAACTTCCTCTGAATTCATTTGCATCTCATTTCATTTGCAAAACTATTTGCATCTCTTTCAGTTGTCTACAATTTACAGATTTGTAAAAAACACCAATACAATGGCAGGTGTAAAGAGAATCAGATAATCTGGAGGGGTACACTAGACAATGCCTAGCTTTCCATTGAAAATATCCAGTAATTTTTTTTGGTGTATTTCAGTCCTTCGCGATTTTTTCCTACAAAAGAAAACCTGACTAACATGGTGTTTGTATCTCTAGGGTTATATAAAACAGAAAAGGCAATAGTGTTCTCCTCCAGCATCTGTTTGCTAAAAACAATCAAAATAGGCCAACAGATGGAGAGAAAAGCAAATACTTGAAAGCTGGAGAAATCAAATGTAAGGAAAAGCAAACTTTAAAATACCCTTGGTTTAATCAATGTCTTTACAGCATGTTGCTTTGTGCTTCACATTGTGGAAAATTTTCAGAGAAACGTACTCAATGGATGAGCTATCTTTTAAGCTACCCTGTTTTCATTTCACAACCTTTTTAACATTTTGTAAAGTCAGGAAAAGCATCGTGAATTTTGGAACCTTGAATCAAAAGCCTTGGAGAACAATGTGAAAGTATTATGACAATGTATTTGGAAGAATGAGGAGACGCTGCAGGGCGTTCTCTTTACAACCCGTCTTACACATCTCTTTCCTGCCCCCAAAGTTCCATTCCTCGCGGCTGTTCCTGTTGCTCTTTCTTTCTTACGCAGCAAAAGTCTTCAGTTGTGCCCGCTCTTCTTCCTACTTCCCTCATCTTTTCTCTTTTTGTTTTTATTAAGAGCAATTTCATCTCTCAACTTCAAGTCTCCTCTCCTTCCACTGCGCCTCTCAGCACAACGCCCTGATTGATGGACAAACCAAGCAAGTACTGTGTCCTTTATCCTTTGAAGGGAACAGAGAGGCTTATCACAAGGACTTGGAATTTGATAAGTTCTTCCACATTATACTTTACTTTAAACATAAAGATTAAATATCTTTGCTATATACCTTGGAATATAAATAACTGCCACATGATAATTTTAAGTAGGTACATCATGATAATGATTTTCATTAGACTTCTGTAAAAAAGGGATTCCTAAGCTTTTTCCAAATGTCTGCCAGGTTCCTCCCAACACTCCCAAAATTCAGGCAGGCAAAAGGACGGCATTAGCTTGCTAGGGCTGCCGTAACAAAGCACCCCTGATTGGATGGCTTAAACAACAGAAATTTATTTTCTGACAATTCTAGAGGCTAGAAGTCCAAGATCAAGATGTCGGCAGAGTTGGATTCTTCTAAGGCTTCTCTCCTTGGCTTGCAAATGGCCATCTTCTCTCTCTGTCTTCACCTGGTCTTTCCTCTGTGCATGTTTGTATCCTAATCTCCTCTTCTTGGTCACATTGGATGGGGGCCTACCTTAATGACCTCCTAACTTAATCACCTCTTTAAAGATCCTATCTCCAAATACAGCCACATTCTGAGGTATTAGGGATTAAGATTTCAACATGTGAATTTTGGGGGATATAATTCATCCCATAACAAGGACTGTCCTTTTCATTTCGGTAGAAGAAGAATGTCAGATGTGCAGGGATTAAGCGACCTCTGAGCAATCTGCCAGGGAACACAGCCAGCATCTCTGACTGATAACCTGTACTACGGATTTAAGTCATTCTTAGAAGAAAGAGTTGTTAGAGTGCAGGTTTCTTGGAGTTTCAGAGTTGGCATTATGGAACAAGCTAGAAGAAAGCACTGCTTTTATTTTTGTCTTTAATTTAAAGCTATAAATGTTGGACATATGCCAACCTTATAAATATTCTTGAGAGTATCCTGTTTAGCTATTTCCATAGTTGATCTAAACATTCATACAAAGCATCATAAATATTTTTTGACAACATTATTAAGATACAATTTACCAACTATAAAGTTCACTAGTCAGAAGCATACAATTATCATAAGTACTTACATATGCACTTATGTGGGAAACTATTCTTCACTGTTTATGTAGATTAATTATAATCTCTATGATAGCTCTATAAAGTAGACATCATTTGCATTATAGATGAAGACATGAGGCTTAAAGATGTAAATAACTTTCTCAGATTCACCCAGCTAATAAGTAGAAGAGCTAGTCATTCAAACCCCGGTCTGTGTGGGTCTAAAACCCGGGCCCTGTTCACCTCACCACTCTGCCTCTCCTTCCCCATTTTTCCATTGGTAATATGTCCTCATTATATGGAAATCAAAGAGCACAGCTAAACAAAAGGAAAATAAAAATTACTTATAATCTCACTACTCAGAGTCAACGACCTGTAATCATTTGGGCGCATACCCTTAGGGTTGTTTTCTCATTCATGTTATCAAGTGCATGTGACTTTATACATGTAAACTCAATTGTATAAGAAATGTCACACTTCTTATTTTATTCAAATAAAATTACCTGTTTATTGATCTTCATACTACCGGGTTTTCAGGAGATCTTTGTAAATATTGGAATGCCTGACTTTCCTTGGAGTCAAGGAGAAAAATGGGAGACATGCATGGCTATGAAAGTAGGGGGAGACATTTGGTTTTCAACCCAGCATGGCGGCCTGCGTCATTAATGCCCAGTGGTTCAGGTGGGGTGGGACTCTACTGCTTCAGGGCCCAGAGGAGCACAGAGCATCTTGTCCTGGCTGGAAGGCTCAGTGGTAGTTTGAGCTTCCCTCTGAGGTCTCGCCATCACCTAAGGATACTGTGAGGCATGGGGCCTGGGTCCTCCAGCTCACTGTGCACCTGCCTTTCCCTTAAAGAACACTTCCCTTTATCTGCCTGTCAATCTCTTTCTCTTGCAATTCCTTTGCTCATAGTATAATCTCTTTTGCTCAAGTTTAAAAAAAAAGTTGGGAAGGGAAATGTTTACAGTTAACTTTTTGGAAAAAAGTGCGAATAAAGGACTTGGCTATTGAAAATTTTTTTGTGTGTTTATTTATTGTGATTATTATTTACAAAATCAGGATCACATTCTACCTGCTATTTTTATCAAATGACAACCTTTACATTCTTTAATTGGATTTCTTTTCTTATTGTTGAGTTTTAAGAATTCTTTGTATATTTTGAACACAAGTCCTTTATCTGATATGTTTTGCAATTATTTTCTCCCTTTTTGTCTTTCATTTTCTTAACAGTGTCTTTTGCAAAGCAGAAGTTTTAAACTGTAATAAAGTCCAAAATATCAATTTTTCCCTTCATAGATTCTGCTTTCGGTATTGCATCTAAAAGCTCATCGCTCAACTGAAGGTCTTGTAGATTTTCTCCGATAGTTTCTTCTGGAGGTTTTATAGTTTTGTACTTTACATTTGGGTCTATGATTCATTTCGAGTTAATTTTTGTGAAAAGTGTGAGGTCATATCTAGGTTCTAGTAGCATTTATTGAAAAAACTGTCCTTTTTCCATTGAATTGCCCTTGAGTCTTTGTCAAAGATAGATGACTGTGTTTGTCGGGTCTATTTCCGAGCTCTATTCTGTCCCGTCGATCTATACGTCTATTTTTTTGCCTCCGCCACGCTGTCTCGATTACCACAGCTTTAGAACAAGTCTTCAAATCAGGTAGCTTAAGTCCTCCAACTCTGTTCCTCTTTTTCAGTATTGTGGTAGTTACTCTGGGTCTTTTGCTTTTCAATATCCACATTAGAGTTAGTTTCTTCATATGTATGAAATAGTTGTTGGGATTTTGTTTGGGATTGCCTCGAATCTATAGATAAAGTTGGGAAGAACTGACATCTCTGGCCAAGATTATCAACCAGTGACCGATGAGAGTTGGTTGAGAAATGCTCAAGCTTTCCCATTCCTCACGTGGGACATCTCTGGGCATGTTTTACAGTGTCTCCCAGAGGTCCCCAGCAGGATCAAGCATGAGTTGCTCACTGTGGCAACGTCTCAGAAAGATACGCTTTGTTGGCTGTCATCTCTCCCTTGCTCGCTTCCCCATTTTCCAACCAATGTTTCCTGTAATCACCTCCCAAATAAACTACTTGACCTTGAAACCTCAGCTTCTAGTTTGTTTCAGGGGCAATCTAAACTAATACAGACCTGTGACAACGCTGGTACTAAAAGGTAGGCTCAAGTAGGACAATTCCATTTTCTAACTGTACGCAGTTTCCAAAATAGGACCAGGCCTAATCAATATAGATAGAAAACTCATGGTCATATAACTTAATGCCTACCCCTGGGCGCTCAAATTTATTCTTTAGTTTAAGAGGTAGAAAGTAAGTGCCCTTCTCAAACCTGCAATTTCTCCAGAAGGAAAAAAGGATAAAAATGAAACACATTTAATTCAACAAGCTTGCATGTACATTAAAAACGATCTCGAAATAGCTAAAATGGTAAAAGATGTGTTGCTCTTTTAAAGTCAGAAGATCTGGATTTGCCTCAGGCAGCTTTTAGCTTCTAGGGTTTTATGGATCACTAGTTTTAGGTTAGAAAATTAGAATTGCAAAGGCATGCTGTGGTTTCAGTTTCTGCCATTCTCTCATAATTTTGTAGTACAAGGGTTTTGGTGGCGGGGTGGAGATCAGCCTTGGGGGAGGGGAAATTAGGGAGGAAGGAATGAAAGGTACCAAGAGAACTGGTCCAATAGATAGTCTTTATTTTTAACAGCCTTCGGAGCAAGCCATACATGCTGAGCACTGCTGAAGCCTCAGACATTTGTTGGGGGGAAATCCTCTGGGAATGCTCTCCTTGAGAGGAGAAAATGGCTTTATAAAGAAATGATGCAAACACTGTACTTTGCCCTGCCAAAGGCTTTTCTCTTTATTTGCAATTGCAAAATGAAATATCCATGACACCAAAGCCTCAGTCAGCTGCAAAAACAGTATGTTGTAATCTGATATTTATTTTTGCTGAAATGGAGCTGCAGCCCAGCCATTCCAGATTCTGCAGCCTTGCAAAGCACCCAGAGAGACTTTGCTGACCTTGGAGGAGTGCAGAAGGCTAATGAAACATCCTCACTTTTGCAGTTTAATTTTTCCTCAAGAAGCCAAGTCAGAGCTAGATGAGTTTCTATTCAGCTTTTGGAGGGAAAAACAAAAATGAATTAAATAAATTTATCAGACAGCCTTTAGAAAATGGAATATCAGCCCTTTGTTATGATGTAATGTCAACCAACACTTGCTTCCCTTTCCCTGGGAGGAATTGGACTGGATCATGAAAGAAGTGCCTCATGTCCCAGCCCAAACACTCAAATGAGTTAAATCTAGTCTCTGGAGAGACCTGACATCACAAAGGGAAATTGTGTTCAGGTCTTCTGATCTGTGAAAACATTACCTCAACACGGCTAATCTCGGTTGCTACCACTCTCTCTCTCTTTCCCTGTATCATCAAACTTCATGGAAGAGGAATTTTTGCTCCACTACTTTGCCATCAAATATTTCCTTAATTTGAAGATCATAGAACACTTGAATGATGCTGTTCTTTTGAAGGTCACCAGTGACCTTGTCTTCTCCCATTCAGTAAGTATATTTCAGTCCCAATGGACTCTACCACTGGACACCACCTACCGAATTCTTCCATTCTGAAGCCTTGTGTTTTCTTGCCTTTTGTTGACATGGTGCTGGAAGATTCTTCTCTCTTTTTTTGTGCATACTCTTGGCCCTTCCTTGTAGTCATTCTCCAAGGTTTTTTCTTCCAACCACCCATTCCTTGTATTCATTCTCTCAACAAGCATCCATTCACAAATTTTCGGCCATCATTCCCTGACGGCTGGAGCCTCAGCAGCAATCTTGAACAACGAAGTATCCTTGAGGATGGAATTCCCCAGTGGAGGACGCTGAAGCAGGACATTAGAAGGAACTTGGCTCCCTGATGACTGTGTTGGAGCCGCCATATCTCCTCTGCTCTGCCTACCTCCTGATTTCTTCTACATACGAGAATGGACTCTGTGTATTTAAGCCATTGTTATTCGAGATTTTCTGTTATATGCAACAGACTCTAATTTAGATAATAAAAATGGGTATAGTAATGCCTTGCTTACAAAGTCAGTGTAAGGTTTACGTGATATAGATATAGGTCATGTGCCTAGCTCAATGCCAGGCATAGTCTATATGGTCAAAATATTATAGATATTGTTGTTATAAACTCTATGCCTACATTTCCAACTTCATGATGCACCGGACCACAGAACATCAACTACGTCCAAAACAAATCCCTCCCCAAACCAACTCCTCCTCCTAATTGCCTTATTCTTTGGTTTATGACATGACCAATCCCTTGTTGTTAATCAAGGTTTTAGTTCTCCTCATTCCATCCCTCCTAATATTGAATCAATTGCGAAATCCTATTGATCTGGTTCCTTCAAATTTTCTCCAGTGAATTCCTTCATTTTTATATTTCCCTGGCAAACTCCCTAGTTGAAACTTTCATTGTCATCTACTCAAACTGTTGCAATAATCAACTCAATGGTTTTCCCACTTCCTGTGGATCTTCCTACTCCAAGTTATCCTATGGAAACCCTGAGACGAATCTTCCAAAAGCACTGTTCTAATATTGTTACTCTTCTGATTAAAAATCTGAGTGGCTTGTCACTGCCCAATGAATTAGACACACACTCCTCAGCCTGGACCTTGAGACCCCAACCTATCTTCTCACCCTCATCTCTGTCTCCCTTCATGCTAATCAATCTAGATTGTTTGATTTGCTTTCTTTTTTCTTAATTCTGTTGCTTGGCTCATGTTTCGCTCACCCACAGTGTCTTCTTCCTACTCCATGCCCTACATTTCAATATCTTAACTAACTTTCAAAGCTTCATGGAAATCCTGTCATTCCTAGAAGTCCTCCTTTGAAAACAGATGTGATTTTTCTCTTTGCTCGAAGCACTTGGTATCTCTCTTATGGCGCCTGTGCTCTATTGCTTTACAGCAGTGGTTCTCAAATTTTAGGGAGCATCATAAACATCTGGGAGAACAGTGAAAACACAGATTGCTGGGCCCGACTCTCAGAGATCCTGATTGAGAAGGGCTGGGGTGAGGCCTGAGAATCTGCATTTCCAACAAAGACCTGGGTGATGCTGATGCTGCTGGTCTGTGGATCACACGTTGAGAACTCCTTTCTAGTTATTTGGATCTCAGTGTCCCTCTACATTGTAAACTTCTTGAGATCAGGCAATATGGCTTATTCTAAACGTTTTCTTCAGTGAGTCTCCCAGCACACACCAGATATTTAATAAGCATTTATTAAAAAGGAATTGAGTAGAACCAGAGGCTGAATTTCTGCTTTTGAAGTTGGCACTGACTCTTTGGGGTTGTGTTTAATTGTTGGTTTCCATCAGCCAGGAAAAATGCATCTGGTGCTTTCGCTGAGCATGTTGCCAAATTCTTCTTGGTCTTCGCTGTTTTTCTTGGTCTGGGGAAGCGAGCTCATAGCATGTGCTCGGAGGAATGTGAGGTATTGAAGGCAACGACATGACATGAATTCAGGGAAAGCAGTAGTTGAGGGACTCCCGCAAAGGAATAGGATGACAAAAGTTCAACATTTGGGAAATTAAGTATGAAGGTTGCCATGGTGAGGTAACAATAGATTTCAAATCTCTAATTGTACCTGGAGAGAGGCATGTTAGAGTCCCCTCCACGTACTTTTGTTCCCTCTTAGGCTTTTAGTGCTTCAGAAGCAAGCTGCTTTGAATTCGTGTTGTGCTTATAATTACTCTTATTATTATTCTCAGGATGTTCTTTAGAACCAACATGATTTGTAGGAAAGAAAATTAATTGCAGCTTTTCTTGGTTTGGAAATGTGGGCCACTGGGTATTCTGGCAAATTCATGTCCTTTTTTCCTCCTGTGTGTAGATAACAGACTGACGTTCAGCTTCTGCCTGTCTACCCAGCTATCCAGTAGGGCATTCTTGCAGGCAGGTGAGAGGAAATTTTGCATATGGAAAGTGTTTTTGAAATGAGAAGAAAATAAAGAGCAAGTCAGCCAAAGAAACAAAAACATTGCGGTCATCCCCCAAAGACCTTTGTTCTTAGCTTTTAATATTTCCTGTCATACTTCTCACGAAATACATTCTGCAGAAATAATGAAGGATAGATGGAGACCATTGCCAGAAAGGATGTATATCAAATATGGATATTTTTTATTTTTAAGAGGCAATTTAATTATATCCAGATGGGACATTAAAAAAGTCACATCGATGCATCATCATTTTTCAGCAGCGGCACAGATGGTACCTTTCCATTTGCACGGCGTGCCAATGGAGGCAGTGTGTTCGGCTGTCTGCCCCACCCGCATCATAAGTCCAAGTTTACGTGTAAGAGGACATATTGGTTGAGTTAGCTCAGAGACCCTTGGGAAACTGCATTGCCTGGGGCCCAAATATTACTATTTTATAATATTTCCTTCTTCAAGGAAGCAGATGGGATTGCCAGACCGTGACTTTCATCTACTGTTCTTGAATAAGGCGCCCCAAGGCTTCCTGCCCCTTCCCAGAGACAGGCCACAGATCTACAGTGATGGAGAGACGCACGCAACAGCTGTAGACCTTCTGTTGAAAGCTCTTGTTTATTTAAACATTCTGTTTCCTTGCTATTTGTGTTTCTAGAAATTAGAGAGATGCTTATCCCTTCTTGTCCTGATAAGGTTAAAAATTACAATTGGTGTCATCAGGAGCCCACAATTTATGTCCTGAGTAAAAAAATCCAAAAACGTAGAGTGAAAATACACCACCAGCACCATCACATCACCACCAGCACAATCATCACCCCCAGCTACCTGTTGGAATGGTTTGCCTGAGGATAGTAGCAGAAATTCTGCTTCCTCCGGGGAAATTACTATGGTCTTCTGGGGGCAACATACCAGCTCGGGGGCCCCAGAAGAATCCCACTCAGGGAAGGTCCCAGGTGACTAATAATTGATAACTTTAAGGATTTATAATAATTAACTTATAATAGAACTAAAAGGAGAATGAAATTGTTTGCAGTCTAGCTCATGCTGTCTTGTAATTTCTGCTTCACTGTGATAAAACAAAACTAGCCAGGGAGAAGAGAATCCCTAATTTTGCCATACCCTTGGGCTCTAAGGCATTTCACAGTCTAGCATTTATTTATCACTTTAATTCTTGGCTTCCTAAGCTTGCTGATTTCACCGACAATGATAGGCACTTATTTTCAACCCTTCAGAAGTATGTTAACCTCTGTTGTCTCCTGTCCTTGGCTGTTAATGTAGAGCTGCCAGTCCTTTGAAAAGCGCTGTCTTCCCATTCTTCAGCCCTTCCTGTATCCACGCCCTTTGCCATGTGGCTTTGCAGCCTCCCCCATCAAGAGGTTGAGCCTATTTCCCTGCCCTTTGATTCCGATTTCATCCATGTGACTTGCTCTGGCCAATGGGATATTAGCAGATGTGACTCAAGCAGAGGCTCGAGAAACAGCTTCTCGTTTCCATTGTGGTTTGTGTCTCTGTCTAGTCCATGAGCAGGTGCCCAAGCTATCCTTCCAGAGAATGAGTGATATATGGAGCAAAGCTGAGTTGTTACGTTTGTCCCAGGTAAGGACAGTCTAGATCAAATAACAGCCAACTGACTTCCGCACCAATCCTTCACCTTTCAATCCGTTGTCCAATTCTGTTTTTACCTCCAATGTAATTCTGAAGTTTCCCCACTTCTCCTCATCTTCACCGTCACCGCCCTAGTCTGAACCACCTACACCACCTTTCACTTGCACTTTGCAATGGCCTCTTAGGTGGGGCCCCTGCTTTCCCTCACGCTTCCCTGTAAGCCTGTTCCCACTCAGTAGCCAAAGGATATTTTAAAAACCTAAATCAGATGGTGCTAGTCCCCTGGATAAACCGTTTCATGGATTCCTTGCCCTTAGAATAAAATCCAATCTGTTAACATGGTTCTCAAGGTTCGCATGCTGTGCTTCCTCACCCAGGCTTATAAAAGGCTGTACCATCCTCTTACTGGCCTCCTATTCCCCTGGTCTGTTCTTTTTTATCCTCAAGGAAGCCAAGCCCCTTCCCATCTTGAAGCCTTTGCCTGTGCTGTGCCCTCTGCCTGGAACCCCCTTTCCCCACCAATGCTGATCACCAGCTTTTGTCCTCCATCAGTTTCTGCTTAGACACCACCTCCTCCTGGAGAGCCTCTGTCCTCTATCTAACAGGCACCCTCCAAGTTGCAACCGTACCATCTAGATCATTTCTCTCCTAACATGAATCACAATCTGTAATTATCTCATTTATTTATTTGCTTCTTTGTTGGCTGCCTTCCTAGTTAGAATGTAAGTTCCTCTTAGACAAGATCTTGATTTCCTTATTTTCACCAATATTTCCAGGACCCTCCCTAGAGTCAGTGCTCTGTGCGTGTGTATGAGGTTAAAACTCGAAGATTCTTACATACACACACACGATATACACGTAATAAGTATTTGTGCATATATGTTAGTGAGTCTTTTATTTTTAACTTCACGTGTATATGTAATGCGTATTTGGAACACACATATATGCAATGTATACGTATGTGTATAATGTACCTATATATGTAATGAGTCCATATACAACTTAATCTTCAGAATTTTGAATTATATAAAAATGTAAATTGAACATCTTTCTATAACAGCATATATAAGCCTACCTCATCCTCAAGGTCGCATAGTGTTCCATTGTATGGATGGACCACAATTTATTTCGCCAATGCGAGCTAGTACTAAGATTGTTCCCCTCTTAGTGAGGAGGAAACAAAGTCTGAGGGAGATAGTTTGCCCAAGCCAGCCACTGTTGGACTTGGCGTCTGCGTCCCAGTGGTGGGGTGGGGCAGCACAGGCCTGACCTAGCAATCCCATAGCCTGTACCCGGGTGGAGGCACGTCTGTCGGGGGTGGGTTCAACTCCTGTTTCTACTGTATTTCTTCGTTTGCGACTTTCTGTTGATCTCTCTGATGAATCCAGCTCCCAACAAGTATGTCAATGGTTTTCGAATGTTAGCGCCCATAAAATCACCTGGAGGTCTTGTTAAAACACAGATTCCTGCGCCTCCCCAAGAGACTCCTACTCAGCAGGTCTAGGGTGGGAACTGAAATTCTGAATTTCTGACCAGTTCGCAGGCGATGCTGATGCTACCAGTCCATGGACCACACTTCGAGTAGGCAAAGTGCTCTCTAACACTAAAGCCCACACAAATTCAGGAGAATGTGAACTTTAGGTCTTTATGAAGCCCTTTGTGAATGCTGGCTATGGTGGCAGGTATTATGGGGAAAAAAAGAAGCACAATATTGGGCCTCATTCATGAAGACTTAAGAATTTAGTTGGTGAAAACAAAACATATGTCACAAAAACATAAATTTTCAGTGCAAGGAAGAGTGAGATAAGTGCCAAAGGAATAGTCTTTAATTAGAAACCAGTTCGGGGGAAAAAAACATTCTATTTAGTGCAGACCATTGGATTTCTGGCATCTACTTACAGAATATCAATTTTGCTGGTAAAACTTTCCTCCTTCATTTTAGTGTGTGCAGAATTAGCATTCTCCCAGAACTCCTCAACGACTGGTTTGAACCCCTGCTTGCTGACCCATCACTTAGCTAAGACGGTCCTAAGAAGCACATCGTCAGAAGGGAAGGCTGTCTTAGGCCGGGTCCTAGAGAAGAGCATGAGATAAGGATTCTGTGCAAGTGATTTATTTAGGGAGAGCTCTCGGGAGGAAGCTGTGACAAGGTGAGGGAAGCAGGACAGGGCAGGGCAGGAGCAGAACAAGGATGTGGTCTCAGTTGTGGCCTTACCTGACTCCACGGGGAGCTCTGGAGCAGGAAGGGCACAAGAGCTGCCTCACCTTGAATCAGGGGGCCACCCTTTAGTACCCTAATATCAGTCATTGACGATGGCTACCCTTGGGTGCTGTAGCATCATCTCTCAGGTGAAGCAGCTCCCATCAGCACTGGCACCTTCATTAGGACCTTGCAGGCCTAGGGACCCCTGCACTGTGTTTTCCTGGACTTCTGACTTTCCCCATTTCCACTCCGATTCTCACAATCTTTGTAAAAACTCACTTTTCATATTTTATTTAGCAAGAATTGCTCACATCTTCTAGACACCAGGTATTTGTGAGGTCCTATCAGGGCCTTAAGCTCTCTGTTTCAAAGCCCACAGTGACATCATTTGATAATGAACTGTGACCTGATGGCTATGGGGAGAACCCTGGCACTCTCTCTCCAGGGCGGTACACCTGTAATTTACCCAGTGTGAGATTTCATGGCCTGCCTTTAGTCTAGCCCTCTCCTAGCCTACTCCACACTGCAGCCCCGGGAATCTGCTGTAAAGAGAGTCTGACCACTTCATTCTCATGTAAGATCTTCGAGGGGGCCCTATTGCCCTCAGAGGAAAGTCTAAATTCCCAGTTCTCATCTGTAAGATCCTTCATGCTCTGATACCAGCTTACCTCATCTTTCACCTCTCCTTAAGCTTGAAGAATGCTGAAGTGTCTGCTCACCAGGGTCTAAGGTGGTTGTAGTATGCTGAATAATGGCCACCCAAAGATAGTGATCCTAACCCTGGAAACTGTTAGTCTTACTTTACAAGGACAAAGGGTTTTTGCAGATGTGATTGTTAAGGCTCTCAAGATGGAGAGATTATCCTAGATTACCCAGATGGGCCTTAAATGCAGTCACAAGTGTCTTTATAAGAGAGGCAGAGGGAAATTCCACACACACAGGAGAAAGTGATGTGAAGACAGAGGCAGAGATTGAAGTGATGTGGCCACAAACCAAGGAATGCAGGCAGCCCCCAGAAGCTGAGAGGCAAGAACAGATTCTCCCCTGGAGCCTCCATAGGAAGCATGGCTCTGTCAACACCTTGATTTCAGACTTCTAACCTCCAGAACAGTGAGGTAATAAAATTCTGTTGTTTTAAACTACCCAGTTGTGGTAATTTGTTACAGCAGCCATGGGAAAGTAATACAGCTGTGATATTACCTCTTTCAAGAACTCCCTGGGCTCCCTACTTTCTCCCACAACACATGCTTCATCAGAATGACTCCTATTCTGTCTAGCTCACATGCCTCCTCCTCCAGGTAGCCTCCAAGATCTCTTCTCCCATCACTTCCAGGCTGTGGTCTGAGTAGACACCCTTCCTCTGTCTCCCATAGTTCCTTGAGCCATCCTCTGCCATTGATTTTGCCCCATTCTTTCATATGATTGTCCCTGGGTCAATCTCCCCATGAAATTCTAATCCCCAAGGGCCTTATTCATTTTTGTATTCCATGGGCTTGGCACAGTGCTGAGTGCAAAGTGACTTCTTGATGAGTGTTTGTTTCTTGCCAGAACAGGAGGTCGATGCGGCTGTTCAGTGGCTGAAGGGGAGATTTGAGGGGCCGCAAGGCCTCACATCACTGGCCACAATCTGCAGTGCATGGGTAGGTGGCAGCTCCCCAGCGGAGCCAGCCACATGCAGGCTTCTCCCCATGAACCCGCCCATCGAGCGCTCCAGCTCAGGCTCTTCGGAAGCTCTCCAAGGCTTCAGGCCTGGGAGCTCCCTTTGGCTTTGTGTCTGCAGAGCCCATGTTTATTTTCTGCTCTGCTCTTTTTATATTCTCCTCCTCTCTCCACTCTCCTTCTTCTGCCTCCCAAACAACAGTGACTCACAACCTCAAACGCTGCTCCCTTTTTCATTATTTTTAGGAGCCGCGTGATTTCCTTCATTATCGCCTTTGGCTAGAACGGGAGTTGGCCACGGTGTTTTATTTCTCAGGGCGAAGCTGGGGGGCGCAAAGCAAGTGAGAGCTCAACAAGCGGGGAGCCATGTTAGTGTTCTAGTAATCTAGTTGCTCTGAGGAGGCAACAGCTAAACATGGAATTTGAAAATTAGGGATTGGGCTTCAGTCAAAGGGGTGATGCCAGAGCCTTTTCAATTCTTCCTCTACAAAGTCGCTTCCCAACTCAGACTTCCTGAACAACATTTGCAGTCAATTTCAACACTCCCTCCTAAAACCTGACAGTTTCCCATTAGCCTCCAAGGAGGGTAGACAGTTATTTTGTCTTTTTATTGAACAGTAGGTAGAAGGATTCCAAGACAGGGGTGGAGGTGGTGCATTTTCTCCCCTTTTGCTATTTAGAAGCCACTGTAATGTTGTAATAACAGAACCTGGGCTTTGGGTGAAGGTTTGATGTATTCACAAGGTGGCTGAGTTAGTTCTCTATTGCTGTATAACAAACCATCCCCAAAGTTAGCAGCTTAAAACGACCAGAATCTGTTATCTCACAAAGTTTCAGAGAATCAGGATACAGGAACAGCATATTCTGGCTCAGAGTCTCTCGTGAGGTTGCAGTCAAGACAGTGGTTGGGGCTGCTACAGCCTTCAGAAGGTGCTGGAGAATCTGCTTCCAAAAGGGCTTTTTCAGATGCCTGTTGGCTGGAGGCCTCAGTTTCTTGTCACATAGACTTCTCTATAGGGTTCCTTGAGTGTCCTTATGACATGGTAGCTGCCTTCTCCCAGAGCAAGTGGTCCAAGAGAAAGAAAGGAGGAAGCCACAGGCCTTTGATAACCTAGTCTCAGAAATTGCACACTGTCACTTCTGCCTTATTCTGTTCCTTAGAAGTGAGTCACTAAGTGCACACTGAAGGGGAAGAGACATAGGCTTCACCTGTTGGAGGGAGTGTCAAAGAATTTGCAGGCATATTTTAAACCACCAGAGCTGCTTTCCTTCAAATAGCTCCACAGAAGGCAAGCAAATCATTGTTACCCTCTGGAGAAAATACCACCTGGTATTTGAATGTTCTGCTGGGAGGTTGCAATAAGAATGGCAGTCTTACATCACAATCATTGGAATAGAGAAAAAATAATAACATATAATAGTAGAAAAATAATACTTATGGGTACGGGTGAGAGAGTATGCTACTCTCTTAGGTGTGGATGGGGAAAGGATTTGGGAAGAGTAGGGGATACCACTGGCTTCAGTTTAGTGCTTTCTGTTTGATAAATACAATATTAACGAGCTATCTCATTGTGTTCTTCAACTCAACAATTCAAGACCAGCTGCCATGATGAAGGAGACAAAATCTCTGCCTTCAAGGATGAGAGGCAGATGGAGCAGAGCTATCCCAGCTGGCTCTCCCAGGCAAGCCCAGCCCAGACAGAATCCCATCTGACCCACAGATGCGTAAGTGAGCCCAGCAGAGACCAGCAGAACCACCCAGCTCATACCTGCTGAACCCTGCAGAAGTGTGAGTCATTAATATTTATTGTTGTATGCCACGGAGCTTGTGTCATTGTTATACAGTAGTAGTAACTGATATAAGTTCATAGTGTCATGAAAGAGACAAACATAAAGCAAATTTTGCAATGCAATATAATACATATCATACTTGAAGACTGAATGAGGTGCCCTGAGAAGAGTGAGAAGGGAGTATCTAAATCTACCTCAGTGTGATCAGGGAAGTTGAAGACTTCAGCTGATGCCAAAATGAAGTCCTAGGATGAGCAGCTGTGTGCCAGAGTGGGGTGGGAGGCTGAGGTTGGAGGTGGGGGAAGTACATCCTTTTCAGATAACTGCGAGTATCTTAGTAAGCTAAGGAGCAATAGCAAGGGATGGATCCTAATTTTTGGCAGCTGCTGGATCACACATAGCTAAAGGGTTTGCTCTTTATCTTAAAGGTAACCACTGAAGGATTGAAGAGGCATAACATGATCAGATTGATGGTTTATTAAGCTCACGCTTGGAGTGGTGTGGTCCCAGGCAGGAACTGGGAGGCTGGTCTTGAATCTGTGCTTTTCCAGATATGGCCACTGGAAGGAAGAGGGCAGAGGAGGGAGATATTAGGAGTTGGTGCAGACAAGCCTTGGAACTGATTTAATGAGGGGATGGTACCTGGCTTCAGTCCCAAGGTGGAAAAGTTTGGAGGGAGGTGGTGGTAAGCATTTAAATGCGGGTCATGATGAGTTCGAAGAGCCTGTGGGTGAGCTGGAAGGAGGTGTTTAGTGGGCAGGCAGAAATGTGGTTTGGGGCTTCAGAAGAGGAGCTTGCAGCAGGCATCTAGTTTTGGGCGTCCCCCTCATGGAGGCAGCAGCTGAAGCTATTATAGGCAAGGCTGGGTTTATGTAGAGTGAGAAGCAACCCAAATTTAGTACCTTAGGGAAACACTGCCACCTAAAAGATGGGAAGATGAAGAGAAACTGAAGGAGGCTGAGAAAGAGAAGCCAGAGAGTAAGAGAAGCCCCGGAGAAAAGCGGTGTCACGTAAAACAAGGGAGGGGTTTTGAATTTGGAGGTTAACAGTATTAAATACCCCACAGAGGCCAGAGTATGGAGGATTGAAAAATGCGTTATTTGTTTGTTTTGTCCGCAGAAACTATGATGGTTTCATGGTGACCTGAACAAGTGTTGAATCAAAGGTCAAGAAGGGTGAGAGACATATTGCAGAGTGAACAAGAAAATAGAGACAACAGGGGTTATTAACTACTTCTCGGTAGAAGAACCATCCATGGTCTCTTGGTCTCAGCTCTGACTTCAGCCATGGATGGGTAGATAGTTCTGTACAGGCTTTGACTCACTTCAACCAGGCAGTGTCTTACCTATAGCGTGTATCTTGAGTTTTCCCTTCTGTCCCAGAGCTCCCCTAATGCCATCGGTACTGGTGAAGCTTGTTCAGCTCTGTACATGCAAGCTTGGAAGTATGGGGGAATTAACACCTCTGCGAGGTGATTAACAACCCTCCACCCATGGGAATGAGAGCTGATGGATAAATGCTTCTGTCTCTCATTATTCACAATAGCCAAGACATGGAAACAAACTGTGTCCATCAACAGATAAATAAAGAAAAAATATATATGTGTGTGTGTGTGTCTACACACACACACACAGATATATATACAAAATGGAATATTCGGCCTTAAAAAAGAAGGAAATCCTGTCATTTGAGACAACACGGATAGACCTTGAGGGTATTATGCTAAGTGAAATAAGTTAGACAGAGAGACACAAGTAGTGTATGACCTTAGTTACATGTGGAATCTAAAAAACTAGCCAAATTCATAGAAACAGAGACGAGAATAGTGGCTGCCAAGGGCTGGGGGTTGGGGGGGGGGGGGGTGCGGTGTAGATGTTGGTCGAAGGGTACGAACTTCCAGTCATAAGACGAGTAAGTTCTGAGGATCTAATATTCAGCATGGTGACTATAGATAACAATATTATGTTATATTCTTGAAAGTTGCTAAGAAAGCAGATCTTAGATGTTCTCACCACACACACACAAAATTGTAATTATAGTGAGGTGATGGTTGTAACTAACCTTATTGTCGTTATCATTTTGCAGTATTTACATGTACTAAATCATGATGTTGTATGTCTTAAACTTATACTATATGTCAATTACATCTCAATAAAGCTAGGGGAAAAAAAGGAAAGAAAATGCTCCTGCCTGCCATCTTTTGGGTGAAGAATTTTGAGAGGCATTCTGTAAACTTCTCAGAGGCCCCATGGAATGGCGCCCCATTGCGTAGATTGGTGATCTTGATAACGTGTGACTGTATTGGCATTTCTTCCTTACTGGGTCCTTCACTCCTGCTCTCTGGGATCACCTAAATACAGTACTTGAATCCACTTTTTCTAGGCTCAGGGAACTTGCCTCTTCCTTTGCCTCCCTGGGACTAAGGATGGAAGGGCCCCCCACTGTTGCTAGCCCCAGGGGACTGCACTCTCCCTCTTGATTTCTCTAAACCTGCCCACACCTTCACAAATAGTCCTTGGTATTAAAGTTTCCTCACATTACCCAGTCCCTTTAGGAGCCTGACTGATGTAGGAAGGCAGTACGACACAGGAGGAAAGAGACAATTTTGAAGCTAGAGGGACAAGGAAGGCAAGTAGTTCGCGCCTGATAATTGCAGACTGGCAAGTGTTGCACTACCCCAGGAGGCATTTTTCACACTGGGATGAAATTGTGTGAACTACGCTCCTGCTGACAGCTTCAGTTTTTCCCCTAAAATGTAAGGTAAAGTCATGCTAAGAGTGAGAGAAGGAAAAGGGAGGGGCAGGAGGTGCTGCATTGTATTTGAAAGGCCCCCAGAACTGAAGGGCGAGCCCCTTGAAGCTGGGGACTGTACTTTGTTGTCATTTTTATAACTGTTTCAAAAACTTCTTTTTAATAACATACAGCTGGAAAGAAGTGCACAGATACCATATTATACAACTCAGTGAGTTTTCACAAACTGAACACACCCATATAACCAGCATCTATATCAAGAAACAGGATATTGCCAATGCCCCAGAAACTTCCCTTGCATCCCAGTTAAGTCACTAACGCTTCACCCCAAGGGTAATCAAAATCCTAACTTCTAACACTATGGATTAATTTATCCTGTTTTTGAACTTTATATGCATGGAATCAAATAATATGTCCTCCTTCATATTTGGCTTCTTTCTTCCTACAGTGAATTAGTAAGGTTGATGCATATTACTTCAGAATGTCATTGTAGTTTGCTCCTTCTCATTGCTGTAAGTATTCTGTGCTTAATCGTAACAGAGTTCTCCATTCTATTGTTGATGGGCATTTGGGTAAATTCCAGTTTGGGGCTATTACGAATACTTCTGCTATGAACATTCTAGTACATGTCTTTTGGTGAACAACAGTACATATTTCTGTTGGGTAGACATTGTGGAGGATCAGAATTGGCCACCTCAAAATATCTCTCTTTGCCTTGATTATTTTTAAGAACCAAAAACTCTAAAAGAAACTTTGAACTTCTCCCTAGCTGCCTAAAAGAATTTAAGACAAAAGAGGGAGACAGGCCATCACCATAGATAACTCTGGGTATCGGTAGACTGTGAGGGTCCTTGCTAAGCCCATTTGTATCAAAGGTCTGTCTACCAAACATTTACTTTTCTATCTCCACGTGAACTGCCTTCCTCCCCTTTGAAGCCCCAAACCACTACCCCCAACATACACTTTTGTCTTTAGCTGAAGATGATATTTAAGCTGACAGCTCATCCATTTTGGCAAGTTACTCAGCTTTCCTGGGTGTCTCCTATGTATACAGGTTGCAGAGCTCTGTTTGATTTTCTCCTCTTATTCTGTCTGATGTCAACTTAATTCGTAGACCAGCCAGAAGGACCTAGAGAGTTAAAGGAATTCTCTTCCTTCCCTACAACATCTAGGAATGGAATTGCTAAATCATAGTGTATGCATGCATTTATAGTCTAGGGCTGAACCGCAGAAAATTGAAGATGTTGACACAAGAGTGGAGGGCGTTGTGCACCAGGGCTCTTGGTGACATTGGGATGTTGGACCTATTGAGAGAAAACTTAGGAAAAGGAAGTAGAAGTCTAGATGAGTTTGAAGGGCGTGTGCAGAAATATAAGAACACGAGGGGCTGGCCCCGTGGCCGAGTGGTTAAGTTCGCGTGCTCCGCTGCAGGCGGCCCAGTGTTTCGTTGGTTTGAATCCTGGGCGCAGACATGGCACTGCTCATCAAACCATGCTGAGGCAGCGTCCCACATGCCACAACTAGAAGGACCCACAACGAAGACTACACAACTACGTACTGGGGGGCTTTGGGGAGAAAAAGGAAAAAAATAAAATCTTAAAAAAAAAAAAGCAATATAAGAACACAAGAGAATGGAGATGTGAAACATTTTGGTCAGAGAACGAATTTAAATTGTCTAAACTTTGGAGCAATGTTGGATGGGTTGAGTCTGAGGATGAGAGCAGCTTTGTGGTGTAGAAGATGGTAATCAGGGTCACCTTGATGATGGTCGTGAGAATAAAGGTAGAGAGAGGGATCAAGGAATACAGGTGGGGTTATTTCAGGAAGATGAAACAGAGATAGCCTGGAAGTGGCATCAGGAAACTGAGTCTATAACCAGCCCTTGTCCTCCTGGCCTTCAGGTATTATTCTTTTTTAAGAAAGATTAGCCCTGAGGTAACAGCTGCTGCCAATCCTCCTCTTTTTGCCAAGGAAGACTGGCCCTGAGCTATCATCTGTGCCCATCTTCCTCTATTTTATATGTGGGACGCCTGCCACAGCATGGCTTGACAAGTCCGCACCCGGGATCTGGCAAACCCCGGGCCGCCGAAGTGGAACGTGCGGACTTAACCGCTGCACCACTGGGCTGGCCCCCCTTCAGGTACTATTTTTATTTAGAAATTCCTTTTTATACTTCTTTCTTGTTCCCTCTAGGCTAGTTATGTCACCACACCCCCATTCTCTTTCACTTATCATTTTGCCAGAATTACTCAACCCTATCTTCTTTGGTGTTCCTTTTCCTTATCTTTCTCCTCATGCTTAACATTTGGTCCTTTGCCTTTGGGCTTTTAGGATTCAAAAACAAAAACAACCTTCCTTATTACTTTTATGCTGTCATCTAAAACCTTTGATCTGCCGGTAATATTTAGAACTTCATTTTTCCCATCTATTCTTCCATTTGTGTTTTCTATTTGCCCTCCAAATTATTCTAGAACAGTGACTTTTAAAGGTTTCATTTTTTATTATTTTTGCATTTTCTTTTTTGGCAATGGAAGCTCTTTCAAACAAAATCTCAGTTAAGACCCTATATATGGAGCAGGGAAATGTGGAGCTGCTCTTATGGTGTGAATGGTGCCCCCTAGGGTTCAGCAGTATGCAACCTGAACAACTGTACGCTGTGTAGATCAGATACTTCTTAAACATACCTTCAAATTCTTCTGTTCTTGTTGCTTCTTCCAGCCATAGCAGTGACAATCAGCTTCATACAGACTTCAACTAGCCTCACACAAGTAAGAACTGACAGTATCCACCTCAGCCCCACTTCTCACTTCTGCCCTGGAGCTTCTTTGATCCTCTAGTTTAGGACATTCTTGAAAAGAACCCCTTGACATTCATGCTCACAACCCAGAAGTACAGGGGAGTTAAGGCCCTACCCCGTGGGATCCTTGACCACAGGGAGATGGCAGTGGATGGGTAGCTCTCCTTTTCTTGCCCAGAAAGATAGTCCTGATATGCATTTCATAAGTCTTCTCAGCTGTCCCTGGGTATCAAACGCTCAGGTGCCTGTCACTTTGGCTAACTCCATAATGTGTTCCTGCCTCGGCTCTCCCTCCTTCACCGTTTCACTCTTCCATCCCTCATCCCTGCTCCCTGGAATCACATTCCCAAATAAACCACTCAGATTTATGCCCCTATCTCAGGCTCTGTTTTCTGAGTAACCAGGCTATAACTTCCTCTAAGCCAGCCCCTGGGGGGTGGAAAAAGCACTTCCGAGGCATCCCAAAGTTCTTGGTTTCAAATCATTGCTCTGGAATAAAATTATGTTGAGACAGTTGGCAGGGATATCTTGACTGAAGAACTGTTCTGGCTTCTCAGAGCTAAGCAGGTTGTTTGTATTTGAGGAGCATAAGTGAAAGTTCAGAGGGCAGACATTCCAATGGGCCATTGTCATGGTCAAATCAAAGTGTGAGAAACAAAGCGGATTTTTAGCAGAAAGGAATAAAGCTCTAGCCCCTTAGAGAATCTATTTGGCCTAGTTTGGAGTTTTGCCTTTAATAACAAATGAGAGTACGGATTTAGGTCTCTAGGGCTTTCTAACTTCACAGCCTCTGAAAGCTTAAAAACACACACCATTAGCACTTGCCTCATCTTTCCCAAACGGGCGGTTGTCACGGTTCCTTTAAAGAAGTAAGACAGAGCTTGGGAAGACAGCAGTCACCTCCCACACCCCCACTCCCCCAGACACTCAGGATACATCTTGTGTATACTTAAGCTGTCTTTGACACACATAATTTCTTTTTCATCCCTGAGTAATCAGTCTTTTTTATCCTCTCCGAAAAGAGAACAGTATATTTTTGTACAGAAAAGATTGGGAGGAAAGGAAAATAAAAGAAATCCCCTGCTTCCCAATTTCAGTGTAAATTCCTACAAAATAGCAACAGATAAAAGACAGGCAGGGGAAAACCACAGAAGTTTCTGGAATAAGGTTATTTGTCAAGTGTTGGTTGAGGATCCAGTTCTATTTTGAACGTTTGAAAGCGTTTTCTTTCCAGTTCTGTTGTTGAGGGGTTAATGATGGTGCCGAAACCCTATTGCTTTGAATAGGAGGGATTAGTTTTGTTATTTCAGGATTAAGGTCAGTCTTATCGACAGGCTGCCACGTCCTGCCAACAGCCCCTGGTCCTACAATCACTCTGCTCATGGTTCTCAAATCCTCCCTTTGGGCTGCTGGCCCGCTGAGCTCTACAATTTTTCTAAACAGGAAAAATATTAGCATGTGTCTACTCTAAGACACACAGAGGGTGTGTGACACCTAACCTTTTGTTTCCATAAAGACTCTAAGGACACAGAGGAGAGAAGGAGAATTCTACGGGCCTCTTTGAGGTTGTGGTAGATTGAGTGCAAGGGTAGCCGTATTATTCACCCCTCTCTGTACCCACACCCTTTGCAATGTGACTGAAGATTTTCCCAATGAGCGATGGAGTGTATCTCCCTGTCTGTTGAACCGGAACTGGTCTTATTACTTCCTTTGGCCAGTAGAATGTGGCAGAAGTGATGAGCCTATAGGCCTCAAGAGGTCTTACGTGCTTCCACTCGATTTCTTGGATTTTTCTTGACTATGCCATGAAAACAAACCCTGATTGGTCTGCTGGAGAATGAGAGACCACATAGAGAAGAGGTGAGGAGCCTCAGCCAACAGCTGGCCAATTCCCAAGAGCTGAGCTGCCTAGCCGACCTGCACTTGACTGTAGTCACGTGAGGAGCCTAGCCATGACCAGAAGAACTGCCGGCCAAGCCTAGTGCCAAACTGCAGAATTGCAGGCTAAATACATGTTTATTGTTTAAAGTCACTATGTCTTGGCGTGGTTTATTACGTAGCAATAGCTAACTGTTATAGAGGTTCATAGCCTCACAATATTTCTTGGATCCTTTGCCTGGTTTCCCTTATTATCATTAATAGTATTGGCAACAGTGATAATAATAGGTAATATTAGCACAGAACTGTAGAGTGTACAACTCATTTGGTTCTCACAAAACATCTAGGGGATGATTTTGATTTTGGACAATGGACAATGGTGAACAATGGCAAAAAGTGTTAATGCTCTTGACTTTTACCAGCTTTGCATAAAGGTCAGAGAGAATAACTGAATTTCAAAGGGGAAAAATTTAGCACACTAACTGCTACCGTTCGCATCAGGGAGATACTTGGATAGTTTATTGGTAGATTTAACAAAGGTGTGGGACATCTTTGATGTGAAAATTAATTTACTTAAATTTAAGATGAAATCCAGTGAGTACATCTCATGTGCATATATGCAATGAATCAATTCTCTAATTACAAGTGGCAGGAGAGGGCTGTTTCTATCCCTGATGGTGCTGATCATGTTTCCTTTCACTTTAATTCTCATCTTGGTGGCATACAAGATTTACAAGGCCTTTTCATGAGCATTATCCCAGTTGATAGTCCCAACCATCCTGTGAAGCAGGTAAGGCAAGCATCATTATATCCATTCTGCTTAGACATACATAGACTGAGGTTCAGGGAAGTCTTAAGGCTCTTGGTTGAGTTCTCTTTCCATAGCACCTCTGAGCTACCCTTTAGTTTCTAACTTTGTGGGAGGCAGCACATTGCCTTTTACTATAAATTTTCATTCCCCTAATCCTTCTTTGGGGAGAGTGGTACACGAGGGGCAGAAGCTCACTTTCACAGATGAAGAGCAATGGGCCCAGGGAATAATTGGTATTGCTTTGCCTGCAGCTCCTTGCTCACCACCGACGAATGCCAGTTTGTAAACGCAGGCAGTAGGAATTACAGGGCATTTCATTGAAGAAGGATGGATCCAAAGAATGCTGGGAAGTAGCTGGAAGGCAGCACATTTCTCTCTGGCCGTGTTTTAGGGGAGATGCTCAGAAGCTGGTATGAATCTCCTAAGAAGCTGTTGTCTTAGGTAGGGCTTCCCCAAAAGCAGATCCTGAGTCAAAGATATTGGGGCAAGTCATTTATTTGAGAAGAGATTCCCAGGAAACACAAGTAGAAAGGTGGGAAAGAGCTGGAGAAGAGGACAGCGAATAAAGAAAGCGATAATTACCAGGCAAGTTATCATGTGAGGAACTGGAGATTGATTCTGCTGGGCAACTCTGGGAGACAATGAAGAACATACACCTCAGAGCTATTCCAACCTGGGGCCAAAGAAGCTGGGGAAGCCACTGGCCCTTCCCCATCCACCCTTGGTGGAGGACTGCTTCTAGGGGCATTAAGACTTCAGCGCTTCTGGTGTTCTGTGCCCTAGGGCAGAGAACTGCAGGGTTCTTCGCTGCAAACAGCTTTTTGTGAGCAGAGATAAGCCCCAGAGGATGCGGGCAGGGCAAGAATTCCTAAATCTTGGACCATGAAGTCAATACTTTCTACTCTTCTAAGAAAACTTGACTTAATATTCATCTCTTACACACTGTTTCATCCTCTGAACTTGCCTTCTTGCACATTGAGCCAAGGATTTTGCAAGTTTCTTCCGGACAATGTAGGAAATACTTAAAACCAGTATGGGTTGAGTTCAAAGGAGGTACTCCAGTGCTCCAGTATTATTCAATGAAAACATGCAGGTAGTTTTGTACATCTGTTTCATCACTCCCACTTCCTGCTTCCTGAATGGCTTCACTTTGGACATATCATTTTAGTTACTCCCAACCTTGAAGAATTCTCTGCTTAACCTTCTCCTTGTCTGTGAGGTCCTCGTCCATCACTCTGCCTTAAAATGGCACCCTCCCTCCCACCTCCTCCGCTCTTTACCCTCTTCTCTGCTTTACTCTGCGACACTTGCCATCTGATCTACTCTATATTTTACATGTTGGTTTATCTATCTGCCCCCAGCTTGAGTGTAAGTTCAAAGAATACAGAGAATTTTCTGTTTTAATCCCCACACAGCTGTTCTCCCAATACTCAGAACAGGGGCTGGCATAGAAGCATAATAAATATTTTACAAATGAATAAATGAACGAATGAATGAAAGGTGAGTTCACCAAGAACTTCTGCTAAGAGGTCCAGTACATTTGTCTGTGCTGTTCTTTGTGAAGCCAAATGTCTCCTGGAGTTTCCTGGCTGGTTGAATTGAGAGAGGCACAATCCTGGCTTGATCTTCCGGCCTCTCCATAGCTTTGGAGTCATACACATCTGATTTGGATCATGCCTACATCACTTATTAGCTGGGAGATATTGTTCAAATAAACTATTAATTTTTTCTGCAAAATGGGGCTAATAATGCCAGTTTTTCAGAGTTTTTAAGAGGGTTTAATGAGTCAACATAAATAAGGCACTTAACGTGGCACCTGGCATGTACTAGATGGTCACAAAGTATGAATTTTCTTCCCTTTCTCTTAATTTGCTGTGCAATCATCAATTTGCTGACAAATCAGTGACAGAAAGATTGGGGAAAGTTGGTCAAAGCAGATATTGGGGGAGGATGTGGAAGAAGAACAACGGAAACTAGAAATGGAGACGTGGACAAGAGGAAAAGACTCTGTTCCTAGGACCTGGGGCCACCTGCCACCTTCTGGTCTTTTGTAGGAGGGTCCTTTTGCCAGAGCCACATATGAAGGAGAAAGAAGATTTAGCCTTCACAGTGTACCGACTTGCCCTAATAATGATACTTCTAATGTACTCCCAAGTTGACACATTACCCAGAGCTGACTCACCCTGGGGAATCAGTCCTCCTTTAGCCAAAAGAAGCTGAATGCATTTGAGCGGAGGCTGGACAAACTCAGTTATCAAAGGAAATGTGCTTCAGAAGGAATTATGTGATGGACCTTAAAGCAAAATGCCCATATCTTACTTTTCATGTATCCAGGGTGGGGTTTTATTTTATTTTTATTTTTTAATTTTTTTTGAGGAAGATTAGCCCTGAGCTAACTACTGCCAGTCCTCCTCTTTTTTGCTGAGGAAGCCTGGCCCTGAGCTAACAGCCGTGCCCATCTTCCTCTGCTTCATACATGGGACGCCTACCACAGCACGGCCTGCCAAGCGGTGCCATGTCCACACCCGGGATCCGAACTAGTGAACCCTGGGCCGCCTAGACGCAGAACGTGCAAACTTAACCGCTGCGCCACCGGGCCGGCCCCCAGGGTGGGGTTTTAATTACTCACTGTGGAAACACACTCACTCACCTGACTGAGAACAGGCGGAGTTTGGGACAGAATTTCTTAACATGGCCCATGCATTGATCCCTTAGGAGCTTTGACATATGCAGCGTATTTATTCACTTTCTCTGTCTGCTAGCATCGCCTCTCCTATGTTAATTTTAAGGAAGAAATGTGTTGTTACAGTTGATCCTTAGAATAACTCTGCTGAGCATCCGGGTATCTCTAGAACTTGTTCTGAGGCTTGAGAAGAGAGTAAAGAACAGCAAACACTGAGAATGACAAGTTTGTCATTACTATATCACTTCTTAACTGCTCTCACCGAACCTCCAGAACTGCTGGTGAAATATATGGCAGCCAACCAAGGCAACCAGGATACGTTGCTCTGCATTGCTATTATGGGGTAGGAGAGAGAGGTAGAGGAGGTGGGGGGGCGGGAGGTGATGATGGTGATGGTGGTGTGGTTAAAGGTGGTGGAGGAGATGGAGGTGGTTGCAGTTGTGATGGAAGTGCTGGTGGTGATTAGGAAGGTAGAAGTGATAAAGGTGGAAGTGGCTAGTCAAGGCTAGTTAAGATGGTGTCGAGGGGGCAGAGGCAGTGGAAAAGTGAAGGTGGTGGTAGTCGAGGCAGTGGTGGTGGTGGAGGTAGGAGTGGTACAGGTGATGGTGGCAGTGATGGTGATAGAAGTGTTGGTGGCAAAGGCAATGCTTGTGGTGATCTCAAGAAAATTGAAAACATATGTCTGCACAAAAACTTATACATGAATGTTCATAGCAGCATAACTCATAATAGCCAAAAAGTGAAAACAATCCAAATGTCCATCAATGGATGAATAGATAAATGAAATGTGTTTTCCATTGGATATTATTTGGCCATAGAAAGGAATGAAGCTCTTTTATGCTACAACATGAATGAACCTTGAAAACATTATGCTAATAAAGAAGCCAGTCACCAAGGCCCACATATTGTATAATTCCATTTATACGAATTATTCAGAATAGGCATATCTACAGAGAACATAAATTAGTAGTTGCCTGTGGCTAGGGGAAGTGGAATGGGAGTGACTGCTAATAGGTATGGGATTTCTTTTATTTTGAGGAAGATTAGCCCTGAGCTAACATCTGCTGCCAATCCTCCTCTTTTTGCTGAGGAAGACTGGCCCTGAGCTAACATCCATGCTCATCTTCCTCTACTTTATATGTGGGACGCCTGCCACAGCATGGCTTGCCGAGCGGTGCCATGTCCACACTGGGATCCGAACCGGTGAACCCTGGGCCGTCGAAGCAGAACATGCAAACTTACCCGCTGTGCCACCGGGCTGGCCCGGTATGGGATTTCTTTTTGGGGTGATAAAAATATTGTAAAATTAGATTACACAACTCTGTGAACATACCAAAAACCATTGAATTATATATTTTAAGTGGGTGAAGTGTATGGTATGTCAACAAAGCTATTTTAAAAAGTGGGGGCAGCAGTGGTGGTGGCTGTGGAGGGCTCGATTTTGGTAGGGGGACATTGGGGAGAGGAAGGAGGAGAAGAGTTGATTGACACTTGATATACCCAGATATATGTAGGGCCAAGTCTGAGTACCACAGGTTTTTTTCTCTGGATTTTTTATCTGTGTCTTCTGGAAAATTCTATTTCCTCCCACAGCCAACACTTAATCCACACATAAATATTTCTGAAACAGATTCTGCAAATCAAGCCAAGGTTCAGCTGCCATTGGAATCATGCCTAAAAGGGCCACCTTTGTCTTTTCTACACCGTGTCTCAGCACAGAGAACTGGCTTCTTAGGAGCAATGGGATGGGGTGGACAGGCTTCCCCTTCTTGTGTGAGTGCAAGTTCAGACAGGCTCCATGAAGAAATTAAAGCAGACATCTGGGGTCTATAATTTTTAATAATTTTAAACTAGCTACAAAATGTCAATCACTTCACAAACTGACCCAGGAGACAGGAGGAATTTAATATTACATGCTGTAAGGATATTTATCTCACAGTTTATCTATATTTCATTCATTTATATTATTTTTTAAAGGTTTCTTTATCAGCTACTAAACATCTCGCAGTTTGGTGTGCATAGCTCTAGAGTGAAGCAACAGAGAATTGTACTGAGAACAAACCACGGGGGAAATGGTGATTAAGAAGAGTCAGCCTTAGAAAATTTACATCTCCACACTGTTTCACAGCCAGGTTGCTTTCTCCAAAACATAGCCTTCAAAAGCAGCAAACAAACACTATATTACATCCATTTGACATAGTTTAAGCCAAACGCATATTTTGCTGGAAATGATAAAATGGTGAGTGTGTCAACTCCATCTTTTTTTAAAATTCTTTTTTTTAAAAAAAGGATGATTACGATTCATAAATCTATATATTGACAGAAAGAAAGTGACACTACTGCAGTTTTGCTGGTAGAACTTAATCTTGACAGTCTCAATACTGAGCATGCTTTGTTGTTGTTTTGTTGTTGTTGCTGTTGTATGGGTGTGTGTGTGTGTTTTCTCATCAGTATGCTACTGTCATGGAAAGATTCTGTTTAAGTAGGAATCTAAAAATCTATTTAGTTCTCATGCATAAATGCATAAATCACATCACTTTTAGTGCAATGCCTGTTATGTAATTCCACATTGTTGAATCATGAAATCATAAAGACAGATGACGGCCATGAGGAACCAAAGACAGAAAATTTGGAGAGTTTCAGAGCCTGACACCCAAAGAAAGGACCGTGGCAGTAGCTCTGTGGAATGTCACAGTTTTACAAGAACAATATTGTGTATTGAAAAAATCAACAGCACATTGAGCATTCCTAAATTGTTGTCATTCAGCAAACACCACTGAGGAGAGAAAAGGAAAAATGAAACCCAAGACATCTTACGTAGGGAGTTAGAGCCACCAAATGACCACTATATACAACCTTTGGAAAGAAAGAGACTCAGAAAGAACAAAAGACACATAATATTGTTGGGAAGCTGATGGACAACACAAGACAACATTCACAATGAGGGTGGACTGATGTGTGTATGTGTGCAGACCTACTGGGTAATATCATGAGAAAAGCATGAAGGTGCTATCTTGCCCGACAGCATTTGGAAGAGAACAGAGAGGGACACATTTAACCACTCCCCAGCATCTTTGTTGCACGTTGGTTGGCCTCATCAATTCTAGTTTTGTTGGAATCAGCCTAGAAAAAGGGGAAAGAAAATAGAACTCAGGTTACCCATCGACATTCCATTCATCATTCTGGGTCCAGTTCAAATGCCCCCTCTTGGGTGAAGGCATCTTGAAACATCCCCAATCAGAATTGACCATCCCTTCTTTTGTTTTCCTAGAGCCTTGTTTATGGCTGTACTTGGACATGATCACAGAAGCTTGATGTTAGTTCTCATGATTTTTTCCTCACCAAAGAGTGTCCTTTTGAGGACAGAGTTATTTCATTTATCTTTCTATCCTGAAATAACCCCCCAACGACTTCTATGGAAACATTCACATCTGTTGGATTAAGTTGAATTGCCACCACTTGCACAGTCGGGTTCAAATCATGGCTAACTTATTAGCAGTGTCACTTTGGGCAAATGTGTTAATCTTGGGGCCTCAGCTTTCTCACATATAAGCTGGAGACAGTAAAGAATACTGTTAATGAGCAGGAGTATCTACTACGTTCCACTCATTCAACTGTGACAACATCAAGATTGACATCAACTATGAGGTGTATGCCATTATTAGCTCCTTTTTCCAAGTGAGGAAACCAGGCAGAGAGGATTTAGGAAATTTTTCTAGTCTCATAGTACTAATAAATGGGGAAACCAGAGTCAGAAGGCAAGCAGCCTGGAGTCAGAGTTCACACTGGTAATCAATATGTTAATCATTCTACCACTTAGGTTTGGCTGTGGGGATGAAATGAGTTTATATGCAGAGTGTGCTTAGAATAATGTTTTGCAAAAATTGAGTGCTCAATATATCCTATCCTGTGATTATTGTTACTGAGTAAAAACTTGGCTTGCTTTTGGGATGTTTAATAATTTTTAAGCCCCATTGCTGAAGACTCACTCCTATGAGTTTGATAATTGGCTTGTTTTAACAGGGGCACCTTTTCCAGAATCTTGGCCTTGGTTGATCTCCCCGCTGCTTAAGTTCCTTTTTGCTGTATAAGCAGCATGAAATCCAAGGCTGCTGCTAGGATGGACTTTTAAACTCAAGAAAATGAATTATTCTCAACACCACTGAGAAAGATATGAGTCAGCAAGTAGAGACGAAGACAAAGATTCTGCTTAGGCTGCTGTTTTGTCCTATCCTCACTGGTAATGTCGTGTGTCCCTCTCCAGCCTGGAAAGAGGAGGAGGAAGCTGAGAGGCAGTGGAAGGAAACCAAACTGTTTTTCTATCAACCAGAATTTATTCAATGATTACTGATTTTGCATCTCCTCCTGTGCTCGGTCATTTCCAATCTCTACCAAGTTGGGTCTTCTTTATTCAGTTTAATTTTGAATTCTCAGAACACTAGAGTTATCCATATTCAAATAGAAATTTGCTAAATTAAAATAGAAATATTTCTAGATTATTCATAACTGAATTATCTGGCAATAGTTCCCTACCATCTGTTTGGATAATCAAGATTTGACTTTCAGAATAAGTAAGATAGAGGATTAATTTCCCTTGATTGTTTTGATTTGTAGACTCATATTTTTGACCTTAGGTTCCTAATTCAGAAAATGGGTATCCTCTCCAATTTTACTTGGCTCTTAAATCTTCCCTCTTCAGCTATGAATCCTATCAGAAGTAATGACACTTCGGTGCAAAGGAAAATTACAGGCTCAGACCAATATGAAATGTTCCTGAGCTTGAATTATGCTGGCTATTTTTCCAGACTGAACTTTGAGAAAAGCTCAAATGAGAAAAATCTTCCATTTAAAAATGGACGGCATTTCTGGAGGCAAATGTTCTAGAATCTCTTGCGTTGAGAATGCACTGGGGAGACTTCACATGGTCGTGCAAGAGGATATTTTGAAGTAGAGCATGAGGTTCCTCTTTAAATACCCTCAAAGGATCTGAAAGGAGCTGAAACAGACCTATGTTCAATAAGCATCTGTGATTTCCACCTAAATACTTTCTGAAACACATCAATTTCCACCCCATACAATATCCGATTAAAAAAGGCACCCTATCTTTATTATATAACAGAAATAGTGCCTTTAGAAAAAAATTCTGAGATAATATCCTTTTAGATGTCTTCCTGGTATTCAGAGAATGCCTCTGTGTTCATTCTATTTATATACTTTAGGACTTTATTTATGGAATATACCTCATCCCACTTTTCATATTTCTCTTCTTTTTTCTTTTCTTTTTTTTTTTGGTGAGGAAGATTGGCCGTGAGCTAACATCCGCTGCCATTCTTCCCTTTTTGCTTGAGGAAGATTGTCCCTGATCTAACATCTGTGCCAGTACTCCTCTATTTTGTATGTGGGATGCCTACAGCATGGCTTGACGAGTAGTATGTAGGTCCGTACCTGTGATCCAAACCCACGAACCCTGGGCTGCCAACGCAAACCGTGCAAACTTAACCATTATGCCACCGGGCCGGCCCCATATTTCTATTTAGAGAATCTTAAATTTGCTGGCATACCCAAGATATACTACATGATTTGAACTTTGTGAGAAAGCCAGGATGACCACTGGAGAGCCAGTCAGAGAGTTAGAAGGAGCTGTTTAGCCCACTCATTTGAACACTCTGGAAATCTCCTCAACTTCAGACCATGGCAGGTAGATTTGAGACTGCAGCTCAGACTTCTATAAGTGGATGCTCTCTACCCCACATGGCAGCCCATTCTGATCCCAGGTTTGAACTGTTTCCTTATTATATTTCAGTTTAGGACACTAGGTCATGAAGACGCTGAGCAGGAAAACTCTGTTGAAATCCAAGGTCTTAGTTTTCAAATGCTGTGTTTCCTCCTTGCTAGAATTCAGGGAATGTTAAGCTTCAGTCTCATATGTCAACATGTGCGTGGCATCAGTGACTAACAACTTTAAATCAAAGTTTGAATATTACTAAGTTATTTTCTCAGCAACAGTTCCCATAAAGTATCTGATATCAACTTCACCCATTTTAGTAGTTTGCTGAAAGAATTGTGCCTTTTTAACCTTAGAAGGTTGTATATATACGTAAATACCCCAAAGCAGAAAGCAAGGTTTTTAAACAGATAAAGTAATCTCTTGACAGTCCATGGGGACAGATTGAAAATCACATTGTTTTGGACTCCCAAAACTTTACTCTTAATCCGAGAAAGGATCGTGAGCAATGGAATTGGGTGAAGGTTGTTGTTGGGATCATGAGAGAACATGGGAGAAACATTAGAAGATTCTCTTTACTCCT
The DNA here is from genome assembly GCF_041296265.1 of Equus caballus. Classification (NCBI taxonomy): domain Eukaryota; kingdom Metazoa; phylum Chordata; class Mammalia; order Perissodactyla; family Equidae; genus Equus; species Equus caballus. The sequence goes on from NC_091705.1 coordinate 14,338,352, forward strand.
ACTCTGTGATTTTAATTTGATCTTAGATATGCAGGAGACTTCTGCACACCATTTCCTATTATCAGAAGTGAGAACTTACATGAGAAAGTGGAAGACTATTAATAATTGTGCAGCTCGTATAACAAGTATCATTGAGGCAATGCTGGGTTGAAATAGGCTCTATCTAAATCATGTTCAGATTGTGATTTTGGAAAAAAAAAAAAAGACTAATTATTCAAAGGCAACTAGACCCCTCCTCCACTCCTTCACTTCTTAAACAATTCAGCATTCAAGGACTGGTACAAACCATAATGGCTATTTCTCATCCACTTTGCCGACCTTTGATTAAATCTTACAGCTGCATATTTCTTTGCCCTTGCAGTAAATTGGGCCCAGAATGAAAGGATTTCCCTAAAGAAACTAGACGTACAAAATGGTAGAATTAAGATGCCACTTGCCTTTCTAGGAACACTTTTTCTTGCTGAAAGTCCAACTCAATCAATAAACGTTTGACCCCCGTCTTAGTAAAACGTCTCCTGGAAATCTAATTGGCTTTGATACATTATCTACCTACATTTGTGAGTAAATTGGGTCCATTGATAGAAACTGAATACTTCTCATTTTTTTCAAATCATTTTCCTGTTGGAAGGTAGGTCAGCAATGATTTCTTAGTTCATTTTTCTGGGCCATAATGGATTAGGTCAGTTTATGTTGGCGCCAGTGCTTTTTGAAAGCTCATTATTGTTCTAAAATTTATTGATTTGCACAGCTTTAAAAGCTTTCAAATATCAAAGGCTTCTTAACAATGAGAAGTATGCTATGCCTTGCAAAAGTAAGCAAAGCACAAGCAAAGCACAAGTGTCGAACAGCACTGACACTTGTGTAGCTCAATATTGATCAGGCAAAATATTGTGCAATCAGATATTTTTGATATGGAGCACACAGAACACAATAGGGCAAAGTGTTCCCTTTCTGTCTAATCATTCCTTTTTCAAGTCAGTGGAGACTGCTTGGGTATCCAGAAGCTGAGTACTTAGCCTTATGATTCAAGAGATCTCAAAAGCATCCTTCTCTGCTCACCAAAGTGGAATGCATTGTTAAAAATAAATTCAAGGGTTTCAGGCTCAAAACTTCAATATCTCCCAAAGACTAAACTCACACAGCATGACATTAGCCAACTAGAATAGATCATAGATGCGCAGTTACCATTAAACCTACAATGTGTCTATTTCTCCCTTTTGGCATTTGGACATTTTAAGAGATTATAAGCAATACTAAGGACTCTACTGATTGGGGAGGGGGTGGAGTACAAGGAGATAGAAACTATGTCAGATTTGCATAGTGTGGAATGTCAGGTTTTGGTGCCCCAAATCTTTTTATAAAAGCTTTCCAGTGTTTCCTTCTGTTCCCTTCTAATCTCAGGCCCCCCAAACCACCCCTTCTCATTCTACTCTCTTCACTCTTCCTTATGCCTCTTGTTGAAACTACGGGGCTCAGTCTTAGAGCCACATCCAGTGTCCCCATGTGAACTCAGCTTCATCAGACAATGTTCCCTACTTTGACATCTAGATATGTGCACTGTTGGACTGGAAATAGAATCTGGGCCTTTTTGAACTATCATTAAAGCTTTGGCATTTATAAAATCAAAGCTAACATTCATCTTCTGCCTAAACTAAAATAACTATTCTTTCCCTCATTTCCTGATTCTATTCCTACATTTGACAAGCTCCTAACCATCCTTTAAGACTCCATTCAAATTCAACGTTTCTTTTGAGATTGTCCTACCCCCTGACCCTTGAAATCTTTCCTCTTCTAACCTACTTAGCATTTTATTTGTGGCTTTCTTGGTGAACTATATTTTTTTGTGGTAGTAAATTCATCTGGTGGCTCACTGCCTCCTGTAGGCTGTGAGTTCCTTGGCTGTAGGGGTGGTGTCTCTCTCATCTTTTTATGTCCTGTGGTGCCTAGCACAATGCCTGAAATACAGGTACTTCTGAGGAATACCTGATAGATTAAATTCCATCCTCTTATCTCCTTATCTGTTGCTGAATTTTTGTCTTGGAAAATTAAGCAGAAAATCGCCATCTACCAGTGTGCCTGAATCCAATGTCATGGTTTGAGGGTCTCATTATGCCCTTCACACTTTCTCAGGAGTTATTTCAGAAGCGATGAGCAATGGAAACTTGCTGACTCCCACATGCTCACCTTCTCCATGATCCTGTCGATCTGGCGATTCTGTGTATCGATCTCATTGCCCATATCCAGGGCCATGTGACGGAGGTTTCCGATGATGCCGCTCACCTGCTCCAGGTTTTCATCCATTTCATTTTCTCGGGCATCATTTGTTACCCTGGGTGTGAAAGAGAAAATTTCAGTGGATAGAGATTGAGAAAAATCTCAAATACCAAGGACCCAAATCTGTAGACCTCTGGGTATCAATCCTACCCATCTTTAATCTCCTTTCAATATGAGAACATATTTTAGCTTTTGTACCTTAGAAAACAATTTTTAAAAATTCATGTTTGAACCCTTGAATTTCTATTTTTAAAGACGGCATATTAAATAGATTAATGTATCTACTTCTTTCACTTCCACCACACCTCATTTCCTCCCTTCATATGTTTAATTCCAATTTTCATTTTTTAAGGATAAAATCATTTTAGTTGGGAGGATTCCAGGTCACAGAATGAAGATGGAACTAGTTAGAAACTGTATTTTCCTTTCTGAAATGACAATCCAAGTCTCCAAGAGTCAAAGTCAGAATGAAAGAAAAAATTTATTGCACCAAGTCAGAATTTCTCTGCTCATCTCCCTTCCCATTTGGGACCAACATCAATGGGAAGAATAATGATAATTACAGTCTGTCCCTTAATCCTACTTGCTCCCAAGAACTCCAAAGGGAGCTACTTGTCCAAGACGATTTTTGTTTGCTCAGATTTCAATGCTATGAGGTTTTTGGTGGCATTGTGAGTGGGTGATTTCAGGGGAGAAAACTGTGAAGAAGGATTATTGTTCCAGTTTGAGTAGGGAGGAAGGAGTTGGCTCTCCAAGGGCCTTACCATCTTGCCATTTTTTTCATAGCTCAGCTTGAAAATTAAGAAGGCGCTAACTCTTTGTTGCAAATAATAAGTATTTATACCAGAATAGTCTGGCTAATTAACATTTTCCCATTACAGATGGTGACGGGCTAAAATTGTTCAGAAAGGTTAAAATCCTTCCCATCACATAACTCTCAATGCAGACTGGCTCACTAAGGGTTTTAAAGCAGCTTAGGCAGGAGAAAATCAAAGGGCAACTTCCTAGCTTTCTTATGTAGGAAGAATCTTATGTAAATGATCATCAACAGCTAAGCCATACTTCTGGTTCCACGGTTCTCAGCCCTGACTGCATACTAGCATCACCTGAGGAGCTTTGTAAACCACAGATGCCTGGGTCCCACTTTTAGAGATTCAAATTTAATTAGCGTGAATTAGGCTCAGGCGTTGGTATTTTAAAAAACAAAATCTACTCAGGTCCTTCTAGCATGCAGCCAGGATTGAGAACACCTGGTTTTGTTCCCCTGGGAGCAGATAGAAACAGGAACAGGACTGTCATCTGTGAGGCGCTAAGTAGGTATCTCGACCTTACACCTAAGTGACAGTGGCTTGTCACTTGAATCTGGTTTGTTGGTTGGCAACATCAGCTACCATGGCCTGGGTACAGATGGCTGTACAAACAGCTACCCCAGTCACTGCTGAGTCCTGGTGGAGTTGCCTATAAAAAGAGATCTTTTTTTTTCTTTTCTTTTTAACAACAGAAGTATTTGTTATTATTATTCTGTTTTCTGGTCTCCTGAAAGTTGAGTTCTGAATTGGCAGGTCTGTGTAATTTGAGATTTTTTTATAGATGGCTTTTGCTTCCAGATCTCAAAGGAAATGATAAATAACAAGATAGGTATGCTCATTTTTCTCAATTTGTACCCCCAGATCCATTCTCTGAGCTTCTTTGCTCCCTGCCCCGAGAGGCTGACCTCTCTGCAATACCTGGGTTTTCTCACTCTGGCTTCCAGGAGGCTTTGGCCAATGGCCAATGAGATTGGAAGACAAGAGGAGTGAGGGGCTGGGGCATTTATTTGCCTTTCTCATTCCCTGCTAGTTTGGGCAGCAGCTGCATTGCTCTGCCTATAGCCCCTGCCCACAGCCATCGCGATTGTCAGGGTCTCGTAACAGCTCTCTCTCATCCCTTTAGGACATTTCCTGCTGTTGCTAGTCCATAAGCTCTTCACCATTCCTTGTTATTAACCTGCCCACACCTATGTAAACAACCTCTTTAATAAGTTCTTGTTCAATTAAAATCGTGGAATGAGATGCCTGTTTACTGACGCATTGATGCTGGATGTGGTCATACGACTTGCTTTGTCTAATAAAATTTTGGCAACCATGACACAAGCAAACGCTTGGTAAGTGCTTGTGCATTGGAGCTATTCCCCCAGAATGCTTTCACCACCACGTAAGAAACCAGAGCTATCCTGCTGAAGAGGCCTCATGGTAGAGAACAGAGGCAGCCTGCTGACAGGCCCAGCCAACCACCAGACAAGCGAGTGAGGCCCTCTTGGATCATCCTACACCCGGTTGCATCTCATGAGCGAGCCCAGGAGAGGCTCTCAGAAGAACTGCCCAGCCAACATACAGATTCATAAGTAACCAGGAAAATGGTTGTTGTTTTAAGAACCACTCACTTTGGGCTCGTTTGTTACTCAAAAATAGACAACTGTTACAGTGCTGGCTGCACAAGGCTCACCTGCGGATGAAGCCACCACTGATGGCCATCTGCTCCCGTTCGTCCACCACACGAGCAGGCTGGCTGGCCACCACGCCATCCTGATTATTGCCCCAGGCTTTTTTGTAAGCATCACTTGATTTAAGCCTATGCAAAAAAGAGGGTGAGTGACAAGGCAAGGGGGCGGAGCACCAAGCTCACAACAATGATTACCTCTTCAAGCGAAGAACCGAATCAAGCGAATGAATTTTAATTTGGGGCATTAGAGAATACCGATATATCATAATCCGGACCCAAACAGTTGGCCACCACCATACCTCAGCTACTCAGCATTTCATTTCCAATTGCGATTGTCAAGACTGCAACCTTTGTTTACAGGTTGCTCTTGTTTTGGTTTGTTTTTGTGGTTTAGTTGGATTTAAGACAAGGACTAAGGTAGCTGGAGGACATTCAGTTCTATTTCAGTGACATGGTTATATTTTGAGACACAAAACACACAGAAAAACATACTGGCAGACAGACACAAAACAAGACTGCCAAGTACAGTGTGTACATCACACCACAGCAACACACCATTATCAAGAAAAACATACTCCACGTTTTTACACACCATCATGCAAAGATTCCCCGTTTAATTTTTTTTTTCCCCAACGCATGTGTGGAACTAACCATTCCAACTCTGCATGAAGGACATAAAGGATTGGTGGTTGGCCAAGGGTGATGGTCTTTGAGTTGCCGCTAGAGTGACTTGAATTAGATAATATATCGGTACTTCCAAACAGACATCATACATCCCAAGTTGATGTACAAACCTTTGTCCACAGAGACAAAAAGTAAAAGAGGCGTAGTGAAATGAATGCAGGAAAATAGAAGAGAGAACAAGCCATCTAGCACCAAAAAGGGAAATCCCTCTACGTCTTCTTCATGCACCAGCTACAGGCATGAGTAGAAAGTGAAGCATTCTCATTGAAGCCAAACTACTCCGGAAGTTGACCATTCTCGAAAAAGGCACTAGCAGGACAGTAATAGCCTTCATGAGGATTTGAAACGCAGGTTCAATAGCTTCTTTGTTGGGCTGAGGGGCAGGCTGGGAATTCCTACTTCAAACTATCCTAGGATGTGGCAGGAGGAGAGTGGTCTGGAACTGGTGTGGTCTCATGGGCCATAATTCACTGAGCTGCCTTGGAGAGAGACTTAAAATCCAGGCATACCTGTTGTGCCCAATAGGAACATGTGCAGCATACTTTGGTGGGTATGTCGTAATTTAAGGCAATCAAAGATGTTTTTACGTTCTTTGCATAGTAGAAACCACACGCTTTTTAGTCCAAAAACAAGAGAACTTCCTTTGGTCCCATTTTCACATTTTCCATTATAAGACAGCAGAATTGAACCCATTTTTTTCTTTCACTAGAGGACCACAGCCATCTTTAAAACTGGCTCTAATACTAATATTTGCAGATTGGGGACCAAACAACCCTGGAGACAAATTAGAAAATTGTATAGACAGAATCTCGGCAACTCCCACAATCGAGTGTACAATGCCACAGCCCTTAGAGCAGTCAGAATTCACTGCACTAGAGACTCGTGGGCCCACTCAGTGAGACAGGATCCCAAAACTAATTTCCTAGAGCTTAGAGTCTGGCTGTTTTCCAACTCCCCATCCCCTCCCTCCTCTCATGGAAAGAAGTTGTATGGACCTTGTGATGTTTTCTGCTATGTAAAATGTCTGGTATACCATCTTTGGCAAAGTCAAGGGGGTGGGGAAGTTTGCGTTTCTGAAAGAAGGCAGATCACTGCACCCACAATGCTGCACATAGACTCACATAACTGCCGGACATCTACCATAGTCCTTCGAAACATGCCGAGACAGGGCAAAGCCCTCAGAGAGTCCGGGGCACCACCAGCCACTGCGTTGTGACACATGGTTTTGAAAGCATTATTGACACACAATAGGGAACACTTCAGTCAAGCTTTGAAGCTTAGTTAGGGTCTCTTTGGCAATAAGGAATTAGTGCCAACTCGTTTGTGGAATTCGTAGGGGCTATCATTTCATCCAAACAGTAGAGTCCATCCCAGGGGGGCCTGTCTCCGCCCTTTCTCCACATACAGTTGATGAAGGGGAAAATGTATCTGTTGGAATTCATCCCCAAAAAGGTGGAAATCTCACCTGGGGGCAAGTGGCCACTAAAATGGGTATACAGTGAAATCTTGACTAACTGGAATGCTTAACAATGAATCATTTTGGTGAATTATATGACTTAACAGTGGGCCATGGAGGAAAATTCTGGTTCGGGGTGATTGTTGAATATCTGTTAGACTCTTGAGCCACCTTCCTGCCTTAGAGTCTTAAGAGTGGTGAACACGATCGAACCTTTCCTTGGTTGTGGTTTCTCTTGATGTGTCTGATGGCCTTTCCCCTGAAGACCAACTCTTACTGTTTGGTCCTCTTAGATGTGGAAGCTATAGGATGGACACCGAGTGGGGGAAGGCAAACTACCCAGATTGCCTGCAAAGAAAAACCATTTTAAACCCCGATGTCATTTTTTTCTTTAGTTCATCTGTCTCTTTTTGCTAAAAGTGGAAGGGAGAAAACCATAAATACAGTTGAGGGTTCCAGTTAGCTAGATTCCAGTTAATCAGGCTTTACTGTAGATCATTCTTTTAAAAACAGTTTTCTTTATTTTTAAATTGAGCCCCTCCCCCTCCGAAACAGGAAGTGGGATATTTTAAATCAGCCTCAAAGTTTAAAGGATGTGAATGGTCATATAATCAGCTAGAAATGACATCAATTTCTATTCTAAAAGCTAGGATCAGGAGAGCTTTTAGGAAAAAGGCTTCTGTTCAAAGGGGAGTGGGAAGGGTGAGGGAGTTCGGGTAACGGGTTTAATTTTCTAAATGCATGTTGGACAATCCGCGCATGCATTTGTTTTCTTCACTGCTAGTCAAATGAGACTATCTTCCAGAACCCTCATTTTCAGGTTCCTTCTGTTGCAAACCCTTATAACCACATGTCACATTTCTGCTACATTCCAAAAAAGCGTTGCAGAAACTTGAGAACAGTTGAATGTTTTGTGATGTCGTGCATGCAAACTCTACACATTTCAACATTTTGGTCAGTGTACAGGGAGATCTCCCAAGAGGAAGAATTGGAGAGGGATGGGTCCAATTTGGGTAAGGCTTGAGCACTTCTTGCCGAAGGACTCATCGCCTCTGCATTGGGTGCAGCTCTGGTATCTATTAGTCTAATAGCTGACCCGATCTGGCAACTGGCAGGCAGTTGAAAGGGCGAATCTCTGTCATCTTCTCTAACGTATGAAATGCTTGCTTGGGCCAAATTACCTGTCTCTTTGCTTCTGAAAAATCAAACCTTGATATTTGTGTTTCTCATCTTCCAAACATATTACCCTCAGTCTTTTTTAAATCTGCAATTTTGGCTTTTGGGGTTGGGTGCCTCTTTCTTGAGGCTGGTCTCTGTCTCAAGGTACACTTTCTGGAAAATGTTGAAACGTTCATCAATAAAAGTTGCTGACAGTGAAGCTTTCACTGTAGTATGCCTGATTTTTAATGCATCAACAGTAACTCCCACTAATATCATCTATGCTATGAGATGAATGCATTGGAGACGGTATTGATCTGTTCTGCATGCCACATGCTCATCCTGCCTTTGTGCCTGGCAGGAATGAGCTTGTCAAGGCTTGGAGTTGGGCCTTGGGAAACCAAAGCTTCAGGCAGGCAGGCAGCACCTACTTGTTACAGGGACACACACAAAGCCCGCAGAATTTTCCTAGGTCCGTCAAATTCTTTTCTGCTTCTTTCATGTCCTTATTGATTTGGTCCATCCCTTCCTCAATGCGTTCCAGTTGTTCTGATTAAACACAAGTATTTTATCCCCACAGAATGAAGCAGATGGAAAAGGACAAAGAAAAAAAAGACAAAACTTCAGACATTCACTTTGACATTAAAAAAGAAAAAAAAAAAAGAAAGAAAACTGGACGCCACAGATTAGAGCTGGTACCCAGTACCTACTTGTTACAAGGACATATGAAAAGGCCACAGCATTTCCCTAAATCTTTTAAATTTTTCTCGGCCTCCTTCATGTCTTGGTTGATATGGTTCATGCCTTCTTCGACACGATCGAGTTGTTCTGGTTAGGACAAAGGGATGACAGCGTGGAATGAATTTTTTTTGGGTTTCCAACAGAACATGAGAAATGATTATGTGAAACAGAATTTGAAAGAGAAAGAGAGATATTACAATGCATTGTCCAAGAGGATGCATTGCTATAGACTGCTGCTGCTGCCCTACGCGGGCACGGATGGGAGGAAATGAACAAAAACGATGCTCGAAATAGTTTGTAATCCAGACAAGATGGGATGAGGTAGGTAGGCCTGTTTGATTCTGAGTGTCCAGGAAAACAGCACAGCATATTCACTTACTCAGACACCAGTGAAATCCAAGGGAAAGAAAAACAGGGTGTTAGTTTATGTTTTAGGCATTCAGATTCAATGCTACTAGGGAAAGTATCTGCTTCAACTTTAAAATGTCTGTATCTTTTGGTTTTTAAGCATCCTCAACCAGGTAAGAGTAGAAAATAGAATCCATCTTCTTCTTTGGGGAAAATAACAACTACAGTGATAATTAGCAATGGGCGCCAGATGTTTTTTCCCCCAGCAGTGGCTGTCTGGCCAAAGCTCAGGGTCAGTTGTTGGTTTGAATACTTAATTTATAGAAGCCATAAAAAAAAGCAACATCAGCACAACGACGTTACAAGTACTGGATCATTTAAATTCCTCCATCCTATGACTTACTTGCCATGAAAACTTTGGAAGGCATTTCACTTCTCTGTGCCCTGATTTCCCGTCTCCACAATGGGGGGCATGCTAGATCCCAACTCCAGGCAGAGAGCAGGGAAAATGAATGCCTGGGTCTCTGGAGGAGGGGCGATGGATTGGAACAGAAAATAGCACTGAGTCGTCGCTGCCAGCAAGGCTGACCTTAGTGCATCTAAGACAGAGATTAATAGCCATAAAAATGAATTGTACTTCTAGGTGGCCAGGGTGACATACACTAACTTGATTAATTTTTCAAAAGTTATGTCACCAAATTGAGTAAGCTACAAGTTCAATGAAGGGATTTAAAAAATAGGCTTTTAAGAGCATTAAAGGAAAGCAGGAATGAGATGTCTTGGCTGTCTAATTACAAAACCTAATTACGCTTCCATTCCTCTTTTAGTTTATATTTTCATGCATACATGCCTATGCCTCCAGGAATAAAGGCATGATTAGAATAAAACTGAGAAATACATTTCCAGTCTAAGGGCACAAATAATCCCTTAAAAACAATTTCACATTAAAATGTACAGTGGAAATTATCATTCCAAAAACTAAGATAGGTTCATTAGTGACACAACCTAGGGAGACCGTCCAATTGGAAAATAAGAACCTATTGTGTTCTCTTTTGTGGGGCCGAAGAGCAGAGTTCAGCTTATTAGGAATCTGCTCTCTCTATGATGCTTTTCAAATGACTGCTGAAAGCAAAATTTCAGTGTTTATCCTACACTGGATAGCTAGCGAGAATAACAGTGTAGTGCTGGTGAACTTATGCTGAATAAATATAAGTATAGTAATGTCTTTAAGGAAATCCTTGAAAGGGCTAAAAAACAAAAGAATGGATGGCAATTCTTGGTGTTCCAGAAGATTTTGTGCTTTTCTGAAGATTTTATTCCAGTTTCTTTTAAAGAATGCAATAAATGAGCCTGCAGATCAAATTAACTATCAAATGAAGGGATTGGAGCGGGGAAGGAACCCAACATCGTCAAAAGAAGAACGATGTTAAAGAACGATGTTAAGGATGCCAAATCCCAATGGAATAATTGCTCATGGCTTCCTGGAGTGCTGGGTTGAGATGGATTGGAGTGCCTGGCCTCAGAGGGAAAGCGTGCTGGACCCAACTAATGACAGCTGACATGGGCACTGATTATGGCATGGGGCTACATATTCAGGTATTTGCCCTTCAGGTATTTGGCCAAAAATATTAACTCTGACAGCATTTCAGGAACCCCACCTACTGTGCCTCCAGAGATTACGAGGTAACATAAAAATGTGAATCAGTCCCCAAGTGTTGTATTTCTGAACCAGAGAATTCAAATTAAAAGATACAAACAAGCGGGCAGGTCCAAATCCATGTTTCTGAGAGCTGGGTTCTGCCAGGGGTTTCCAGCTTGTTTGGCAAAGGTAATAGCTAAGAGAGGGATTCTGAAGCTCTTTCAGAAAAGTTGATTCAGAAAACTAATTTATAGCTACCAATATTGGTTGAACGGTCATCATACACAGTTATAAGTCAAATCCTTAATTTAAAAAATATCTTGGAACCATTTTGTCACAGATATTCTAACAATAATATTAATTTTTAGAGTGTACTGAGTTATGTTTGTGAATATGTTTGGCATATTGGGACTTCACAGCATTTCAGTGACTTCTGCGAAGACATTTCTCAGGAAATGCTTGAAAGTAACCAATATCCTCATTCCCTTCTGGGGTGGACAGCAGCATCTCACAGGCTGATGCAAGGCACCATCCAGGGTTGACTGCTCCTTACCTCCCTAAGCTTGCTTTCTGGCTGTTTTCTGTCTATTCCTGGAAACTGGGAGGAGAATAACTTTTTGGATGGGGAGAGGTATTCCAGTAGCTAACACACTATATGTTGGGACAAGAACTTGAAATTTCTTTTGCCATGTTTGGATGACTGATTATTTGTGATAGATCTACCAATAGCAGGATGCTCAAGGATCTAGGTTTAGATATCATTTCTACTCATCCTGACTAAGGCAACATGGGATGCTTAGAATCCTCAACCTGGTAAAAAGAATCCAGTAGAGGAAGAGCAAGACATCAATGCTATTGACCCAGAGTGCAAGCCTTCATGAGTATATCCAGATACAAGATGCTGCCTACATGATTTTCATTTTCCTTAGCATTGATGAACATGTAGAAATTCATTTAAATAGCCATGTGCCTAGTGGCCACCATATTGCACCGTGCAGCTTTAGTCATTCAGTATTCAATATCATAACAGATATTGGTGGGTGGACTTCAGTAAGAGGGATGTTTTCAAAAATACTACCTTGTAGTACCATGGACCCTTAAGAAAGTCGGCAGGCTCTCTGGATGAAGCTTTACTTTGCCTTTACTCTACCAGACAGTAATCAAAGATTTCACTGTTTAGTTTGAAGTTGATCCTATGGGATTTTTCCCAAGCTACATCTTTGGCATCAAAATAAACATATAACCCAGCAAACACCAAAAAAAAAACGAACAAGAGATATGGAAATGAAAGGGTACGTCATCCCATGTTAGAGTTGAGATTGTTTCATGGGGGTTTCTCTTGGAGACAAGAAAAGTCCCAGGACTCAGTCCATTTCCAGGACTGTCTGTCATGCCCAGTGCTCCTTGGTGTCTCCTGATACCTGGATATAAAACAAGAATCCCATAAGGAATTTCCAAATGCAACCATTTAGCTGGACAACCTGGAATGGTTCTTTAGAAGGATGGCTGTTTCTTGATACTCCTGTGCAGCTGCAGGATAGAAGCTGTCAACATTTTTGGTGTTTAGGCATAGACGAAATTAGCAGAGCATAACTGAAGAGAAATGTTAAAGCAGTTACTGATCTAAACAACTAAATATAGCATATGCAGAATTAAAATGCACTTACGATGGCAGTGAAGATGCTTGTTGACTTGTGCTCATTGGTCAATTTAAAAGGTCCTAATCTATTATAGTATAAATGGTACATGGACCACTTAAGACCAGACAGAAGCCACCCTCTTTTGGAGGTCTTACAATTGTCTGTTTCTCAGTATCAATCTATTCACCATGTATCCGGTAAAACCGACGCTATCCTGGGAAGTAAGTTAAACTGAGGAACGCAGCATTTACTGTGGTTTGAACACAATTAAAATGTTTTAGCTGAGAACACTATCTTGTGGGGGAAATCTGCTATTCTGCTTTGTTTCTCCAAGATCAATATATACATGTTCCTGGGAATCATTCGTGCTTAGGAATAATGTATTTTTTTCTACTTGAACGGAGATTGTGGCAAATTTTACCTCTAGATTTTCTTTACCAAAATACAATGAAATTTGCAACTCAAGTAAGCAAGTTATTCACTTTCTCTCTTTTTGATTCCAGATTTGTATATGTTACTTTCCATGTCTTTATGTCAAAGTTTTATAGTTAGGGGAAAGAAAGACATTATCCTGAACCTTTCCCAAACCTTCCCTTCAATTGCAATGCTCTTTTTTCCACCCCTTTCACATGGAAATTATTATTATTTTTTTTAAAGATTGGCACCTGAGCTAAGAACTGTTGCCAATCTTCTTCTTCTTTTTTTTTTTTCATGCTTTTTCTCCCCAAATGCCCCCAGTACATAGTTGTATATTTTAGTTGTGGGTCCTTCCAGTTGTGGCATGTGGGACACCGCCTCAACGTGGCCTGATGAGCGGTGTCATGTCAGCACCCAGGATCCCAACCAGGGAAACACTGGGCCTCGACAGCGGAGCGAGCTAACTTAACCACTCCGCCATGGGGCTGGCCCCCAACACATGGAAATTATTAACTGAAAGAGTTAATAAGAGCTGATTATTCGAGTGACTATGTATCAAATTTGCTCTGGAAATGAGGTGCCACTCTTCTATATGGATGCCCGCTGTTTAATTTTTTAAAAAGCAATGATTTGCTGCATCCTGAGTTTCAAAGCCTGGGACATTGTTACACAGATCAAGCCAGCAAGTCTTACAATGATAGCAAGTTCATCTGAGGAGGTCGAAGAATGCCACAGCCATTGTAATTTCTTCTAAATACAGTGCCACTGGATTCTGTTATTTGCATATAAATTTTGAAATTTGTACTTTAAAAATTGACGGGAAAGCATTATGGTTGATGTTCAATTGTTTTTAAAATTTTTTTCTTGTTTTTTTGATTGATTAGTCTGTATTTATTGAAAAAGTTAAATACAAATAAATAATATAAAAACACAAGTCCTTATATGACAGCCATGAGGGCGTGCCCCTCAGATCTCCCTTCAAGGGGGAACCTGCTGGGAGTCTAGTAGCTGACTCCTCCAGCTGCTGCACCTATGGGATCTGGCACAGCGTTTACATGGAGGCCATGCCCTCCCCAGAGGACTTTGAGCACAATGAGGTTCTAGAACTGAGGCATTCCTACCCATCAGGGGCTACTCTGTTGGGTAGACTTTGTTCCTGGGCTCCCCATCAGCCTGGTTGAGACATTCTCAGAGTGGCACTGCAGTCTGAAACCCTTCCTGTCCAATCCTCCTTCCTCCCCTCTCTCCTCTTATGAGTATCAGGCCACATCACAGTATGAAAGCTCTCCCTGCTTACTCCTGCTCCCTCTTTCCGGGACCCATCACAGACCTTTCCCTAATAAATCTCATACACTTCTAATTGCTTCTTAGCATTTGCTTCCCAGAGGAGCCAATGATACACCTTCCTTCAGCCTCTCCCTGCCCCCATCCTGACTTCTCAGAAATCAGTAAATAAAGATTTATCTCATTTACTGTAACGGTTGCAGAATATTTCTTTAATGGCCATACCATAATTCATTTGGTTGGTCTCCCCACGGACAGACATATAATTCATTTCCAGTTTTATACTATTAAAGGTAAGGCACGTACATTTTTCTTCATATAGTTGTCAATGTACATCTGCAGTGTAGAATTCTAGGAGTGGAATGTCTTGGTCAAAGATGGGTGCACTTCAAAATCTGAAGATATTATCAAACTGCTCTTCAAACATTAGTATCAGTCTACAGTGCCCAACCATAGAATGAGAGTTTTTGTTTTCCTGACACGTTCATAGCATTGGTTATTATTGATTGAAAAAATTTGTGTCAATCTGCCAGATAAAGAATGGTATCTTATTATTGTTAATTGAAGCATGGCTTCATATGTCTATTTGTAAACTGATGATTTAGAGCCTACGTCCATTTTTCTTTCAGGTTGTTTCACTTTTCTTTGATGATATGCAAAGTCTCTGTGTATTTTAGGAAAATGCCTTCTGTCTGTTATCTGTATGGCAATTTTTCCCTCAGTTTGAGTTTTATGCTTGGAGTTTGTTTATGGTGTCCTGTGTTGTGGATAAGTTTCACATTTTTCCCTTTGACATAAAAAAAATCTCATTATTACTAAGAATTTTCTAATGTTTTCATAAAATATAAAGAAACAGAAAAAATTTCTCAAAAATCTGCTTATTATGATAAGAATTCAGCATGGAGTCAGGTAATTAACTTATGGTTAGAATTAAATAAAGAATCAACATATGTCTAGATGTATTGAGATAAAGAAAATTTTGGTATTACCCTTCTAGATTCCATGTTAGAGATGGTAGACTAAAATGCTGGCCCTCTGATTTTCATGGCTTCCAATATTTTCACAATAATTTTTAAAAACAGGTCAAATATTTCAATTGGTTCAATTTTGCATTTTCCAATGACCTCTCTCTACTTATATCCCGTTAAAAATAGCTTCCGGTTATTGAAGGAATCCAAATAATGACTTAGAAATCCAAACTCCAGATACTGAATTAGGACGGTCCAAAGAAATGGACACCATGATATACTATTGTCTCATTTTATCTAGGAATTACTGGAGAAAAACACATTAATAGGAAAAATTGAGGATAAAGGTAAGAAGAGAATTCTCGCACTGTCCAAAATACTATCATTAAAAAACCCCAACCAAACAAATGACTTTTGCCTTCAAAATTCTGTTACCCCAACATATATAATAGGGAGAGTAGTAGCATTTATTCAATCATGAAGGCCTCAACATTTCCATACATTTACCAATCTTTTCAACAGAGAAAGGAAAAAAGCAAGATGATGAAAATTCCGGAACCCTTACATTCATGTATGCGTGTAACACATGTCAAAATGATCACCTGTGTGTGCACAAGTAATAAAAAAATGCACTTTATTCAGAGGAGGAATTGTTCTTACTGAAGAAATCTCAACTTACCTCCTTGTTCATCCAACATAACCAAAGTCCTGATACCAGCATCTTTACTCTACATTCCAATAATGGTAGCAAAGTTGAAAAAGAGTTAGAGAGAGAAAAGAGAGAAAGAGAAATCAGTAAGGGGACAATTCGCCCTAGAAATGGGAAATGAAGAAGGACCAAAGGAAAAAGAGGGAGGAAATGTGACGAGAGTACGAGGGACTGGGGAGGGGCTCTGAGTAGGGGTTACCTGTGGATTCGCTCTATCAGTGATTCTCAGGGTAGAAAAGGGGGATGCAGTTCAGTCTCCATGGGACAGGGAGGGGAGGAGGCTTGGCGTGGAATTGCAATACACATGCTGAGTAGTATACTGTGATTTTATGTTAGGAAAATAAAAATGCCTGTAGTATAAAATAAAAATGCCCGTAGTTTTCATAACACCAACCACAGAAAGCAAATCTCGCAAAATCTTCTAGACTAAAATCTTCTCTGGCATGATATATCAGACAGTTTCCATCAGTGAACTGGGGACGGATACCCCACAGGGAAGATATGTTAGACTCTTGGGAAGTGAGATTTTTAGATTTATCAAAAGACATGATTGCTTCACGAAGGTGGAGGAATACAGCTCCGGAGGAAACCCACCCTCCCATTTTCTCTCTATGGAGAGAAGTTCTTTGAGATTTAGGAAAAGGATTGACAGATGAGAAATAAGGCTCTTTATTCTAATCTAAATCTCAATCTCAAATTCTGCACAATAATATAGTGTGAGAAAATCCTTCGCCACAAGCTTTACTGCAGTGCTTTGTGCAGAAGTCTCTAGAAGGCACGCCTCATCTCGCCCTTAGGATGGAAATAAACCAAACACCACCTGAACTA
This sequence comes from Equus caballus, assembly GCF_041296265.1. Classification (NCBI taxonomy): domain Eukaryota; kingdom Metazoa; phylum Chordata; class Mammalia; order Perissodactyla; family Equidae; genus Equus; species Equus caballus. The sequence continues at coordinate 14,354,979 of NC_091705.1, forward strand.
TTTGGGGGAGGGCAGTGAGAGTTTGTAGATAGGGGAGAAGGAGCAGAGATATTTGCATGGCTCATATCTAGGAATCAACATTTCTGGGAATTCTAACTAGTAAGTAAGAATTTCCATTTTACAGGGCAACTGTTAGTAAGTAGAAAATAGCATTGCTGACAGTTTGGATTAATTGGTTTTCCAAGGAAAGCTCACGGTGGCCCCGAGAACAAATTCTAAAATAAGACATTGCTCATAGCCTATTTATTTTTCACTGACTTATTTTAAACGAAGAAAGAAAGAGAGAGATGTCAGTGGAGGTCAACAGAGGGGTTTTTCAAAAACAGTATTTTAAGAATTCAATTCCAATTGTGCTTCTAAAAAATAAAATAAAACACTGACAATGATTTCTGTGAGCTTTTGTAAACGCACCATCTCAGAGAATGTGTGCTGCGAACGCTCCCGGATTCAAAGCCTACCTAGCTTTGGAACACGTTTTGACAGACTTTAGCTGCAAAGCCAGGATGTACTTGGGACAGTGATGACCCAGGATGACTTCAGGAGCCATCGATAGCAGATTCTGGAGCCTGACTCTGCCCTCGGAATCTGCTGATTTCATTTCCTAGCTGCGTGAACTTAGGCAAATGTCTTAATTGCTCTGTGCCTTAGTTCTCTCATTTGTAATCTAGCAATAATGTTAGTTAATACCACACTGAGCTGTTACGCGAATTAAACGAATAATATGTGTCACATGCTAGAATGGTGCCCGGCCTATAGTTAGCATTACATAAGTGCTTATAAAATAAATACCTTCAGAAAATGCATTTATATTAGGATATCCAGGCAAACTAAAAATATCATCATTACCAGCTACCACCAGCAGCTTCTAGACCACTACTTTTTAAATTTTAATGTGCATATGAATGCCCTACATAGGAAACATCTTGTTAAAGTGTAGATCCTGATTCAGTAGGACTGGGGTACAGCCTGAGATTTTGCATCTCCAAGAAGCATCTATGCTGCTGATGCTGCTGGTGCAGGAGCACATAGTGAGCAGCACGATTCTAGACCCAGGAAGACATTTCAAAACTCTTCCTCTTAAATGTGTTGTAAATGGACATTCCTCTCCACTAGCCTGTATTTTAACAATTTCTGTGCCTTTTTCTGCAAATTTCAGTCATTGCTTATGAGAAGAATCTGTAAAGAGTAGGTGGCTTATTCAGGCCTATGGGTGTGACAATGCAAGTTCTGGTAAGCACAATGACATCTCAGAGCATTTTCTCCTCTGAGGACTCAACTCAAGGCCATGCACGAGATCACTGTTCCATTCTGTGGGGGACAGTGGGTGGGAAACAGGTTAGCAATTGCAGTGTGTCAGTCCAGCTCTCTCATCTGTTTATACTCTCTATTATACCCATTTATTTTTTATGGAGCCTGCAAATATAATTCCACATTTGTCCAATTTGATGCTGAGTCTTTCAGCCCTGGGATGCTTCACAGAACTAATGTGAAGAAGCAAGAGTTCACCTCAATTTGGGAGAACAGAAGCAGTGAGCACTGACTGGGGAGTCAGGAGTGCTGGGTTGTGCTCTTAGCTCAGCCAACGGCTGGTCACGAGACCCTGGAAGACTCACCTGATCACCCAGGATGTTTCCCCATATTTAAGATAAGGGTAGAAATGCCAAGTAAGATTGGGTGGTTGGCATGTTGGTTCATTCACTCACTGGCTCACTCACTCACCCATTCATTCTTTATTTTCTTCAGTCACTCACTCACCACATGTTTACTGAGCCTCCACTCTGTTCCAGGCACTAAGGGTATGGGGATGGCTCCTCAACTGTGCTTCATAGAGTGACTGAGAGACAATTTGGTCAGGTGAGCAGTGCTGGGATCTGGCAGTCAGTAGTTCCAAATTCTATATTTATCCTTGCGGTTCTATTGCTCTAGTCATCTGTTCTGTGTCTCAGCCTTCCCAGCTGTCAGATGGGGGCAGAGACAGCCCTCTTACTTCCAGTGTTTACGAGGATAAAATGAGCTACAGGACATAAAGGCGTCTACAAGTTCCACTCCACAGGAGGCTGTGGTTCAAAAACAAGTATATCAAGATAAAATTTAATTTGTGTGAAATCTCAATCAGTTTAGAATGTGCTACTGTGTTTGTTTTCTTAGATCCTTTTGCTTTTTCGTGGCATTCTCACAGAATAAGGTAAATATTGGAGGTGATGCTGGTGGAAGGGAAGTTAAGTGCTGTGCCTAAGAATCTACCCTCTGGAATCGGGTAGACTTGGGTTTTAATTTCATCTCTGCCATTCGTAGTTGTGTCTCAAGCAAGTTACCTAACCACGGTGAACTTCAGTTTCCTCCTCGGTAAAATGGAGATCAAAGTGTTGCGAAAGGTGGCTATAGGGATTAAATTAGATAATATATGCTTGATGCTAATGGCTCTGAGCACAGTACCTGGCATATAGTAGGTTCTCAATAAATGTTAGAACTTAGATTTGGCGCCACTGTTTTGCCGACAGGTTTTATTAAAATAACTGGATTGTTCTTTGGGGGAAATGGAAGTGCAAGGGAGAAGGGCAGGGATGGGGACAACATCTTGGGAGAGGTGGAATATTACTTTCTCTTATTCCTTAACGAATATTAGGCTTTAACAGCTAGGAGTGAGAAGAGGGTGTTCTATTTTTGTCTTATCACAATTCTTGGTTTCTGTTTGAGATTGCTGGGAAAACTGTCTACCTAAAAACAGAATTGGAGATGTAGGGATTTTTTGTTCATTTCTTTCTTTTTTCTTTTTCTTTCTCTATTTTCATTTTTCCTCTCTTGCAGATGAACTAAGACCATGTTTCTAGAACATTTTTTCATCTTTTGTCATTCTGAGATGCTCTCCCCAAAGTCCAACACATCTGAGCTACACTAGGACAGTCCGGGCCCTCTCTTCACTGCCACAGTTCCAAAAGACCCCACATCTGCTATATGAAAAAAAACTGTCTAACTCGAATTTTCCATTTTACCAGAAAGTCTGACACAACACAGACATAGCTTTAGAATGCTCATTCACTTCTCCTGGCCCAAGTCTCTTAAAAAATAAGTTGGAATGAAAAGAAAAGATGCTAAAACATTCATGAAATGTTGGGGAGCCCTCCGTAACCATGCTCCATGAGAACTCTGTGTGGTGCTTCTGAATCAGCCTGCCCTGAAGCAGTGTGGCTTGAGTTGTCACAGCCCAAGGCGTGAATGTGTAGACTTCATTTCCTGCATTTAGTACTGGCTGAGTTAACTTTTTTGCCTGGAAATGAATATTCTCTCCTTGAGGATATATTCATAACTCTCCTACCAGAATTATTCCTTCCTCTGCTCCTAGGCAGGTGTGGCCTTGAATTTAGAGAGCTATTTTCATATATGTCTTCATGCATGGTATCAATTTATATCTTCCCTCCCACCCCCAGAGTTAGGCATTTCCTAAATATTTGTTGTCATGCATCTACCATAAGAGCCAGCTCCCAACTCCAGGCTAGGAACCAAATGCCATATGATTTCTAACCTTTTTACCTGTGTGTAGCATTCAGCTTTTCTGAACTTTCCCCACGACCTCTGTGGAAATGGACATCATCTTTGAAATGCTGAGGATGGCTTCTGTTATAAAGCAAACTCTATGCCTGCCGCTCTTTACACCTTAAAGCCTATGAGGGATGGCACAAAGTCATATATTCCACTGAAAGTGGGATTGTTTGCCTTAGGGAGACTTCACAAGTTTAGTAACCTTTCCTGTCTTTGAGACTAAATTTCAGTAGGAATTCAGCTCCATTCAAATGATATAGTGCTGATGTACTTTGGGATTCCGGGCAAGATCCCAGTATTTCAAAGCTCAGATTTTCCAAGTGATTTCTGCCCTTGATGAATATTTAATGCTCATTCTCTTTAAAGAGAATTTCCTTTTTGATTGAAAAGCAGAATATCCTCTAAATAGCCAATGCCCTAGACATAAGGGCTGTTTGACCATAAATATGAAATAACCCAGGAGGAAGGAAGAGCAAATCAATCCACTCTGATAATGCCTTGCTCATCATTTCCTAAGGATGGAAAGTCTAATAGCCTCCTCTCATTTATTAGAGGTAGGAGATAGCTTCCATCTGGTTTGCTCCTTGTTCTAAGATGCAACTTCATGCTTGATTGAGAAACAAAAATGTGTGAATCGAGAATCCTACTTCAAGCAACAGAGCTTTTGAGATTGTCTTCCCCCAGAGTAAATGAGAGCAGACACTCCATTTTCAAGACTGGCTGACACTGCCTGCAGTTTAAGAAAACACAAAAAGAAGTGCCCAAAGACTCTGATGGGTGGGGGCCAGTTCACAGCGGTGCATTTTCACTCTTTTGCTCCACCACCTTCCACCTTCCTGGCAGTGTTTCCACATTGCATGAGTAGGCAAACTGGTGTTAGGTCTGATAGTTTAGAAATTTGCTTCACGTGTACATACACACAAATGGAGATGAAACATGAGCTTGGAGGCCATGATTGAAGGTCACAGAGACCTACCAAGATAATCATGTCAGCTGATTTCTGGGCTCCCTTCAGGTCAACATCAGAGCTCACATAGGAACATTGCTAAGATTTGTTTCTTTCATTTGTTCTCCTGACAAGTTGAGGGACAATAAGTCTATTCTGAAAGCTTCGCCAGAACTCTTAGATTTAGAATATCTGCCTCTTTCTTGGTCCTTCAGTATTTCTGCATGAGCGGTGTTCCCAGGATAGAGCAACGAAAACATTTCTCTTCATTTGCAGGGTGAAGCCTGCTCCCCTGTGCTGCCGAGGGCCCCTTGCTGGCCTGCCTTCCTGTGGGGGCCAACTAGTGCTACACGGCAGGCTCAAATTGTCATTTTTTGGGATAACAGATTTTGTTAAGCGCACCTCCCCACCCTTCCCCGGCATCCTGGGGAGATCACAGTTGCCACCTTCTCCCCACTCCTCCTGTGGCAGTTCACATTTAGCCATATTTCATTCCCAGGTGAGAAGCTGAAACTGCAGAAATACAGGGAGATGTCGGCTCCTATAGCATGAGAAGCAGCCGCCTTTCCTTTTAGCCTTATCAAATTTATCTTTTTTCCCTTGTGTGTCACGGTATAAGCAATTTACAGTAGCAGGAGGCAGGTAGACTCATTTAATCATTCTGCTTGAGAACACCCAAGATCTCTAAAAATGATAACCACGCACGGATTATACATGGAGAGGCAGTTGCAAAAGCACAGCTAAAACAGCATCTCGCCGAATAAAGACTATTAGGCTTGTTTTATTCGGTTGAGATAAATATAGCCCATTCCATTCTTTTTCCACTTCATCTCTCCCAATGGGGACAAGTTCAATTAATCCATTTATTCTTCCTGGTTGACTGCTGCTCTCCCAAATTGGAATGAGCGAGGCTTATTGCAAATGCCCTTTTGATTCCATTATTGCTATCTGCTCTATTTTACCCATTTAAAAATAGTTTGGGATTTATTAACCATGCCTCGCAAATGGATGTTCAATCCAGAGTCAGGAATATAAAAGAGATGCTACATTGACATTATTAGACTTGATATTTCCCTTTATTAAAGCATTTTCCTATTATTTCATGAATTTTAGTGCCTGACCCTATACCAATTTCTGAAAATGTTATACATATTTTTAAAAGTCATATATGTGGCGAAAGTCAGAATAGAATGTCAAGATTAGATGTGACTTGGAGACATTAAAATAATTACAAATGAAGTTTTTATGTAGATAATTTCTTTGTGTATTAAAAATCGCTCTGATTGGCTTAAAGGGATTCAACTTTTGTAATTTCTTGGGAGTATTTACTTGGAAATATCATTCTCTGCTTCCCAGACTATAAAGATAGCCTGGGCTGGTAGGGAGAGCGAATATTTTGATGGCTACCTGACAACTGAAATATAGCATCTTCCTCTGATGTGGCTTCCTGGCAGGCTACATTAACACAGGAACCAATGGGATCATGGCGTAGGGGAAAGCAGTAGAGTCTAGGCAAAGAATATGTCAGCAAATGGCATTATTTTATCTTAAAATAGGGTCACTCCTTACCTCTTCAACCAGTTGCAGCATACGACGGGTGCTTTCCAGTGACTAAGATAAAAAACATAAATATTATGAGCGCAGGATCCAGAGGTCTTGGAAAATCAGAAATACTTTCTTCACTTGAGAAGCGCAAAGGGTCGCTATCACATATTCTTTTAAGATTGTAACTAAAACATAAAAGTTCTTCCCATTTGCAATCTCTTTGCTATCAGGCTTTCTACATAATAAAATTCCCTAAAGGAATTAAATTAAAGCTGATCTTCATAAAATCAAAACCATATGAAGTTGATCTTGATATCAAAGACAAAGTAATCTGGAAAAGATAATTGTGCTTGCGCAGGATGCATGAAAAATTATGTCAAATACTCAGAGGGCTAATTTGGCCTCTCTGGACCACGAATTTTGAATTTTAAACACAAACATAATTTTTCATGAATTGAGATGAATCCAACATCAAGTTAAAACTCCTAGAAACACAATCAGAAGTTCTTATCATTATAAATTAAGCTATCGCCTTAGGGTGAAAAATAAATCAAGCACGTCTGAAATAAGTAGCTTATAGGAGACAACTATAATAATTGCCTTTTTCCTTAGATAAGAAATATTGAGACGGAAAGTCTGAATTCAGTGCTGCTCCCTCGGGCAGAGTGTTGTCACTTGTTTCTCCGTTCCTTTAAAACTACTAGAATCCAACAACCAGTGTGATTTCTCAAAGCTGTGCTTTTAAGTGACAGACTTATTTTGGACGACATTCTTCAGGAACGCGAAAAATGTTAACTCTCCTGGAAGAGCTGTCAGCATGGCAGCTTTTTGCAATAGAATTGTGTAAGCAGTGGTATGCTGGTAAACGTTTAACAAGAAGCCCTCTCGAAAAATATGTGAATATGTATATATTTAAGTTTATTATTTTACTGATATAAAGGATGAATAGCACAACATTTACAAATAATAATAAAATATACAAGACTCATGATTATAAATTCCATGTAGCCAACAGATTCTCACGGAAAGCTTTGGGTGACTTGCTGAACTCTTGTGTCATAGCTAAGCATGTATAGAGCAAGTGTAGTCCTGGCATAAACATGGTTGATATTTTCATTTACAATCATGAGTAAGAGGAAAGTGAAACAATGAAGACATATGCTGGAACTTGACTAGTTTGTCAATGATACAAGTGACTTCTTTGCTGAAGAGAATCCTAGTTTTCAAATACTGGAAGATTTTCTCAATTTTTTGTGTTATTTATAGCATAATGGCTGCAGATGTTCACAATTTTAAATTTAATCTACATTATTAATATTTTTCCCCACTTTTTTGAAACCATAAGGCAAGCCCTGATGTGTAGTGTTTGCAGATTCTTTTGGTGTAAATTATCTCATCCTGTCTGATTTCTAACTACATATATCATGGCGTCACTGGAGGTGAACGTGGGGAGACTTGCAGTAACCCACCATTATACGGTATCCCCACACATGTCAAGAACTTTGAGAGCATGGATAGTAGTAAAATGGAGTAAAATAATTAGGGTTTTTTTTTAATTTTGAGTTTTGAGTATTATTACCTTTGATTTTAATATAATCTATTTAATTGTCAGTTTATATAATTCAGTTTTAATACCAGTTTGCAAAGTTCGGGTAAATTTAACAAATTGCTGTCAGAATTCAGCCAACTCCAGCACACCACTGACTGTAAGACGCCCAAAGACAATGCTTTTCTTAGAGGATCTTGACTTCTCTAGATTTTTAGAAATTGGAGTTTGGGCTAAGACATTTTTTATGAGTAGGTTTCACAATCAATCCATTCCTATCTGCAGAGGCCTTAGGTGTACAGGAAATCAAAGTCATATTCCCCCTGGTTTTTTTTTAATTGAGACAGAAGAAGCCCTTTTCCCACCTGAACCTGAATAAGACAAACTACCCAGCTCCCCATCTTTTGCTCCCTTCCCATGTCTCCAGCCCTTACCTCATCAGCCAGCTGGTCAGCCCTCCGCTGCATCTCCTCCAGCTCATTGCGCATGTCTGCGTCTTCAGCCATGGTAGCGGTGGGGGGTGGCTGGGTGCCTGGGCTGGGGGGTCAGTGATGGGTTTGGCCACAGAACCTGGGAAGAAGCATATTTGAACATGTGAGAGCTTATATATGTGTGTATGTAGGTGTGTGCAAAAAGGGGAACATCAAAATGGCCCACATTCTGTCTCGACGACGCAGTCATCTTCCGAGCTGGAAGCCATACTCAAACAGGGTCAACAGAATTACACTGTTTTTATGAAAGGCACCACAAATGCATACTTGCCAACTTCACATGGAGATAGATACTTGTCTACCTATGAAGTACTTTTTAAGACACAAACCACCCAAGAGTTTGGAATGATGGATGGAAGCATATGGTTCTGGGTTAGCATACTTTTAACCTCACATTTATTTATTTTTATTTTTACACAGCTTTATCGAGGTATAATTGACATAGAATAAACCCTACATAGTTGAAGTGTACAATTTGAGACATTTTGACATATGTACACACCCAGGAAACCATGACCAAAATTAAGAAAATGAACACGTCAGCTCCCCTCAGTTTCTTCCTGCCCTTTTGTAATTCTATCCACCCACCCATCCCGTCTCACCCAGCCCTGTGCCAAGACAACCGATTATCTGCTTTCTGCCGCTATAAATTCATTTGCATTTCCTACAATTTTATATAAACGGAATGACACAGTAGGTACTATTTTTTGTCTCACTTCTTTCACTTAGCACAATTATTTTGAGATTCATTCCAGTTGTAGCATGTATTAATAGTTCATTCCTTTTTGCTGTTGAGTAGTATTCCATCGTATTTAGAGGCATTTAGAAGCAAAAGGCAGAAAATCTCTAGTCTCTTTCAATTGTTATCAGAGGTTGCCAAGAGTGGGTGTTGAGCAGCTATGTTTCTAAAGAGGGATGGATCCTTGTCCCTGAAATGTGCCCAGCCCATTTCTTGGCTGTGCTCTTGAAATCCCATATGGTGCAAATTACAGGGAGGCAGACTGAGCTCCCTACAGAGCCAGGCCCCCTCCCTCTCTTCCTCCTTCCCTGTCCTTCCTCCATCTTTCTCCTATCTTTCCTTCCTTCTCAAATATTTATTGAGCACTTTTAATATGCCAGGACAGTGTTAGGACTAAGGATATGGTGATGAATGAGAACAGCCAGTTCATTGCTGTCACAGAACTACAGTCTAATTAGGAAGATGGGAGTGAAATAAGGAAATTAGATTATTCAGTGTGAAATTAATTATATTTGAGGATGTACCACGGGTGTCCACGGGTCACAGCAGGCCTCCCTGAGGAAGTCATGTCCTCAGGAATGGTCATCAGAGAGAAGGGGGTAAAGGGCTTGAGGAATGGTTCCAGATGATAAATATTTGACATGATGAGAACGTCTCTGTAAGTAGCACAACTGTAGAAGGCATGGCCTCTTGCCTTGTGGCTAAGATGGCCAACTGTATACCAGAATCTTTCCCCCCTCTTCCATTGTAGGGCATGGTCTCTGGGCAATGGCTGCCTGGCCAGGAATTACATTTCCAGTTCCCATTGCAAGGAGGTGGTGCCATGCGGCTAGAGATGGTTCACGAGTTATAGGGGAAATGATGTGTGTCCCTGCTGGATTAGATTAAGGCCGTTCAGAAGCAGACATTCCTTCTATGCTTCTCTTGCTCTTCTGCCAGGGAAGACTGGGCCCGAGAGGATGGCCTGGCCACGAGACAGCAGGAACTCGGGCTCTCTGAATCCCTGCATGGAGGAAAGTTGACCACTGACCAGAAAGACCTGAACCCTCATATGAGATGTCAATGCACTTCTATTGTGCGACACTCCTGAAAATGTGAGGGTTTGGTTTTGTTATAACACTAGTGTTACACTAAGTAATGAAGGCCTGAAGAAACTAAAATGGAATACAAACTTTACGTAGGAGCATGATTTCCCAACTGAAAAACACCTTTGTGTGTGTCCTTCTATTGAAAACTGAAGCTGAAGAGGAAATTAGATTTAGGGCCTGGGGGAAATTATTATTATTATTATTATTGTTATTTGTATGAGAATCACCTTTTACAAAAATTAAGTGAAAACTCTTTATCAAGAAAATCAGGAACAGGGGCTGGCCCCTTAAGTTCTACACATCCCTTTTTGGCGGCCCAGGTTTCACAGGTTCAGATCCTGGGTGCAGACCTACTCCACTCATCAGCTATGCTGTGGAGACATCTCACATACAAAGTGGGGGAAGATTGGTACAGATGTTAGCTCAGGGCTAATCTTCCTCAAGCAGGAAAAAAAAAAAAAAAGGAGGATTGGCATGGATGTTAGCTCAGGGTGAATCTTCCTGACCAAAAAAAAAAAAAAAAAAAAATCAAGAACAAGCTCATTGGAAGGCAGAGGAACCAAAGCTCAAAGAGGCAGGCCCTTGATGTGAGGCTGGGGGGGGACTCTCTGACCTCATCTCCTAGACCCACTGCCATACTGCTTTCTCAACAGCTAAGGTTGAATTCCTCTGGGATTTTAATTTAGTACATATTACTAGAATGTTTCACATTTATTGCTCTTGTGAAGTAAGTCAGACTATTCACGGTTCCTGGATAGGAAGAGGCCCAAAGTGAGACTTCTCTGGAGACAATAGATTCCACAGTTTTTTTCTAACCAGTGATTCTTGGGCAAAGCATCAAATGTGAAATCAGAGTGAAAAAGAAGAAAAAATGCTTCAGGGCTGCATTCTACTATAAGCATTTTTTAAAAAGTTAGTTAGGGTCGTTTTATTGGGCTTTATTTATTGGGCTTTCTAAAGTTTTATTTTATCTAAAAAAGTCACAGGACATCATACCACGAGCCTTTTAATTTTTTTTTTTTTTTTTAAAGATTTTATTTTTTCCTTTTTCTCCCCAAATCCCCCCGGTACATAGTTGTATATTCTTCGTTGTGGGTCCCTCCAGTTGTGGCATGTGGGACGCTGCCTCAGCGTGGTTTGATGAGCAGTGTCATGTCCGCGCCCAGGACTCGAACCAACGAAACACTGGACCGCCTGCAGCAGAGCGCGCGGACTTAACCACTCGGCCACGGGGCCAGCCCCAAGCCTTTTAATTTTTGAACACCTATCTGGCCACCAGAATATGTACTCATGATATTGAGCTTTAAATGCTCTGTGTTTTACTTAAACACAGGTCTCCATTTTAGAAATTAGAGATCTAGGAAACAGAAATTGGAAGGAATTTATACCAAGTCACTCCTGAACCTTGAGATGAGCAGAAACAAAACTCCAAGTTTCCTCTGAGAGACTGCGATCTACCCTCCAGAATAAAAGGGTGGACCAGTGGAAACGCTGAGTAGGATGTGGGCCATAGCTTAGTGGAGTGGGTAAGGTTTTGATGTCAGAAAGACCTAGTTGGACCGTTGGCTCTTGCACCCATTTGCTGGGTGACTCTGGGCAAGTTTATCACTGTCTCTGAGCCTCAGTTTTCTCAACAGGATAAATAATACCAGTCTCATAGGTTTGTTGAGGGGATTATATTATAGAAAGTTCCGGTCAACCTTGTTTGTGAGGATGTGGGGGCTTAATATTCAGAAAGCCTTGCTCATTTGGGATAAGCCTGTACCTTTTGCTAAGAGTGGAACAAATCCAATATCTGTTAATTAGCTTTCCTTTCCTAACGGCTGGGCAGGAGGCATGTCGCTGTGGTGCTGAGCGCCCGTGGTAGCCTGAAACCAGGGAAACCAGCGGAGTGCTCGAGTCTCCAGGCGGCACCTCTCCCAGGATTACCATGTGGAGACAAACAAGAGCGCCTTCTTGCCCTGTTCTCCATCTTTGTATCTTGCTGCTGGGTTCCTTGGGGGAACTTCTTCCTTCATTCTAAGCAAGCAACTGACATTTCCTTTTAACAGGCCAGCTTATTAGAAGGCAGGGTTCTGTGTGCTTTCAGACCCAGAGCAATGTTGCTGTTTTCCACTCCTCCAGGTCTATTTGCTGATGGATGCTTTCTCTCTCTCTCTGTCTCTCTGTCTCTCTGTCTCTCTCACTCTCTCTCTCTCTCTCTCACACACACACACACACACACACACACTCAGGTCTCATGTGTTTCCCTGGCAATCTCCTTCCAAAGTTGCTATTCTCAGCATCTGAAGAACAGCTGTAGGGCCCCCTGGCTTCAAGCTGACAACACCCTACAAGAATCTGGCTGATGGACAGTTGGCACAATGGCAGAGAAGCCATGTGGTAGATACCTTTATTTTCATCACTTTCACGATTGCCCCCAGGAGGCTCCAATATCCTGCTCTAAGATGTGGGGTTATGTCTGTGATTTGGGAGCGGGGCTGATGAATCTGACAGTTCTCAAATACACAGCACTTTAAAGCTGAAGAAGCAATGTCTACTCTCCCAATAAGAATGGAGGGAGAGTAGGCACGGAGCGCACCCTCAGGTTCATTGTTGGGGGACCTAGAGTTTGATAAATTGTCCCCACTAAACGCCAAAGACAAGCATATTAGCATTCTAAGAGACAGCACCTGAAGAGGCATAATGATGTCGATAACTAAGTTCAGTCCCTGAAAGGATGCTAATAGTGAAATGGCATTTACTATCAAGGCGGCATGTAACGCTTTACCCATGCTACCACATTAAACCTCCATCCTGTGTGTTGCCTGAGCTGGTAACGTGGCCCCAGCCAGCAAAGTCTGCTTAGTAAGTGAGAAAATTAGAAGCAGAGCCTCTCAAAACTATTCCCTGGGGCTCTGATGTAAGACAATCTCCCAGTCCATTAGGGGACCAACAGTATCCTATTAATTATCTCAAATCACCAGTGTTTATTGAAGGGTCTGGCCCCTTGTAGGTGTTCAATTCATATTAATTGGCTTGTTGAATGAATGGCTGAACGAACTGTTCTGACATCCCCAGGTGGCATTTAATGTTCCCAAGTCAGCAATTTTCCAGGTGTGGTCTAGGGCAGTGCTTCTAAAACTTCAACAGGTATCAGAATCACCGGGAACCTTGTTAGAACAAATTGCTAGATCCCATTCTGAGACCGCAAGTCAGTTGGTCTGAGATGAGGTCCCAGAGTCTGCATTTCTATCAAACCCCCAAGTGATGCTGATGCTGTTGCTCCACAGACGGCATTTAGAGTAGCTCTGATCCATAGAACACTCTCTCTGGAATGTTCATTAGTGTCACCAGGTGGGATGAGGGGAAGTTCTTTAGCTATATGGAGGGAAACAGTGGGCTCAATCAGGGGCTTCTGGGAATTACGGCCAAATTCTGCCCACTGCCCATTTTGTACTGCCTGTGAGCAAAGGATGGTCTTTTTTTTTTTGGAGGAAGACTGGCCCTTAGCTAACATCTGTGCCCATCTTCCTCTATTTTATATGTGGGATGCCTGCCACAGCACGGCTTGATAAGCAGTTTGTAGGTCTGCACCCGAGATCCGAACCAGTGAACCCCAGGCTACTGAAGCAGAGTGCATGAACTTAACTGCTACACCACCAGGCTAGCCCCAGGATAGTCTTATATTTTTAAGTGGACAAAAAGACTCAGGGAAGAAGAATATGTTGTACACATGAAAAGTGTATGAAATTCAAGTTTCAGGGTCCATAAATAAAGTTTCACTGGAGTACTCCCATGCCCGTTCGCTTCCCTATTGTCAATGGCTCCTTTCAGGTGACAAGGGCAGAGTTGACTGGTTGCAGGGACCACAGGACCAGCAAAGCTGAAAATGTTTGCTATCTGGTCCTGTATAGAAAACATTTGCTGATCCCTGGGCTAAATAGAGGTAAACAGAAATCCTTAAAGCATTCCTTATCAGTCTTTCATGTCCACAAGGCATTGTACATTTCCTGTAGACAGACACAGTGTGAAGTGGTTTCTTTTGTCTGTATTTGTCTGTAGAATTCTCTTTGCATGGAGCTTCCCATGATGGGATTTGTTTTCTGGACCATATTTTAAAATAAGAAATGATGCATGGAATAAAATAGAAGAATGAATTTGCCTTTGATTGACTATTCCTACAGGGTTTTAGGACCACAAACGAGTTTTAATCCATGTGATTAATTGCAAGGTTCTGGGGTGCCTGCACAGTCCTCATAAAGATGCTAATTTCCATAACCAGCTGCAGACTGTGGTTCTGAGGCCTGGCAGCAGCACTGGGCTGTTTGCGTGAGACACAGAAACTTCTAGGGGTCTGTCGCTGACGACGCATGTGGTACAAAGTGCGCAGGCTGCAGTTATTCCTTGATGTCAAATGTAATTTGTAAAGCTCTTCATTCTCATTCAGCATCCAAAGCTATTTGAGACCCACATGGGACACGGGGTGGGTGCACTCCGGAGACACCCCTTTCTGTCTCTTCAAGGGGCTTACTTATTTACATGCAATAGGCTCAGACTGCTTGCTCAATGCCGAGCCTGGACTCAAACATGAGGTTAGGACCCAAGAAGAAGAGGTGAGTGTGGATATAAGGGGTGTATGGTCTGACATACCAGGTCGACAGAGACATGGATGGCTATAATGCTGGGGACATCAGCCATTAGTCAAAGGACCCTAGGGCAGGGGCGTCTTGGGGAAGGTGTAAGGAGAGAGAGCCTTGAGCTAACATCTATTTCTCTCCATGTTTCACCTTTTAATTAATAAAACAAACCAACAAACCTCTATACATCAACACCTATGGGTTGAATTGTCACAGAGAGCTGAAACATACACCTTGGTGTCTCTGCACACTGCTAATCGTTTGAATGAAGCTTCTGCAGGCAGATCCCTCTCCTCTCATCGACTCTCCTTGCTTGCTGGTGGAGATACACTTTCACATTCAACAAAAATTTATTAAGACCCACTATATTCAACAAAGCCAAAAGAAGAACAAAGGGACTTCATAAACCAAGTCAGACAACTCTCCTTAATTATTAATAAAAATCACACCAACAGGGGCTGGCCCCGTCGCCTAGTGGTTAAGTTCGCGCGCTCCGCTGCAGGTGGCCCAGTGTTTCATTGGTTCGAATCCCGGGCGCAGACATGGCACTGCTCATCAAACCACGCTGAGGCAGTGTCTCACATGCCACAACTAGAAGGACCCACAATGAAGAATATACAACTATGTACTGGGGGGCTTTGGGGAGAAAAAGGAAAAAAATAAAATCTTAAAAAAAAAATCACACCAACACTTATTGAGGGCTTACTCTTTGCTGGGCAGTTTTAAGTGTTTTTCATACAATAACTTACATAAACCTTAAATGATACATGGTGTGGAAACTATTACTATTCCCAGTTTGTAGATTAGGAAACAAACCTAGAGGTATCTCTCTACTGACACACAGATAAAATTCAGGTCAGGAATTTGGGTCATTTTCAAAAACGTATTCTGAAAGCATATTTATTCTCAAAGCACATTTTGTGGCTATTTTGTCTTTTAATTTAGCACTGGAAACTATTTTAATTTTAGTTTCATTTACATATTTGAAAATAACATGGAGTGGTTTGACAAATCAATCTCAGTATATCCCAGCTTTTCATATTATGTATCATTTCTATTTATGTTTTTAATCTCCAGTTCTTTTTTTCCCTGCCTTTATTTTATTTCTTTTTTTAAAAAATTTTTTAGATTGTATTTCTTTCTTCTTCCTAAGATGTGCTATTATGTTCTTTTTATATCTTCTTGAATTGGTAAAAGATTCATTTATTTTACATTTTTCTTGTTTTTGGTACCAGTATACTTATTGCAATGAATTGTCCTCTATGTGTTCCTATGGCCCTGGCTACAGGTTTTGGCATACAGTATGGCCTCTGTTATTTATTTCTCAATAGTTTTAAATTTCAGGGGCTGGCCCCATGGCCGAGTGGTTGAGTTTGCACATTCCACTTCGGCAGCCCAGGGTTTCGCCGGTTTGGATCCTGGGCACGGACATGGCACCGCTCATTGGGCCATGCTGAGGCAGTATCCCACATGCCACAAGTGGAAGGACCCACAACTAAAATATGCAACTATATACTGGGGGGATTTGGGGAGCAAAAGCAGAAAAAAAAAGAACATTGGCAATAGTTGTTAGCGCATGTGCCAATCTTTAAAAAAAATAGTTTTGAATTTCGGTTTTAGGTTTTAATTTTCTCTGTAACTCAAGAGTTATTTGAAAGTATGATTTTTAAAATTTAAATAATAGAGTTTTTTTGTAATTTCTAATTTTATTTTCCTTGTGGTCAGTGAAGGTGGCCTATAGGTTTTTATTTTTGCTTTTTTTTGGTGAGGAAGATTGTCCCTGAGCTAACATCTGTTCCAATCCTTCTCTATTTTGTGTGTGGGACACTGCCACAGCATGGCTTAATGAGCAGTGTGTAGGTCTGTGCCTGGGATCCGAACCTGTGAACCCCAGTCTGCCAAAGCAGAGTGTGTGAACTCAACCGCTATGCCACAGGGCCAGCCCCAATGATTTTTGATTTTTGAAATCTGGTGAGATTTCCTTTGTGCCCTACAATGGTCAATTCTGATTACATTTAATTTGTGTTTGAAATGGAGGTCTATATTATCTTTGACTCTATCTAGCTACCTACCTACATCAAATCAAGCTGAAGAGGAAGGTTTATTACTCAAACTCTCTGAAATCCTCAGTCAACTTGATCTCAAGTCTCAAGTGTATTCAAGTGTCCCATCGTAACTCCAGCTTTATCAATTTCTTCTTATATTTCAGCCCATTTTCACTTTTTACATTTTGCAGCAGTGTTGTCATACATATAGGCTCACAGTTACTACTTTTTCATGGTGGATTGTAGCTTTTATCAATCTTAAGATTAATATTGCACTTATATACCCCATTTGGCATGTTATTTATGTTGTACAGCTTTGGTCAAACTCAAGGGAAGGGAATATCCATCTTAGCCCTATCCCTTTCATCTTCATAAAACAAACCCAAACAACAAGAACAAACCAGTATTACGCATGTAGTGGGAGTTCTCATTTGGCTCATGATTCAGAATCCGACAGTGGGGCAGTAACCTGTTTTCTCTGGGTTTTTGTCTTCACCTTCTAGAAGGAGCCAGTACTTGGATATGTTTGGAGGCAGAAGCTAATTATCTCTTTCCCTGGCTGTAGTGGCATGAGAATGTGATTGAGAATGGGCCCAGCACTAGTATTTTCACCAAATGAAATTTCTCCTTGAAGTTAATGCAACTGTAAGACCCAACGTGCTCATGCTCAGCGAATAGTGAAGCACAATGACTACGGCTGAGACAAGTCTCAAAGATTCCTCAAGTACATCAGGAGCATTTTTTATTCTGAGCATTATTTATTCATCCCAGGTTTGAAGCAGTCTTTATGGATTAAGAAAAATCAGCTGCATTTATTCCAATATTCTATGTCACATAACTCTTGTCAAAATATTATGCATAATAGCAGGCATTTGTTGAGAATTTGCTATGTGATAGAAATCAAGCCCGGAACTTTATATAAAACTAAGGGGTTTATCTAGAACATCCCAAACCATCGCGACTCCAAGTGTGGTCCCCAGACCAGCAGCATCAGCCTCACCTGGGAGCTTGTTAGAAATGCAGAATCTTAGGCTCCGCCCAGACCTACTGGCTCAGATCACCTAATGAACAAGATTGCCAAACATCAGAAGTTTGAGAAGTGCTATCCTAAATCACATTATCTCCATATTAAGCATGAAAAGAATGAAGTACAAGTTGGCTCAATAACAACCAAGATCACGGAGCTGGTCAGTGGAAGAGGTGGAGCAGCCACCTTGAGGACCAGACTCCGCGCCTGTGCTTCTACCGCTGCACTGTGCGCCATAATTTCACGTTGCCCGTTCCCCACCACCCGCAGACTTCCAGCAGCATTCACTTCCCAAGCAGACTGAAAGCTCCATGGGGCCATGGGTTCTAAATGTCTCACAATAGTGTCCTGTACTCAGGGGTGGACACACTGGCTGATTCCCACCAGATAAAGTCTTTCATTCAGAAAAAAAGGGAAGATGCTTATCAGAAGAAGCACACTGGAGACTTCTCATCTTCCCCCAAATAACTGTCTGTGAAGGCTGAGACTTGTTTAAGATCATTAGAGCTCAAAAGGGAGAAAACACTCAAGATTTTTAATATTGAAAACTCTATGGATATTCTGATAAATTCTTCTTCCTCTGAAAATGATGATAGGTACAGGTGTTAATGCTAAACTAAGGACCAGAGCAAAGAAGAATTTTAGCAGATAACAGGTAGCAAAATTCTATTTATACTTCTATCATTAAAAATGGCCATTTCTTCCCCCCCTCCTTTTTTTTTTTTTTTTTTTGGTGAGGAAGATTGGCCCTGAGCTAACATCTGTTGCCAACATTCCTCTTTTTGCTTGAGGAAGATTGTCACTGAACTAACATCTGTTCCAATCTTCCTCTATTTTATGTGGGATGCCGCCACAGTGTGGCTTGATGAGCAGTGTGTAGGTCTGTGCCTGGGATCCAAAGCTGCAAACCCTGGGCCACCAAAGTGGAGTGCGCAAACTTAACCACTATGCCACCAGGCCAGCCCCCAAAATGGCCATTTCTTAAATCTGCGATGTCCATGGTTGTGTAAGTTCTTCAAATTGTGTTCTGGACTTGGCTCCCTGTTCTTCTATTTTGAATAGAATATTCCTTTTTTTTTTTTTTTTCTGAGGAAGATTAGCCCTGAGCTAACATCTGCTGCCAATCCTCCTCTTTTTGCTGAGGAAGACTGGCCCTGAGCTAACATCCGTGCCATCTTCCTCTACTTTATATGTGGGACGCCTGCCACAGCATGGCTTGACAAGCGGTGCGTAGGTCCACACCTAGGATCCGAACCAGCGAACCCTGGGCCACTGAATCAGAATGTGCGAACTTAACAGCTGTGCCACTGAGCCGGCCACTATTTTGAATATTCTTGCGCATGAAATTCAACCTCCTTTTCTTTTCATAGTGGGCACTACTTGTTTTAATAAATTTCTTAGTTGAAGCAAAAAATTATCTTTTAAATATGAAGAATAAAAGGCTCATGAATGAATTGACTTACCATCTTACATCCATTTTATGTCTATTATCTGATTCACAGGTAAGTCACAAGTACTCACAATAGGGCTTGTAGGTAGCATGGTCTAAGGTCTCCTTGCATCCAAACCTTTTTAGTTGCTTAATAAAATGCAGAGTCCCAGTCACACCACTTATGGAAAGAGATCTATGAAGGTGGGGATGGAATTTCCATTTTCAGCAACAACCACAGATCCTTCTTATGTCCCTAGAATGGCAGGATTCGCGTGTAGCATCACATAGGGCTGAAGGGCTTTGCAAGTACCAAATGGGAAACTCTGATAACCCTACGAAAAACCATCTGGAAATGCAAGCACATGGTTCCCAGCCTTCAGGAGGCCATCTTGATGTGAGGTGGTACCCTCCTTTTCTCCCCACCATGTTCTTCTCAATATTTAATGACATAGTATGTACTGGGTTAAACACCACGAATACATTCCTCCTTATAGGAGGACAGCTTCAGACTCATCTCAAGTGATGGATATTTCAGCCAGCTCACAGAAGTGTCACTGGCTCCCTCAGTGTCTCTGAGGGGAGGCATTGACCACCGTTAGAGCCCAATTCCTTTCAAGTTCGGCTTATTTATTTTTCAAACCACTGCACCCCACCCCATTCCTAAATGGGACTCTATGTCTGCACATCTGGATATACAAAAAGACACAGTCCTGATCTGGTTTCTTTTGAGAGGGGAAGTCTGACTTCCCTGATAAGCTCCTTCTCTAGCCTGTTCCAGGACTAATGACAGCATAGCTGACAGGCAGCTTTGGTTTGGTTTTTTTTTTTTAGGTCCTGGTCTGGGGTGGCCTGGCATTTTAACGCAGCCAGGTTTGGCATCTCTTAATTGCAACATGGCAGCCAGCCGCAACCAACACTGATTATGCCCAAATCTCCTCTTTTCAAAAATGTCAATCTTTCCTTTGTCTGTTTTGCAAATGCCACTAAATGGGTATTTAGCACTG